>NC_136426.1:76466303-77107240 GCF_052849685.1 Lactuca virosa
AACAATCTTAACCAAAGTTATAGTATATATGACAAGGATTCTATACATATAAAGAACTCTGAAATCCGACTTCCTATGAAGAAGTTATGCTTCTTCGAATTAACCGACACGGCTATGTGTGTCGTAAAAAGTGAATTTTATATGGGTTTTCTATTAGCCTAAGCAATCTAAAAAAAGTCGTAGTAATTAAAAAATCGAGAGTGCGAATATAAAGAACATCCAAATCTGACATTATATGAGGAAGTTACGATATTTCGAAATTTCAACGCAGTAGTGCGCACACAAAAATCGAAATTCAAAACGGATGATTGTTAGCCAAAACAATATAAACAAGAATTGAAGATCTCGTGAATATGAACCCATTGATATAAAGACAGTCGATAACGGAGTTCGTATGAAAGAGTTATGAATTTCACACAGACTTTAACAGTCTAAACCGGTCTAAATATGAATTCTTGTTAGAGCAAGAACTAGATGTTGAGACCTTAATGAAAGTTGTAGAGCTCGTCGAGAGGAATCTGGGGATATAAAGAACGTCAAAAATGAAGCTCGTATGCGAAAGTTATGGTCGCTCGAAGATCTATAAGATACCGCCTGGCCTGATGACGTGACATCACTAGAGTGTGCCACGTGGGAAGGTCGTCTACCCACTCCTCCACGAGACACGACGACGTGGCTCCACAAGATTGTGACACTTGGCACCATGAAATGGTGACACGTGGTGTGTTCTAGAAACAAAGTATGTGGATGAATGTTGAAGCAACACATGGCAAGCAACCATAGGGGTCAGCAGGACTCGAGTGCGCGGCGCGCCCTCCTGTAGGCTATAAATATGCTGCGAATTTCCATTCATTTCCTCACCAATTCACCAATTCTCTCTTAAACCCTATCATTTCTTAAGATCCGAAAATTTTAAGCTTTTAGAGTATTTTAGTAGAATCTTTGGAGCTCTAGAAGCCCAGCAAAAAGGAGTATTCGGGACAAAATTTTGCCCGCGCAAATTTTTTGGTTTTCGCTAAAATCCATGTAAGTTAAGCTACACTTATTTTATTTCAAGTGTAACTTATATTTATGTTCATAGTCGTTATTATGAACCTATAAATAAGATTTATCAATATTTCCAAGTCATTATATGGATTGATCTACTTACGTGAATGATATCTAGACTGGATTTAGTGAGGTGTTTAAAGTGGGATTTCCAAAAGTATACTCTGTATACCAAACATAACCTACCTCCGATATGATCCTACCTGGTTGTTCCTTACTTGATAAATATTGATGTAGACATTGGTATTAGTGAGGAATCTAAACTATCATTAGTCGCCAGGAATATAAGACTAAGACTTAGTGATATGAACCTAGGTCACGTCAGAGGAAAAGCTAAAGTACTAAGGTGAAGTTTTGCCCAAATTCTGAGGCATCCACTTTTAACAAGTGAGTGCATAGTTACTTTCATCTTATACACATATATGAAGTATTTAGATAATTGAATATTATATGTGCTTATGTACAAAGATGTTATGTGCTAGATGAAATATTATAAAGATAAATTTTATATGACTTATGTCCCATATGTATTTTCATTAATATAATACATTGGGTAATGAAGAGAAATGAGAGTTAAGATGACATAGTATGATGGGAGATGAAACTGATAAGATGCCATAGTACGATGAATGATAAAATGACAATAGGATGTCACGATTTTAATGGTACTGGTGTACTAATGGTGTAGAAATGGTACTAGTGTACTAACGATGTAGGAATGGTACTACTGTACTAACGATGTAGTCATCTAAAAGAGTATAGGTGATGACCACCAGACTATTCAAGATAGTCTCGTGGAACATAAGCAGGTTTATAACCTGTAGATGGTGGACTTTATGCCCATTTGATGTACTCTACTTCCTACCGACACGTATTGGGGAGAAATCCCTATAACAATACTGTCAGCAACGATGATTAAGATGATCCTTAAGACAGATTATTAGGAATGAAAATAGAAAGAACCCTACTGGCATGTATTACGGAGTAATCCCTGAAACAATACTATCAGTAATGATGACTATGATGACCCTTAGGATAGATCCTTAGGGAAGAATCAAGAAGAAAACGGGGATGGGTAATCGAGTTAATTGTTTGATAATTAAAAATATTAACTACATTATTTGTAACGCCCGTGTTTCTAGTCTAGGCATTAATATTGATGTGATAGTCTAGGTTAACCTTTGTAACTCATTTTGAAGAAATGAAAAAGGAATTATGTGAATATTATGTGTTTTATGCTTAATTATTAGGATTTAATTAATTAAGAGTAAAAATAAGCGTCGAAAATAAGATTTATATAAAGCCGATATCTATTAGGAAAGTTGTAGTGGTTGTGACAAGGATTACAGATATATAAAGAATACCGAAATCTGAGTTATAACGAAGAAGTTATGACCTGTCGAAGTTTCGCGACAAAACCGGCACGGTGTCGAATGTCGTAAAAAGTGAGTTTTTGATAAACTACTTTTTAGCCTTACTGATCTAAACGAAATTCGTGGTGTTCGTTAAACCGAGAGTATGTATAAAAAGAACGTCCAAATCTGACTTCGTATGAGGAAGTTATGATTTTTCTAAGTTTCAGCTTAGCAGTAGACAGCTAAAAACTCGAATTTTAGATCAAGTGATTTTTAGCCGACACAACCTAAACGAGAATCGAAGGTCTGGTCAATAGTAGTACAACAGTAAAAAGACAGACGAAAACGGACGTCGGATGAAGAAGTTATGAATTTTTAACGGATTTCCTGTCCCGGTCTGTTAAAAATAATAATATAAAAATTAAAGTCAAAATTAGCCGACGAAGTCTAAACGAAAGTTGTAGAGCGTAATTTTACCTACGCGTGCATATAAAGAACGTCAAAAACGGAGCCCGTATGCGAAAGTTATGGATTTTAGAAGTTTTTGCACAAAAATCGAGAAAAAATGCCAAATCCGAGAAATTTCGCATGGTGGGACTTCGGCCACGTCACCTTCGCTGTATGCGCGCCACGTGTCCGAAACTACTGAGTCATCGAGGCCAGCTGGCGAGGCGTGTCACAACCCTCGCATCCGAAGTGCAGGTCCAACCGCGGTCCGACGCGTACCCAGGTGACTCCTCGCATCCGAAGCCGCCTCACCTCGCACCGACGCGTGTCGCACCACCTGTCCGAGCTTCGTAGGCGCCACTACTCCCCCCTCGAACCTAGACCTCGGTCCAATCAGAGGCCAACAGTTGGACCCTCGCACGTGCGAGCCATGTGCCTCCTCTTCGGATCTGCTGCCGCGTGGAGTCCTCTCAGCCGTCCGATCAGAAGCCTCGCCCCTATAAATAGAAGGGGCGAGACCTCCCGGGTATATTTTGGAAATTTGCCATTTTACACCCCTCTTTCAATATTTCTTTCATTCCAACTTCCCCCAAAGCCCCGGTATTATACCAAACACCCGAAACACGTCCCGAAGTGCCCGAGAAGCCCGAGAAATTTATCTTTTCGGTTTTGAAGCCCGACCCTTGCAGAGCCCGATTTCTCAATAAAACTCCCGATTTTATTAGAAACGATCGTTTTAGGAAACAAAGTGCTGCCCGATTATCATTAAATCAAATGAGTGTGTAGTCACTTTCACCTTACACATAGATATGAAGTAATTACCTTAAAGTACGTGCTATGTGTAATTATATTAATTGTTTATTTGAGGTGACTGTTGAATAGATGTTTTATACAAGTTTTAAACTGTATATGTATTTTATCTACAAATATGTTGGGTAAAACATGGGTAGACGAAATAGTCGATGGGTGTTAAAATGATAAGAGGCCTCGATGTTGTTGTTGTTGTTGTTGTTGTTGTTGTAGTCGTCTAGTGGAGTATAGATGACGACCACAGACCTTTCTAGACAGTCCAGTGGAACACTTGCAGGTTCACAACTTGTAGGTGTTGGTGAACTAAATGTTCATTGGCGTACTCCATCCCCCTCATGGTTACCTTTAGGACATGTATGGCTGAGGAGTCCCTTTAGCAGTAGTGTCCATCCCGATGATATTCCTTAGGCTAGGTCCCTTGTGATAGGTGTTTAGGGACGTAAAGTGAGGATAACGGGAATGGGTAATCAGGGTTATTGTTGATTGGTGACCTTAATAAGTTTATTATTGTTGTGGGTTGAAAACCCTATATGCTCACCAATCTCCCAAGCCTGACCCACTCAACTTTTTATTATTACAGGTAGTGGACCCCGAGCTTAGTCGGAGGATGATGAGAGATTTTTGGATTATAGGCCAGTAGTTGTAAATAACTGTTGTGAGGCTTATAATGTCTTGTTTATGCTTTTGATCTGTATCGGAACATGACATCCCGAGGTTTTGATATAAAAGGAAAATATATACTTTCTTAAAGAAAGGTTTTGATAAATTCTTATCATGTTTTGTTTTGGGGACCAATTCCGCAACATCTTTTAAAAGGATTTCTCTGATTTTATTTTAAAAGCATAAATTAAATTAGTCTTTTCTGGCCGAGAAATTAGGGGATGTCACATTATTGTGGGTTGAAAACCCTATGTACTCACCAAGTTTCCCAACCTGACCCGCTCAGTTTCTTTATATCACAGGTATCGTTACAAAGGTATTTGATGTTTGGACTTGATGAGAGATTAAAGGAAATGTAGGCCATTAGATGATGTAAGGGCAGTAATGATTACGTTTATGCTTATGTTTCTTGTATCAGTTATGACATCCCAAGATATTATAAATCAATGAAAAACATTTCTTCGGAAATACTTTTACGGTACTAATTCCGCAAAATAAAGCATACTCTGTTTTTAAAATAAGCATAAATAAAAAGGTCTTTTCTGACCATGAAAAGGGAGATGTCACAACATGTTCGTCAAAAACAACATGACGAGAAATGATGATTTTATTAGTGTGAAGGTCAAGACATCGATATCCCTTGTGATGAGAGGAATATCTGAGGAAGATGCAATGAGTGGATCTTGGGGACAATTTGTGAGTGGTGACTACATGTGGAAACCTAAGACACCCAAAAACCTGAAGGTGAGTGTAATAAGTTTGTTTTTAAAAAAGTGTATTAAACAGATTGTCATTGGCTAATGTAGTAGTGGGAAGGATATTTAAAAGATGAGTAGCCATGTGAAGGGCTTCGAACCAGTATGTAGGAAGAATCCTAGCATGAAAAAGAAGAGTGTGTATAATATTGTTTATGGTTCTAAGCATATGTTTAGATTTCCCGTTTTGTTGCGAGGTATGAGGACAAGAAATGAGAATATGAATATCGTTTGAATCAAAAAGTTGATGAAATTTGTTATTGTTGTATTCACTGCCATTGTCACATTCAAAAGTTTAATGTCGATTTTGAATTGATTTTGAACATAATATAAAAAATGGAGAAATTTAAAAAAACACATCACACTTAGCACAAAGAGAATAGACCCACAAAAAATGTGAGAAATCAAGAAAAATAACATAATATTTAATACCACTAACATTCATAATCGGGGATGTCCAAACATCAGAATGCACAACTTCAAAAGGTAAATGAGAAACAGACTCATATAAACTAAAAGGCAACTTAACATGTTTGCCCACTTGACATGCATGACAAAGACTAGAGTTTTTAGTGACAAAACTGTTCGGTTTTAAGCACTATAACACTCCTATGGTGCACATGCAACCCTAGATGCTTTGGATCTATGTTTTCTCTAATTATACATGCTTTTTCAATTTTCCAAAGCATACATCCTAACTAGCATACAATGGAGGATATACAATATAAAACTCATACTTAGATGAATACCTCTTTATGTAGTTGTAGTTCTTGGCCTTAGAAAACTTTAGCACCTCAAGTGCGATGCCTTTAATGTTCCACAAAATCCAAATGCAAAAAGAGACTTGAGAGAATAGGCTAGTTAGCACAAAATCGATTATCACTCTCTTAGAATGAATGGGGCAACCAATTTTGGCTCTAGGGGGTTGCTTTTATAGTGTTGCAAAGGCTAGGGTTTCATCCTTGAAAACCCTAATGCACCATGACCTTTCATATTACTTAGGCTCCATGGGTTAAACCTCCATGGACTATCACATTGGTTTAGCCCATCCTAATTAACCATGGATCATTGGCCCACACCATAAGAATCATTGATTTACTTAATCAGTCTCCGTATATTTAATTAGTCTCTTTTGATCACTAAATTAATTCCAAATTAATTCTTGATCAATACTAATTAAATAATATGATTTCTCAATTAATATATTATACTTATAATATATTAATAAATCACAAATAACCTTATTCTCAAAAGTCCATCCTATCAAATTGCACTGGTGAAGGCAACCCAAAAGGACCATGCTACTATCAGGTCAAGTACATCCCAGTTATAGTTATGGGCTTAGATACCTAATCCAACAGTCTCCCACTTGGATAAGTCTAATAACTATAACTGCCAATCTAACTTCAGGATCTGATTAGCAATCGTAGCTTTCCAAAGCCGTTGTCGAACTCTGGCCCAGTCAGTGACGCGTCCTTTAGATAAGGGATCATATACTCCTCTATTCTTCAAGATATCATGCGGACAAATACATGGAACATAGTCAAACTTATTGTCCTGCAGTTTGTTTCCCGATTTCCAATTTGTCTGACATAGAACATAATTGAACACATCAATTTAGTTCTGACTGGGCCCGACACATAGTTCAAAACAAAATCATCGAGGGGCCCAATATATCGCTTCTAATCCTCTTAGGATAAAAGGAACAAATAAACTTCAACATTATATGCTTGTACTAACTACTCATTAAATCATGCACAACGATACGTTTTATAACATCAAGTTACTGATGTGTTTTCGTATCATCAATGTACAACCAACTCGTAGTCAACAACTCATATATCTTGGTTTAAAGACTATATGATGTTATCGTCTCACAATCTATCGTGATAAATTCCATGAAGTGATTCAGGAGAGCGTGGGTTTAATCCAATACTCAAATCTTATTTCAGGAGCACTCATGAACGTTGTAGCATACTTTTGCTATGTCTAACACTTTAGACAATCTACAAGCCAAATTCATGACAGTCTAACCTCATAACCTACTTCCAAAGTATGATCGACTGTGGATAGTTTGAATAATCTTATTATTCTGGATGTCAAAACATGCAAAAGTGAAACAATAGTAAATAATTGACACAAAACAATAACTTTACTTATAAATAAAACTCCTTTTATTCAATCATCAAATATCAATTACAATTTAGCTATTACAAGTTTCAAAATATTTATCTAATCACTAAAACTAATATCATCTGTTAGCCCAATGCCCCTTGCATGCTGCAAGTGCCTAACCCTACTCAGTCCCTTCGTGAGGGGATCTGCTGGGTTGTCTTCTGATGATATCCTCATCACCACGAGGTTTCCTTCTTCTACTTGATGTCTTATGAAGTGGTACTTTCTGTCGATATGTCTAGATCTATCGTGATCTCTCGGTTACTTGGTTACGGCAACCGCCCCTTCATTATTGCAGAAAATTTCCACAGGCTCCTTTATGGTTGGTACAACTCCAAGGTATCCAATGAAGTTATTCAACCATATCGCCTCTTTCGATGCTTCGCTCGCCTCTATGTACTATGATTCACACATTGAATCAACCACAATCTCCTGTTTATAACTTTTCCATGTTACTGCTCCTCCATTTAGGGTAAACACCCAGCCCGACTGAGAGCGAAAATTATCTCTGTCGATCTGAAAACCGGTGTCACAATACCCTGTCACTCTCAAGTCATCACTTCCACCGAGGGTAAGGACCCAATCCTTAGTCCTTCTCAGGTACTTAAGAATTTTCTTTACTGAAGTCCAGTGAGCTTTACCAGGATTCCCTTGATATCTACTGACCATGCTTAAAGCATAGGCCACATCAGGGCGAGTACAAGTTATAGCATACATGATTGAGCCAACTGCGGAAGCATATGGTACTCGACTCATCTCTGCTATCTCAGCCTCTGTACTCGGAATCTGAGTCTTACTAAGTTTGGTATTGCTTTGGATAGGTAAGTCACCTTTCTTGGCGTTCTCCATGCTGAAACGCTTCAACACCATGTCGGTCTTCTTCTTGAAGATCCATTTGCACCCGACTGTCTTACGACCCGGAAAATTGTTAACCAAGTTCCAAACTTGATTGTCATACATAGACTGAATCTTATTGTACATTGCCTCTTTCCATTTAGCAGACTCGGGGCCTGCCATGGCTTCCTTGTAGTTAGATGGGTCATCCAAATTTACCAGTGTGCTATCACTGATAAACGTATCACCTTCAATAGTAATATGAAAGCCATAAAACTCAGGTTCCATCCTAACTCGAAAGGAACGTCGAAGAGGTAATGACTCATCAATAGGTTCAACAGGAGTTTCCTCCTCGGGTTGAGTGCCAGTGTTTGAGGTTCCTTCATCGCTTAACTCTTGAAGCTCTTCAAGGTCAATTTGCATCCCACTGTCCTCTTGGCATATGAGTTCTCTCTCTCGAAAGGCTCCTATCCTCGTAATGAAGACAACATTGTCACTCAGTCTGTAGAAGAGATATCCAAAGGAGTTCTGTGGGTAGCCGATGAAAATACATCGCTCACTACGAGGTTCGAACTTGTCGTGAGTCTCTCGTCTTATGAAAGCCTCGCAACCCCAAACCTTGATGTGATCTAACGAGGGAACCTTCCATGTCCACATCTCGTGAGGTGTTTTGGCAACCTTCTTAGTAGGGACTAGATTAAGGATATGGGCGGCAGTCTCTAAGGCAAACCCCAGAATAAGATAGGTAACGAAGCTCGACTCATCATGGATCGAACCATATCCAACAAGGTTCGATTGCGCCTCTCAGCCACACCATTAAGCTGTGGTATCCTGGGTGGCGTCAATTGTGAAAAAATTCCACATTCCTTAAGATAGTCATGGAAGTCAATACTAAGATACTCTCCTCCTCGATCGGATCACATCATCTTTATCTTCCTGCCCAATTGATTCTCCACTTCTTGTTTAAACTCTTTGAACTTTTTAAAAGTTTCTGACTTATGCTTGATTAAGTAAATATACCCATATATACTATAATCATTAGTAATAGTCACATAGAAGCGGTTAGCATCCCTTGTGGCGGTTCTGAAGGGTCCACACACATCTGTGTATGAGATCCAACATACCTTCACCCCTCTCACAAGTACCAGTGAAGGGTGACTTGGTCATCTTTCCAAGAAAACAAGATTCGCAAGTGTCATCCGACTTTAAGTCAAATGACTCCAAGACTCCATCCTTTTGGAGTTGGGCTATGCGCTTCTTGTTGACATGTCAAAGACGAGAATGCCACAAGCATGCCTTGTCCAAAACATTGGATGAATCAATATTCAACACATTATTTCCTAGGTTATCTACAACCATCACAATTGCATATATACCATTACAAGGTAATGCTTCAAAATAAAATACACCATTGTAATAAGCATTAATACCACCACTTTCATTATTAAAAGAAAAGGTAAAACCTTGTTTATACAAACTATGAAAGGAAATAATATTTCTCGTCATATCTGATGAGTAACAACAATTATTCAAATCTAAATTTAACCCATTACTAAGCAATAAAGAGTAAACTCCAATCTTGGTCACAGACGACACTTTCCTATTCCCCATAATTAAGTTTATCTTCCCCTGCTCCACATCCCTACTTCCTTTTAGTCCCTGCATATCAGAACATATGTGAATACCACAACCTATATCAATGACCCAAGAATTAGCATGTGATGAGTTATTAGACAGAATAGTGTAAATACCTGCGAAGGTGGGCTTTATCTTCCCATCCTTAATGTCCTGCAAGTATTTGGGGCAACTTCGTTTCAAGTGCCCTTTTTCATGACAATGCAAACACTCTTCTTCCTTTGGATTGGTAGAGGGATTAGCAGAACCAGCTTTGGTCCCACTAGAAGATGATCCATCAAGAGACTTTCCCTTGCGGCTCATAGAGGAGCCTACCTCTTCTTCCCTTTCTCATGTCTGATTGTCAGAACAGGGGCAACAGCAGTAGGAGTAGGTACAACCGACTTTCCTTTCAAGTTGCTTTCTGCAGTTCTTAGTAGGCCTTGAAGCTTGCTAAGAGTGACCTCCTCCTTGTTCATATGATAGGTCATACGGAACTGATCATAACAAGAAGGCAAAGAGTGTAGGATGATGTCAATGGCCAACTCTTCATCGAAGTTCACATTCAACTTCAACAAGCGGTCCACATATCTCTGCATCTTTTTCAAGTGGACTGTGATGGACTCTCCATCCTTCATTTTGGTTATGATCATGGAGGCAATGATCTCATTCCTTTCCTGCCGAGCACTTTGATGGTACCTTTCCATCAAATCTTGGTGCATTTCGTAGGGCCAGAAGTCCTCATAGGACTTTTGAAGCTCAGCAGACATGGTAGCAATCATAATGCACGACACCTTTGTCGCGTCCCTCTCATGAACCCTGTATTCCTCGATTGGTTCGGGAGTAGCAGTTTGTTTATCAATCTCCTTCAGCTCTTTATCCAAGACATATTCTTTGTCCTCATAGCGAAGGGCCATACGAATGTTTCTTATCCAATCATTAAAGTTGGACCCATCGAAGATAGTTCTCCCAACCAAATTCATGAGGGGGAATGAGCTAGAAGGGTTGGAGCCTGAAGCATTGTTAGGGATAGACATCTGAAAAGAAAAAGAACAAAATTTAGATTAGATGAGAATCCTTAATATAACACCCAAATGAAATATTAAGGCTAGGACCCAACATAATATTTTACAATTCGGAATAGGGATGTCGTAATCCAATTGCAAAATATTTGAAGGGAGGTAAATGACGATTTACCAATTTCCACCATGAAAAACGAAACTGATTATTAAGTTTTCATTGGATTGAAATTCCTAGATTCTTTTGAGATTCATTGAACTTTTCAATGGCATGTTTAAATCTCGATTGTGACCTTCAATTTTGTGACTGGGATAACGAGGATCACAAACAAGGTGTGAATAACCATGCAGATGTACTTGATACTCTTAATGTTACAAATCACCTAATCAATGTGTCGGTTAACCACACGCTCTCCATTGATCTATGATTAACATCAAGCTACCCTTTGCCACCCTTGTTAGTCCCAGATTAGTGTGCCGGTTAACCACACACGCTCCACTAATGACTTAACAAGGTGCAAAGTGCAATTTCATGGAATAGCACCATTTTCACATTTTTCCTAAAGTAACTAAGATTGGGGATTTAATAAAATTTTAGTTACTTTATAACTATCGTTATACTTTTAACGAGAATTAATGTCCTATCCTACCCGTTCGGCTAACGACCCTCCACCAGTCAAGACAGCGGTGGGTGAGAGTGGACACCCATTAAACCACCATTTTATAGGCAATAACCTTATACCCCCCCTTATAGACCGGCTTCGTGAATGAGGCCTACTAACGGTAAGACTGACTTGTCTTATTTATATACATATATATATATATATATATATATATATATATATATATATATATATATTATTAAACTTTTAATATTAATAGTATAAGGGTTGAATTTTAAACTTTTAAACTTCTAGGGTTTGGAATTAAATGTTTCATTAGTGAGACTTTACAAATTCAAAAACTTGAGGGCAAGTTTTGTAACTTTCAAAACTTTTGGTTTCCATAACTTATGAAAACTTATGAGTTTTTAAT
Source organism: Lactuca virosa (assembly GCF_052849685.1). NCBI lineage: Eukaryota > Viridiplantae > Streptophyta > Magnoliopsida > Asterales > Asteraceae > Lactuca > Lactuca virosa. The sequence continues at coordinate 76,478,055 of NC_136426.1, forward strand.
GTTCATGAATGAGACTCTTCATAGAACTTGAGGACAAGTTACAAAAACTCACTTCAAGAACAACTTAGATCAATTATAACTAATCACATTATCATATAATATATTATTGATCTAATCTAACTCATATAGCAAGACAATTCAAATCAAGTAATACAAATAATTATCTTATTATCTTAAAATTTGACAATTTTCCTTTAATTGGATGAGGATCATCATTACCAAATCAGAAATTACATTTTTTATAATTACAAAACAGTTTGTGGTAATGATCCTAGTCCAATTCTGGCCAAGAACTCGAATTTATGCAAACATAAGCCTCTACTCGACGAGTGCATGAACATGACTCGTCGAGTTGCCCTTTTAATGAGTGGACTCGTCGAGTTAGCCAGTGGACTTGGCGAGTTCATCAGTTAGAGGCCAGAAAATCGATTTTTTCAGCTTTGAAAATTAACAAGCATCAAATATAACAGAAAACAATCCTAGGCTCTGATACCACTGTTGGGTTTTAAGCACCATAACACTCCTATGGTGCACATGCAACCCTAGATGCTTTGGATCTATGTTTTCTCTAATTATACATGCATTTTTAAATTTCCAAAGCATACATCCTAACTAGCATACAATGGAGGATATACAATATAAAACTCATAGTTAAATGAATACCTCTTGATGTAGTTGTAGTTCTTGGCCTTAGAAAGCTTTAGCACCTCAAGTGTGATGCCTCTAATGTGTCACAAACACCAAATGCAAAAGGAGACTTGAGAGAATAGCCTAGTTAGCACAAAATCGATTTCACTCTCTTAGAATGAATGGGGCAACCGATTTTGGCTCTAGGGGGATACTTTTATAGTGTTGCAAAGGCTAGGGTTTCATCCTTGAAAACCCTAATGCACCATGAACTTTCATATTACTTAGGCTCCATGGGTTAAACCTCCATGGACTATCCATGGACTATCACATTGGTTTAGCCCATCCTAATTAACCAGCGATCATTGGCCCACACTATAAGAATCATTGATTTACTTAATCAGTCCCCGTATATTTAATTAATCTCTTTTGATCACCAAATTAATTCCAAATTAATTCTTGATCAATACTAATTAAATAATATGATCTCTCAATTAATATATTATACTTATAATATATTAATAAATCAAAAATAACCTTATTCTCAAAAGTCCATCCTATCAAATTTCACTAGTGAGGCAACCCAAAAGGACCATGCTACTATGGGGTCAAGTACATCCCAGTTATAGTTATGGGCTTAGACACCTAATCAAATTGCACTGGTGATGAAGAGTGTTCAAAGTGAGAGATAGAGGCAGTACGATTCTTATCTTGAACAAGTTGTTGATATTCGATCACCAACATAGATTGAGTGTCACAAAACGATGGGACCGATCGTTGATGCCCGATAGTGGTGACAATGTGGCGGTACTTTGTTGATAGTTCATTCAACATGTAGGAGACTAGGTTGATTTCTGGAACTTTTGCTTTCATGTTCTCAAGAAGATCGATAAGAGCCTTAACATGATTGCAATAATCAACCATAAAAGAGTCGCCAATAGTAATATACCGGAGCTCATTGTCAAGTTGGATGACTTTGTTGTTCTTGTTATCACGAAAAACTTTTTCAGTTGTCTCCAAAACTTCATAAGCTGGAGTTTGTTTTTTGAAGATGAGATGAAGAAGAGGAAGAGATATGGTACCGTAAAGCCAATACTTGACTATGGAATCATTAAGTTTCCATATAGCCGTTTCCATGATTGGAATGGTGTTTTTTGTAGCTTTCTTGGTAGAAGTAGATGAAGGCTGAACCGGAGGTGCAAGATGCTCAACCACTCCATAACCAATACAACGAATTTCAAACAACTCACGCCAGATATCGTAATTCATCTAATCAAGATAAAAAAAAATAGGAACTGCATGCTTGATGTTTGTTGTAGAGGAAGGTTTTTATATGAGGGTGGACATAATGGAGATCGATCAGAGAGATGATAGAGACAGAAGAAGAGTAAGAGTAATTAGGGCATAACTAGGGTTGGGATCTTGCGCTTTGATACCATGAAACTTGGTATTTTCCCATGAAAACATATATTCTATTAATTACCAATATATATACATCCACAAAGTACAATAAAGGGCCCAATACAAAGGAGGTCGTATAGACAAATACAAATACAAAATGGTTAATCTAAAATACAAATACAATAGTCTGCTAACGATGGCATCAAATGTTATTTAGTAGTTTTCCATGAATAATATTTCTCATTAAAGTCAATATATATAGAACATTATAAGGGTAAAAATGACAATTACATCATGACTTATGAGCCAATCAATGGTCGAAATATACGATATACACAAAAGACATAATATTTTACACTAAAACAACCCCCACTTCCACCTTGAGCCATCTGAATGATATATCAATTTCAAACAATTAAACTAGATCGAAATTCTTGGTACAAGGAGGAAGTATTATGGTGAAAAATAGTGATATGCTAAGATCAGGACAGCACGTGTAGAACCCGGACTTGTCTCATGTCAACTTTATCTCGAACAAAATGAATGTCGATCTCAATGTGTTTATTTTTTTTTGTTTAACCAGGTTGGTGGATAAATATATGGCACCAACATTGTGACAATAGACAATGGTGGATATGGTATATTACTGATGAAGCCCATGAAGGAGATTACACAACTAGCAGGTTTCAACAATTTCATTAGCAACACTACGATACTCGGATGTAGATTTGAATGAGAAATGATTCCATGTTATTTGGATGACCAACACAAGAGGTTTTGGTTGAGATATACATAATATCCAAGTGTGGAACATAATGATTCCATGCCTCCCCGATTGGTATCAGAGCATGCAATAAGCCCATGATAAGGTGAGACATAAAGTTGCAAACCATGATCTAGAGTTATATGAATGCACCTTAAATTTTGTTTCAAATCCATGAAATGTGATTCACTAGGATCGTGCATGTAATGGAATATTTTCCATACCATATAGAAGATGTTAGGTCGAGTGAATGTGAGATGTTGAAGGGAAGCATCAAGACTCGTCGGGTAATGATCGAGATATTGGAGACATCGAGCTTTGTTAAAGTACCGAAATAGGTGCATGTCAGTAATAGTTAAGCATAGTAGTTCATTCAAGGATTTTTGTGACATACTTTTGTTGACCTAGAACTATATCATGTTGATCACGAGTAACAACAATGCCAAGAAAGAAATTAAGTACTTGAAGGTCAGTCATAGAGAACTCAAACACGAGTGGTTAAATATTTCTGTAAGGAATAATTAAAGGATCCTATGATTAGAATATCACCAACATATAATAGTTGATATGTTGTATGGGACCATAAAAATAAATAAATACTAAAAGATCGGGTTTGCTATGTATGAAACCAAATCAACTAATAAAATGGGCAAACTGGTGCAACCAGGACATGTATGCTTATTTTAGAGATTATCTCCATAAACATACATGAGTGTGCAATATAAAGTCCAAAAAACAAGGAGGCTGGTGCATGTAAACTGTCCCCTAAAAGTAATCGTAAAGAAATATATTTGTTACATCAAGTTGGTGAACATGCCAATAGTGTGAGACTTTCAATCGAAGGACAATTCAAATTGTATCATGTTTGACCACCATAACAAATGTATCCTCACAATCAATGCTAGGCCGCTAGTTGCGTCTATTTTGCACAAGGCGAGCCTTGTATTGCTGAAAAGACATGTTTGCATTAAACTGCATTTTAGACAACAAAATACATTTAACAATGTTTCTCCCATCAGATGAGTCATAAGAATCCAAGTTCTATTATAAATCAAAGGATTATATTCATTGTACATTACATTAAGATAACAATGATCTTTAAAAACATGTAAATAAGTACGAGGGAATAGAGAGGTAGAGTCAACAAGGAGATTTAGTTTTTTGATAGGTTTAGTAATGTTGTGATGAATACAGGTAGTCTTATGTGAATGAGGAAGTGTTATTGGTTGTTGAGGCATGGTAGCAAAGTTGGGTTGAGGTAATATGTGGATGGAAGAAGTTGTGAGTAGGGTTGTTAAAGTAAAAACTTATGATAAGGAGGTTGTCGAGGAAGCAATTTTCATATGGGAGATTGTTATGGCATCAAGAGAGATAGGAGGGCTTTTTAATGGTAATTATGATATAAAAGTTGCTAACGTGCCAGCTTGATGGTGAGCGGTGTGGGATGGAGTAGTTAGGTGGGGTTGTTGGAAATAGTGTACAAGGTCATAAATATTGGTAATATTTATAATAATTGCAGGGTCCTTTGGGTTACATGCAAGAACAAATATAAGTAACACTGGATATAGAATAATTATATGGATCTAGTTTGTTAATTAATTAAGTCTTTAATTAATTAAATGAAACTTGGAGATCTAGAAGGGCCTAAGTGTAAGAATCTGAAAGTCAGATAATCACCAAAGATAATGATAATTACTTTGTGACCAAGTAATTATCTATTAGGGATTAAATCATTCCCTTATAAATAGAGACCCTTCAAACCGGATTAGAGAGCAAATGATTTTGTGAAAAACCCTTAGAAATTCGGTGGTGCTCACAATTCTCGAAAACCCTAGTGTTCTTGATCTACGTATCACGTAGCTCTTTCCACGCGCCTTGTAATTGGTCTAAAAAACCCTAATCTGATTATGGTTTGTGTTGGTAGCTGCTTGGTGTTTCTGTTTGCATTTTGGGTGTGATTCCATTAGAGGGATTCTGGTTTGGATCATTGGCATCCAATCAAAGTGGCAAGACCAAGATTGCAAGCTGGGAAATCTTTAGCTAACAAAGAGGTAATTTTGGTAATTCTCATCTTTCTTTTAGTTGGAATAATAATATGAACATAAGATCCTTGTAGGTTTTAGTTTGAACATATGACTAGAAATATACTATGCTTTCGTTGCCTTAGATTATTTGTTAGTGTGTTCAATACTTTTTAGTGGTATCAACGCCTTAGTTCATAGTTATTTGCACTATTAAATCCAATTTGATTTGTGTAAAATCTTGTTTGCATGTTATATATTTCGAAAACTAGGGTTTAGAAGGTGAGGAATTTTAAATTTTCGTTTTCTATGGCCATTTTTGATTACTTGTGCCCTATGCTAGGGTTTAATGGCCATAACCTTCCACCTAAATCGAACCTAACCATCTGGTGTGTGTCTTGGTGTGGCGTGTCTCCTTCGGGGCGCGACGCATGCATTTAGATTAGGCAACCTTTTGCAACCCTAACTTGTTTGACAAGTTTCCTAACTTGTTTTGCAAGAAACACAACAATGCAGATTTTTCAAATATTGGTTATACCTTTTTTATTTGAAATATTATTTATAATAGTGATTGTAAATTTAAATATTTGTTTATATTAATTAATAACATTGCGTCCTCGCATGTTTAATTTGTATTAATAAACATATAAAGTTTAAAGGGTTTAAATTTTACCTATATATATATATATATATATATATATATATATATATATATATATATATATATAAAGTTAAATAAATCGTTAGTCTTACCCGACTAGGCTCATCCGCTCTAATGCTAATAAATAAAACTTTAAGGAGGTTTCTTTAAAAGCTCCAAATGGTCCATTTTTTTAAAAGACCAATGCTTACCACCCTCATCGTCTTTTTGCATTTTGAGTGGAGTTACCGAAATGGTTTGATATGACGATGTTTCTATTTAAAAGTATTAACTTAAAATCATAAAACAAAATCCAGTTTTAAAATAGTAAAAACATGAATCATATGCTACTCATGAAAAACATACATTTTCTTTATAACATATTGACGGAGCGTGCGCGGTTTGCTGGCATGTCAATCTGAGGGTATAGTTGAAAATGATATCGTATTGCCGATACTTAAGTGTATCTTGAGCTGGGGATCACATGTTTTTGCATGGTTGATCCACCATTAATCCATGATCCACAACATCCCTGTCATGGATTAAGATGAACACAAACATGATTAACATGTCATTGACTGTAGTCAATGAATCTAAAAGATCTATGAATTTCACAGTGATTGAAATTGGAAAATAGTGCTACCTACATAAATAGCTTAATGGTGTGACGATTGGCATCCATCTTCACATCATAAAGTGAAATATGGATCCTACCCTTGTTCAATAATTTTGTTTTGGGTAATTACTTTTAAGGATTAATCAAACTAACTAAAACTTTCTCTTATAGATGTTTGTTCCAAATAATACAAACATTCATCCTCCCCCTCCACCACCAAATCACTCAAACATATCACTACTCTCCATGCTATCAAGGGAGAAACTCATAGGACCCAAATATCTTAACTGGATTCGCACCTTAAGGATCACCCTAAGGTACAAGAAAAAAAGTATGTTCTTAATGAGGATATCCCTGAACTTGCTGATGATGTTACCGAATAACAGGTGGCTACTTATGATAAGCACTATGATGAGTCAAATAAGGATGTTTTCCTCATGCTAGCGATTATGTCCTCTTAGCTCCAAAATGGATTTGAGAATATTGGGACATATGACATAAATTACCAGATCAAGGAAATGATTCAGGAGCAGACAAGGCAGTAACGATTCAACATCATGAAGTCCCTCATGGTATGCAAATTTCAAGAAGGTGTATTTGTGTGTACGTACATTCAGAAGATGAAATCATTCAGAGAAATATTGGAGAATATCGGTGTCCAATTTGCTAAGGAGTTAGCCATTGATATGACGCTTAACTCCCTTACAGGTTCATACCAATAATTCATTATAAACTACAACATAAACAACATGGATAAGACCTTGATGGAGTTTCATGACATGATAAAACTGCCGAAACGAGTATGATGAAAAATCATGGCTTAATGTCCACCACTCACATCCCAAAATTGAAGACCAAAAATTTCATTTTTATAATAATAAAATCATCATCCAAAATGTGTTCATAAAACCATAAAATCAAATCAGAGTATGTCAATAATCATCCAATACATCAAGTCATCAAAATGCGAAACAACATGGTGTGTGCGATGTGATCATCGTGAGCCCTTCCCCTTCGATCCGGAAGTACCTGAAAGATAAACTGAAAACCGTAAGCACGAAGCTTACTAAGTTCCCTAAAATACCTCATACCATACATATCAAACGTACAATGGGCCATGCTCAACAACCATCGGGCCCCGCTCGGAACAGATCTGTCAGAACATGAGACGGGCCCTACCCATTACATTCATCAAGCCCCGCATGACATCAGTCCCCTCCTGACATTCATACAGTACACCCATCAGGCCTCACCTGGCATCAGACCCCATCAGGCCTCGCCTGACATCACTAAGATAAATAACATACAAGAATCATTAAGATAAATAGCATACAATATACCCATCAGGCCTTGCCTGGCATCAGACCCCGCTCGGTATACATATCACTTACTACACATGCAAGAGTCACACAGACAACTAGCATCCTAAACATAATAAATCATGGGTTGGCAATGGTGCCTTCGGACCATCAAGCACAGTGAGGAGACTCACCTCAGACTGCTGAAAATCAGATAAATGCTCGGACTGCAGATCCGGAAAATCCCCACGCTAATCAATCACATAAAACCCCAATTAATATGTGGGCCATAAAAATTAACTAGGAATCTAATTCATTTGTCCAACTCTTAGGGTAAAAGACCATTTTACCCCTTCCTCGCTTGATCGAATTATCGAGGCCCAACCCAATGGCTCAAAAAGCCCAAAATGGCCCAAATTCCTAAATGATGCCCAAAACCCATTATGGGCCCAAATCCAGGAAGGCCCAAAGCATAACAATGGCCCAAAGTTAGAAAGGCTAATGGCCCAACAAGGCCCAAAACCCCAATAATCTAAATATGGCCCAAAATTGCCAAAGCCCAAGACCAGGCCTGGAGGCGTACGCCCTGCATACTAGGTTGCATGCATGATCGTGGACACGGGCACGTACGCGCAGCGTACTCTTGTGTACGCCCAACATATGCGCCTATTAAGCACTTTTTCCTTAAGTCCTTAATACTTGCATTCCAACATCCAAATTACAAATCCAAGTCTATAGGAACGTCTTAATCCATAAATTCATGAACTTGGAGCCTTTGCATGGCTCAAAAGAACCCAAACCTTACTTTAGCATTCTACTTTCTCGAAATGGACCTAAACACATGCATGGTTGATCAAAAACCATCAAGATGCTAGATTTATGACCTATGGACCTCAGAAACATCAAGAGAAGCAACTCCTAACTTCTGGACTGGAAGAAATTCACTAGATCTCATCATAGGACCAAAAAGGGACCAAAACTTCATAAAGACTAGATCTAAGCATACAAGAAGCAAGTTCCAAGCCTTATACCTAAATGAAGTTGGAAATGATGTGTTAAATCTGGATCTACAAGTTCTCATTTGATCAAGGCTCCTTCTTCTAAGCTCTTCTTCCTCAAATCTCACCAACACACACTAAAAACACACACGCAATGGGGTCAAGTCTCCTCAAGAGGGGCTAGGGTTTTTAAATGGGACTCAAAGGGAAATGGAGGCTGAGAAATGATAGGATCATGGGTCATAATATTGTTTAAATAGGGTCCAAACCCTAAAATTTAGGGTTTGTCCCCTGGGTACGTACGCCCCGCGTACGAGAAGTAAGCCCCACGTACTCCTGAATTTCCAAAAATGGAAAAACTGCCCCTTAGGGACCAAAGATGAAACATATTTACATACCAAGGATCAAAATGAAAAGTACCTTGAATAGGGTGTTACATGTATCATCCTAAAGGAAATCGAAAGCCCAAGGTTGGACGGTCTAACCAAGGTCTCAAGAGAAAAGTAGATTCTGAGATAGCTCCCATCTGTGACCCAAATGAGGCCATTTGTTTCTACTGCCTGCAAAAAGGGCATTGGAAACGTACTTGCCCGAAATACTTTGAGGATTTGAAGAAGAATTAAGTCAAGGATTCTAGCACCTCATGTATGTTTATGAATCAACTCCGTAATACAACAATTTTCAATTCTTGGATCCTTGATACAGGGTGTGGTAATCACATTTGTGTTGATATGCAAGGACTAAGGGATAGTAGGAAACTAAAGCATGGGGAGCTCAACCTAATCATGGGAAACAGACGTACTGTTGTTGTTACAAGGGTTGGGGACTATGAGCTCATGATGACTAGTGGTGTTTCAATTAGATTCTTAGATTGTTTCTACTCGCCAGAAATGGCACGAAACATTATTGTATTTTACGCATTATTCAAAGATGGTTTCTGTTCTACATTTGAAAATGATAATGGAAGTATTTTGGTTAACAAGCATGATTGTTTTTACTTTAAAGCTAGTCCTTGAAATGGTATATTTGGAGATGTTGTTTGCGTGAGTAAGAATGATAATTTAATTTAAATGTTGATTCCTTCGAAAGTTTATTAGATAAATCATGTTTGTTACATTGTCGTCTTGGTCATATAAAGAAGAAATGCATCACCAAGCTCTAATAAGATGGGATATTGAAATCATTTGACTTACAATTAGGTGATATTTGTGAATCTTGATTATTTGGAAAAATAACAAAATATGTATTCGCAGGAAGCTATGAAAGAGGTAAGGATTTGTTGGGCCGTTTAGATCTCTTATCCTCACGAATGTGTGTGGGCCGTTGAGATCCGCCACAAGGCACGCTGAAAGATACTTCGTTACATTTACTAATGATTTTAGTAGATATGGCTATATTTATTTGATTAAACATAAGTCAAAAACTTTCAAAGTGTTCAAAGAGTTTCAAAATGAAGTAAAGAATCAATTAGGAAAGAAGATCAAGATGCTCTGATCTGATAGGGGTGTAGAATATCTAACTCTTGATTTCTACGATCATCTTAGGAATTATGAAATAGTATCACAGTTGTCTCCTCCCAAAACACCACATCTTAACAGCATTCCTGAGAGAAGAAATCGAACATCGTTAGCTATGGTTCGATGCATGATGAGTCGATCTACACTTGCAATAATTTTATGGGGTTATGCCTTAGAGATAGCTGCCCATATCTTAAACCTCGTACCAACTAAGAAGGTTGCAAAGACACCATTTAATATGAGGAACGAGGATCGTCCCTCACTAGCATATGTGAAAGTCTAGGGTTGTAAAGTCTTCGTTCGTCGCGAGGCCCACGACAAACTTGAACCCAAATCAGAGAAGTGTTACTTCGTTGGTTATCCCCAAAATCCTTTTAGATACTTTTTTTACAAGCCTTCTGAGAATAAGTTGTGTGTGGATCAAAGGGGGTTCTTCCTTGAAAATGGAGAACATATCCACAGATGCTAGTGGGAGCCAAGTTGATCTTGAAGAGATTCAAGAATCAACCAACGACGAAACTATAGTTGACACTAGCACTCAACCAAATGTTGAAACACTTGTTGATGAAACTGGCATACCTCCACCTCTTCTTCACAAATATAATAGAGTTTGTCTCCATCATGAGTTTTATGGTTTTCATATTACTACATAAGGAAACATCTTGATTAGTGATAAAACACTAGTTAGTATGGATGAGCCATCCAATTATAAGTTCATGGATGAGCCATACACAGAGGAAACCAAATGGAAAAAGTTCATGGGTTGCGAGATTCAGTCCATGTATGATAACCAAGTTTGGATTTGGTTGATCCTACACCTGACCTTAAAATCGTTGGGTGTAAGTGGGTCTTTAAAAAGAAGACTAAAATGAATGGGAATGTACACACGTTCAAGGATAGACTGTTCGCGAAAGGTTATACTCAAATTCAAGGGATTGATTATGAGGAAACTTTCTCACCGGTGGCCAAGATTAATTCTTTTAGGATATTGTGTGCCATAGTTGAACTTTATGATTATAAAGTATGAAAATGCATGTAAAAACCACTTTCTTAAAGAAAAACTTACAGAAGATGTGTATATGGCACAACCAAAGCATTTTTTATATTCTAAATATCTAATTAGAGTGTGTAAGATTGACATGTCTATCTATGGACTCAAACAAGCATCTCGTAGCCGGAATCTTTGTTTTCATGAAAAGTTCAAAGAGTTTGGATTTTCAAGAAGTGAAGATGAGTATTGTGTTAATGTAAAAGATAATAGGAGTGTTATATTCTTCCTATTTTTGTATGTTGATGACATACTACGTATAGGAAACGATATCCCAACATTGCAAAGTGTGAAGAATTGGCTTGGGAAATGTGTCGATATGAAAGACTAGGAGATGCAACATATATACTTGGTATAAGAATCTATGAAGATGGATCAAAGCGTATAATTAGACTTATCCAAAGTACATACTTAAATAAGATCTTGAATAAATTCAAGATGTATGACTCCAAGAATGGGTTTCTACCCATTCAACATGGCATAAAATTCAGTAAAGATCAATATCCCAGTACTTGTGAAGAACTTGACAAAATGAGTCGAGTCCCATATATTATTGCTATAGGATCGATCATGTATGCTATGGCATTTACTCAGCATGATGTATCGTATGCCTTGAGCACGGTGAGTCGTTATCAGGACAACCCTGACGAAATTCATTGGATGGTGGTAAAGAACATTCTTAAGAAGCTACAGATAACAAGAGATACATTCTTAGTCTTTGGAGGTAAAGCAGAGTTAAGAGTAACATGTTATAGTGATGTGAGTTTCCAGGCGTACATGGATAACTCTTTCTCACAATCATGATGGGTGTTCTTAATAAATGGAGGGGTAGTGACTTGGAAACGTTCTAAGAAGAAAACAATGGCATACTCCACATGCGAGTCTGAGTATATAACAGCTAGTGAAACTGCGAAAGAGGCTACATGGTTGAAGAATTCCATAGGTGATCTTGGTGCTGTGTTGAGCATCAATAAACCCCTTGAATTATTCTATGATAACGAGGGTGCAGTCGCATTGACTAGAGAACCTAAATATCATGGGAAGTCAAGACATATACTTAGGAAGTACTACTATATTCGAAAGTGAATTTAGGAATGAGACATCAAAGTGAGTATAATATCATAGGATGAGAATCCGACTGATCTTTTCACAGAGCCATTGACGCAGACCAAACATGATGATCATACTAGGTCCATAGGCATTAGATTTCAAAGTGAGATAACATGTAATGTCCCAAAATTCAATGCCAAAAATCTCATTTTTATAATAATAAAACCCTCATCCAAAACGTGTTCATAAAACCATAAAAGAAAATCAGAGTATGCCAATAATCATCCAAATACATTAAGTCAACAAAATGCGGAACAACATGGTGTGTGTGATGCGATCATCCTGAGCCCTTCCCTTTTGATCTAGAAGTACCTAAAACATAAACTGAAAACCGTAAGCACGAAGCTTAGTGAATTCCCCAAAATACCCCATACTATACATATCAAACATACAATGGGCCATGCCCAACAACTATATGGCCCCGCTCGGAACAGATATGTCAATAACATGAGATGGTCCTGCCTCATCACATTCATCAGGCCCCACCTGGCATCGGGCCCTGCCCGACATTCATACAGACACATAAAACACATGCAATAATCACTAAGACAAATAACATGCAATACACTCATCAGGTCCCGCTTGGCATTGGATCCCGCCCGGTATATATATCATATACTACACATGCATGAGTCACATAGACAACTACACTCCTAATCATAATAAATCATGGGCCGACATTGGTGCCTTCGACCCGTCAAGCACACTAGGGAGACTCGCCTCAAACCGTTGAAAATCATATAAACGCTCGGACTACTGATCCGGATAATCCTCGTGCTAATCAATCAAACAAAACCCCAATTAATAATTGGGCAATAAACCATAACTAGGAATCTTATTAATTTGTCCAACTCCCAGGGTAAAAGACCATTTTACCCTTTCCTCACTTGGCCCAAAAACCGAGGCCTAACCCAATGGATCCAAAAGCCCAATATGGCCCAAATTCCTAAATGACACCTAAATCCCATTATGGATCCAAATCCAAGAAGGCCTAAAGCCTAAAAATGACCCAAAGTCAGAAAGACTATTGGCCCAACAAGGCCCAAAACCCTACTAGTCCAAATATGACCCAAATCGCAAAAGTAAAAAAAAAAGTCAATGGAAGTTGAGTACGCCCCGGAATACCACAAAAATGGCTAAAAAACACTCAAATGGAGACTAGAGTTTCGTTCTCAGGGCTTGAAGAGGTGGAGGCTAGTCATAAGAAACTCCCAAAGCAACTTAAGGTGTTTAAATAGGGAATAAACCCTAAAAATTAGGGTTTGCCCCTGCTGGCCTTACGCCCCGCATACTCCCACGTATGCCCTGCGTACGTGGGAACCTCCGCGACCAAACCATCGAGAAAGTACGCCTAACGTACTCTTCGAGTACGCCCAACGTACTCGGCTAGGGACCAAAACCACCAATCTTCTGAAGGCCATAACTTCTTCGTTCTAAGTCCGATTTCGAAATTCTTTATATCCACAGAAAGGTAATGAAAAGATCTACAATTATATCAAATCTACTTTGCCTTAAAATTTCCCTAGCTTAAATCCAAAATTTATAAAAGGCCCGAACTATCACTTGACGGTTATACCCTTGAGGTCCAAAACACAAACCGAACTCTCGGATCACCTCATCTATATTATCCACATCCAAGGGGTTTAAATCTCTCCTTCCCCAAGGACCATAGCCTTATGATAGATGATCTTCGGGTTAAGGCCCCGAATTAGGAAACGATTCGAAACAGGGTGTTACATAACATAAATGTTTTATTTGTTAGTTTGATGCTTTGAAACTTATACAATATAAATTGTATATGATTTGGAGATTATTTTATGGTGACTTAATAATTTGTTGGATTGCTACCATTTTCATTAATTTATTATTATGTTTCGTTTTTCGTGTTTGGAACCCACTTCTCGAGTATTAATTTTCTCAAACCTCCATATTCAGTCATCTCTTGGAAGTAAGTAGCGATTTAAGATTTTCATAGAGTATTAATAGATTGTCCTTGGTGATTAGACATAGCATAGAGACTGCGAATAACACTTAGGAGTACATAATTCACATGTAAGTATTGGAGTAACTTGCATTTCGACATTACTTCATGGATAAAGTCACAAGTAATTCTAAGATGATAATATCTCTTATTCTTCAAACATAGATACATGTGAGGTTTTTACTCTACAATTTTGTTATGTGTTGGTTTACTCCAGCATAGTTCGTAACAACCAGTAATATAGAGTATACCCATGTGTGACATGATGAATAGACAAAAACTATGTTGTCGAATTTTATCTAGTTCCTTATGCCCTAATGGGAGAAGTGATATCTATCCCCCTTAAATATTTGGTGTCGGCATCTAAGTGCTTGACCGATCCCTGACTAAAGTTGATGTGTTCAATTGAGTAGTCTGATGTGGTCATCACAAATCTCTATCGGGAAACATAATCTTGAACTCCAATATTGACATTTTTCCATGTCTCATGTTCATGTGGATATCATGTAGAAGAAAGGAATATTTGATCTCATATATAGTGGTTGTCTCTTATGTTAATCAGAGTTTGGCATTTTCATTTAATGGCATACTATTTGTTGATTATTTGAAAGTATTAGACCTCATATAGTTGATGACTTCTCCAAATGGGAGACTGTTGGAAATACTGTCCAAGGTCATAACTATTGGTAATATTTCTAATAATAGCAGGTTCCTTTTTGGGTTACACGCAAGAGAAAATACAAGTAACATTGGATAGAGAATAATTATAGGGATCTAGTTTGTTAAATAATTAAGTCTTTAATTAATTAAATGAAAATTGGAGATCTAGAATGGCCTAAGTGTAAGAATTTGAAAATCAGATAATTACCAAATATAAGGATAATTACTTTGTGACCAAGTAATTATCCATTAGGGTTTAAATCCTTCCCCTATAAATAGAGACCCTTAGAACTGGATTAGAGAGCAGATGATTTTTTGAAAGCCCTCAAAAATTTGGTGGTGCTCTCAATTATCGAAAACACTAGAGTTTTAGACTGTGCATCGCATAGCTCTTTCTACATGTCGCATAATCAGTCCAGAAACCCTATTTTAGTTAGGGTTTGTGTTGGTAGTTTCTTGGTGTTATGGTGTTGTTATTGCGTTTCGGGTGATATTCTATTAGACAAATTATGATTTGGATCCTTGGCATCCAATCAAAGTGGCAAGAACAAGATTACAAGCAAGGAGATCTTCGGCTAACAAAGAGGTATGTAATTCTCATCATTCTTATAGTTGCAATAATTGTATAAACATAAGATCCTTGTAGGTTTTAGTTTAAACATATGACTAGAATTATAATATGTTTCTGCTGCCTCAAATTATTTCTTAGTGTGTTCAAAACCTTTCACGGATGGGTTTTGGAATTGATGAGACAACAGAGAGGGGTCGCGATCAAAAAAGTTTTGAGTGGGTGATTAATAGGGTGTCATAGAACCAAAGGGTAAGATAGTAATGTCAAAGATAAAATGGTAGGATATAATGATTTTCTTGGTGGAAAGATTGAGACATCGAGAGTCGCGATGATGGATGCAGTTCCCAAGGAAAAATCACGCATATGTGGAAAACAAAGATAACAAAATTATGTAGTTGTAAATAAAAAGAATTTGTTAGAAAAGTTTGTTAAATGGAGTGTCATTTTTAGGGTGGTGAATGGTAATATTAAGGATATGGGTAGCCATGTCTACGGCTTCGGCCCTATATATGGGAGGTATATGAGCATGAAATAGGAGATTACAGACATTACTGATGGTGCAAAACATTCTTTTGGATTGTCCTTTTTGGTAGGAGGTGTATGGGCAAGAAAAACAAAGGTTCATACCATTAATGTCACAAAGTTGATAAAATTTGGTATTTTCGAATTCGCCCATTATTGCATTGAAAAACCTCGATTTCACATTTAAATTGATTTTTAACATGAGCCCAAAAGTGAAGAAATTTGGGAAAAGAACATAAGATTTTAAATAGAAAGGCTATATGTAACACTATTTACTTATAACTAATAATATTAAGAGGGTTTCAGACTTTTATAAGTTTAGTAAAAGGTTAAGACACATATTTTACTATAATATATGAACAAGTGAATGTAAAGTATTTGTTGGTATGTAGTTTTGAGGAAGAATAATATATAACTTTTTGTTTATGAGATTGTAAGTAAAAATATAATCATTTTTGGCTGAAGTAATGTAAAAGAAAGTTGTAGTTGACTCGAATACAAACACGTGGATATAAAAATTATTAAAATTCGAGTTCATATGAAGAAGTTATGGCCATTTGAAATTTAGAAGAAAGTATGGTGAGAACGCGACCCGTAAACATGAATTACACGACGCGTAAACGCACTGGAATTAAAAAAAAGAGAGATTGACGTAGCTTCACATTGGAACATTAACTCTTATACAATTATTGTGGATGTAATTCTTGGTGATATAAGTGTAGTGAGTACTGAAATCACATTCCCATCATTTTTATGTCAATTTCATAGTTATATTCATAACTAACGCAAGGGGTGATTAACCCTAATTTTTGAGTTTTTTGATGGAATGGTGAAATTAATGTAATGCCCGTGTTTCTAGGCTAGGCATTAATATTGACAGTATAGTCTAGGTTAACCTTTGTAACTCATTTTGAAGAAAATGAAAAGGAATTATGTGAATATTATGTGAATTATGTGTTTTATGCTTAATTATTAGGGTTTAATTAATTAAGAATAAAAATGAGCGACAAAAATAAATATTAGATAAAGCCGATATCTATTAAGAAACTTGTAGTGGGCATGACAAAGATTACGGATATATAAAGAATACCGAAATCCGAGTTATAACGAAGAAGTTATGACCTGCCGAAGTTTCGCGACAAAACCGGCACGGGGCCGAATGTCGTAAAAAGTGAGTTTTTGATAAACTACTTTTTAGCCTTAGTGATCTAAACGAAACTCGTAGTGTTCGTTAAACCGAGAGTAGGTATAAAAAGAACGCCCAAATCTGACTTCGTATGAGGAAGTTATGATTTTTCGAAGTTTCAACTTAGCAGAAGACAGCTAAAAACTCGAATTTTTGATCGAGTGATTTTTAGCCGACACGACCTAAATGAGAATCGAATTTCTCGTCAATAGTAGCACAACGGTAAAAAGACAGACGAAAACGGACGTCGGATGAAGAAGTTATGAATTTTTAACGGATTTCCTGTCCCGGTCTGTTAAAAATAATAATTTAAAAATTAAAGTCAAAATTAGCCGACGAAGTCTAAATGAAAGTTGTAGAGCGTAATTTTACCTACGCGTGCATATAAAGAACGTCAAAAACGGAGCTCGTATGCGAAAGTTATGGATTTTAGAAGTTTTGGCGCGAAAATCGAGAAAAAAATCCCCAAAACCGAGAAATCTCGCATACGTGGACTTCGGCCACGTGTCCTCACCTTGCATCCAACACGTGTCTGGAATATTGCTGAGTCATACGAGCTGCTGAGTCATCCGAAGCGGTCCAGTGAGAATCCGACGCGTGTCCTCTTCCTCGTGTTCGAGCCTTCGCATGATGCCACGAACCCATCCTACCTCGGACTAGACCTCGGTCCAATCAGGAGGTGACACCGAGGCCCTCGCATGCGCAGCCACGTGCGAGCCTTCGGATCTGCTGACGCGTGGAGACTTCTCAGCCATTGGATCCGCAGCTTCGGACCTCATATAAATAGAGGGCTTGCGAGCCTTCTGTGAAAAATCACCATCTTTCACCCCTTTCTTCATATTTTCTTCATCTTAACATCCCCCAAAGCCCCGGTATCGATTATAACCCCCGGAATACGCCACGAAGAGCCCGAGAAGCCCGGAAAATTTATCTTTTCGGTTTTGAAGCCCGACCCTCGCAGAGCCCGGTTTCTGAATAAAACTCCCGGTTTTATTAGAAACGAACGTTTTAAGAAATGAATTGCTGCCCGATTTTCATCAAATCAAGTGAGTGTATAGTAACCTTCATCTTACACCAAGATATGAAGTATTTTATATAAAATACGTGCTACGTGTAACTATATTAATTGTTTAATTGAGGTGACTGTTGAATTGATGTTTTATACAAGTTTTAAACTATATATGTATTTTTATCTACAAATATGTTGGGTAAAACATGGGTAGATAGTTGATGTGTGATGAGATAAAATGATGAGAGGCCTTGATGTGATTTGTGATCCAGTCATCTAGCGGAGTTTGGATGACGACTACGGACTTTCTAGACAGTCCAGTGGAAACGCTAGCAGGCCCGCAACCTGTAGGTGTTAATGAACTTGGGTGTTCATTCGCTGTACTCCATCCCCTCATGGTTGCCTTTAGGACATGTATGGCTGAGGAAACCCCTTAGCAGTAGTGTCCATCCTGATGATATTATTTAGGCTAGGTCCCTTGTGATAAGTGTTTAGGGACGTAAAGTGAGGATAACGGGAAATGAGTAATCAGGGTTATTGTTGATTGATAAACTTAATAAGTTTATTATTACTGTGGGTTGAAAACCTTATATGCTCACCAGGCTTCCAAGCCTGACCCACTCAGCTTTTTATTTTACAGGTAGTGGACCCCGAGCATAGTCGGAGGACGATGAGAGATTTTTGGATTATAGGCCAGTAGTTGTAAATAGCTGTTGAAAGGCTTATAATGTCTTGTTTATGCTTTTGATCTGTATCGGAACATGACATCCCGAGGTTTTGATATGAAATGAGATTATATATTTCTTAAAGAAAGGTTTTGACAAACTTTTAGCATAAATTAAATTGGTCTTTTCTGGCCGAGAAATTAGGGGATGTGACAGTTGGTATCAGAGCATTTGTTTAAGCGAACTAAGAAATTGTAGGATTTCTAGACTTAAACTTAGAATGCTAAGTGATGATTGTGAGATGAGTGTCTACCATATTTTAGACACAAGCACTAGTTTATTTTAGGAAAGATGCCTAAAATGCTTTTATGTGCTAAATGTTGTATGTTTGCCATATATGCCATTATTTGTTCGGATCTATGGTCTGTTGCCGACCGGATCTGGAAACCTTATGTGTGTAGGATTCTAAGCGTATGATTACGAGATTAGAACTAACATGTAAACGTTTCGGAGTGATAAGGGAATATAAATACCTATCAAGGATAAATACCTAAATTCGCCTTATTCGGTATATAGATTGTAATGGCAAGAACTCGCAGTGGAGTTGCAAATGCAAACAGATCAGGGATCAACAGCCTCAACCTCAAGTAGTTGAGCAAGTACCTATTGTAGGAGCTGCACCTGAGCCAATGACGATGGCTGGGGTACAAGCAATGATGCAGATAATGTTAGATCGCCAGATGGAGGAGACAAGGCGATTACTACAACAGCATAGGGAAGAGACTACGATACCTGTTGAACAGCCCGTATTGAATGAAGGGCAATTAGTAGGAGGGAACTACAGTGGGACTCTTGGTCAAGCCAACCTACCGATAGTTAGAAAAAACAACCAGGATGAAGGAGTTGATGGACGTGGATGCATATACAAAGATTTCATGGCATCTAAACCGCCGTGTCTATCTGGAAGTCCGACACCGGTGGAAGTCATGAATTGGACTTCCTAAATGGAGACGATGTTTGAAAGTTGTGAGTGTAGCAACAAACAAAAGACCGCACTTGCAATTCCTCTGTTAAAATCTGGTGTATTGAGCTGGTGGAAGTTACTAGCTGATTCGATGCCCAAGGGAGAAGCTAGCAAGATGTCTTGGGAAGACTTTATGGTACAACTGAAAATGCAGTACTGCTCTGAGCAGGATCTTCTGGAAATTAATAATGAGTTCCAGAATTTAAAGAAGGGAAAGATGAGCGTTACTGAATACACTACTAGTTTTACGGAAAAGATGAAGCTCGTTCCTCATCTAGTTCCAACTGAACTCTCTAAGGTCAACAAGTTTGCCCTCGGATTACCAGCAGACTTTGGTCCGATGGTTAAGCAAACAACCACTTTGAAAGCAGCCATCTGGGCTGCTAAGAATGTTGAGATTCAGATAAGAGAGAAGGGTCTGGAGAGGACAGAAGTTGGCGAAAAGAGAAAATTTGAAGGAACTTCAGGTTCCAATAAAAAGAACAAGTTCTCGAAGACTGGTTCGAGAAAATTCGGAGGAGGAGCCGAAGTGAAATGGTGTGAGAAGTGCAAGAAAAAGCACTCTGGGAAATGTAGTGAGGGGGTGACTTGCTACAAATGTGGAAAGACTGGGCATTTTGCCAATGTGTGTCCGTCCGACAAGAGGGTATGTTTTGAGTGCCATGAAGAATGGCATGTTTTTAAAGACTGTCCAAAGAGGAAGGATGCAGTCAAGCCCAATCTACCACCAAAGCCGAAGGCGAGGGCCTTTCAGATGACACTGGAAGCTGCGAAAGAAGAAACCGATGTCGCTTCAGGTACCTTTCTCATAAACGAATTGCCTGCCCAAATTTTGTTTGATGCTGGAGCCAATTACTCCTTTATTTCGCATGAATTTGGTAGAAAACTAGCTTTTCCTGTAGATAGACTAGTTAATGCTATAATAGTCGAGATTGCTAGTGGCAAGTTTGTACCTGTTAGCCATCATATGAAAAATATCCTCATTGACTTGGATGGGAATAAGTTCCACGAGGAACTATTGCCTATCGAGTTAAATGGTTTCGATATAGTTTTAGGAATGGATTGGCTTAGCGCCAATGATACCGAGATATTGTGTAGGAAGAAGATAATAAAAGTAAACCCTCCAGGGAAAGAGTCGTTTATGGTGTATGGAGACAAACGCAGAGTAAACTCTGGAATCATTTCCCTAATGAAAGCCAGAAAGTGTTTGGCCAAGGGATGTACATCATATCTAGCGTTCGTGATCGATGCTCAGAAAGAAAAGAAGGAGGTGCAGAATATTCCGGTGGTGTGTGATTATCCGGAAGTCTTTCCCGAAGATCTTCCCGGATTACCCCCTGATCGACAAGTAGAATTATGTATCGACTTGTTACCAGGAATGACGCCGATAGCAAAAGCACCGTATCGATTAGCACCAACAGAGATGAAAGAACTTATGACACAACTTCAGGAGTTATTGGATAAAGGTTTCATTCGACCTAGTTCATCGCCCTGGGGAGCCCCTGTGTTGTTTGTAAAGAAGAAAGACGGGAGCATGAGAATGTGCATCGATTACAGAGAGCTGAATAAAGCGACGATAAAGAATAAGTATCCGTTGCCGAGGATCGATGACCTTTTCGACCAATTGCAAGGCTTGAGCTATTTCTCGAAGATCGATCTTAGGTCGGGATACCATCAACTAAAGGTGAGAGAGCATGATATCGAGAAGACTGCGTTCAGAATAAGATATGGACACTATGAATTTTTGGTTATGTCGTTCGGACTAACCAATGCCCCAACAGCTTTCATGGATTTGATGAACAGGGTTTGTAAACCATACCTTGATAAATCCGTGATAGTATTGATAGACGATATCTTGATCTATTCGAAAGGCAAACAGGAGCACGAAAAGCATCTGTGTGAGGTGCTAGAAGTTCTGAAAAAGGAGAAGTTGTATGCAAAGTTCTCCAAATGTGAATTTTGGATTCAAGAAGTCCAATTTTTAGGTTATGTGGTTAACCAAGAAGGAATAATGGTTGACCTAGCAAAGATTGAAGCTGTAATGAAGTGGGAACAACCAAAAAGTCCTACGGAGATTCGAAGCTTTTTAGGATTAGCCGGATATTATCGCCGATTTATCCAAGGCTTTTCTTCGATCACTACTCCATTAACAGCTTTGACCCACAAAGGAGCTACTTATGCTTGGAATGAGAAGCACAAGGAAGCCTTTGAGAAGTTAAAGAAAATATTGTGTGAAGCACCGATTCTTTCGTTACCGGAAGGAGTTGATGACTTCGCAGTCTATAGTGATGCATCTGGAGTTGGGTTAGGATGTGTTCTAACCCAAAGGGATAAGGTGATAGCGTATGCATCGAGGCAATTGAAAGAGCATGAAAAGAACTACCCCACTCATGATCTGGAGTTGGCAGCGGTAGTATTTGCCTTAAAGATATGGAGGCACTATCTTTACGGTACAAAATGCATACTTTTCACTGATCATAAGAGTCTTCAATATCTCTTTAATCAGAAGGAATTGAACATGAGGCAATGGCGCTGGCTAGAACTACTCAAGGACTACGACAGTGAGATACTTTACCACCCTAGTAAAGCAAATGTTGTTGTTGATGCTCTCAGTTGGAAGGTAAATCTTGAAAAGAGAAGGCCAAGAGCGTTGAGAATTGAAGTTGTCTCTACAATTGCGGAAAGTATAAAGAAAGCTCAGGAGGAAGCTTTAGAGAAAAATGACCGGAAGGAGGAACGTTTGGGTAAAACGTTGGTGTTTGATACAAACGGTCAAGGACTGAAGGTATTCAAAGATAGGATTTGGGTACCTAAGATGGGAGGAGTAAGAGATCTTCTGATGGAAGAAGCTCACAAGACCATGTACTCGATTCATCCCGGCAGTACGAAAATGTATAGGGATCTAAAACCCTATTACTGGTGGCCGACAATGAAGCTCGATGTTGCTAAGTATGTGGCCGAGTGTGTAACATGTGCTAGGGTTAAGGCACAACATCAGAAACCGTATGGGAGTTTAGAACCTTTACCTGTACCCATGGGTAAATGGGAGGATATTACCATGGATTTTGTGACTAAACTGTCCAGAACAAGGAACGGTCACGACATGATTTGGGTGGTCGTTGATCGTTTCACTAAGAGTGCGCATTTCATAGCCGCTAACGAGAAATGGTCTATGGATAAACTTGCAAATTCTTATGTGAAGGAAATTGTGAGGCTTCACGGTGTTCCGTTAACGATTGTATCCGATCGTGACAGCCGTTTTACCTCAAAGTTTTGGAGAAGTCTACAAGAGGAATTGGGTACTAGGTTGTGTTTGAGTACAGCTTACCATCCACAAACTGATGGTCAAAGCGAACGAACGATTCAAACATTGGAGGATATGCTGAGAGCATGTACCCTAGAATTCCAAGGTAACTGGGATGAACATTTACCTCTAGTAGAATTTTCCTATAATAATAGTTTCCACTCAAGCATCAAGATGGCACCTTATCACGCTTTGTATGGAGAAATGTGTCGAACGCCATCATGTTGGCTGGAAGCTGGGGAAAAGCAGTTTATAGGACCTGAAATATGATGGGTTTTTGAGCATTCTAACACTTCCTAAGTGTACATGCAACCCTAATAACCTTGAATCTATGTTTTCTCTATATACATGCAAATTTCTTTTCAAGGATATTTCCTAACTAGCATGGCATGGGGATTTCACAGAACATAAAACTAGTAGAAATACATGCCTTGTTGTTGCTTGGATTCCTTCAAGACTTTGTGAGCCTAGCACCCCAAATGTTGTGCCTCAAATGCTTCACACAACACCACAAGACTTCGAATAACTTGAGAGAATACTTCTAGCACTCAAAATCGGTTATGCCCTCTCTAGTAACACTAGGTCCACTAGCTCACCATTTTGCTAGCCATAGGGTTCCTTTTATAGTGTTGTCACAATTAGGGTTTACACATGAATGCCCTTAATTGTCATGACTCTTGATTTCCCATGACCCATGGATTTGTAACTCCCATGGACTATCCATGGAGCTCCATATGGTTACATCCATAACCCATAAACCATGGATCATTAATCCACCATAAAAGAATTGATGATTGTCATAATCAACCCTATATATTTAATTAGTCTCACTTTGATCACCAAATTAATCCTAGATTAATACTTGATCAATACTAATTAAATAATACTATTATTAATATATTAGAACTTATAATATATTAATAATCATAAGTGCCTTATTCTCTCATTTAGTCTATCCAAGTATTGCAATGTCATGCAACCCAAATGGACCATGCCGGGTCGGGTCAAGTACATACCAAATAAAGTTATGGACTTAGACACTATATCCAACAGTCTCCCACTTGGATAAGTCTAATAACTATATTTGCAAATATGACTTCAAAATCCGACTAGCAATCGTAGCTCTTTCAAAGTCTCTCAGAACTGAGATGATGATGATACGCCATTTAAGATAAGTGATCATATAATCCTCTGTTCTCATGATATCAGCCGGACAAACACATGGAACATGGTCTTACTTATTGTCCAGCATTTGTTTCTCGATCTCTGATTTGTTTCGACATAGAACTAAATTGAACACATCAATTAGGTTCTGACCGGGCCCGGTACATAAGTCAAAACCAAATCATCGAGGGGCCCAGATATCGCTTCTATTTCTAGAAGGAACAGATAAACTTCGACTGATATGCTTGTACTAACTACTTGTTGAATTATTCACAAAGGCACGTTTTATAACATCGAGTTACCAATGCGGTTTCGTACAATCAATGAATAACCTACTCATAGTCAACAACTCATATCTCTAGGTTTGAAGATTTATATGATATTACCGTCTCACGATCACTCGAGATAAATTCCATGAAGTGATGCAAGTGAGCGTGGGTTGGATCCAATACTCAGCCCTTATGAGTACTCATGAATGTTGTAGCAACCATTGCATTATCCAAAGCACTTTTAGACAAATCATACAAGCCAAATTCATGACAGTCTTGATTCATATCTACTTCCAACATATGACTGACTGTGGATGGTTTGAATAATATGATATATACCATAACATAATTATTCTGGAAGTCAAAACATGCAAAGTGAAACACAAGAATAATACTAATCTAATATGGCCCCAACACTTTGAGTGTAAATAAAAACACCTTTTATTTAAGCACCATATTGATTACTCATTATTTATGTTTCGATTAATCAACTTTATGCTTGAATTAAAACATTAGTTGTCCCATGCTCCAAGCATGTACACTATGTTTTTCCAAACAACAATTATGCCAGACTCCAAGTATGCATACTATGTTTACATATGGTCCTCTCTTTGTGAAATAGATCAATTGACAATATTCCAATGATGCTCATTTCACAATTCCAATCCTCGTTGTAAATGAAAGAATACCAAACTCTTGCCATCTACTGTAATCTGTTAGATTCTAAACTTATATGCAATGATCCCCTTGTAATGACTATGCACAGAAGTCACAAAGACTTGGCAACAGAAATTACAAAGTATTCCAATGGAAAACAATTCCATGGAAATGAAGTCTCAAATTCAAAGTACATTCCTTTGAACATCCTTCTTAGCATTAAGTTCTTTAATCTTACACAGATTCAAAGAATAACTTCCACCTATGGAGACAATTCCATATTACGATTTTGACCATCACTTCTGAACAAGAGTTGCCTCTTTTCAAAATATGTCAATATGGTCCTTACTCTATACTTCTAATTGTCCATGAGCAACCAATCTTTGGTAAACCTCAGATTGTCCTCGACAACTTTGCTTAATCATTTTAGTCATTTCCAGTTCTATTCCTTTTTCCATCTTAATGCCCTAGGCATTTGGAAAATTTAGAATGAATGAATATTATAGCACATGTAATCAAACCTATACCCAAAGCATATGG
Organism: Lactuca virosa; assembly: GCF_052849685.1. Taxonomy (NCBI): domain Eukaryota; kingdom Viridiplantae; phylum Streptophyta; class Magnoliopsida; order Asterales; family Asteraceae; genus Lactuca; species Lactuca virosa. The sequence goes on from NC_136426.1 coordinate 76,503,646, forward strand.
GACATGATTTATGCTATAAAATTTTTTATTTGCCATGTTTTCATAATTCGAACTATGAAGAGGGATGCCGTAATCATAATCGAATTTTGAGAACGCAACATATATAGAATTTCCTTATGTTAAACCATTCCAACATAACATTCATATATATTCTTGACTAAAGTAGATTAAATTCTCAATCTAAGCTTGTAGAATTGGAGTGAAGTATAAAATCCTCTCCCTTAATTATAGCAAAACAACTTTTTCAAGGCGAATTGAAACTTTTGTTTTCTATAATTAACATTGCTAACGTGCAATATTTAACATAATCGTCATGCTCCCACTAGCATAATGATTACCAGCATAACACTTTATGCTCCCACTAGCTTTGACATGTACTTAGAAATCTACTGGACTTCTAGAAATTAATACTTTATTGACTTTCTTACCAAAGTTCATATTTCTGATACTAGATTGCTTTGATAAGACTTTATCAAAAACATACACCTTTCCTTAGATAGCTCACATGTTTGTCTAGACCTTTTGCAATTCTCACTAGTTAGTGTGCCGGTTAACCACACACGCTCCACTAACTATATGAGAATGCAAATATCACAACCGCTATCTACTTAAAATCTTCTTAGTGGAAGCGTTTCCTCACCATCATTTTCATGAATCGAAGAGAAACCTTATGACACTTAGATTTTATGGTGTATGTGTTCCTATCCATGTGAATTTGTCATAACCATAATCACAGGACTAGGTTAGTGACACTCCCAAATTCATAGGGACTGAACTTGTGCAATCTTAATTTCTTGCCACCTGGTAGCACAATGCCCACCATTGCTTCCGGGTTGTTATGCAAACAATTGAGAACTCATAGAACTCACAAGCATAATCAACTTTCAACTGGAACAGACACAGAAACAAGAATATGTCAACACGATAGGTTACAAACCTCAAGTCGTGGGCTAGTGATTAACAAAACTCTTGATTTAGTTCTTGAAACTATTTCAGAATCATTTAGACTCCCACTATCCTCTTGACATATAAGACTTCTCTTTGTCAAGAACCATTCCTTGACAAAACAAATATTCAAGATCTAGTGCGGATTCTTATCAAGTTAAACACTTCTCACTATTGGTCTTAGCTGGTCTTTGTTTTATCCAAAACATCACAACTTACCAATCTCAAATGTAAAAGAATAGGAAACATCTTACTCTACATTTGACAAGTGTTATGAACTTTCTAAAGACTATGTCACTCAAGTTACAGTCTTGGAGTATAACTCCAGGATTTGTTTTTGGCACGAAGTATGAATTATCTTTTGATTTAACCATTTCAACAATTCACGATTCCTCTCCTCAGGCAACAAACACACTAAGGTGTCCTTAGAGGATCAATTATGATATGGTTCCATAATCACTAAGATAATCATAAAACAAAATACACAAGTACTCTCCCATCTCTTCAGATTGGAGAAACTTTTATCTTTCTGCCTTATTTGATTCTTCTTATTCATTCTGCCATACATTGAAACTTTTCCAAAGTTTCAGAATTACACTTAAACTCGTAAGCATAACCATATTTACTAAAATTTAGTAAATCATAACGAATAATCTTATCTACCTTTGTGGTGGACCTGACTAGTGCACAACTTAATGTACCCGATCCTTTAGTCCTTCGTTTGACACACATGCGAATGTGAACAAGGAATTAGTCTTAATTTACCAAAGATGAAAATTCTCATTCATCACACAATACAACCTGCATGATTCCAAGTTTCTATCCAACTGAAACTTGGGTGATGAGAATCTTTCCTTATTTGGTAAATTATGACACTACCACTAATGAAAGAATCAAATCCATTTACCCATATTGCTTATCAATGGAAGCATATAAGCAACAACCTTTTTTACAAATGCCATTTTAAGGATACTTAAAATAAATAAAATCAAAACCATTTTCTTTTATTTTAAAACTTTGCGGAAAACTTATCCTTACAATCCATATGTAAAACTTGTTGTTATTTATTCCTAAGCAATATATCATAACTCTTAAGTAACAACTCAAAATTCTGATCACCGAACCATGCGATCGAAATCCATCTTCACGATCAGAATCAGCATATACTTCCTTTAAGTTTCTTCACTCTTCTTTGATTCTTAAAACATCAATATGTGACCTAGTCACATCATGCAATAAGAATCTCAGAATAGAAACTTAATAGAGTTAGACAATGGACTTTACCTGAAGTAGAGTCAAACATTTGACTTTACTATCCTTATGGACTTTTAGGTAAATTTGGCAGCTTCGCAACCAATGCCCTTCCTTTGGCAACAGAAACATATGGACTCTTTGGAAACGGTACACGGGACTATCACAGACCTAGCCTTTCTCTTTACCATTTGGTCAACCGAGTTGACTATGGCCAATCCCTTTCAATTGGGAAGAGAAAGTTTTTCTGGACTTCCAATGTTACCATTGTCAATGTCCATGGAAGTTTGGGAAGTTGATCTTCCAATCAAATTTTGCTTTACCAATGCTCCAAATCATTGCTGATTCAGCATCATCAAGCAAATAGGTAAGATCATTAAGGGTCATGTCATGATCTGTCATCAGGGAGTGACCAAGTCAACAGCCAGCTACCTTGAGACTTCGACACCCTACTCTCCCGGCTTGTCAATATGTGACTTAATCTCCAAGACCTAAGCACATATAGACTTTGTTTGCCAATAGGGATTGAGTGACTTAGAACTTATCATGTCTTGAAACTTGTGGGATAAGGAGATTTATTGGAGGAGGTGGAGGAAGTGAAGTATGATTTCCAGTCCCACTAATGCACAACAAAGGGATTGATCTTTCACCTTGGTTGCCATTTGGGATATCATCTTCATTAGGAAGCTTGTTCCTAAAGATTTGGGAAGACCATAGCTGTCTAAACTAGACATCTATAATGGGAGAAATTCAAGTTAGTTGATTTAAAGTCCTTAATATAACACCCAATATGAAATAGTAAGGCTAGGACCCAACAACCTATTTATAACTGGAAGAGGGATGCCGTAATCCAAATTATAAAATAGTTGAAGGTAGGTAAATGACAATTTACCAATTTCCACCATAAAAACGAAATATAATTAAGTTTTTAATTGGATTTGAAACTCCTAGATCTTTTGAGATACATTGAACTTTCAATGGCATGTTTGAATCTCGATTGTGCCCTCTCAAGTTTGTGACTGTGATGCCGAGGATCACAAACAAGGTGTGAATAACCATACAAATTAACTTGGTACCCTCAACAATATTACCTAATCGATGTGCCGGTTAACCACACACGCTCCACCGATCTATAATAAAGTCAAGTTACCCTTTGCCACTCTTACTAGTCCATGTTAGTGTGCCGGTTAACCACACACGCTCCACTAACGACTTGGTAAGGTACAAAGTGTAATTTTATGGGCTAGCACCAATTTCACATTTTCCTAAAGTAAATAAGATTGGGAATTTATAATGTATAGTTACTTTATAATTCATTATACTTTTAACGAGTATTTAAAGTCGTATCCTACCCGTTCGGCTAACGACCCTCCACCGATCAAGGAAGCGGTGGGTGAGAGTGGACACTCATTAAGTCACCATTTTATAGGCAACAACCTTATACCCCCCTTATAGACCGGCTTCGTGAATGAGGCCTACTAACGGTAAGAATGACATATTCTTATACATATCTATATAATTAAAATTATAATAATAATATAAGGGTGTATTTTAAACATTTAAAATACTTGGTGGTTTAATCTATTAATTAAACTATACTTAATTTAATTAAACTTAAACCATGTCTTTATGGAATTATTAACTCTTTTAATTAAACACTTTAATTAATTTAATGAAGTCCATAAAGCTTGAATTTTACCTTTAAAAAATTCTAAGAGTTCAATTTGGAATTAAAGTGTAAGGCTTTTCAAATTCCAAAACTTGAGGGCAAGAATTGAAACTATTCCAAGTCTCTTCAATTTGTAACTTATGAGTTTTAATAGTTCATAAAATGAAGACTCTTCATTTTATGAAACTTCTTTAGTTCTTTAATCACAATTTAAAGAAGTGACTTTTGGTTATCCATAACTTGAGGACAAGTTCTGGACACCATCATTTCCATTAAGATCATGAATTAAACATACATGGAGGTTACATATAATTCCTATGATCTTCTAAAAACTCATAAGAACACAAATTCATGTCAAGCAATCTCAAGAAATCATATAAACATATACAATACTTGAAAATTGATAAAAGTCATGTAAAATGGGTTAACATAATCATTATCATTTTGAAAAACAGATTTTACAAGTCCAAAACAGATTGGGATAATGATCTTAATCCATTTCCAGCAACAAAACTCGAAAAAACTGCCCAGCACGCTCCTACTCGCCGAGTGCATTATTCTACTCGTCGAGTAGGATGAATTTGTTCATGGACTCGGCGAGTCCTCCCCATGGACTCGGCGAGTCCAGTCGTCAGAGTGCAGAATTTTCGATGTTTAAGCAGTTTTGCATCAAGTATACAGAAAACAATCCTAGTCTCTGATACCACCGATGGGTTTTTGAGCATTCTAACACTTCCTAAGTGTACATGCAACCATAATAACCTTGAATCTATGTTTTCTCTATATACATGCAAATTTCTTTTCAAGGATATTTCCTAACTAGCAAAATAGTCCATCAAACTGCTGAAAAGTTAAAAGTGATAAGGGAAAGGATGTTAGTTGCTCAAGATCGACAAAAGAGTTATGCTGACAAGAAAAGACAACCGATATCCTTCGAAGTTGGAGATTCGGTTTTACTTAAAGTCTCGTCGTGGAAGGGACTTATAAGATTTGGTAAAAGGGGAAAGTTGAGTCCAAGGTTTATTGGACCATTTAAAGTTCTTCAGAGGATCGGGAATCAAGCTTACAAGCTAGAATTACCGGAAGAACTGGAGGGTATTCATAACACCTTTCATGTGTGTTATTTGAGAAAGTTCACAGGAGATGTGCCCGACATAATTCCCATTTCTGAATTAAGGTTGGATGAAAACAAGAGGTTGATTGAAGAACCTGAGGCAATCATTGACCGTAAGACTAAGAAGCTGAGACGCAAGATGGTCGATTTAGTGCTGGTGCGTTGGAAACATACGAATGGGCCAAATCTCACCTGGGAAACGGAGAGTGACATGATGAGTCGCTACCCGCAGTTGTTTGTTGATGTGTGATTCCGGGGACGGAATCATCATAAGGGGGAGAGAATTGTAATGCCCGTGTTTCTAGGCTAGGCATTAATATTGACAGTATAGTCTAGGTTAACCTTTGTAACTCATTTTGAAGAAATGAAAAGGAATTATGTGAATATTATGTGAATTATGTGTTTTATGCTTAATTATTAGGGTTTAATTAATTAAGAATAAAAATGAGAGTCAAAAATAAATATTAGATAAAGCCGATATCTATTAAGAAACTTGTAGTGGGCATGACAAGGATTATGGATATATAAAGAATACCGAAATCCGAGTTATAACGAAGAAGTTATGACCTGTCGAAGTTTCGCGACAAAACCGGCACGGGGCCGAATGTCGAAAAAAGTGAGTTTTTGATAAACTACTTTTTAGCCTTAGTGATCTAAACGAAACTCGTAGTGTTCGTTAAACCGAGAGTAGGTATAAAAAGAACGCCCAAATCTGACTTCGTATGAGGAAGTTATGATTTTTCGAAGTTTCAGCTTAGCAGTAGACAACTAAAAACTCGAATTTTAGATCGAGTGATTTTTAGCCGACACGACCTAAACGAGAATAGAAGGTCTCATCAATAGTAGCACAACAGTAAAAAGACAGACGAAAACGGACGTCGGATGAAGTAGTTATGAATTTTTAACGGATTTCCTGTCCCGGTCTGTTAGAAATAAAAATTTAAAAATTAATGACAAAATTAGCCGACGAAGTCTAAACGAAAGTTGTAGAGCGTAATTTTACCTACGCGTGCATATAAAGAACGTCAAAAACGGAGCTCGTATGCGAAAGTTATGGATTTTAGAAGTTTTGGCGCGAAAATCGAGAAAAAAAATCCCCAAAACCGAGAAATCTCGCATACGTGGACTTCGGCCACGTGTCCTCGCCTCGCATCCAACACGTGTCCGGAATATTGCTGAGTCATCCGAGCTGCTGAGTCATCCGAAGGGGTCTAGTGAGAATCCGACGCGTGTCCTTTTCCTGGTGTCCGAGCCTTCGCATGATGCCACGAACCGACCCTACCTCGGACTAGACCTCGGTCCAATCAGGAGGTGACATCGAGGCCCTCGCATGCGCAGCCACGTGCGATCCACCTGTGAGCCTTCGCATCTGCTGACGCGTGGAGACTTCTCAGCCATTGGATCAGCAGCTTCGGACCACCTATAAATAGAGGGCTTGCGAGCCTTCTCGGATACATTTGAAAAATCACCATCTTTCACCCCTTTCTTCATATTTTCTTCATCTTAACATCCCCCAAAGCCCCGGTATCGATTATAACCCCCGGAATACGCCACGAAGAGCCCGAGAAGCCCGGAAAATTTATCTTTTCGGTTTCGAAGCCCGACCCGCGCAGAGCCCGGTTTCTGAATAAAACTCCCGGTTTTATTAGAAACGAACGTTTTAAGAAACGAATTGCTGCCCGATTTTCATCAAATCAAGTGAGTGTATAGTAACCTTCATCTTACACCTAGATATGAAGTATTTTATATAAAATACGTGCTACGTGTAACTATATTAATTGTTTAATTGAGGTGACTGTTGAATTGATGTTTTATACAAGTTTTAAACTATATATGTATTTTTATCTACAAATATGTTGAGTAAAACATGGGTAGATAGTTGATGTGTGATGAGATAAAATGATGAGAGGCCTCGATGTGATTTGTGATCCAGTCATCTTGCGGAGTTTGGATGACGACCACGGACTTTCTAGACAGTCCAGTGGAAACGCTAGCAGGCCCGCAAACTGTAGGTGTTAATGAACTTGGGTGTTCATTCGCTGTACTCCATCCCCCTCATGGTTGCCTTTAGGACATGTATGGCTGAGGAAACCCCTTAGCAGTAGTGTCCATCCAGATGATATTCTTTAGGCTAGGTCCCTTGTGATAAGTGTTTAGGGACGTAAAGTGAGGATAACGGGAAATGGGTAATCAGGGTTATTGTTGATTGATGAACTTAATAAGTTTATTATTACTGTGGGTTGAAAACCCTATATGCTCACCAGGCTCCCAAGCCTGACCCACTCAGCTTTTTATGTTACAGGTAGTGGACCCCGAGCATAGTCGGAGGACGATGAGAGATTTTTGGATTATAGGCCAGTAGTTGTAAATAATTGTTGAAAGGGTTATAATGTCTTGTTTATGCTTTTGATCTGTATCGGAACATGACATCTCGAGGTTTTGATATGAAATGAAATTATATATTTCTTAAAGAATGGTTTTGACAAACTTTTATCATATTTTGTATTGGGGACCAATTCCGCAACATCTTTTAAAAAGATTTCTCTGATTTTATTTTAAAAAGCATAAATTAAATCGGTCTTTTCTGGCCGAGAAATTAGGGGATGTCACAATTAAGTTATATCTTAATGAATTAAGTCGTATGGATGATTTATTTGTGAAGCATAACCAGTTTGGAGGAGTGGATTAAATCATGGCATTAATTTGTGCTTAAAATGCTTATACATTAAGTTGTGGTATTTGTAGTAATGAATTGATTAATATGGTGGAATGAAGTATATGTCTTAATAGATTAAGACATGCAACTAATCAATTCATGGAGTATAATTTATTTTGATGTAAAAGTTGGTTTTGAAAATAAGTCATGTACAAATGACTTATAAAATTTAGTTATGTCATTGAATTAGTGAAGTGGGGATTTAAAATTAGATAAAGCTCATGTCTTAATGGATTAAGACACATGGATAAGTAATTTATGAAGCTTAATAAGTTTAGATACATAATTGAATATTATGCATTAGATAAAAATGTTGAGTCAAACACATAATTAAGATATATCTTGAGTTATGATATTTAACAATTTATGTGCAATTTTGATAGTGTACGAAACAAGAATAGTTGTGGAGCTTCAAAGACAAAAAATTCGTACACTGAAAACATATTAAGGTGAGTAACCATACTTCCTTTCTAGATGATTAATATCTAGTTATATGCTTATTATTGTATTATGTGATAGATACAATATGTTGATTTTATATACGTAATAACATTTTATGAACTGTATAACATTTTATGAATAGTACAGCAAGTTGTTGCTATATGGGATAATAAGCTAGTTTAGCTAAGTTTATAGATGAGATGTTGTGAGTTATAGTGAAGTCATAAAGCATAGTCGTGTTGAACAGTTAGTTAAATGCAACCATCTTAGTCATCAAATAGTTGTCGCTGAATGAAATTGGCTTAGTCGTTGAACAATTTGATGGACTCGGCGAGTTCATGCTTCAGAATGCATAAAAACGAGTTTTTTTTCACAATTTTGCATCAAGTATCAAACAAACAAGCCTAGGCTCTGATACCACTGATGGGTTTTGAGCATTCTAACACTCCTAAGTGTACATGCAACCCTAGGAAACCTTGGATCTATGTTTGTCTAAAATACATGCAAAATACTTTTCCCAAGGTTCATAATCCTATCTAGCATACATGGGGAACTTTATACATAAAAGATGGCTAGAATTACATACCTAGTAGTTGATTTGATTCCTTGAAAAAACCATGAGAGCCTAGCATCCCAAGTGTGATGCCTCAAATGTTTCACACAACACCAAGTGCTTTGGAATGACTTTGAGAGAATGTAGAACACTTCTAAATTCGGCTTGCCCTCTATTCTTTTTAGTGTAGCCGATTTTGGTGGATGTCATGTTCTTTATATAGTGTGTTACACTTAGGGTTACACCATGTAAACCCTAGTGTAACATGGCTCTTCATTTCCATGACCCATGGGTTTGTAACTCCCATGGAGCATCCTATGGACCTTAGCCCAACTTGATAATCCATGAAGCCTTTAGCCCACTATACAAGTTATGGATGATTTACACAATCAACCCATATATTTAATTAGTCTCCTTTTGATCACTTAATTAATTCTAGATTAATTCTTGATCAATACTAATTAAATAATATTATTAATATATTAGAATATATTAATAAACCACAAGTGTTATTTCTCTCATTTAGTCTATCCAAATGCATGATGCCCTGCAACCCAAACGGACCATGCCGGGTCGGGTCAAGTACATACCAGAAATAGTTATGGACATAGACACCTTATCTAACAGTCTCCCACTTGGATAAGTCTAATAACTATAACTGCAAGTATGACTTCAGGAACCGATCAGCAATCGTAGTTCTTTTCAAGGTCTCTCGGAACTGAGAAGATGATAATACGCCATTTAAGATAAGTGATCATATAATCCTCTGTTCTAGATATCAGCCGGACAGATACATGGAACAATGTCTTACTTATTGTCCAGAAATTTGTTTCCCGATTTCCGATTTGTTTGACATAGAACTTAATTGAACACATCAATTTAGTTCTGACCGGGCCCGGTACATAGGTCAAAACAAAATCATCGAGGGGCCCAGATATCGCTTCTAATCCAAGAAGGAACAGATAAACTTTGACTTATATGCTTGTTCTAATACTTGTTAAATCACACACAAAGGCACGTTTTATAACATCGAGTTACCAATGCGTTTTCGTACGATCAATGCATAACCAACTCATAGGCAACAAGTCATATCTCTAGGTTTGAAGACTTATATGATATTACCGTCTCACAATCACTCGAGATAAATTCCATGAAGTGATACCAGTGAGCGTGGGTTGAATCCAATACTTAGAACTTATGAGCACTCATGAGTGTTGAGGCCATGTCCAACATCTTAGACCTCTACAACCAACTCATGCCAGTCTTAATTCATATCTACTTCCAACATATGACCGACTGTGGATAATTTGAATAATATGTAAAACATAACATAAATATTCTGGAAGTCAAAACATGCAAAAGAAATAATAGTAAACGATCGACACAAGATAGCAACACTTTACTCATAAATAAACACACCTTTTATTCATCATCAAATGTCAATTACACTTTACAAATTTCAAAGTTATCTAACTACTAAAACTAATATCATCCTTCAGCCCTATGCGCCTTGCATGCTGGAGATGCTTAGCCCTACTCAGTCCCTTCGTGAGGGGATTTGCTGGGTTCTCATCCGATGATACCCTCTTTGCCACGAGGAGTCCTTCTTCTATTCGATGTCTGATGAAATGGTATTTTCTGTCAATGTGTCTGGATCTCCCGTGATCCCTTGGTTCCTTGGCTAAGGCAACTGCACTTTCACTATCACAGAAAATTTCCATAAGCTCCTTTATAGCTGGTACTACTCCAAGGTCTCCAATGAAGTTCTTCAGCCATATTGCCTCCATTGCTGCCTCGCTTGCTACTATATACTCTGATTCACAAGTTGAATCAGCCACTGTCTCCTGCTTGGAACTTTTCCAAGTAATTGCTCCTCCGTTTAAGGTAAAGACCCAGCCCGAATGAGAGCGGAAATTATCCCTATCAGTCTGGAAGCTAGCATCAATATACCCTACAACTCTCAAGTCATCACTCCCACCAAGGGTAAGGACCCAATCCTTAGTCCTCCGCAGGTACTTGAGAATGTTCTTTACCGCAGTCCAGTGAGCCTTGCCAGGGTTCCCCTGATATCTGCTGACCATGCTCAATGCAAAGGCCACATCAGGACGAGTACAAGTCATAGCATACATGATCGATCCTACAGCAGAAGCATAAGGTACTCGACTCATTTCTGCTATCTCAGCCTCGGTACTCGGGCCCTGAGTCTTACTCAATTTGGCTTTACACTGGATAGATAACTCTCCTTTTTGGAATCCTGCATGATGAACCTCTTCAGCACCTTATCCAAGTAGGTACTCTGACTAAGTCCAATTAGTCTTTTACTCCGGTATCTCAGAATCCTTATCCCTAGAATATAGGCAGCTTCTCCTAGGTCTTTCATAGAGAAACACTTCCCAAGCCATGACTTCACTTCCTGCAGAGTTGGGATGTCATTTCCTATGAGTAGTATGTCATCCACATACAATACCAAAAAGCTAACTATACTCCCACTAGCCTTGACATACACACAAGATTCATCTTCACTCCTCGAAAAGCCAAACTCTTTGACTTTCTCATCAAAGCAAAGATTCCATCTGCGAGGTGCTTGTTTCAATCCATAGATGGATTTATCAAGATTACACACTCTATTAGGGTACTCTGTACTGACAAAACCCTCTGGCTGACACATGTAAACATCCTCAGCCAACTTTCCATTAAGGAAAGCGGTTTTGACATCCATTTGCCATATTTCATAGTCATGAAATGCAGCAATGGCTAACAATACCCTAATAGACTTAATCTTGGCTACTGGTGAAAAGGTCTCATCATAATCAACTCTTGGAGTTTGAGAAAAGCCCTTTGCAAACAGTCGCGCCTTATAAGTGTGTACATTACCATCCATGTCGGTCTTCTTCTTGAAGATCCATTTGCCTCCAACTGTCTTACGACCTGGTACATTATCAACCAAGTTCCAAACTTGATTGTCATATATGGATTATATCTCGCTGTCCATTGCCTATTTCCATTTAGCAGACTCGGGGCCTGCCATGGCTTCCGCATAGCTGTTAGGTTCATCCAGACTTACCAGTGTCTCATCACTGATAAGTGTCTCACCTTCCGCAGTAATATGGAAACCATAGCAGTGCTCAGGTGCATTCCTAACCCTTGTGGAACGCCTCAGAGGTACAGACTCGTCAATTGGATCAACATGAGTTTCCTCCTCAAGTTGACTGCTATGGTTTGAGGTTCCTTTCACCACTTGACTCTTGAATTTCTTCAAGGTCAATTTGCCTCCCACTGTTTCCTTGGCTTATGAACTCTCTCTCTCAAAAGACACCCCTCCTTGCTACAAAGACCACATTCTCACTAGGTCTGTAGAAGAGGTAACCAAAGGATCTCTGTGGGTAGCCGATGAAAATACACCTCTCACTTCGAGGTTCGAGCCTATCGTGAGTCTCGCGTCTCATGAAAGCTTCGCAACCCCAAATTTTGATGTGGGCTAGATTAGGAACTTTTCCAGTCCACATCTCGTGAGGTGTTTTGGCAACCTTCTTTGTATGGACCAGATTAAGGATATGAGCGGTAGTCTCTAAGGCATACCCCCAGATTGAGATTGGTAGTAAAGCTCGACTCATCATGGAACAAACCATGTCCAACAAGGTTCGATTACGCCTCTCAGCTACACCATTCAACTGTTGTGTCCTGGGAGGTGTCAATTGTGAGACAATCCCACATTCCCTAAAATAGTCGAGGAACTCTGTACTAAGATACTCACCACCATGATCGGATTGAAGCATCTTAATGTTCCTGCCCAATTGATTCTCGACTTCCTGTTTAAACTCTTTAAACCTTTCGAAAGTCTCTGACTTATGCTTAATTAAGTAGACATATACATATCTACTATAATCATCTGTAAAAGTCACATAATAACGGTTAGCATTCCTTGTGGCAGTTTTGAAGGGTCCACACACATCTGTGTACTAGATCCAACAAACCTTCACCCCTAGCACAAGAACCTGTGAAGGGTGACTTTGTCGTTTTTCCAAGTAAGCATGATTCAGAACTATCATCTGACTTTAGGTCAAATGACTCCAAGACTCCATCCTTTTGGAGTTGGCCTATGCGTTTCTTGCTTACATGTCCAAGACGACAATGCCATAATGATGCTTTATCCAAGTTATTATCATTAGTAGAATCAATACACAACACAGTATTTCCTAAGTTATCTACAACAGACACAGCTTCATACACACCATCACAAGGTAATGCTTTAAAATACAACACATTATTAAAGGAAGCATTTATTCCACCAACATCGTTATAAAAAAAGGTAAACCCTTGTGTGTACAAAGCATCAAAGGAAATAATATTTCTTGCTATTTCAGGCGAGTAACAACATTTATTCAAATCTAAAGTAAACCCACTACTTAGTAATAAAGAATAAACTCCAATCTTGGTGACAGGTGTAACTTTCCTATTTCCCATGATCAAGTTTATCTTCCCATGCTCCACATTCTCACTTCTTCTTAGTCGCTGCAAATCAGAACAAATATGAATACCACAGCCGGTATCAAGGACCCAAGAGTTAGAATTGGGTGATTTATTAGATAATATAGTGTAAATACCTGCATGGTTGGGTTTTACTTTCCCATCCTTCAGATCTTGCTGGTACTTTGGGCAGTTTCGCTTCCAGTGCACCTTTTCATGGCAATAGAAGCATTCAGCCTCTTTTGGGTCAGAAGAAGGAGTGACGAAACCTTTCTTGGTTCCACTTGAAGAGGAGCCATCAAGGGTCTTACCCTTGGTACCCTTCGAAGGGTTCTTCCTCTTTTTCCCTCTACCTTTCCCGATTGTCAGGACAGGTGTGGAGTTTGGAGTAGGAGTAGGAGTGGTAACAACCGACTTACCTTTAAGACCACTTTCGGCGGTCTTCAAGAGTCCTTGAAGTTTTCTGAGGGTGATTTCTTCCTTGTTCATGTGGTATGTCATGCGGAATTGATCATAACACGATGGTAAGGAGTGCAAAATGATATCTATTGCTAACTCCTCAGGGAAGTTCACATTCAGCTTCATCAAACGGTCCACATACCTTTGCATTTTCTACATGTGGCCCGTGATGGGTTCATCATCCTTCATTCAGTTTGTTATCATGGAGGAGATGATTTCATATCGCTCTTGACGAGCACTCTGATGGTAGCGGTCCATCAAATCCTGGTGTATCTCAAAAGGATAGTAGTCCTCATAGGACTTTTGGAGCTCGGCTGTCATAGTGGCCATCATGATGCATGCCACTTTGGTAGCATCTCTTTCATGTGTCTCATATTCAGTAAACTCCTCAGGAGTAGCAGTCGGCTCGGGTACCTTAAGCTCCTTGTCGAGAACATATTCTTTGTTCTCATACCGTGTGACCATCCTGATGTTCCTGATCCAATATGTAAAGTTGGATCCATCAAAGATGACTATCCCACAAAGGTTCATGAGAGAGAAGGAGTCGGTAGGGTTTGAGCCAGAAGCAGCATTGTTGGAAGACATTTGAAAAAGAAGAAAAAGACAAGTTTAGTTTAGATATAAAGATAGTCCTTAATAAAACACCCAAATGTAATATTAAGGCTAGGATCCAATCACAACATATTATAACTTAGAAGAGGGATGCCGTAATCTAAGCTAAAACATATTTGAAAGGTAGGTGAATGACGATTCACCAATTTCCACCATGAAAAACGAAATATAAGTTATTAGGTTTTATTTGGTTTTTAGAAACTCCTACATTCTTTTGAGATTCATTGAACTTTTCAATGGCATGTTTCAATCTCGAGTGTGCCCTTCATGTTTTGTGACTGGGATACCGAGGATCACAAAACAAGGTGTGAAGTAACCATGCAAATTACTTGGTACCCTTAATGTTTTTCACTTAATCGATGTATCGGTTAACCACACACGCTCCACCGACCTATGAAAAACCTTAAGTCACCCTTTGCCTACCTTGTTAAGTCCAAGTTAGTGTGCCGGTTAACCACACACGCTCCACTAACGACTTAATCAAAGTGCAAAGTGTAATTTCATGGGTTAGCACCTTATTCACATTTTCCTAAAGTAACTAAGATTGAGAATTTACAAAACATTTAGTTACTTTATAATAATCATTATACTTTTAATGAGAATTTTAAGTCATTTTCCTACACGTTCGGCTAACGACCCTCCACCAGTCAAGGAAGTGGTGGGTGAGAGTGGACACCCATTAAGCTGTCATTTTATAGGCAACAACCTTATACCCTCCTTATAGACCGACTTCGTGAATGAGGCCTACTAACGGTAAAACGACTTTGATCTTATACATATATATATATATATATATATATATATATATATATATATATATATATATATATATATATATATATATATATATATTATTAACTTATAATATTATAAAGTATAAGGGTTGAATTTTAACTTTTAAAATTCTAGGGGTTGGAAATAAAGTTTACAAGATGACTTTACATGTTCCAAAACTAGAGGGCAAGTTTTGTAACTTTACAAAACCTTTCAATTCATAACTTATGAGTTATTAAAATGAAGACTCTTCATTTTGTAACTTATGTGTTCTTTTAATGGATTTAATACAAAGTGACTTTTGGTTATCCATAACTTGAGGACAAATTATGGACTCCATTAAAACACATGAAGATCATGAATTCAGCATTAAACAAGTAATTCCTATGATCTATCAAGAACTCATACGAACATGAATAATCATATCAAAATTTCAAGAACATATGAACACATATAATCATGTAAATTTGATATTAGCCATTGTAAATGGATTAGAACAATCATTACACCATCTAAAACAAGTTTTAAAACACCAAAACAGTTTAGGTTAATGTTTCTAGTCCATTTCCAGCAGCAAAACTCGAAAAACTGCACTGAGGGGCTCCTACTCGTCGAGTGCAAGAACCTACTCGACGAGTAGGATGAGATTACTCATGGACTCGTCGAGTCCCCCAATGGACTCGGCGAGTTCATGCTTCAGAATGCATAAAAACGAGTTTTTTTTACAATTGTGCATCAAGTATCAAACAAACAAGTCTAGGCTCTGATACCACTGATGGGTTTTGAGCATTCTAACACTCCTAAGTGTACATGCAACCCTAGGAAACCTTGGATCTATGTTTGTCTAAATTACATGCAAAATACTTTTCCCAAGGTTCATAATCCTATCTATCATACATGGGGAACTTTAAACATAAAAGATGGCTAGAATTACATACCTTGTAGTTGATTTGATTCCTTAAAAAACCTTGAGAGCCTAGTACCCCAAGTGTGATGCCTCAAATGTTTCACACAACACCAAGTGCTTTGGAATGACTTTGAGAGAATGTAGAACACTTCTGAATTCGGCTTGCCCTCTATTCTTTTTAGTGTAGCCGATTTTGGTGGATGTCATGTTCTTTATATAATGTGTTACACTTAGGGTTACACCATGTAAACCTTAATGTAAGATGGCTCTTCATTTCCATGACCCATGGGTTTGTAACTCCCATGGAGCATCCTATGGACCTTAGCCCAACTTGATAATCCATGAAGCCTTTAGCCCACTATACAAGTTATGGATGATTTACACAATCAACCCATATATTTAATTAGTCTCCTTTTGATCACTTAATTAATTCTAGATTAATTCTTGATCAATGCTAATTAAATAATATTATTAATATATTAGAATATATTAATAAACCACAAGTGTTATTTCTCTCATTTAGTCTATCCAAATGCATGATGCCATTCAACCCAAATGGACCATGTCGGGTCGGGTCAAGTACATACCAGAAATAGTTATGGACTTAGACACCTTATCCAACACAATTATAGCTAAATATAAATGATATATCTGAGTCATACTAAACATTTTTATATGAATATGACTGCTATATTTTTTTAGAGTAGAGAGTTGAGATTGAGTACAATCGGATAATTATAGTTGCAAATAGTTGTCATAATTGTTCATAGTAGAGGATTGTAGATTATTTTGTGTTGATTCTAGATGACAAGAATCAACGGAGATATTTGTGGTGAGTCTAAATGACAAGAACCATGACAAAAACCACCTTAGATTATTTTTGGTGAGTCTAAATAATAAAAACCACTGAAGATTATTTGTGGTGAGTCTAAATGAAAAGAACCACCGGAGAGTATTTGTAGTGAAATGGCAAGGGCCACTGGAGATAATGTATGGTAAGTTTCATAACAAGTACCTTATGGTAATTTAGTGGTAGCTTGAGTAGATCTAAATCCATTATTATATGTTGTGAGATTAGATAATAATTTGAGTAGTTATATATGTTGGGTTTTGAGCATTACAACATTCCTATGGTGCACATGCAACCCTAATTGCTTTGGATCTAGGTTTTTCTCAAGTTATACATACAATTAAACTTTCCAAAGCAAAACCCTAATCTAGCATACAATTTTCGAATTTGATAAAAAAAACAAGGGTTAGAAGAATACCATTCTTGTTAGCTAGTAATAACAAGTAATCCTTTCCTTGATCTTGACCTTCAAGAGCTTAGTGCTTCAATTGTTGCACCTCCAATGAAGTCACAAAAACCACAAGCAATGGATGAACAAGAGAGAGTGAGAGAGAGAGAGAGAAAGAGAGAGAGAGAGAGAGAGAGAGAGAGAGAGGATGGAGGCTTCACAAAATCGGCCAGGGTTTCTTCTAAGGAATATGTGCCGATTTTAGGAGCCTTGATGTAGCATTCGGGATTTTCCAGGTATTCTTATTGATCATCTTAATTGAAGTGTGGAATGGTTTGGTTTGGGCTTTATTAGTGAGATGAGGAAGCTTCGTACGCGGGGCATACATTGCCATGTACGCCCAGCGTACTCGTGAGAGTGAACCGTGGAGGCCAGGCACGTACGCACAGCGTACCAGGAGTACGCCCAACATACGTGTGCAGCTCCTTAAACCCTAAAATTTAGGGTTTACTCCGTATATAAAGAATATAACCCCTGTTGGTTCAGCCTCCCTTCACCCATATCCAGCCACCACGAAAACCCTAACTCTCTTTTGTGTGCCTTTGTGTTCTAGAAGCCATTTGAGAGTGTTTGTGTGTTGTGTTAGTGAGAAGGGAAGAAAGAAGCTTGAAGAAGAAGCAAGGATCCACCAAGAGCTTGTAGATCCTGTGGTTTGACATCATTTCTGACTCTTTTGAGGTATCAAGTTCCATACTTGGCCATTGTATGCTTAAATTTGTTTTTGGGGGTGTTTAAGGTCACTTTTGGACCTTGTTGTTGACGCTTCTTGCATATTTGCGACTTTAGAGCCTAAGAGTTGTCCTTTTGGGCTCTTGAAGGCACCTAAGGTCATAAAAATCGGATCTTGATGGTTAAGCCACAACCATGCAAGTGTTTGATGTCCATTGAGCTTGTTAAAGGACCAAAATCATGTATTAAGAGCCAACCATGCATGCAAGCACATAAAGTTTATGACTTTATGGGTTACGAGGTCTTTGGGGGCCTAGATCTACAGTTTGGACATAAGGGCTTACTGGATTAAGTCATGAATGAAGCCCCAAAGAAACTGGCCAGTACGCCGGGCGTACTCCCTGGTACGCCGCGCGTACTGCGTCAACTCCCCGTTTTGGTCAAGGCCAGCATACAGTACGCCGTGCGTACGCATGCAGAGTGGATGTTTTGGGATTTTGGGCCTTAGGAGATTGGGCCTGGACTTTTGGGCCCGGTAGCCCACTGTGAAGTATAATTTTGGACTTGGGAATATGGAACTAGAATATTGGGCCTATTGGGCCATGATTGGACCCTTTGGAATTATTATATTAGGACTTGGAACTTTTGAGCCCATTTGGGGGTTAAGGCCCAATTCAGAAATTGGGCAAGTAGTGGGCCCTTAGAGAATCCTTGATGGGCCGTAGGAGGGCTGGACTTAATAAGTTAGAATTGGGACTTATGAATGTTCTAATTGCACCAAGGGGTAAATGGTCATTTTACCCTAAATAATGTTATAGACTCTGATTGAGTGTTAATGTGATATTCATAACCGGGAGTTATCGGAGCAGCTGTTAGAGACTACTTTCCACGAGATTCGGCACGCAGCTTTGCGAGGTGAGTTACCATCCCGTAGAAGTGGGTCTAAGGCCACAATGTCGGCCCACTAGTAGGAGTTGTTTGTTAGATAATTGTCTTTGTGATAATTATATGGGTTGCCACTGTCTGATATGTTTCACATGCTAGTATAATATGATATTATGAGTTTGTGGTAGTAAGGGGAATAGTCCCCGGCTATCGGTTGATAAGGCCGAAGGGGTAGTATAGTACCCAACTATGCTAGACAGTACGAATTTGTTATGTTATCATGTCGTAGTAGTAGGGGTGAAATAGTCCCCGTAACCGGTTGAGATAAACCAGAGGGGTAGGTCGGACACCCCGGTATGTCTGACAGGGGTAGGTTAGGCACCCCGGTATGCCTAGCAGGGTAGGTCGGGCACCCAAATATGCCTGATAGTTTGTTTATTTTATGGTATGTGGTATGATGGGGGAACTCACTAAGCTTCGTGCTTACAGTTTACAGTTTGTTTTCAGGTACCTCTTCATCAAAGGGGAAGGAGTCGGCACGGTAGCAGCGCATCGCACACACACTCGTTTTCTGCATTATGATGTCCTTGGGATTGTACTCTGACATATTTATTACTTCATGACGTGTTTTTATGACATTTGACTTATGGTTTATGAGTTGATATGATATTGATGTTGCTTTTCAGTAAATGGTTTTAATAAATTACTTAATCAAAAACGAAATTTTTGTTCTAAAAAATCGGGATATTATGAGTTGGTATCAGAGCCTTGGTTTGAGGGATTCAGACACACCTTCAGGGGTGTCTGGACTCAAATCGAGGGTTTGAAATATTTTTACAAGAAAATCGTTTTCTAAAATTAATATAAAAAGGTTTTGAGAAAGAACAAGGTGTGTGATGCGTGCGACTGGCCGAGCTCAAGTAAGTTTTCCCCAAGATACCCATACATGTTATGTTACGATATGATATGCTTATGAGAACTGCATGCTAGATTAGGGCTAAGGATCTAGGAAGGACGCCTTGTATGCCTATTATATGTGTATGAGAACTACATGCTAGATTAGGGCTAAGGATCTTGGAAGATGACTTATGTGCCTGTTATATGTGCCTATTGAATTACATGCTAGAACTGATTAGTCAATAATATGATTGCCGAATAGGACATGCTTGGTATGGTTACTCAATGCTCGAATGCTACTTTCTTTGTGCTTTTAGGAGTTCTAGTTATCTTTAACTAACTGGTAAACGAATACGTTAAGTTACATATTTCAAGGGTTAAATAATTTTAGAAGGTTAGGTCTAGCCCTATTTCGCAGCTCTTGTTTGAGTCCAACCGTTATAGGGTAGGACCTCTCATTCAAAGAATTATCAGGTCTTAGTGATACGTAATGGTATTCGCAAGCTAGTTAGGTAAATGTAGTAGGGATTCCTTATGCAGCTGATGGCGGAGAGTAGGTCGGAGAGTTACCCTATGGTAAGCCTAGGATGAGATTAGTGCAGTAAGCAATAGTCGTGAAAGGGACTTGGTGAAGTCAAGGCAATCCTTGAGGAAAGTACGGATAGATGTGGAAGGTAGTATGGGCCCGTACTACTGAAAGCAGAGGATCCGTACTCGAGTCAAGGAGGGCCGAGATAGAACCAGGAAACTTGTAGTATGTGAGACCTCCTGAGGTTGTGTATGACCCTGACAATTATTTGTTTTGTTTCGGAATGGTGATGATTACGCGT
Source organism: Lactuca virosa (assembly GCF_052849685.1). NCBI lineage: Eukaryota > Viridiplantae > Streptophyta > Magnoliopsida > Asterales > Asteraceae > Lactuca > Lactuca virosa. The sequence goes on from NC_136426.1 coordinate 76,524,133, forward strand.
CACGGAGGAGGATCAGGTTCAGGATCAGGCTCAGGATCAGGTTCGGGATCAGGTGCCGACCCAGTTGACGAGGGACTACATGAGTTCATTGCTTCTGAGATCACTAGAGGCATCCTTGAGTTAACCCCGGTGATTTTCGGGTCGATCAAGGAGGGGATTATTGAGCTGATGGAGGATCGCCTCAGAGCGTTTAGGAGTGACTGGGCGGCTAGCCAGTCAGGGGCGCGCACACTGTCCTTTAAGGACTTCAGGGGATGCGGTGCGCCAGACTTTCAGGGGGTGAAGGAACCCATTGTCTCCAGAAGATGGATTGCAGACATGGAGTCTGCTCAGTTGACTAGCTCCTGCCCTGAGGGGTCGAAGGTCTGGTATGCTGCTGGATGCTTGAGGGACATGGCTAGAGATTGGTGGGAGTCAGTTGGGGATTCTTTGGGAGCCTCATCTGTTGAGGCGATGACCTGGTCGGACTTTGTGATCAGGTTTAGGGCTGAGTTTGTGCCGGCTATGGAGCTTCAGCAGCTGGCCAGGGAGTTTCTTGATATGAGACAGACGACGGAGACGGTGGCGGAGATTACCGCCAAATTCAGAGAGAGGGCTTTACTGGTACCCAAGTATGCAGGAGATGAGGAGATACGGAAGACCCGCTATCATGATGTGTTGAGAGCTGATATTCGGGAGCACGTCAGCTACTCGGCATGCCCGACCCTGGATTCTATGATTGTCAGGGCAAGGGAGAGGGAGATCGAATTGGAGCACATCAGGAAGAGGAAGGCAGAGGAGGGACAGGTGACAGGGGTTTCGGGGAAGAAACCCAAGGGATTCGACTCTAAGTCGAAGGGTCATCAGGGCTGGAGCCGTTGCGGAAAGTGCGGCAAGTCGCATGAGGGAGCTTGCAAATTGGGATCATCAGGCTGCTACAAGTGCGGCAAGACGGGGCACTTCAGCAAGGATTGTACAGCCCCTACCCCCATCATTCCGACAATAGAGTTGTTGTGTTTTCACTACAACCAGCGAGGCCATAAAAAGGTCAACTGCCCGAGATTGAGAGCAGCAGCAGCGCCAATGGTGGCGCCAGCTCCAGCGACCTTGCAGATCACAGATGGCCGGCAGGGCAAGTCAGAGGCTCAATTGGTGAGGAGCCGAGCCTTCCAGCTAACTACCGAGGAGGCACGCGCCGCACCCGATGTGGTGACGGGTATGATTTCTTCTCCCTAGCTTTATTATATGTTGTTTATGATATTTATGTGCTATGTTATGTGTTTTGCTTAGGATCGTTCCATGTGAACGGTATTCCAGTTCAGGTGTTGTTCGATTCGGGTGCTACCCGATCATTTGTCTCTCTTGCACTTAGCAAGAAGTTCCATGAGTCTTCGGGCATGTTGGATTTCCCTTTAGAGGTCGAGATTGCTGACGACCGATCAGTTCGAGCATCAGAAGTTTTTAGAGATTGTGTGTTGAGATTGTTCGAGGAGTGCTATCTGGTAGACCTGGTTCCCATACCATTGCGTGGGAACAAGGTCATCATCGGTATAGATTGGTTGAGCCCTAATGGGGATGTGATTGACTGCACGCAGCAATTAGTACGTGTCAGGACCCTAAGTGGGGGAGAGCTGGTGATTCAGGGCGAGAGGCCATAGTGTGGACCAGCTTTATGCTCAACAGCGAGGGGTAGGCGCTACCTTCAGCAGGGTTGCATCGGATACGTCGCCTACGTCATGGATACACGGGAGGAGGGTAAGGCGACTGTAAGTGATGTGCCGGTGGTACGAGAGTACCCGGATGTATTTCCGGATGAGTTGCCTAGAATACCTCCGGAGAGACATGTGGAGTTTAGGATCGACCTGGTCCCTGGTGCGGCCCCGATAGCCAAGGCACCATATCGATTGGCTCCTCCCGAGATGCAGGAGTTGTCTACACAGCTGCAGGATTTGTTAGACAAAGGATTTATCAGACCGAGCAGTTCACCCTGGGGAGCCCCGATTTTGTTCGTGAAGAAGAAGGACGGGTCGCATTGGATGTGTATCGATTACCGGGAGCTGAACAAGGTAACGGTGAAGAACCGTTATCCACTCCCGAGGATTGATGATCTTTTCGACCAGCTGCAGGGGGCATCTTGGTTTTCCAAGATAGATTTACGTTCAGGCTACCATCAGATCAGGGTCAGAGACGAGGATGTACAGAAGACTGTGTTCCGGACTCTCTATGGCCACTATGAGTTCGTTGTGATTCCCTTCGGGCTCACCAATGCTCCTGCCGCGTTCATGGACCTCATGAACCGCGTATGCAGACCGATGTTGGATCGGTCGGTGATAGTTTTCATCGATGACATCTTGGTTTACTCCAAGACACATGAGCAGCACGAGGAGCACTTGCGAGAGGTGTTGGATACCTTGAGGAGGGAGAGCTTGTACGCCAAGTTCTCCAAGTGTGAGTTCTAGTTGCGCGAGGTGCAGTTTCTTGGGCACCTTGTCAACCAGAACGATATTTTGGTTGACCCGGCCAAAGTAGAGGTCGTGATGAGATGGGAGGTTTTGAAGTCTCCATCTGAGATTCGGAGTTTCCTGGGATTGGCGGGCTATTACCGGAGATTCATTCAGGAATTCTCCAAGATAGCCGTACCCCTGACCCGGCTGACGAAGAAAGTTGTTGTTTTTCGTTGGGGGCCTGAGCAGCAGAAAGCGTTTAAGACACTGAGATAGAGACTATGCGAGGCGCCGATCCTCGCCCTGCCAAAGGGCGTGGAGGATTTTGTGGTGTACTGTGATGCGTCCATTTCGGTTTTGGGCGCAGTACTGATGCAGAGAGGGCACGTCATCGCCTACGCCTCGAGGCAGCTGAAGCCTCACGAGGCGAACTACCCGACGCATGATCTGGAGTTGGGGGCGGTCGTCTTCGCCCTCAAGATTTGGAGACATTACCTCTATGGGGTCCGTTGTACCATTTACATGGATCACAAGAGTTTGAGGTACCTCATGGACCAGCCGAATCTAAACATGAGGCAGCGTCGATGGCTAGATGTTATGAAGGATTATGATTGTGAGATCCTCTACCACCCGGGGAAGGCCAATGTGGTGGCCGATGCTCTTAGCTGCAAGGATGTCCCGATCAGAGACGTTTGCTTGCGAATGACAGTGGTGACTCCGCTTCTGGAGCAGATCCAAGAGGCCTAGCAGGAGGCTATGAAGGAGGAGCATCGGAAGAGCGAGCGTATTGTGGGATAGGTTTCCTCCTTCGACTACGATAGCCGTGGGTTGTTGACGCTACATCGTAGGGTGTGGGTTCCCTATCATGGGGGTGTGCGTCAGGTTCTGATGGAGGGGGCACATAAATCCAGGTTTTCTATTCATCCCGGGGCGACGAAGATGTATAAGGATCTTCGCCCTGATTACTGGTGGCCCTTCATGAAGCGGGATGTAGCATGGTATGTAGAGCGGTGCTTGACCTGCAGGAAGGTCAAGGCCGAGCATCAGAGGCCACACAACAAGATGCAGCCGCTAGATATTCCCATGTGGAAATGGGAAGATATTACCATGGATTTCATCACCAAACTTACCAGGACCGCGCGGGGATTGAATTCCATATGGGTCATCGTGGATCGGTTGACCAAGACTGCCCATTTCATAACGATCCAGGAGAGCATATCGGCCGAGAAGCTGGCCGACATATGCATTTAGGAGGTTGTGGCCCGACATGGAGTGCCAGTCTCCGTGATTTATGACAGAGATGTGCGGTTTACTTCCAGATTCTGGAAGAAATTCCACGACGAGTTGGTTACTCGTCTGCACTTTAGCACCGCTTTTCACCCGCATACGGATGGTCAGAGCAAGCGGACCATCCAGACTCTGGAGGATATGCTGCAGGCATGCGTTCTAGACTTCGGTGGTAGTTGGGATACCTACCTTCCATTAACTGAGTTCTCCTACAACAACAGCTATCATGCGAGTATCGATCGTCCTCCCTTCGAGATGTTATACGGGAGGAAGTGCAGGACCCCGATTTGTTGGGGTGAGGTTGGGCAGAGAGTTATGGGAGTACCGAAGTGGTACTCAAGACGACGGAGAGGATCCAGCAGGTCCAGAGCAGGCTTCAGACTGCTCAGGGTCGGCAGAAAAGTTATGCCGACAAGCGTCGTTCGGACCTGGAGTTCCAGGTCGAGGATATGGTCCTCCTGAAGGTGTCACCTTGGAAAGATGTCATTCGGTTCAGCAAGCGGGGCAAGTTGGGCCCCAGGTACATCGGTCCTTTCAGGGTTGTTGCCCGGGTGGGCAAGGTGGCGTATAGGCTGGATCTTCTAGCCGAGCTTAGTCATATTCATAGCACCTTTCACGTCTCCCAGTTACAGAAATTCTTGGTAGACGACTCTGCAGTGGTATCTATCGAGGGTATTCAGGTGGATGATATCTTGAACTACATCGAGCGACCGATAGCCATTTTAGATAGGAAGACGAAGGCGCTGAGGAACATGGAAGTAGAGCTGGTGAAGGTGCAGTGGCAGCACCGCAAAGGCTCGGAATGGACTTGGGAGCCGGAGGATGAGATGAGAGAGCACTACCCCGAATTATTTTCATTAGTGGCAACGGACTTCGAGGACGAAGTTTAATTCAAGTGGGGGAGATTTGTAGCATTCGGGATTTTCCATGTATTATTATTGATCATCTTAATTGAAGTGTGGAATGGTTTGGTTTGGGCTTCGACCTTTGGGCTTTATTAGTGGGTTGAGGAAGCTTCGTACGCGGGGTGTACATTGCCATGTACGCCCAACGTACTCGTGAGAGTGAACCGCGGAGGCCAGGCACGTACGCCCAGCATACCAAGAGTACGCCCAGCGTACCAGGAGTACGACCAGCGTATGTGTGCAGCTCCTTAAACCCTAGCAGGGTAGGTCGGGCACCCAGATATGCCTGACAGTTTGTTTATTTTATGGTATGTGGTATGATGGGGGAACTCACTAAGCTTCGTGCTTACAGTTTACAGTTTGTTTTCAGGTACCTCTTCATCAAAGGGGAAGGAGCCGGCACGGTAGCAGCGCATCGCACACACACTCGTTTTCCGCATTATGATGTCCTTGGGATTGTACTCTGACATATTTATTACTTCATGACGTGTTTTTATGACATTTGACTTATAGTTTATGAGTTGATATGATATTGATGCTGCTTTTCAGTAAATGGTTTTAATAAATTACTTAATCAAAAACGAAATTTTTGGTCTAGAAAATCGAGATGTTATACTTGAGGTTCCTTATATAGCTGAGCTGCTACTAGGGTTCCAACTAGGAAACCCTAATTCCCTTGCTTAGGCCCTAAGCAACATATGGACCTCTTTATGGAAAGCCTTGGATGAAAACTCTATGGGCTTCCCATAGATTTTCGTACATCCTATACCAATAGGATCCATTAGCCAAACTACAACTATTACTGATTTACATAATCAGTCGTCGTTCTTTTAATCAATCTCTTTTGACCACCAACTTAATTTTTGATCGATACTAATTAAATAATATGATTTCTCAATTAATATATTATTCTTATAATATATTAATAAATCATTTATCAACCTCTTTCTCGTATTTCATCCTGCCATGTTACTTTGGTGAAGGCAACCCAAAAGGACCATGCTACTATCGGGTCAAGTACATACAAATTATAGTTATGGGCTTAGACACCTAATCCAACAGTCTCCCACTTGGATAAGTCTAATAACTATAACTGCAAGTATGACTTCAAAATCCGATTAGCAATCGTAGCTCTCGAAATCCACTGTCGAACTCTGACCTAGTCAATGACGCATCCTTTAGATAAGGGATCATATAATCCTCCGTTCTCCAAGATATCGTGTGGACAAAGACATGGAACATAATCATTCTTTATGTCCAGCAGTTTGTTTCCCGACTTCCGATTTGTTTGACAACGAACTTAATTGAACACATCAATTCAGTCCTGACCGGGCCCGACACAAAAGTCAACACAAAATCATCGAGGGGCCCAAGATATCGCTTTTAACCTCTCAGGAAAAAAGGAACAGAAAAACTTTGACTTATATGCTTGTATTATTTACTCATTAAATCATACACAACAACACGTTTTATAACATCAAGTTACTGATGCGTTTTCGCATTATCAATCCACAACCAACTTGCAAACAACAACTCATATATCTCGGTTTAAAGATTATACGATATTATCGTCTCACAATCACTCGTGATAAATTCTATGAAGTGATTCAAATGAGCGTGGTTTTAATCCAATACTCAAAACTTATTTCACAAGTACTCATGAACGTTGCAGCAAACCTTTGCTAAGTCTAAGCACTTAGACAATCTACAACCGATTCATGACAGTCTAACCTCATAACTTACTCCCAAAGTGAAACATCCCAAAATTCAAGACTAAAAATTTCATTTTTAATTTATTAATAAAACCATAAGTTATCAAAACATTTCATCAAACATTGTCATCAGAGTTCCATATCAAAAATCAGAGTAAAACATCCCAGGTTAAACATCAAGGTGTGTGCGATGTAGTCATCCCGAGCTCTTCCCTCCGCTACCGGAAGTACCTGATAACAAAACTGAAAACCGTAAGCACGAAGCTTAGTGAGTTCCCCAACCTACCACATACCATACACATAACCACATACTGGGCCCCCGCCCGCTGCATCGGGACTTGCCCGGCATCAGACTCGCTCCGGCAACGGGCCCCGCCCGGTATCAGGCCCCGCCTGCCATCGAGCCCCACTCGGTATACATATATGTTTCTCTTAGGCCTCGCCTCTCTCTGGGCCCCGCCCGCTATACATATACAATCACATAAACATACTAACACATAAAGCAATCATACACTACTGAATTCCTATTCTAAGGCCTCACTTATCTTGGGCCCCGCCCCTGTCCTGCTACTGGAAGTCATGGAACCCCGTCCACGCTCCTGCTAATGGTGAGATACGGGCCCCCGCCCACACTCACTTCTGTCCTATCCCAGGCCCCGCCCCTGCTCTGCTAATAATGAGATACGGAACCCCGTCCGTACTCAGCTAGTGGTGAGATACGGGACCTCGCCCACACTCACCTCCCTACCAGGCACATACATGTATCACAAAGATAACAAGTATAATCTCCTATGCAACATATAACATTCCTCGGGTTACCCCGACATCGGACCCTAGTCTGGAACATACTATTGACACATGCAAGAATCACAAAGACCTCTAGCAAACTAACATACCTTGAGCCTCGCCCGACATTGGATCGAAATCCAGAACATATATCATAAAAATGCCTAGGGCTAACCCCCGGGTCTTCCTACTATACTCAAATATAATGAGCCGACATTATGGCCATAGACCCATGCACACAATGAGGAAACTCACTTCGCACTGCTGAAATCCCACCGATAATCCTCTGGCTGCTATCCGACAATTCCCCGAACTGCTGCTCCTTCGGCTCCTCGAGCTATCAGTACCAAAATAACACTTAGACCAAAAGTAATAATCCTCATTAGCGTAAAATTACCCTTTTACCCCTGATCCAACTTGGTCCATATCTAAGGCCCAAAACCATAATATAAAAGGCCCAACACTAGGTAGGCTTCCCAAGCCCACTAGTGGCCCACTAGTGGCCCACTAGTGGCCCACTAATGGCCCAATTTGCTAAATTGGGCCCAATCCGTCTAATAGACCTTACTCTAAGCCCAAACATATTCTTGGCCCAAAACATCTAAATTTTGATGGACCACTAAGGCCCAAAGACCCAAAGTCCATTACTTGTCCCAACCTGAGGCCGAAAACACACCAAGTCCATAACTGATGAGTACGCTAGGCGTACTCCTATGTACGCTAAGCATATAGGCTAAATGGTGCTTACGCTGGGCGTACCTACATGTACGCTCAGCGTACTCCGCTGTTGAGTCACTTTCCCATTAAGTGCTTAATACTCTAATCAAGAAGCTACAATCACAGATCCAAGTCCTTTTCAATGTCTTAATCCATAAACGCACTGACTTGCTGACTTTACATGACCCTAATAAGCCCAAACCTCAAAATAACATTCCATTCCCATAAAAATGATCTTAACTCATGCATGGACCCAATAAGACATTCAAGATGTCAACTTTCTACCTTAGGGACTCATTTAGAACTGAGAATGGCAATTCTAAGTCCAGAAATCGGATTTGAACCATAAAGTTCTATACTTGGGACCAAAATGACTTCAAAACCACACTACACTAGATCTAAGTATACTTGATGAAAGTTATGAACTTTATACCTTCAAAGAGTCCCAAATGATGATGTTATCCCGGATCTATGAGCTCAAGCTACCAAAGTTCTTCTTTGCCAACTTCCTCTTTTTTCTTCCAAGCTTAAAACCACCAAGATGGGCTTCTCTAGATCAAAATCACACAAGGATGAAGGGAAGAGACGTTCTAGGGTTTTTCTGAGGTTGAGGAGGCTAATAAGGGGCTAGGGTTTGAGTCATAATGTTCTTTATATAGTGCTTGACCCTAAAACTAGGGTTTTGGGTCTCTGAGCGTACGTTGGGCGTACATGTCATACGTTGGGCGTACGTTTCCAACACCCACAATCACTTATCCCTTCTACGCTGGGCATACTCTTGCACTCGCCTCCTTGCATGCACGGTCCTTTCTTGCCATCTTTCTCCATTAAGGACCAATATTGCCAATAACTTCAAAGTGCTATAACTTCTTCGTTCTAAGTCTGTTTCCGACTAACTTTATATTCACGAAAAGGTGGCTGGAAGCCCTACGCTCCTAGACACACCCCTGAGCCTAAAACCTTTTGGATAAAACCCGAGACCCATAAAATACCGAATCGTCCCTACCCTTGGCCACCGAGACTACAACCGAGTACTTTCCAAAACTGAGTGTTACAACTCTCCCCCACTTAAACTAGACTTCGTCCTTGTGCCAACCCGAAACTTTTCCGTTATCCTTACTTAATTTTCTGTTAATCAAATTCGGGTTTTTATTTAATTCCATCAAATTTTATAGTTTGGGAAAGACTTTGCATTTAAATAAATCAATTTGGATTTATTCCTGTTCACGTCAGTATTATTTTTGAACTATCGGGATATTTTAAACTTAGTACATCAAAAGAATCGGTGTTAGGATGAATTTGTTGAAGTTCTAGACATGAAGCAAAACGAAAACCTCCTCAAAAAGGAGTTTCGGTCAAGACCTTAGAGTTTTCGGTCAAGGGACCGAAAACCCCATCTTATATATATATTTCTTGATCATTTTGATCATTTTTCCCCTTTTTACAAGTCTAGAACTCGAAAACTCTCTCAAGTATCATCAAGTTCTTCACTTTGATCTTCAAATTCTCGAAAATGTAAGTGTTTCTTTCACCTTGAATCGTTGATAGATCTTCCTAACTAGCATCCCCTTTCGATTTCATTCATTAACTTCATCTTTTTGGGTTTAATCTTCAAGAACACCAAGAACACACACTAGTGTTTTGGTCCAAAAATCAACTCCTTTAGCCTCAAAATCGTAAGTATTGCTTTCTACACTTATTATCTAGTTGAAACTCTTGTTTAAATCCTTGAAATCGTCATTTTCCAAGAACAAAAGGAGTTTTCGGTTAGTGCATCTCCTTAAACCGAAAACCCTAAAGAAAAGTGCCTTTCAGACCTTAAACCGCACTTAAGGCTTCAGATATAACTTGGAACCCCTTTGCATGTTTGAAAGCCATTGAGAAACACCACATGCATCAAAGATCTGGAGTTTTCGGTTTTTGGACCGAAAACCCCTTCGGACCGAGAACCCTTCGGACCGATAACCGTTCGGACCGAAAACCCATTTGGACCGAGAACCACTTGGACCGAAAGCTCCATTTGGTGACCATACACTCCTCTTATGCAATCCTAAGTGATTGTAACCGTTCCATTAAGGATTTCTTAGTCCTTAAAGTGTTATTCCTTACCTGATTAGTTGAGTAAACACTAATTGTATACATATATATGTCATTATATGCTAAATAGGATCCGTACGTGTGCTCAAGGCTTCACTTGACACTTAGCATCCTTTTTCCGATCTTACATTCGCATCACTCACTTCAGGTGAGTTCATACCCCTATGCTTTTTCCGAGTTTTTCATGTTTTCAGGGGGGAATACAAGCAAAAGTACAAGGAAACATGTACTCAAGTATATTATTTTGTTTAAAATAATTATATGTTCAGTATGCTTTTAACTCAGAAAAACCGTTTTACCAATCGATTAAGAAATCAACTCGTAGAAACAGTTTTCAAAACTAAAGCAAGGAACTTGTAAATCTTTTCATAGAATGTGATATTTTCTAAAGGATTTATACAAAACATAAACAGGATTTTCGATGCTATTACTTGTAAGTTTGTTATTTTAGGATTGGAGACACGTCCTTGGTAACACTCCACCGGATTCGTGAGTGTAGGACTATCCCTTATAACCAGAATCTCTTGTAGGGAGAGCGTGACTATTGTGTATAGATCTATACGGGACTGACTATCCCGCACCTCGCTGCTAGCTACAGTGGGACCGTCAGGTCTACGGGTAACAAAGTCATAAAAGATATTGGCCCCGTTTCGTGCCATATCCAGTTTAATGTGTGGTTATAAAACTCGCAACCTAGATAACAGAGACTTACTTTTGTAATAATGAAACAAGTGAACTAACCTCAAAGTAATAACCGATTTGATTACTAGAGGGTATTGATAATACCCTTAGGATCTAGTTCACTACCTACTTCTTTATTAGTTTTATTTATGTAATAAGGCTAATACGTCTCACAGAGAGTAAACAGGGTTTTTCAAGGAAACTACATCTAACGATACAAGTATGGTAGATACTTGTACACCTCATTTCAGAATCGATAACCAACTATCAACTTTTAAGGAAAATATAGGATTTTCCTGGGATAACTCAACTTTTCGTAATCGGGCTGTTTAACATATGGATAATCAAACTCTTTTCATAAGAAAATATTGGATTTTCTTGGGATACACTTTTCAAAGGATCAAAGAAACATTTCTTTTACTAGAACTAAACGCTTATGAACTCACTAGCTTTATGCTGATATTTTAAAACTGCTTGTATTCTCAGGGCATCAATAGACAGGTACTCCTGCCGACTTTTGGAGAAGACGGAACATTCTGAAGTCACGTCTTTTACTTTGGCTATATTTACTGATATGTATAAACCATGTTTTTGAACAATGTAAATACTCATATTATAATGTAATGGTTGTGTTTACTTCGCTTACTATGATACAACTGTTGTGATACTACACATGACGTCCTCCGCTCCGTAATGTTTCCGCCATCGGTTTCGGGGTGTGACATATTGGTATCAGAGCTATTGTTTATAGTGAACTAAGTATACCGAACCTTACATGGTATACAACTATAAACACTAAGGGGCTGAAGTGCTCTGAACTAAAAGTATACTCTTAAAATACAAGTATTTTCTCAAAAAGTATATAAGTATACCTACGTACCAGAATCAGTATCATAAGTAGAACAAAACAAAAGTATTTTGCATATTGAACACTGCGGTTAAACCTGGGCAGTTATGTAATCATGTCTAGGGTCAATATAGCCTGATGAACTATATTTATTCGAGACATGACCAACATGTGCCTGGGAGTGACTTTGGTGTTGCAACAGGCCTAAAACTTACCCAATATCAATACAACTTAAAATACTATAGGAGTATTTTATTCAGAGCCGAATACATTGTAGAAATTCATTCCTAGTGTTGCTACCTATTCGTTTCTTAGCGATAACTTACTTGCATTAGTAACTTTCCTTTGCTTATCGCTTGGTAGAACACTTTATTATCAGGATAGGATATATTTTGTTTCATATATCTCGAGGACTTACCATCCTCTTCTTCCTGATTGTTTCTAGAACAAGATGCCTCATCGAAAAAGACCTATCAGAAGGAATGACGACGCTCCACCACCACCACCTCCCCCTCAGTTCGATCTCGTTATGTTCCAAACAGCTGTTACTGCTGTTGTGGCTGCCACAATGTCACAGATGAATCCTGGCGGATCTGGTGGTCAGGGAGGTGGTACACATCTCCAAAATCATGAAGGTGGTCAGGGACACCAGAAGGAGTGTTCCTATAAGGACTTCATGGGCGCGAAACCCACATCTTTTGACGGCAAAGGAGGAGTTATTGCCCTGACTCAATGGATCGAGAAAATCGAGTACATTTTTGAAATCTGTTCCTGTGCTGAAGCCAACAAAGTAAAATTCGCCGCTTGCACTTTCGCCAACAGGCACTGACCTGGTGGAATGGTCAGGTCAAATCCCTAACCCTGCCGGTGGCAAATGCTATGGGTTGGGAAAGTTTAAAGGAACTCATGATAGCCGAGTACTGCCCACGAGGCGAGATGCAGAAACTAGAGCACGAACTCTGGAACCTGAGGATGAAAGAATCCAACATTGCTGCCTACACTTCTAGGTTTGAAGACCTAGCACTTCTTTGCCCGGGAATGGTCACCCCGGAAAGCAAGAAGATAGAGAGATACATTTGGGGACTGACACAACCCACCAAAGGAAACGTCTTGGCTGCTAGGCCAAACACCTTTGACAGCGTTAAGTGTCTGGCGCAAACTCTCATAGATCACGGAGTTGATCTGGATAAAGTGGCAACCGCTCCTGAGCCAGCTAAAGGGAGTGGTGAGAAAAGAAAATTTTGGAAGCAGCGGAAGGGCCAGTCTTCACAAGATCCCTCAAAGAAACAACAAACGATGGCAGTCCACGCTGCTACTACTCCTGCCGCTGCTCCTGCTACTCAAGCACATACCAGTGGATATACTGGTACCCTCCCTTGGTGCAGCAAATGCAACTATCATCATCGCATCCCCGGCCCATGCCGTGAAACGCTCTGCAACAACTGTGGCAAGAAGGGTCACATGGCTCAAAGCTGCAGGACCCCAGTCCAACCAACCGATCCGGCCTCTGGAGCAGGTGTCGGTAAAGCCTGTTATGGCTGTGGGGAAGTCGGGCATTTCAAGAGAAACTGCCCCAAGGCAACAACATCAGGTGGCACAGGGAGAGTGCTAACGATGGGTCAAGAAGAGGCAGTCGCTGATCCCATCGTTGTTTCGGGTACGTTCCTCCTCGACAACTCTTATGCATGCATTCTTTTCGATTCTGGTGCGAAGAGAAGTTTTGTCAGTCATGCATTCAAACATCTTCTAAGGCATAAATCTCAACCATTAATTGAAACATTTACCGTCGAGATGGCTAACGGTGAGAAAGAGAGCACTATTGATATATACGTAGGCTGTACCCTCACTATGAAAGATCATTCTTTTCCCATCGACCTTATGCCAGTCTCCATAAAAAGCTTCGATGTCATTATCGACATGGATTGGTTGAGCCCCAATCGTGCTGATATCCTTTGTTACGAAAAAGCTATCTGCCTCAATCTCTCCTCTGATGAAGCTCTCATAATTTACGGCGATAAACTCAGTTCGAACCTCCATATCATTTCTTGCATCCAAGCCCAGAAACTCCTGTGAAAGGAGTGTTATGCATTCCTAGCCCACGTCATTAACGAGAAGCAGGAAGTTAAAGACCTCGAGAGCATCCCCGAAGTCTGCAACTTTCCCGATGTTTTTCCCGAAGATCTCCCGGGAATCCCTACCGAACGCCAAGTCGAGTTTCGTATCGATTTAGTCCCCGGAGCTACCCCCGTACCTAAATCCCCATACCGATTAGCGCTGGCAGAAATGCAGGAGTTATCCAGTCAGCTCAATGAGCTGCTCAGCAAAGGGTTCATCAGACCGAGTTCCTCACCCTGGGGAGCCCCGATCTTATTTGTGAAAAAGAAGGATGGATCCTTTCGGATGTGCATTGACTACCAAGAGTTGAACAAGCTCACAGTCAAAAACCGTTACCCTCTTCCTCGAATCGACGACCTCTTCGATCAACTTCAAGGAGCCAACTACGTTTCCAAAATAGACCTAAGATCAGGGTACCATCAGCTGCGAGTCCATGAGAGTGATGTTCCTAAGACAGCATTTCGGACTCGGTACGGTCACTACGAATTTGTAGTGATGCTCTTCGGTCTAACCAACGCACCGGCGGTATTCATGGACCTGATGAATCGGGTGTGCCGTTATTTCCTGGACAAGTTCGTAATCGTGTTCATAGACGATATACTTGTCTATTCCAGAATTGAGGCAGATCATCGACAACACTTGAGATCGGTGCTGGAAACCCTAAGGACGGAGAAGCTGTACGCGAAATTCTCCAAGTGTGAATTCTGGATTCGAAAAGTAACCTTCCTAGGTCACGTGGTAAGCGAGGAAGGCATACACGTGGACCCCTCCAAAATCAAGGCGATAGAGAACTGGTCAGCACCGAAGACGCCCACAGAAATCCGTCAATTCTTGGGTCTCGCTGGCTACTATCACAGATTTATCCAGAATTTCTCCAGAATTGCCAAACCCTTAACCACTCTGACGCAGAAAGGCGTACCCTTTAGTTGGAGTGAAAAGCAAGACACTGCGTTCCAAACATTGAAGCAGGCCTTGTGCAGCGCACCTATCTTGTCCCTACCCGAAGGGACGGAGGACTTCGTTGTCTACTGCGATGCATCTAATCAGGGCCTAGGCTGTGTGCTCAGGCAACGGGGAAAAGTCATTGCTTATACCTCAAGATAGCTGAAAGCACACGAAGTCAACTATACAACACACGATCTGGAATTGGGAGCAGTAGTCTTCGCACTGAAGATATGGAGACATTATCTCTACGGAACCAAGTGCACTATTTTCACTGACCATAAAAGTCTGCAGCATATCTTCGACCAGAAGGAGCTGAACATGACACAACGGCGATGGGTTGAGCTACTCAACAATTACGAGTGTGAAATCCGCTACCATCCCGGCAAGGCCAATGTGGTGGCAGATGCCTTCAGCCGGAAGGAATACTCAGGTCGTAGAGTGAAGGCACTGACCATGACCATCCATTCCCACTTATCCGCGCAAATCAAGGAGGCTCAGTTGGAAGCCTTAAAATCAGAGAACATGCCGGGTGAAGCCTTGAGAGGAATGGAAAAGAACCTAGAGATCAAGGGAGACGGAGTCTATTATTTCATGGACCGGATCTGGACCCCAAAGTTTGGTGGTTACAGAGAGGTTGTAATGAACGAAGCTCACAAGACTAGATACTCCGTTCACCCAGGTTCGGACAAGATGTACCTCGATCTCAAGAAACTATATTGGTGGCCGAACATGAAAGCGGAGATCGCTACCTTCGTGGGCAAGTGCCTGACTTGCGCCAAGGTGAAGGTCGAATATCAGAAACCCTCAGGTCTACTCCACCAGCCGGAGATACCTGAGTGGAAGTGGGAGAGAATTTCTATGGATTTTATCACCAAACTACCCAAGTCTCCGAGTGGGCACGACGCCATCTGGGTAATTGTCGATTGGCTGACTAAATCCGCTCACTTCCTACCAATCAAAGAAACTTTCAAAATGGAGAGACTCACGCGAATCTACATCCAAGAGATAGTCTGACTGCACGGTGTGCCTGTGTCCATTATCTCCGATCGAGATAACAGGTTCACTTCGAGGTTCTGGCAGTCACTACAGAAAGCTCTTGGAACTAAGCTGGATAAGAGCACAGCCTACCATCCTCAGACTGATGGACAGAGTGAGAGAACGATTCAGACACTGGAAGATATGTTGAGAGCCTGCGTCATCGATTTCGGCGCGTCATGGGACACTCATCTTCCTTTGGTTGAATTTTCCTACAACAACAGTTACCACACCAGCATCAAGGCTGCGCCTTTCGAAGCCCTCTATGGTCGCAAGTGCAGATCCCCTCTGTGCTGGACTGAGGTGGGCAACACGCAGCTAGCCAAGGGATAAGTCCCTGACAGCACTCTCACTGGTCCAGAAATCATCCGCGAAACCACTGAAAAGATCGTACAAATCCAAGAACGACTTAAGGCCTCACGTGATAGACAAAAGAGCTACGCCGATAAACGATGAAAACCCTTGGAGTTCCAGGTTGGAGACCGTGTTCTGCTGAAGGTCTCTCCCTGGAAAGGCATGATACGTTTCGGAAAGCGTGGAAAGCTAAATCCAAGATACATAGGACCCTTCGAGATCCTCGCTAGGATTGGTCCCGTAGCCTACAAACTTCGTTTACCGCAAGAACTTAGCAACATTCATCCTGTATTCCACGTTTCGAATCTTAAGAAATGCGTATCCGACGAAACATTTACGATTCCTCTCGACGAGATTGAAATCAACGAGAATCTGAACTTCGTAGAAGAACCAGTCGAAATCATGGATAGAGAGATCAAACGAACGAAACAAAGTCGCATCCCGATAGTGAATGTTCGCTGGAATGCCAAGCGGGGACCTGAATTCACTTGGGAGCGCGAAGATTAGATGAATCAAAAGTATCTGCATCTCTTTTCTAATCCATGATTTGTATTCTATATTCAAATTTTGGGACGAAATTCCCTCTAACGGGGGGGGGGGGTGATGTGACAACCCGAAACTTTTCCGTTATCCTTACTCAATTTTCCGTTAATCAAATTCGGGTTTTTATTTAATTCCGTCAAATTTTATAGTTTGGGAAAGACTTTGCGTTTAAATAAATCAATTTGGATATATTCCTGTTCACGTCAGTATTATTTTTGAACTATCGGGATATTCTAAACTTAGTACATCAAAAGAATCGGTGTTAGGATGAATTTGTTGAAGTTCTAGACATGAAGCAAAACAAAAACCTCCTCAAAAAGGAGTTTCGGTCAAGACCTTAGAGTTTTCGGTCAAGGGACCGAAAACCCCATCGTATATATATATATATTTCTTGATCATTTTGATCATTTTTCCCCTTTTTACAAGTCTAGAACTCGAAAACTCTCTCAAGTATCATCAAGTTCTTCACTTTGATCTTCAAATTCTCGAAAATGTAAGTGTTTCTTTCACCTTGAATCGTTGATAGATCTTCCTAACTAGCATCCCCCTTCGATTTCATTCATTAACTTTATCTTTTTGGGTTTAATCTTCAAGAACACCAAGAACACACACTAGTGTTTTGGTCCAAAAATCAACTCCTTTAGCCTCAAAATCGTAAGTATTGCTTTCTGCACTTATTATCTAGTTGAAACTCTTGTTTAAAGCCTTGAAATCGTCATTTTCCAAGAACAAAAGGAGTTTTCGGTTAGTGCATCTCCTTAAACCGAAAACCCTAAAGAAAAGTGCCTTTAAGACCTAAAACTGCACTTAAGGCTTCAGATATAACTTAGAACCCCTTTGCATGTTTGAAAGCCATTGAGAAACACCACATGCATCAAAGATCTGAAGTTTTCGGTTTTTGGACCGAAAACCCTTTCGGACCGAGAACCCTTCGGACCGAGAACCGTTCGGACCGAAAACCCCTTCGGACCAAGAACCCTTCGGACCGAGAACCGTTCAGACCAAAAACCCATTTGGACCGAGAACCACTTGGATCGAAAGGTCCATTTGGTGACCATACACTCCTCTTATGCAATCCTAAGTGATTGTAACACTTCCATTAAGGATTTCTTAGTCCTTAAAGTGTTATTCCTTACCTGATTAGTTGAGTAAACACTAATTGTATACATATATATGTCATTATATGCTAAATAGAATTCGTACGTGTGCTCAAGACTTCACTTGACACTTAGCATCCTTTTTCCGATCTTACATTCGCATCACTCACTTCAGGTGAGTTCATACCCCTACGCTTTTTCCGAGTTTTTCATGTTTTCAGGGGGGAATACAAGCAAAACTACAAGGAAACTTGTACTCAAGTATATTATTTTGTTTAAAATAATTATATGTTCAGTATACTTTTAACTCAGAAAAACCGTTTTACCAATCGATTAAGAAATCAACTCGTAGAAACAGTTTTCAAAACTAAAGCAAGGAACTTGTAAATCTTTTCATAGAATGTGATATTTTCTAAAGGATTTATACAAAACATAAACAGGATTTTCGATGCTATTACTTGTAAGTTTGTTATTTTAGGATTGGAGACACGTCCTTGGTAACACTCCACCGGATTCGTGAGTGTAGGACTAGCCCTTATAACCAGAATCTCTTGTAGGGAGAGCATGACTATTGTGTATAGATCTATACGGGACTGACTATCCCGCACCTCGCTGCTAGCTACAGTGGGACCGTCAGGTCTACGGGTGACAAAGTCATAAAAGATATTGGCCCCGTTTCGTGCCATATCCAGTTTAATGTATGGTTATAAAACTCGCAACCTAGATAACAGAGACTTACTTTTGTAATAATGAAACAAGTGAACTAACCTCAAAGTAATAACCGATTTGATTACTAGAGGGTATTGATAATACCCTTAGGATCTAGTTCACTACCTACTTCTTTATTAGTTTTATTTATGTAATAAGGCTAATACGTCTCACAGAGAGTAAACAGGGTTTTTCAAGGAAACTACATCTAACGATACAAGTATGGTAGATACTTGTACACCTCATTTCAGAATCGATAACCAACTATCAACTTTTAAGGAAAATATAGGATTTTCCTGGGATAACTCAACTTTTCGTAATCGGGCTGTTTAACATATGGATAATCAAACTCTTTTCATAAGAAAATATAGGATTTTCTTGGGATACACTTTTCAAAAGATCAAAGAAACATTTCTTTTACCAGAACTAAATGCTTATGAACTCACCAGCTTTATGCTGATATTTTAAAACTGCTTGTATTCTCAGGGCATCAATAGACAGGTACTCCTGCCGACTTTTGGAGAAGACGGAACATTCTGAAGTCACGTCTTTTACTTTTGCTATATTTACTGATATGTATAAACCATGTTTTTGAACAATGTAAATACTTATATTATAATGTAATGGTTGTGTTTACTTCACTTACTATGATACAACTGTTGTGATACTACACATGACGTCCTCCGCCCCGTAACATTTCCGCCATCGGTTTCGGGGTGTGACAGATCTCAAATTCTTCTGCGGATACTTATCTCGGGTACTTGTCATGGGTCATAGTAGCCATTCCAAGCTAGCCTGAATGCTCACAACCATTCTTATACAATGCTTAACCTTATCTGCATCAGTCCGACTCCCGAAAGAACCGCTACACTTGACCTCCTGAGTTCCAAACATTACCCTGCGCAATCGATGGCTTTCCCAAGGCAACTGTTCATAAGAGACAACCTTTCCTGCCTCTGCGAAGGGCAGATCCTTCGCTGTAACAAATCTCCAGCCACTCCCAGTGATGGTCCCTTCGTTGTTACCCACTGAATGCTTCCACTTACTATGTCCAGATGTTGAACACTCAACTCAACGTAAAAATCAGATAATCCTTCAAGTAGAAGATTCATCCCTGCAACGGTTAGACTCATACGAGAGCTGCACAACAGAGTCAAACCCTTTACTCTGAGATTATTTAATCCAGCTGTGAGTGACTTAGCACCTCTCAGTCAACTAGCTGCTCCACTCCAGAATTCTCTTATCACTACCTGTCCGAAGATCATGCTGTCTCTTATCCGCTTTTCGAATGAACCGGGACCACCCTAGTCTGCCATCATCTAGGTTACTGGACTCCCACAGGTTACTGAACCCAAGCTCAATCTCTCAGTCGCTCCCAGTTACTTCCGATGAAACTTCGGCTATCCAAACGTGCTCTATCTACCCTACCACTCTGGCTCTATAAGTCCTGGGATCCTCAATCTTCTACCTTGACCCTACGGTCTCTACCAGGTCCCACCTATGCTGCTGTTACTGCACGGGCCTCGCCCACGGGTCCCACCCAAACTATATCTCGGAGCGGCCTCTGCCACAGGTCCCACCTTTCTAGGGCTATGCAGGCCCACTCCTCCTCGAATCTCAGCTTGCTATCCTTTCCTAACTCTTATCATGCTGACTAGGAGATACGGGCCTTGCCCACACTCCGCTAACTAGGAGATACGGACCCTCGCCCACACTCCACAATCTAGGAGATACGGGCCCTCGCCCACACTCTGCTAACTAGGTTGCTAATGAATGTTACAGCTATCCCGTAGACTTACATCCCTCTTCTCACTGTCTGACTGCTGGTGGATGCTACGGCTATTCCGTAGTCTTACATCCTGGCTAAACCTACGTCCTATCGGAAATTCTCCGACCTGGTTTCCCAAACCAACTATCTACTGTCGTGAATACACGAACCCTATACCGGGAAGTTTCCCAAACTTCCAATTCCTGCACTACTCTATCCACATGGTCAATCGGGCTGCTTCCCTACCCAACAGGATGCGAACTAATCCCGGCTCGCACTTACTTCTGCTCCTGAATACCCGGATGGTTCTCCCCCACTTTGATTCAGCTAACTTCTTACAGCTCACAGCCTTGGAAGGGATTTCCCCATCCTTCTTACCGTCCAACGATCGATCCGCTCGCAATCCGACGCTCACACTACTAGTGATCTAACTGATCAGTACTAATCAATACCTCTCTCGAAATACTAGCGACACGTATCCTGAGTTCTAGCCACGCTTGCTACAGTTACTGCATCCTGATAACCTTCTCTAAAAGGGTACGACCTCTAACTACTATTCTAGAATTCAAGGTATACAAATGGCATATAACTCAATATCGATGCAGTACCATAACAATAAAATCATAAATAAAAGCTGATAAGAAAGCAAAAGATACGCACCTGCAACATCGGAAGCTACTCGTGCCTCCTTTGTGGTCTGCTGGAAAGCCCTGCTCCTCACCGTGGGTGTCTCTGCCCGGCCCTGACGGCTGTCGGTGATCCTCAACGTCGCAGGGGCAGGTGCTATCACCTATCCCGTGGTAAACAAACTCGTACACTGGGCCTTCTTGTGGCCCCTCTGACTGCAATGGAAGCAGATCAGGTCTGACCCCTGGGTGGTGGTAGCTGTACAATCTTTGCTAAAATGACCAGTCCGGTCGCACTTGAAGCAGCCAGAATCACCACCACTACCACTCCTGTATGCACCCTCGTGCGTCCTTCCACACTTGCCACATCGGTTGCGACTCTGATAATCCCTCGATCTCGAGTCTGACCCCTTGGGTCTCTTGCCTGAACCCGTGGCTACCTGAATCTCATCCGACTTCCTCTTCCTGAGGTGCTCTAGGTCGATCTCCCTCTCCCTAGCTCGAGCAATCATATCCTGCAGCGTCTTGCAGCTGGACCTGCTCACAAACTGCATGATGTCATCCCTTAGCATCTCGTGATATCGGGCCTTCTTCATCTCCTCGTCCGCCACATACTGCAGAACAAGAAGAGCCCTCTCCCTGAACTTGGTGGTAATCTCCTCCATAGTCTCAGTCGTCTGTCGGAGGTCCTGAAACTCCCGCGCTAACTGCTGCACCTTAATCACTGGTGCAAACTCGGCCTTGAACCTGGCCAAGAAATCACTCCATGTCATCGCGTCCAATGCGACATCATCCCCAATGACATGTTCAACCTCCTCCCACCAATCCCGTGCTCTTTCCTTCAGAAGACAGGAGGCAAGTCGGACCTTGTCCCCCTCGGGACATCGGCTCATACGGAAAGCGTTGGCAACATCAGCAACCACCTGCTGCTAGCGATGGGGTCCCGAGTCCCATGGTAATCTGGAGCTCCACAAGCTCTAAACTCTCGGAATGTCAGGGTACACGCCCCCATCATGGCCATCATCTCAGTACGGAAAGCTCCCAGCTTCTCATCCAGAAGCTCTAAAATGCCCTCCTTGACCGAACCAAAGATCACAGGAGTCTGGTCTAGAATACTGCGCGTAATCTCTGCTAAAATAAACTCTCTCATCTGCTCCCCGAGCTGCTCGGCTCCTGAGCCCGAGCCTGATCCCTCACTGGCGCCTGAATCGCCAATTGGTCTACCCAGTAGCGTCACCATTCTGCAACATATCATAATAATCATCAGAATACTCATCACTCCTGAGGGATCACACACGCACTACAAGTTCCCTGGTTTTATCTCAGCCCTCTTTTATTCGAGTACAGATCCTCTGCTTTCAGTAGTATAGGGCCCTACTACCTTCAACATCTATCCGTACTTTCCTCAAAGATTGCCTTGACTCCACCAAATCCCTTGCACTACTACTATTTCTCCCAGCACTAATCTCATCCTAGGCTTGCCCTAGGGAAATCTATAACCCAACCCAGTCTTCAGCTGCTGAAGGACTCTTCATAATGCCAATTAACCACTACGTGAATACCATCACATGTAACGAGGCTCAATTAATCCTTCGAGTAAAGGACTCATCCCTACAACGGTTGGACTCAGACAAGAGCTGCGCAGTAGGGTCAAATCCAGCACTCTGAGATTATTCAACCCTGATCACAAGTGACTTAACATATTCACCCAGTAACTAACTCCCATCACTCAAAGTCCCACAATGCACCAAACATGCAGCATTCGGACAAACGGAAAATATATCCAGAAACATAATCAAGCAATTATGTCCACATATCAGGAATTTGTACAAGCATGCGATTGAAAGCTCATACACATATAACAGGCACATAAGGCATCCTCCTAGATCCTTAGCCCTAATCTAGCATGCAGTTCTCATAAGCATATCGTAACTAAACAAACATGTATGGGTAATTTGGGAGAGCTTACTTGAGCTCGGCTGATTGCATGCACCACACCCTTTTCTCTTTTCAAAGTTTTTTTCCCTTTTCAATGTCCTTTTCTCTTTTCAAAATTCCTTTATATAAAAATGGTTTTCTTTTGAAAACTTTTCATACCAAGTCCTCAGTTTGAGTTCAGACACAACCGAGAGCGTGCCCGAATCCCTCAAACCAAGGCTCTGATACCAACTTGAAACATCCCAAAATTCAAGACTAAAAATTTCGTTTTTAATTTATTAATAAAACCATAAGTTATCAAAACATTTCATCAAACATTGTAATAAGAGTTCTGTATCAAAAATCAGAGTAAAACATCCCAGGCTAAACATCATGGTGTGTGTGATGCAGTCATCCCGAGCTCTTCCCTCCGCTACCGGAAGTACCTGAAACCAAAACTGAAAACCGTAAGCACAAAGCTTAGTGAGTTCCCCAACCTACCACATACCATACACATAACCACATACTGGGCCCCCGCCGGCTGCATCGGGACTTGCCCAGCATCGGATTCGCTCCGGCATCGGGCCCCGCCCGACATCAGGCCCCGCTTGGGATCGAGCCCCGCTCGGTATAAAGATCTGTTTCTTTTAGACCTCGCCTCTCTCCGGGCCCCGCCCGCTATACATATACAATCACATAAACACACTAGCACATAAAGCAAACATACACTACTGAATTCATGTTCTAAGGCCTCGCCTATCTTGGGCCTCGCCCCTGTCCTGCTACAGGAAGTCATGGAACCCCGTCCAGGCTCCTGCTAATGGTAAGATACGGGCCTTTGGCCACTCCTATCCCGGGCCCCACCCCTGCTCTGCTAATAATGAGATACGGAACCCCGTCCGTACTCAACTAGTGGTGAGATACGAGACCTCGCCCACACTCACCTCCCTACCATGCACATACATATATCACAAAGATAACAAGTATAATATACTATGAAACATATAACATTCCTCGGGCTTACCCCGGCATCGGATCCTAGTCCGGAACATACTACCGACACATGCAAGAATCACAAAGACGTCTAGCATACTAACATACCTAGGTAGGCTTCCCAAGCCCACTAGTGGCCCACTAATGGCCCAATTTACTAAATTGGGCCCAATCCCTCTAATGGACCTTACTCTAAGCCCAAACATATTCTTGGCCCAAAACATCTAACTTCTGATGGCCCACTAAGGCCCAAAGACCCAAAGTCCATTGCTTGGCCCAACCTGAGGCCCAAAACACACCAAGTCCATAACTGATGAGTACGCTGGGCGTACTCCTATGTACGCTAAGCGTACAGGCCAAATGGCGCGTACGTTGGGCGAACCTACATGTACGATCAGCGTACTCCATTGTTGAGTCACTTTCCCATTAAGTGCTTAATACTCTAATCCAGAAGCTACAATCACAGATCCAAGTCCTTTTCAATGTCTTCATCCATAAAGTCACTGACTTGGTGACTTTACATGACCCTAATAAGCCCAAACCTCAAAATAGCATTCCATTCCCATAAAAATGATCTTAACTCATGCATGGACCCAATAAGACATTCAAGATGGCAACTTTCTGCCTTAAGGACTCATTTAGAACTGAGAATGGCAACTCTAAGTCTAGAAATCGGATTTGAACCATAAAGTTCTATACTTGGGACCAAAATGACTTCAAAACCACACTACACTAGATCTAAGTATACTTGATGAAAGTTATGAACTTTATACCTCCAAAGAGTCCAAAATGATGATGCTATCCCGGATCTATGAGCTCAAGCTACCCAAGTCCTTCTTTGCCAACTTCCTCTTTTTTCTTCAAAGCTTAAAACCACCAAGATGGGCTTCTCAAGATCAAAATCACACAAGGATGAAGGGATGAGACGTTCTAGGGTTTTTCTGAGGTTGGGGAGGCTGATAAGGGGCTAGGGTTTGAGTCCTAATGTTCTTTATATAATGCTTAACCCTAAAACTAGGGTTTTGGGTCTCTGAGCGTACGCTGGGCATACATCTCGTACGCTGGGCGTACGTTTCCAACACCCACGATCACTTATCCCTTCTATACTGGGCGTACCCCAGCTTACGTTGGGCGTACTCTTACACTGGCCACCTTGCATGCATGGTCCTTTCTTTCCATCTTTCTCCATTAAGGACCAATATTGCCAATAACTTCAAAGTGTTATAACTTCTTCGTTTTAAGTCCGTTTCCAACTAACTTTATATCCACGAAAAGGTGGCGGGAAGCCCTACGCTCCTAGCCACACCTTCGATCCTAAAACCTTCCGGATAAAACCCGGGACCCATAAATGACCGAATCGTCCCTACCCTTGGCCTCCGAGACTACAACTGAGTACTTTCCAAAACTGGGTGTTACACAAAGTATGATCGCCTGTGGATAATTTGAATAATATAATTATTCTGGAAGTAAAACATGCAAAAGTGAAACAGTACTAAACAATTGACACAAGATACTAAACAATACTTATATATAAATTTCCATTATATAATCACCAAAATGTTAATTCCACTTAACTATTACAAGTTTCTAAACATCTATCTAACCACTAAAACTAATATCGTCCTTCAGACCAATGGTCCTCGCATGCTGTAAGTGCTTAACCCTGCTCAGACCCTTTGTGAGGGGATCTGATGGTTTCTCCTCTGACGATACCCTCTTGACTATGAGGAGTTCCTCTTCTACCCGATGTCTGATGAAGTGGTATTTTCTGTCGATGTGCGTGGATCTGCCATGATCCATTGGTTCCTTGGTTAAGGCAACCGCTCCTTCGTTATCACAGAAAATTTCCATAGGATCCTTTATGCCTGGTACAACTCCAAGGTCTCGAATGAAGTTCTTCAACCATATCGCCTCCTTCGAAGCTTTGCTCGCTGCTATGTACTCTGATTCGCACGTTTAATCAGCCACGGTCTCCTGCTTGGAACTTCTCCAAGTAATCGCTCCTCAGTTTAGGGTAAATACCCATCCCGACTGAGAGCGGATGTTATCTCTGTCGGTCTGAAAGCTGGCGTCACTGTACCCTGTCACTCTCAAGTAATCACTCCCACCGAGTGTAAGGACCCAGTCCTGAGTCCTTCACAGGTACTTAAGAATGTTCTTAACTGCATTCCAATGAGATCTACCTGGGTTCCCTTGATATCGGCTAACCATACTTAACGCAAAAGCCACATCAGGGCGAGTACATGTGATAACGTACATGATTGAGCCAACGGCGGAAGCATATGGTAATCGACTCATTTCTGCTATCTCGGCATCGGTACTCGGTCTTTGAGTCTTACTCAGCTTAGTATTGTTTTGGATTGGCAGTTCCCCTTTCTTGGAATTCTCCATGCTAAAACGTTTCAGCACCTTGTCCAAGTAAGTACTTTGACTAAGTCCTATTAGTCTCCTACTTATGTTTCTTAATATCCTTATCCCTAGAATATAAGCAGCTTCTCCTAGATCCTTTATATCGAAACACTTCCTAAGCCAGGACTTAACCTCCTGCAAGGTCGGGATGTCGTTTCCTATGAGCAGTGTGTCATCAACATACAAAACGAGAAACCTAACTATACTCCCACTAGCCTTGACATACACACAAGACTCATCCTCACTTCTCGAAAAACCAAACTCTTTGACTTTCTCATCAAAACAAAGATTCCATCTGCGAGACGCTTGTTTCAATCCATAGATGGATTCTCAAGCTTGCACACTCTATTTGGGTACTTTGCATCTACAAAACCCTCTGGCTGACACATGCAAACATCTTCAGCCAGTTCCCCATTAAGGAAAGCAGTTTTGACGTCCATTTGCCATATTTCATAATCATGAAATGCAGCTATGGCCAGCATAACCCTTATAGACTTGATCTTGGACACTGGTGAGAAGGTCTTGTCATAGTCAACCCTTGGGTTTGAATAAAGCCCTTCGCAACCAGTCGTGCCTTGAAAGTGTGCACTTTCCCAATCCAAGTCGGTCTTCTTCTTGAAGATCCACTTGCACCCGACCGTCTTACGTCCTGGGACGTTGTCAACCAAGTTCCAAACTTAATTGTCATACATTGACTGAATCTCGCTGTTCATTGCCTCTTTCCACTTTGCAGACTCTGGGCCTGCCATGGCTTCCTTGTAGTTGTTAGGTTCATCCAAATTTATCAGTGTACTATCACTGATAAACATATCACCCTCAACAGTTATATGGAAACCATACAACACAGGTGGAACACTAACTCTACTGGAACGTCTCAGAGGTAAGGACTCGTCAACTGGTTTAACAGGAATCTCTTCCTCAGGTTGAGCGCTAGTGTTAGAGGTTCCTTCATCACTTAACTCTTGAAGCTCTTCAAGATCAATTTTCCTCCCACTGTCCTCTTGGCATATGAGTTCTCACTCACGTAAAATCCCTCTCCTCGCTACGAAGACCACGTTGTCACTAGGTCTGTAGAAAAGATATCCAAAATATTTTTGTGGGTAGCCGATGAAAATACATCGCTCACTACGAGGTTCAAGCTTGTCGTAAGTCTCTCGTCTTACGAAAGCCTCGCAATCCCAAACCTTGATATGTGCCAACGAGGGAACCTTCCCCGTCCACATATCGTGAGGTGTTTTGGCAACCTTCTTAGTTGGGACTAGATTAAGGATATGGGCAGCAGTCTCTAAGGCATACCCCCAGAATGAGATAGGTAACAAAGCTCGACTCATCATGGAACGAACCATGTCCAACAAGGTTCGATTGCGCCTCTCAGCTACACCATTAAGTTGTGGTGTCTTAGGCGGCGTCAATTGTGAAACAATTCCACATTCCTTAAGATAGTCGGGGAACTCGATACTAAGATACTCACCACCCCTATCGGATCTGAGCATCTTTATCTTCCTGCCCAATTGATTCTCCACTTCATGCTTAAACTCTTTGAACTTTTCAAAGGTTTCCGACTTGTGCTTGATTAAGTAGATATATCCATATCTGCTATAATCATCGGTGAAAGTCACATAGAAGCGGTTAGTATCCCTTGTGGTGAATTTGAAGGGTCCATACACATCTGTGTGTATGAGATCCAACAATCCCTCACCTCTTTCACAAGTACCAGTGAAAGGTGATTTAGTCATCTTTCCAAGTAAACAAGATTCGCACGTGTCATCTGACTTTAGGTCAAATGACTCCAAGACTCCATCCTTTGGAGTTGGGCTATGCGCTTCTTGTTGACATGTCCAAGACGACAATGCCACAAGCATGCCTTGTCTAAGCCATTAGACGAATCGATATGCAACACATTATTTCCTAAGTTGTCTACAACCATCACAGTTTCATATACACCATTACAAAGCAATGCTTCAAAATATAAAGTAACATTATAGAAAGAATTAATAGAACCAACTTCATTATTAAATGAAAATATAAAACCTTGTCTGTACAAACCATGAAAAGAAATAATATTCCTCGTCATTTCTGACGAGTACCAACAATCATTCAAATCTAATCCTAACCCACTACTAAGAACTAAAGAATAAATCCCAATCTTGGTGACAGACGACGATTTCCTATTTCCCATTATCAGGTTCATCTTCCCATGCTCCACATTCCTACTTCTTCTTAGCCCGTGCAAATCATAACAAATGTGAAAACCACATCCTGTATCAAGGACCCAAGAACTAGCATGTGATGAGTTATTAGATTGAATAGTATAAATACCTGCAAAGGAGGGCTTTATATTCCCATCCTTGATGTCCTGCAAGTATTTCAGGCAGCTTCGTTTCCAATGCCCCTTTTCGTGACAGTAGAAGCACTCTGCTTCTTTTGGATCAGATGAAGGAGTAGCAGAACCACCTTTTCCTTTAGACCCACTCGAAGTAGATCCATCATGACACTTTCCCTTGTGATTCTTAGAGGGAGCTTTCCTCTTTTTCCCCTTCCCATGTCTAATAGCTAGAACTGGGGCAACAGCAGTAGGAGTGGATGTAACACCCTTGCCTTTCAATCCACTTTCAGTAGTTCTCAACAAACCTTGAATTTTTCTCAAGGTCACTTCCTCCTTGTTCAGATGATAAGTCATCTTGAACTGATCATAACAAGGAGGCAAAGAGTGGAGAATTAGATCAATCACCAACTCTTCATCAAAGCTGACATTCAACTTGAGCAAACGATCCATATACCACTGCATTCTTTGCAAGTGGCTCGTGATGGACTCTCCATCTTTCATCTTGGTTGTTATCAACGAGGCGACAATCTCGTACCTTTCTTGACGTGCATTTTGATGGTACTTTTCCATCAAGTCTTGGAAAATCTCGTTAGGCCAGTAGTCCTCGTAGAACCGCTGGAGCTCAGGAGTCATAGTGGCTACTATTATACACGACACCTTTGTCGCGTCCTTTTCGTGAGCCCTATACTCAGCTATTTGTTCTTCAGTAGCTTTGGATTCATCTATCTCTTTGAGCTTTTCGTCGAGGACGTATTCTTTCTCCTCGTATCGATGGGTCATGCGAATGTTGCGAATCCAATCATTAAAATTGGACCCATCGAAGGTGACCCTCCCACAAATGTTCATAAGAGAAAAGGAGCTGGAGGAGTTGGAGTTTGAGCCAGAAGCGTTGTTTGAGCCAGACATCTGAAAAGAAAAAGAACAAAGTTTTTGATTAGATAAAGAATCCTTAATATAACACCCAAATGAAATATTAAGGCTAGGACCCAACACAATAATTCACAATTCATAAAAGGGATACCGTAATCCAATTGCAAATTATTTGATGTAGGTAAATGACGATTTACCAATTCCATCACGAAAAACAAAATGAAGAATTAGGTTTTAAATGAAATGAAATTCCTAGATTCTTTTGAGATTCATTGAACTTTTCAATGGCATCTTTAATCTCGATTATGCCCTTCAAGTTTGTGACTGGGATACCGAGGATCACAAACAAGGTGTGAATAAACATGCAAATTTGCTTGGTACTCTCGAGGTCATTTACCACCTAATTAATGTGTCGGTTAACCACACACGCTCCATTGATATATGATAATTCTCGAGATACCCTTTGCCACCCTTGTTAGTCCAAGTTAGTGTGCCGGTTAACCACACACGCTCCACTAACGACTTGGCAAGGTGTAAAGTGCAATTTCATGGAATAGCATCATTTTCACATTTTTCCTAAAGTAACTAAGATTGAGAATTTGTAAAAACATTTAGTTAGTTTATAATGTTCATTATACTTATTAATGAGGAATTAATGTCCTATCCTACCCGTTCGGCTAACGACCCTCCACTAGTCAAGAGTACGGTGGGTAAGAGTGGATACCCAATGACGGTCATTTTACAGGCTGCTTCCTTAAACACCCCTTATAGACCAGCTTCGTGAATGAGGCCTACTAATGGTAAGACTGGCTCATCTTATACATATATATAAATTAAGATTTTAATATTATAATAGTATAAGAGTTGTATTTTAAACTTTGAAAACACTAGGGTTTAGAATTTAATATTTCAAAACTAAAACTTTTAATCAAATTTTAAATTCCAAAGCTTGAGGGCAAGTTACGAAAATTCAAATTTTAAAACAATTAAATTAATCATATAATTTATCCTTATCATAAATTCGACCTTATCAAATTTTGCTTGGTAAGAAAATTCAAATCAAATTTTACAAATAATTAATTTATCACAAAATCTCATAATTATCTTAAAATTTGACAATTATCTTTCAATTAGATGAGGATAATCATTACCATAAAAGAAAATTCGAATTTTAACAGTTACAACAATTTAAGGTAATGATCCTTATCTAATTTAGGCTTGAAATCCGAAAAATATGCCAACAGACGAACCAACTCGTCGAGTCAGGGCATGGACTCGTCGAGTAGGTCCAACTCGTCGAGTCCATCTTAGGACTTGTCGAGTTCATTAGTCAGAAGGCCAAAATCGATTTTGTTCCAGCTTTGGCAAAACACAATAGCATCAAATATAATAGAAAAAACACCCTAATATCTGATACCACTGTTGGATCTTGAGCATTACAACATTCATATGGTGCACATGCAACCCTAATTGCTTTGGATATAGGTTTTTCTCAAGTTATACATGCAATTCAATTATCCAAATCAAGAACCCTAATCTAGCATACAATTTTCGAATTTGATAAACAAACAAGGGTTTAAAGAATACCTTTCTTGCTAGCTAGTAATAACAAGTAATCCTTTCCTTGATTTTGACCTTCAAGAGCTTAGTGCCTCAATTGTTGCACCTCTAATGGAGTCACAAATACCACAAGCAATGGATGAAAGAGAGAGAGAGAGAGAGAGAGAGAGAGAGAGAGAGAGAGAGAGAGAAAGAGGGGATGGAGGCTTCACAAAATCGGACAGGGTTTCTTCTAAGGAACAGGTTCCGATTTTAGGAGCCTTGAGGTTCCTTATATAGTTGAGTTGCTACTAGGGTTCCAACTAGGAAACCCTAATTCCCTTGCTTAGGCCCTAAACAACATATGGACCTCCTTATGGCAAGCCTTGGACGAAAACTCTATGGGCTTCCCATAGATTTTCGTCCATCCTATACCAATAGGATCCATTAGCCCAAACTACAACTATTAATGATTTACATAATCAGTCCCCGTTCTTTTAATCAGTCTCTTTTGACCACCAAATTAATTCCAAATTAATTTCTGATCAATACTAATTAAATAATATGATTTCTCAATTAATATATTATTCTTATAATATATTAATAAATCATTTATCAACCTCTTTCTCATAATTAATCCTGTCAAGTTGCTATGGTGAAGGCAACCCAAAAGGACCATGCTACTATCGGGTCAAGTACATACCAATTATAGTTATGGGCTTAGACACCTAATCCAACAATATACTTGTTTCTTAGTGAACCTAAATGGTAATACTTAATGTGCAGTATACCGAGTAACCCGAAAGGCATTATAAGATTTACTTATGTATTGATGATGTAAATGAATATAATAAATGATACCCCATCATGAATATGTGAAATGGCATCGGATCCCATGTATTATCTAAAATTTCCATGGTTGATTAGAGACATTACATTGAAAACCGAGGAAGCGTTGTAGATTGATCTAAAGGAGTTGTGAAGATGATATGGGCTATGTCTATAGACGAAGAAGGGTCAGATATCTTAATATATAATATTGTCTGGGAGAGTTGTTGTTGGAATAAAATTTATCCAAAAAGGTCGGGCCTAGTTGTTGTTAGGCTTTGGGTATGATGTCATTGGGGAAACTAGGTAGACAGAGAGGTCAACAGCCCATGTTAGTATAAGTTGGTCTGACAAGTCAGATAGCCGATGAAGAGGATGGTTGTCATATAAATACCATGGAAATCCTCACCATACCAGTGTTGATGAAAGAGATCTGATATAGGCGTTAAGCAGACCATAACTGCCATTTCCATCGTCATGGCTGTTTCAGTCCCCTCCAAGTCCACCACTATGATATCCTCAATTGGATTGATTGTAATTTCAATAGAAAGAACAATCATAGAGGATGGGTGGCCACTGTATGGTTCTTGGATCGTGTTGTGATAAACTTTGTTCATTCGTTGTTCTGTAATGATAAGCATCGACCGTGTTTTTACAAATGTGGGCAGAGGAGAATGGTGACGAATTAGATTAGCCATATGGTCAAATTTCATGGAAAGAAAGTTGACAGTGCGTGTGACAAAATTCTTTTCGGGAACAGTGGCGTCGATATTGTCAAGAAGATCAGTGATAGATTTGATACAACTTCAATAGTCGACGATGGATGAGTCGCCAATGGAGATGTTGTGGAGTCTATTATCAAGTTGGATGATCTTAGCATCTCTGTTATCACAAAAGAGAGTCTCGCGATTGATCCAAACCTGTCTCATAATGGAGTTCTGAAACACCCCTTTGTATGGGCTAGAATTAATTAGGCGATATTTTGAAAACATTTAATCAATTAAAAATATTTTTTGCTGAAGTTAGGTCCCAAAACATAAGCAAAACAATTCAAGTTGGAAATTTAGTCGTACGAGGGTGTACAGTTAGAAGTTCTCTACACTTATAACAAATCCCTTTCTTCTAGGGACGCCAGTGGTATAGTGGCATAAAAAGGTTATTAGCATCACACCCAGAACCCGTTTAGAGGTCCAAAATTTAATTATGATATTTTTGAGACATGTGATCATCCCACATAAAACCATGAAGTGGAGTTTAAATTTTATCCTTAAGCTTTAATTCTTAACCATCAACTCATGACGGAAACCGTCCAATCAGGAAAAAACCGTTACTAATAAAAAAAATGGGTGTTAATCCTAAAATTTCCTAGGAAACACTCGATTCAACCCATGATAAGTGATATGCACATATAGGATGCTTAAACCAATTTCCGAAACAAGTTGATGTTTCCCTAAATGAAATATTATGACAAGTTAGTTATCATGCAAGCGACACTTACATATACCAGTCACATAGCATTCAAGAGTATTATACTATAGAAATAAGTCTATGATATTGAAAATATTGGTGATAGGGATACACACTCTTGGTATTTACTCAACTTTGTACTGCTAGCTACTCGTACAATTCACTTTCTTTATATAATAGTTTAACGACCTAGTAATCACCAAAGAATAATATCATTTAAGTCAAATACTTATTTATGTTCCATTAAGCCATTTATTAAGTTCTTAATGTCAAAAGTGAGACATTATTATTTGAAGCACAAGATGAGTTTGCATGACACCTAAAAGTGACAATTATCCTAATTATATTTTGATGTTGCCTACTATCAATGATATATTTCTCTACAATGGAAGAATATTGGTTGAAGTGCGAAATTCTATAAGTGAGGTTCAGTGTTCAAAACCCGACATTCTCAAAATATTGTTAGTGCTATGTAATTTAACCTAACGTCATGGACCTTGAGACAATATCAATGTAAGTCGTATATAAGGTTAATATTGCCCTTTTGGCTATCAATAGTATGTATTTTTTTATGTGACATTTACAATGTTGGGGATTTTGAATATATATAAATTTTGTTTTATTTAGACGTAATTCAAAACATATATAAACATGACTGCACTTGATCGAGTATTTAATTCATTAATGTTCATCCTCATGAATCAACGACATAGGCAAATCTTCCTTCTCGAGTTCTTATTTTACTAAGGGTAATATAGTTATTTCATCCTAACCGAAAAATCATACTTTGCAAAAAGAAAAGTTTGTTTACTAGATTCCAAAAATGAATATAGAAAAAAAAAGGCATGAATAATTCATCTATTAAGAAGCCCAAATAATTGGACTTTAAAATTAAAACCAGGGATTGGGATTTTGCCGGCCCTTTATTAAAACAAATGTTTTTATTGTGTTGTATAGAAAATAAACATAACTATTTATTTCTTATTATGTTATAACAAACATGAATGTAATGCAACAAAAAAAATACAACTATTGTTCGTCTCGTTATGCTAAAACACACACGAACGAATATATAAATCAAGGCCGGTCCTAAGGATTTAAATGCTCAGGATGAGTGAGAAAAAAAAAGGCCCTTAGAAGTCAGAAATTGTGCACATTTTAGGCGATTTGTGCACATTTAGAGTAGTTTCTGCAAATTTTGTTGATTGGATGTTGAACTAAATTGCAGAGAGAGAAAGAGGAGGCAGCTGGATGCGAAGCAAAAGTCGGAAGATTGAAGAACCGGAATGATTATGCAGATGATGAAATCACTCATTTTAAGCCCAATTGGCTTGAATTTTGAAACACAAGGTCTACTAACATATTAGAAGGTGTTGGCATTGTTCTTTTGATGTTTAGATCACTCTAAAAGGGATAGAATTAACCATTTCAGGAAATAGGACCAAAATGGCCTTTTGTCCAAAAATTACCAAAACCCAACAAAACAACTTCCAAACTTAATTTTCTGATAAACAATTATACACTAAACATAATCTGATAATCTAATTTCAGTTGTCATAATTTGTTATAATCTTATTCCATATTCAATCAGATTTCAGAATTTTAACATTAATCAATAATGATAATCTGATAAAGTGATAATGATTCAACATTCTTATTTCTGAATTCTGATAAACAATTATACAATAAACATATAATCTAAATTTCAACATGAAGTCATTAAAATTATGATAAAGTGAATAAGTGATAAATTGTCAAACTCATAATCATTCAAGTTCAACATTCTGATTTCTATATCTGATAATCTATTCATTGAACTATTCAAGTATGAACTATGAAATATTCAATCCATCAATTATAAACTGAATAACTGATTATCAATTGTGATTTATTATACGCTAATTTAAGCAAAAGCAACATGTACATGGTATTTAACAGACCTAGAAAAGTTAACAGGTGATACATCATATATAAAAGATAGAGAAACAAAAATTAAACTAAAAAAGAGTTTCAAATGAGTGAATGAGACCCTAAACCCTTCGCCCTCGTTGCTGTATGATGAAGTCAGAGCCCTGAATGATCAC
Source organism: Lactuca virosa (assembly GCF_052849685.1). Lineage (NCBI taxonomy): Eukaryota > Viridiplantae > Streptophyta > Magnoliopsida > Asterales > Asteraceae > Lactuca > Lactuca virosa. Next base: position 76,559,212 of record NC_136426.1, read on the forward strand.
TAAATTGCTGCTTCTACAACGATTTCACGATTTGCCAATCGTTGTTCTGCTGCTCTTGTTCTCGTTCTCACGTCTGACTACGAAAATTAATCTGGACTATGTTGGAACTTAGATTTGGGATAATACTACATATACTAAAAAAAAAAATGGGCCCCTTGAAAAAATAGGGCCCTGTGTACATGTCCATATTGCACACCCTCGTCACCGGCCTTGATATAAATGTTTACGCATTTAGAGAAATTAACATATAAATGCATGTAAATTATGCGTCCACTCTTAAAGTTCACTGTTCACATATTAATTTAAAGAAAAACGTAACAATGAATCCTACAACAAGATTTTAACGTTTAATTATCAAATCTTTTATCGTAACATACGATATATTATAAATTTAATGGAGCCTTAATCTCTCATTTTTGTTTTTTGCGATCATCTAGCTAGCATTTTTTTGATAAAATTATGTTGTTTTAAAAAACATATGGTATATTATAAATTTACGTACACACATCACCTAAATGATACGATACAACTGGGCTTGAAGATTGCAGGATTTTATATAGGGTGTGCTTGGCTCGGCAAATTTTAGGAGCTTTGAATTTTTAACTTTAAAAAAAAAATTCGAATTTAAGAAAAAGTTTCATTCGGAATAAGAGCTTAAAACTTTTAAATTTAACAAAAAAAAAATGAATAATTGAAAACCTACTTCAAACAGCTTTGTAGGCTTTAGTTTTCGAGAGCTTGTTTGCTTTTAGTTTTTATATAATTTTACATTTTTAAAAGTTTCCGACCACTTTATCAAAATTTCTTTACAAATAAAAACTATAACTTATAGCCTTACTACTATTTTCAAAGACACCCAACTATTTTCACAAACACCCAAATAGTTTAGATAGATACTCGTCTTCAACGAACAACCATCCATTATGTTGAAAACAACAAAACAAAAAAGGTGTATGTATTTTGTTTTGGGGTTGCAACAAATATTCAGTGAAAATGCTTTAATGTCATCAAAAGTTGGTGACTTGTGATTTGCTTCAAAGGTGCACAAACTTTAGGTCATAATTAAAAATATGCAAATTATTGGTTCATGAAAGAAAAAAAAAAGCTTATACTTTTGAACGTATATAAGCAACCAGTAAGGAAACAACAATTATAATTGAGTAGTATTAATTTTTTATATAATACGAACACAACACTACACAATGTTGTTTTTTTGTTTTTACTAACACAAAAACAACCCAACTAAAACACGATGGAAACGAATAGTTCGTTTAATTCATAACTTATCATACAAAAAACAACAAACACATGTTAATATCATGTAAGTTTCATATCGAATTTTGTGCACACACCACATCGTGTATTTTACACTTGACTCGAAATTTAACTTCCTCCTCAATTTTCATTTAGTATCGTATATTTTTTTTGTGTTGTGACATGGATTGCTACCCCTAGGTTTTGTAGCCAAGAGAACCCAACAACTGATTATGATTTATACCACAAAACTATAAACGGCAATTTTGAGACTCAACAATTGTTTTCTTTTTGTGCATTTCATCATAAAAAATGGTAGCAATTCTAAAACTTCAATAACTCGCCATGTCTTGAAAATAATGGCTTCAACAACAGATTTTTTTTTTTTTTGGCTAGTAAGCCATAAAAAATCAATTCATGGCATGATCTCCAAATACGCTTCAAATGTCGGTACAACCAAATCAAGGTAAATAATAATCATATTTCAGGTTCTAGCTGCAACTTCATTGTAACATTCAAGTTTTCAAACCAAAATTTTTATTTTTAAAACCCTTGAAAAACAATTTTCATAAAAACTAATCCAAGAAAAGTCATGATGTCAAATACAATTCCACATCAAAATATCAGAGTGTCCCAAAATGTCCAAACAAAATCTCCTGGTAAATGTGTACAATCAAGTCTTAACCTTCCCACGATCCTCAGAAGTACCTGAAACACATTTAATCAACAACTGTAAGCACAAAGCTTAGTGAGTTCCCCAAAATATAACATACAACACAACCCATAAAACAACTATGAGTTATCAGCAACCCTGGAACCAATGACTTCCAGCCTAGCTGGGAAGAGGTATCGGGTTTAATACCCACGTGCGGTCAGAGGTCGGGAGTTCAATCCCTGCAAAACTCAATTTGGATGCCTCTTAAACTTGTGCCACATGTGGGGAAATTTTCCCTGGAAACCCCTATGGGGGCTGAGTTTGCCCTATAAAGGAGCTCGAACCCGGGGTGCTCGTTGAAATATGCGAGTAGGCTTCCGTTTAATCATTTACCGTTTCCAAAAAAATCAGCAACCCTGGAGACTACCCAAAGTCTCAGTGGGCAAACAACATGTAACGCCCGTAGATTCGGGCTAGTCAATTTAGAGACAATAAGAGTCAAAAATGACTTTTTGATAGAAGATTATTTAGAATAAATAATCTTAACCAAGTTATAGTATATGTCACAAGGGTTCCGTACATATAAAGAACGCCGAAATCCAAGTTATAACAAAGAAGTTATGACCTGTCGAAGTTTTACGGCTAAACCGGCATGACACCGCATAACGTAAAAAGTGATTTTTTGATAAATTACTTTTTAGCATTATTGGTCTAAACTAAAGTCGTAGTATACGTTAAACCGCGAGCGTGCATAAAAAGAATGTCCAAATCCAACTTCGTATGAGGAAGTTATGATTTTTCTAAGATTTAGCATAACAGTGCACAGCCCGGAAATCGAATTTTAGATTGATTGATTTTTATCCGACACAACCTAAATGAGAATTGAAGATCTCATTAATAGGAACTCAACGATATAAAGACAGTCGAAAACGGACGTCGGATGAAAAAGTTATGGATTTTTAACGGATTTTAAGTGTCTAAGTCTGTTAAAATATAATTTTAAAAATAAAGTCAAAATTAGTCAACAGAGTCTAAACGAAAGTTGTAGATATCGTCAATACCTACGCGTGGATATAAAGAACGTCAAAAACAGAGCTCGTATGCAAAAGTTACGGATTTTAGAAGATAAGTAGTTTTTGAAGTAACCAGCAAGCGACACGTGGCGCGATCTGAGTCACTGCTTCCTGGCCACGAACGCCCTGCATTCAGCAAGGGAACACCCCGCGTTCGAACCGGACCCAACCTATAAATAGAGGCGCAAATTACTCCAAAAACTCACACCTTCTCATTATTTCTCTCTCAAACATCTCTCTAAACCCCACACAACCTTTAGCACTTCCTGAGTGCTAGAGGCGAGTCCCAGAGCGCCAGAAGGCTCCGAGAAGAAGAGTTTTTCGGCTCGGAAGTGCTCGCAGAGCCCGGTTCCTAGTCAAACCTCCTAGTAAGTGAGTTATGATTACCTTACTTTAAGTATAGTTTATGTTTAAGTTTATTATCGTTATTATGAACTTATAAACAATATATATATATATATATATATATATATATATATATATATATATATATATATATATATAATATACAAAGTGTTATTATAATATCTTTTAACTACTCGCGGTACGGGGAATCTGGTTTGAAGGGCTGCATAGAGTTGTTGGATTTCCGAAGTGCTATAATGCCAAAATGGTCCTGCCCTCCGGTGTTTCATGTCTGGCCCCCGTCTATACATAGTAGTTGAAAAGTATTGTTTAACACTTATAAAACAATATCGCTCGTAAATAGTCGCGATAAATATTAGACTAAAATCTAGTGGTAATAATACTAGGTTTCGTTGAAGGAAATTATATTGTTAAAAAGCGAATCGTTGTCTAAGTTGGAATCACCACTTTAACAAGTGAGTGCATAGTTACTTTCATGTTACACATAGATATGAATTATTTAATATAAATTACGTGCTATGTGTGTATATTATTTGTGTTCTTGATATCTATGTTGGATGAACGATTTATACATGTTATAAATGATTTAAACTGTATATGTACTTTATATCTACGAATATGTTGGGTAGAACATGGGTAGATGAAATAGTGGATGTGTGATGGAATAAAATGATGAGAAGCCTCGATGTTTACGATGATCCAATCATTTAGCGGAGTATAGATGACGACCACGGACTATTCTAGACAGTCTAGTGGAACGCTGGCAGACTTGCAACCTGTAGGTGTTTATTTGAACCACGTGTTCAGCAGGTGTACTCCATCCCCCTCATGGTTGCCTTATTTGACATAAATTACTGAAGAATCCCCTGAGCACTGTTGTCCATCCCGATGAAAATCCTTAGGCTAGGTCGCTTATAATAGATGCTTTAGGGACGTAAATTGAGGATAACGGGAACGGGTAATCGGGTTGAATGATTTGATGAAATTAATAAACATAATTATTGTGGGTTGAAAACCCTATGTGCTCACCAGGCTCCCAAGTATGGCCCACTCAGTTTATTGCATTACAGGTAGTGGCAAGAGAGCAAAGGAGTGATGATCTGATGAGAGATCAATGGATTATAGGCCACTTGAATAAATAGATGTTGTAAGGCCTATGTTGTTTCTGTTTATTTTTTTGATTTGTATTGACAATGACATCCCGATGTTTTTAATATAATGAAAATACATTTCTTCGGAAATGCTTTGATAAATTCTTTATCATATTTTTGGGAACAAATTCCGCAACATATTTCTTTAAAAGTATACTATGATTTTTAAATAAAGCATAAACAAATCGGTCTTTTCTGGCCGTGAAAATAGGGATGTCACACAGCACGCCCTATGGGTTATCAGCAACCCTGGAGGCTACCCAAAGTCTCAACACATATAACCACCACAACTACAGTAATAACACTTAGACTCAACTGGTCGTCACATACATATACAGCTATTCTACCACACAAGTAAGAATAAGTGAGGAGACTCACTTGATACTGATAACTAATAGAACTCACACCCGAACTGGCGGAACTAGACTCCGCCTAATTAAATACACCAATTAACCTTAATTAATAATTAAGGTATTTTCACACACACACACTACTAAGGCCCAAGACAAGTTTAGTCCACACACTTAGAGTAAAAGACCATTTTACCCCTCACCATTGATAGCTTATTTTATTTCCTTATTTTTATTAGTTTATCTTAGATTTTTAGCTCTTTTTATTAGTATTGCATTGTATATTCTTTATTTTCTTTATCATGGATCGTATCGGGGGCTTGTTATGTTGCATGAGGAATTTTGCAGGGTTTTGGAGCTTTTTGTGATTGTGGATTAGAGTGAAGACGGCTTAGTGGGCTCCCGAAGCATTATTGGGCTTGGCGGAATCAAAGAAGAAGAATTGGGCTTTGAAAGTTATTGGCTTGGATTATTTGGGCTTGTGAAGATGGATCATAAATTTCTAATTTTGGGCTTGGAGCATCCATTTAGTGGCTAAATGATGATTGGTGGATTCAAATTACATGGACAAGGGGGGGACCAAAGGAATCTTTGGTAGTGGAAGGGTGGAGTAGTGGAATGGTGGACCAATGACATTCCAGCAGCATTTGCGCGGGTGGAATTTTGGCTGCGCGGGTACCCGCGCAACTGCCCAGTTTTGGTATTTTGGTCATTTGGCTCACAATAACTCTTAGGGATGAGATATAGAGGCTCATTCACGAATTTTCCACCATTGGAGACCTGCAAGTGACGATTTGGAGAGCAAAATACTCAATTTCTTTCATCTTTTCAAGTCTTAGGTAGATTCTTGATGCAAATTAATTATTGTTCTTGTTACTTTGTTGCCATGAGTGGCTAATACTCTTATTTGGTTGACTTTGGCTTAAAACCAATGAATGTTTGTGGGTTTTGAAGGATTTATGTTGATTATCAATTTATTCCATGTTTATGATTCTAGTTTACAATTCTTATGCTTATTTGATGCTTTGATCATGAGCTTAGTATTTGATTGAGCAATGGTTGATTTGTTTCATTGATTTTGCATTGGATCATTGAATTTATCTAGAACAAAGGCTTTATGATGGTAGAAATCATCTCTAGCTTATGAATCATAGCTCCTTTATGGATGTGTAAGCATTTGACATCCTCTAGGAATTGGGGATTCCTTCATTCTTAAGGCTAATTGATTTCTTGGGATTAATTGCTTCAATTGACCCTTGATCTTAATTAAGAAGGTGTGTTGTGGGCTTCCCCAACCTCCATACTACCTATGAGGAATCTTGGCATATCATGCTTCATGATTGCTATAACCAATTTGGGATGAAGGATAAGCTTTGTATTAGATCCTAATGATAAACACACAAATGTTCATTGTATTGAATTGCCTTAGTTAACCAATTATTCCCAACCTTTGAGCATCTCATCAACTTGCTTAATTGCAAGGTTTTTAGTTATTCGAGTATTTTAGTTTTCAAGTAATCAAACACCCCCCCTTTTTAGTTTAATTGTAGTTAGTTAGTTTAATTTCACTAGTTCTATTGAATTGCATTGGTGATTGAATACAACCATTTCCCCGAGGATCGATACCCCTTTTTACCATTATATTACGTTTATTTAGAAATCAAAGGGTGTAATTTGCTTGGTGGACTTGACATTCCCATCAAGTTTTGGCGCCGTTGCCGGGGAAATTGGTTATTGTTATTTGATTGTTTATGCCTAGGTCTACAAGAACCGGTGAACTACTCTACAATCCGGAAATTGAAAAAGAAGCAAAAAGGTTGAAAAAGTTAGCAAAACAACCAAAGCAACAACAACTCGTTCAAGCTTCTTCATCTTCTCCACTAATCAACATAGAAGATCAGGTTCATACTTCAAGTGATACCGACACCGAGCCGAATTCTCCAATTGTTGGTCAATCCTTTGAAGACATTCCGTTTGAAAACCACATAGCCATGAATCACACTCCACCTCACAATCCTAACCCAAACCCAAACAATCAAGATGCTAATACCCCACCCCATCAACCAAGACAACAACAACAAGAACCTCTCATTGATATGTCACCTTGGAATCAAGCCCCTCCTCAAAACCAACCCAATTATCAACCACAAAACCAAAACTTCCACCAAAACAACCAACCTCAAAACAATGCTTTTCAAGTTCAACAACAAGTACATTACCCAAATCAACCCAATTACCAACACCCTCCAATATACCAAAACCCAATGTACCCTCAACAACAACCTCCCTACAACCAATACCCTAACTACCAACCTTATCCACCACTAATCTACAATCATCAACCATACCCATATCCACCTTACCAACAACCACCCAATTACTTGCAACAATATCCCAATAACCCCAATCCACCCAATCCCCCTCAAGAGTTGACACTTCGGCAAATGATGGAGACAGATGTTACTCATACACCTCTTGCCATTGTTTATCCCGCAAACCGCCGAGGGATTGAATTGAAGTCAAGTTTCATCCATCAACTAACCAAGTTCCATGGTTTGGATAGAGAAGATCCTCAAAAGCATTTGAAGTCCTTTCATATGATATGTGTTAGCATGTTGCCCGACAATGTGACATTGGATGATTTCAAGTTAACCGCATTCCCGCTCACCTTGGAAGACAAAGCTAGAGAGTGGTTATTCAACTTACCACCGGGATCAATTCACACATGGGAAGAGTTACTCAAGGCCTTCAATAGCAAATTCTATCCCACCTCCCGCATTTCAAGTCAAAGAAGTGACATTTTGGGAAACATTTCATGATTTTTGGGAGCGCTTCAACAATTTGTGTACAAGTTGTCCTCAACACAATATACCCGAACAACTACTTCTTCAACAATTTTATGAGGGTATGAATGAAAAAGATCGGAGGATGATTGATGCTTCAAGTGGTGGTGACATCTTCAACAAAACCCCTCACGAGATCCGATTACTTTTTGGTACCATTTCTCAAAATCAAAGGAATTTTAGGACTCGAAATGACATGAAGAGAAATTCTACACAAGTGGTTGGTGAAGTTAGCAACACTCAACACTTGGAATCAAAGCTCTTGGATTTGACTAATGTGTTAAGTCAAATGGTGGTGGGAAGTGGTCAACAATTGATGGTATGTGGTATTTGTGCAATGACGGGCCATTATACGGATAAGTGTCCCACACTTGGAAGTAAACCGGAAGATGTGAATGCAATGGGCGGATATCAAAGTCAACCAAGACCCATGGGATTTCAAAACAATTTCAACCCAAATTTGAGGAATAACCAAAACAACCCTTATCCACCAAAGCAAAATCCACCAAATCTTTTGATGAGACCCCAACATCCACAATACCAATCCCAAAAACCTCCATATCCACAAAATTCTTATAACCCTCCAAATTACCAACAACCTCCACAACAAGGCCAATCAAGTGGTAACCATCAAATGAGCCTTCAAGAACTCGTTACTTCTCTTGCTCAAAGCCAAAGCCAATTTCAACAAGAGACCAAGAACACCTTCTCCAACATTCAAGCACAAATCGGAGACTTGACCACCGCTATCAACAAGATGGAACAAAGGGGTAAACTTCCATCACAAACCGAGAAGAACCCCAATGTGAGTGCCATCACCTTGCGAAGTGGGAAAACACTTGGAGAAAGCAACCCCAAAAGAGTTTCAAGAGAAGAAGAGGATGAGGTTATTGTTGTTGAACCTTCGAAAGTGGTAGTTCCTCCAAAGGAACTGGTTGTTCCAAACATTGAGCAACCCGAATATTCCAACAAGCCTATTAAGCCATTGGTCATACCACCACCCTTCCTTTCCCGGTTAGCCTTTTCCAAGAAGATAGAGGAAGAAAATGAATTATTTGAAACTTTTCGCAAGGTCCAAATCAACATTCCACTTTTGAATGCTATTAAGCAAATTCCAAGTTATGCAAAATTCCTCAAGGATTTATGCACCAAGAAGAGGAAATTTAAGGCGAATGAAAAGATTCAAGTCAATGCAAACGTGTCTGCGGTTATCCAAAAGAAGTTACCTCCCAAATGCAAGGATCCGGGAATATTTGCTATCCCTTGTACCATTGGTGATTTACATGTTGAAAGTGCCATGTTAGACCTTTGGAGCCTCAATCAATGTCATGCCATATTCGGTTTTTCAATCTCTCAATGTTGGTCCTTTGGAAGAAATCGGAGTCATCATTCAATTAGCGGACAAGTCAAGTGTGTCTCCAAGAGGAGTGTTGGAGGATGTGTTAGTACAAGTTAATCAACTTGTTTTTCCCGCGGATTTTTATGTCATTGATATTGAAGAGACGACTCCTTCCACATCATGTATGATCCTCCTTGGAAGACCTTTCATGCATACCGCTCACACAATCATTGATGTCCATAAAGGAAAGATAACTATGGAGTTTGATGGAGAAACCATTCACTTCAACATCTTTGAAGCAATGATGTACCCTAGAAACATTTCGCCATTGTATCGGGTTGATGTGATTGAGCCAATAAACGAGATAAGCCCTAATGTATGCACAAACAAGATACTCATGGCAGATGATTGTAAGCCTAAGAGGGAAGCTCAAAGAAGATTGAATCATCCAATGATGGAAGTGATCAAGAAGAAGATAATTAAAAGGTTCAAAAGGTTCAAAGAGAAGAAAAAGGCATTTCATGACAAGCACATAACCCAAAAACACTTTATTCCGGGTCAAAAAGTTCTTCTTTATCATTCACGCTTAAAGCTATTCCCGGGAAAGTTGCGATCTCGATGGCACGGACCTTTTATTGTTATAAAAGTGTTTGATCACGGTGCGGTTGAAATTAAGAGTTTGGAAACAAATCAAATATTCAAAGTGAATGGGCACCGTTTGAAACCATTTTATGAAGGCTTTGACATGGGAGAATTCGACAACATAACATTGGAAAATCCGAATTACGAAGGTTGACGGAGGCGGAGCTATGTCTTGGCAAAGACGTTAAATAAATGCATTGTAAATAAATAATCTCCACTTGAAGTTTTGGGTGTTTCTAAGCTTGAAGTTGGTCTAAAAATAAGCATATGGAAGTCTTGCAATGATCTTGGTGAAGTTTGAAAAATGCTAAAATTTGAAATTTGCGCGGGTGCCCGCGCAGACTTTGCGCGACCGGCCTCCAGCCACGCAGATTCCGAGTTCCAAATTACCCCCACATGGGATGCATTCTGATGTATGCGCGCGGCCGGTTCCTCACCCGCGCAAATGTTTGCGCGACCGACTGCCACCCGCGCAACCCATGCGCGACCCAACCCTAGTCGCGCAAATCCGAGCTCGAAAATTACCCCAACATGGGCTGTATTCTGATGTGTGCGCGCGGCTGCCCCCCACCCGCGCAAAGTTTGCGAGGGTACCCGCGCAAATATGTCATTTCATAAGAAAATTTCGAGCCATTTCATATGTGTCCTTTGTGCGACCAAGCTTTCATCCATGTGTATTTAGGCGGCCAAGAACTCCATCCAAGCATCATTATGCGACCCATGTGTTGCTTCCATACCGTCCTCGCGGGCCTCCTCCACCTTGATCACGGTATGATCCTTCCTTACTCTCATCCTAAGCATTGAGGACAATGCTTAATTTTAAGCTTGGGGTGAGGTATTCTTATATTTTTATTTGCATTTAGGTTGTATATAGTTGCATTTAGAGTAACTCATTTAGGTCATTCATAAAAATTGCATAAAAATTTCCAAAAATATTGCATATTTTATTTCTTTCTTTTCTAATTTTCATGCTTTTTAGATGCATTCTAGTTTAAGTTCATGCATTTTTGTTCTCTCTTGTCTTCTCATCCCTACAGGTACCAGAGCACCGAGTCATAAGTATTGAATCATAGATTGGTCCCGGGTCTTGATATGGAATTCCTTGTGTTTGATAAGTGGGACACGTTTTGAGCCTCACAGACCATTTTAAGACCGCTTGTGTGGGGGTCAGATGCAGGTAGCTTGATTGGGTCTAGATGCAGAGGGATGTGGTTGGTCAAGCCAATGTGTGCGAGCAAAGATTAGCCCGGTAAGGTACATTGAAGATAATGAAGACTCGCATCTTGGTTTTGGAGGGAGTACCCCTTAGTACTCCCGAGTCTCGTCTGAGCCTTACTTAGTTAGATTCTCACCACCTTTTTAAGATAGGTCATCATTTTTCTAGGGGTCTAGAGTAGATAGTTAGATAGATTTTGTTTATCACACCTTGCATTGAGGTGCTTGATGAACTTTGAAGTGGGTCCCCCAATTCACATCTTTTGGGACCAAGTCTTTTCGGTAACACCCATTTTTGAGTCATTCCCCACCCTTTTTAGTTGATCTTGGCACATTGTCAATGATCATTAGGTGTTTATGTTAGCCTCCATCCTATGCTACATGGTGAAATTCCTTAGACCTTCAAAGAAGAAAACACAAAAAAAAAATGAAGAAGATTAAAGAAAAGCAACAAAATCAAAGAAGAAAAAAAATGAAGAAAAAGAGCAACACAAAAAGAAGAACATGAATCCAAGTTCAAGGCTTTAGATCTATTAAAAAAAAGTGGCTGAATATCAAGCAACAAAGAAGCTGAAGACCAAATAACAAAAGTTCAAGATCGAAGACTTAGGTTGTTAGGTTTAGATTTAGGTTAAGTAGAATTTTTATTATTTTATTTTATTTTTGATTTTTGGTGAGAAAAGGCCCCGACGATGAGACGGTAGACTGTGAAGGATAGTACAAGGGAGAAGCCTCTGAAACCGGATGTTTGCCTGGAGGCCGCGCTGTAAAACCCTATTTCGTACTATACACTTTAGCCTGACAAATGTAGGAATCATAGTGTGTAAAGGGGAGCCTTTCCTTCGTGCGCTATGGTCAGCATTGGTGATTTAAAGTGCCCCCACTGGGCGCATCTCTGTTTCCTTTGTCTTGCACACCGCGACTGCATCCAACTGTGATCTATTCGCCCATCAAGTGGTTGAGAATGTGGTTTATGGCTCTAAAGCGGGGAACATTTTGAAGATGCGTAGGGTCCATTGAAGCACTAATTCTGACCATGTTGACTGATGTTGACCAAGTTCTATGGTATCTTTCTTTTGCTCTTTTTAGTTTAGCTCATCCCGAGCTCATTTTAGTCTTGTTCTAACTTGAGGACAAGTTAGGTTTAAGCTTGGGGTGATTTGATAGCTTATTTTATTTCCTTATTTTTATTAGTTTATCTTAGATTTTTAGCTCTTTTTATTAGTATTACATTGTATATTCTTTATTTTCTTTATCATGGATCGTATCGGGGGCTTGTTATGTTGCATGAGGAATTTTGCAGGGTTTTGGAGCTTTTTGTGATTGTGGATTAGAGTGAAGACGGCTTACTGGGCTCCCGAAGCATTATTGGGCTTGGCGGAATCAAAGAAGAAGAATTGGGCTTTGAAAGTTATTGGCTTGGATTATTTGGGCTTGTGAAGATGGATCATAAATTTCTAATTTTGGGCTTGGAGCATCCATTTAGTGGCTAAATGATGATTGGTGGATTCAAATTACATGGACAAGGGGGGGACCAAAGGAATCTTTGGTAGTGGAAGGGTGGAGTAGTGGAATGGTGGACCAATGACATTCCAGCAGCATTTGCACGGGTGGAATTTTGGCTGCGCGGGTACCCGCGCAACTGCCCAGTTTGGGTATTTGGTCATTTGGCTCACAATAACTCTTGGGGATGAGATCTAGAGGCTCATTCACGAATTTTCCACCATTGGAGACCTGCAAGTGACGATTTGGAGAGCAAAATACTCAATTTCTTTCATCTTTTCAAGTCTTAGGTAGATTCTTGATGCAAATTAATTATTGTTCTTGTTACTTTGTTGCCATGAGTGGCTAATACTCTTATTTGGTTGACTTTGGCTGAAAACCAATGAATGTTTGTGGGTTTTGAAGGATTTATGTTGATTATCAATTTATTCCATGTTTATGATTCTAGTTTACAATTCTTATGCTTATTTGATGCTTTGATCATGAGCTTAGTATTTGATTGAGCAATGGTTGATTTGTTTCATTGATTTTGCATTGGATCATTGAATTTATCTAGAACAAAGGCTTTATGATGGTAGAAATCATCTCTAGCTTATGAATCATAGCTCTTTTATGGATGTGTAAGCATTTGACATCCTCTAGGAATTGGGGATTCCTTCATTCTTAAGGCTAATTGATTTCTTGGGATTAATTGCTTCAATTGACCCTTGATCTTAATTAAGAAGGTGTGTTGTGGGCTTCCCCAACCTCCATACTACCTATGAGGAATCTTGGCATATCATGCTTCATGATTGCTATAACCAATTTGGGATGAAGGATAAGCTTTGTATTAGATCCTAATGATAAACACACAAATGTTCATTGTGTTGAATTGCCTTAGTTAACCAATTATTCCCAACCTTTGAGCATCTCATCAACTTGCTTAATTGCAAGGTTTTTAGTTATTCGAGTATTTTAGTTTTCAAGTAATCAAACACCCCCCTTTTTTAGTTTAATTGTAGTTAGTTAGTTTAATTTCACTAGTTCTATTGAATTGCATTGGTGATTGAATACAACCATTTCCCCGAGGATCGATACCCCTTTTTACCATTATATTACGTTTATTTAGAAATCAAAGGGTGTAATTTTCTTGGTGGACTTGACATTCCCATCAACCATCCACTTAATACTCAAATGGTCAAATTCTACAAAAGTCAATGAAAGTCAACCTTGGTCAGTACGCTCGGCATACTGAACTCTACGATGGACGTAGAGCGCAAATCGGAAGAGTCGGACTCGCATCTGGCTACATGGGGCGTAGCCAGGCGTACGCTCAGCGTACGTAAGCTGGTCTCAAAAACTTCCATAACAATGTCTTAATCATTAAGACTTTCATCCCAAACTCAGATCTAACCGCTAAAGAAAGTCCTAACCCATAAAGTCTCTGACTTTAAGCCTTTGCTTTATCATCACCAAAAACTCCAAAAACTTGCATGAGGGAAAGGAGAAGGTCAAGCTAGCATTTTTATGAATCACAACACTCTAAGACCTCTGAAAGGACAGCTAAAACGCCCTGGAGTACTCCATACTCACAAGGGTCAAAGTCTCGGGACAAAAGAAGCATAAAACCATGCAAACAATATCTAACAGGATAAGTTCCATGGTAAGAACTTTATACCTTCAAAAGATGGACAAGGAAGTATAGATTCTGGATCCCACAGTTTGCAAGCACCACCACTTCTTGAATGATCCTTCCTTCACAACCAAGAGCACAAAAAGGTCACTCTCAAGCTTCAAATCACACTCACAAGGCTAGGGTTTTGTTCTAGGGTTTAGAGGGAATGAAGGTTGGATAAGATGATGTCCAATGGAGGAATAAGATGATTAAATAGGGATCATACCCTAAATTTTAGGGTTTGTCATCTGCGTGAGTACGCCCGGCATACTCACACGTACGCCCAACATACTCTCTCTTATGCCTTGACTTCCTCGAAGACTTATGTCCGACGTACAAGGCTAGTACGCCCATCATAAGTGGCCAAAATGCAAAATTATATTAACTTCAAGGGCTGAAAATAAAATAACTGAAAACAGATGTTACATTCACACTTCAAACACAAATGGTCAATATCTTCCACTTGATTAGAACAAATTGGGCATAACATGGAAGAAACGCCAACACCTTTGTAATCAAGTTTCAGCCTTGTAGGAAGTCTATCCAGCATCACTTTCCAAACTGGAATATTAACTTTTCGAAGGGCGTACGATTCCAACTAGTAGCATGTCCTCTATCTCGAAGAATAAAATCATTAATTCACTTCCTCGTAGCTTTGACCTCAAACTCGTCATTGTTATCTAACTCTCATACCCACTTGTCTCTTTAACCGTTTAACTACACATCCTCAATGAAAGCCATCAAACACATAAATTGATTTTCTTCCACATCTCCTCTAACTCGTCTCCTCCATTCCAACGCTAACCACTCCCAATCTATTTTTTTGAACGACTAATTAGTGGTTAGAAGTTAGTATCACAAAGTTAGTAAAATTCGACAATGCACGGATTAGGACTCAGGACCTCCAATCTAAAAGTCATAGCAGCCTCTACCAAATAGGCTAGTCCAACATTGACCGCTCCTCATTCTACTAATGCTCACAAGACAATTTTTTTTTGTTTTCAACTCGAACAATCTCCGAAATATAACCTCTAAATATATTTTTCACATCCTAATATCCTTCCAAAAAAGGTCTTTTCATTACCAAACAAATATGTTATTTTCATTGTTATTGACAAATTAGATAGAATTTGGAGCAAATCATATGGCTTTCTAAAATTTCGGATAAAAAAATCCAGTTTTAATTTTGTTGAAAGATTATGTAATGAAATTGAAACATAAATTTATTTACAATAACATAGAATAATCCTTACCTCTTTTGTAATATTTAATAAAAAAATGAAATAAAATTGGATATTCCTTGTTCTCATAAATTATTGAATTAACTTTTCCCACCCTTTTACTATCAATTATTTTGTTTTATAGTCCCTCATAGGCATTTTGATGTTACCATGAAAAAAGAAAACAAATTATTTTCTAAAGATACATCGCACATGCAAAAGGGAAAACTCAAAGTTGTCCCACCTACATAGTTTTTGTCATTTTATCTTTATGGAGACGAGAGGTTTCGAATGTAATTATATGGGTCATGGGATGCTTTATTATAGGTTATGTCAATTTTTCTAATAAAAAAGTTTATCTTTAAATATGTATAACAATAAACGTGGACCTCATAGAATTAGTCAACCAACATTCAAATATTATGGTTATATTTTGGTGGGTTTCCTCATTTGGCTATGGTAACCCCATTTATATTTTACTATGTTCAAAGAAGCAAAGTATAAAAACAAAGCAACAATAGTAAAACACATGTGCGGAATTAAAATTTGTATGACAACTTTCTCAATTTGAATGAACCCAAATAAGCCCAAACTATAAATAAACAACTATAAAGAGATATCCAAATTTTAAGGTAAAAACTATAAAAACAGAGTAAAAACCACAATACCACTTAGACCGCTTAAAATCAAGTATTACTAATCTCTATTCTAATAAATGAATAGTTTTAATCATTTTTTATCAAATGTCACTCTAATACAACTTTTCATTAATATTATATCATGTGTCATATAGATATATTAGGCAACTTATTTCAAAATTCAAATTTACATTTTCTAATTATATGTTAAAATTGAGTTACAAGAACTTTAAAAATTTGATATATCTCTTAATTAATAATTTATTTAAAATAACTTATTTAAATAATTGATTAATAATTATAAAATTTTATTATAAAAGTTTAATTAATTTTATAACTGTGGTTCCCACGGGTTATAAACTAGTGAATAATGATAAAACAATACAAAGTTTTATGTAGATATACAATGAGTATACAACAACCTTTGTAAAGTTGGAACATATGATTTTAACTATATGAAATAAAAATAACAAATGATAAAGGAAGAATATCGCCTAAATAAGGCTACTCTCCAACATCAAACGAAAGCGATCAACTTAATCCTAACTGAACAATCATAATTGATCAATTCAATCAAACTGTTGAAAACAATGGCCCATGAAGTCTCTGTTCCAAAATCAAGATGATACGATCGTTGAATATTTGGGAGATGATCAAACACAACCGCTAGGTGTAACATCCAGCTTCGATAAATTTCTTATTTCGGCATTATGGACTGTAACACTCATAAAATTCAAGCTAATTTAAAATTTTTTAAAAAATTTAAAACCATTAAATTATTACAATTTGTTTTCAAAATAGTTAAACATCAGAGTATCCCCAGAATCAAATCATGAAAAATATAAGGAGGTGCACGATCACGCCTTCGCCTTCCCGCGATCATCAGAAGTACCTGAAACAATAATCGATAAATGTAAGCTCGAAGGTTTAGTGAGTTACCCCCAAAATACCAAAACCTCCAACCATCCAAAACCTCTTCAAATTAAGTCCAGAATTTACCATTTAGTCCCTGCCCCCCAAGAATCTATTCAATGAAAGTCCAAATGATACTAAACACCCCCTGACTACTGAAAATCTTTACAAAATAAGTCCCGAAATTACACTTTAACCCCCGAAGGCCCAATTTATATCATTTGGCTCCCCGAAACCCACACCCCGCTAAATATTATTTGATTTTGGACTATAATAATATAAAATAATAATAATAATTACTTCTCGCGGTTTCGGGTTTATTATTCAATTACTCTATTTTAAACGGGATGTTACATGGACAATAAATGGATCAATTAAAGGCCTTGGGCTTCAAGGGAATTGGGTTTAGACCATATTGGATGTTGATAATATTGGTTATGCGATCCAAACCCTTGGTTTGTGTTGGAGTCAAAGGGTAAAACGGGAAAAGTGATGTTTCAGACTTATTGCATGAAATATGGATTTTTTTTGGGGAAGTTTTCAGTCCAAGATATCTAGATAATATTGTGGTGATCTTCAATACCTTTCCGTGAATATAAAGATCGTCGAAAACGGAGTTGGAACGAAGAAGTTATGACTGTTTGAAGTTAGAAGGGTTTTGGGCTTAGTCTAGTACGTTGGGTGTACAGATGTATGTTGGGAGTACTAGGAATACCTGGAGTACGTTGGGCGTACGCGATCAGAACCCAAACCCTATTTTCGTGGTTTGCACCCTATTTAAGCTCCTTAACTTCCCCAAACCCATTCTATTCTCAACCTCCACCTCTCCAACACCCTCCCTTGAAACCGTAACCCTAGTTTGAGCCTTGTGAGAAAAAAGAAAGTGTTTTTAAGTGCTTTGGAGTGTTCTTGATGCATCTTGGAGAAGAAGGAGCTCATAGGGGAATTTTGGTTGCATTGGAGCTTGTAGATGCAGACTTTGTTCACCTTGATCTTTCTTCTAGAGTTATACAGCTTGAATCTTAATGATGCATTTGTTAGATTTAGCTAGTTTTGGATGTTATGAGCTTTTGGTCATTTTAGTGCATAAAGTTTAGATCTTGAAAGTTTGTGACCTTGTTAAGGATATAGCTGAAAACTTTATCTATCTAAACATCATTTTGATTCAGATCTGAAGGTTGGAGACTTGGACTTAATGCATTAAGTTGATAAATATGCACTTTTGGGTCCCTTTGAGACTTCAAGACTAGATCTTGGTTGTTTGGACCATTCAAATGGATAAATTTGGAAACTTTATCCATTATGGAGTTATTAGGAAGCATAAAAATGGAATCTTGGTCCCTTATTCCCTTCCATGCAAATGTTAGAGATCTTAAGAGCTTAAGACAAGTTAGGGTTTTGGTGTTGGGCATTTTCTATGCATGAAAACTCATAAAGATGGAAACTTTATGGTTTGGAATGATATTTGGGGGCTAGAGCTGGAATTGGACGAAAGGACTTCATGAAATAAGCACTTAATGGGGAAGTGACTTTCGGCCGAGTACGATGGGCGTACTTCTGAGTACAATGGGCGTACTCCCTTCGAAGACCGATCTGGACCTTGAGTACGCTAAACGTACATGCTGAGTACGTTGGGCGTACTCAGCCTAAGTTAACTCAATTCACTTTTTTGATTTTTAACTTTGACCAAGTTTGACCTAAGGGTATTTTGGGTATTTTGAGTTGTATTTGAGTTTGGTCACTATTTGATGAATAGGTGACCGGTAGAGCTGATATTCGGAGCAGTGTCCTGTTCGAAGACCTTTTTAGACTGGGAGGTGAGTTTTCCTCACTGTACTTGTGGGTCGAAGGCACCAATGTCGGCCCACTAGGTTATGTATCATGGTATAGAGAATGTTGTTATGTTGTAGAAATTTGTTAGATATGTGTCCTGGTATATAGGATGTTTCTATATAGTAGTGATATGTGGATCTGTCTGTTAGTCTGCTAATTGGTTATATGATTATTTGTTTGTTATATGCATGTTATCTGTTAACATAGTATGGTTGGGTTGAGACTGTACTGCTTTGTGCTGTTAGTCAACAAAACTGGGGCAATCCAACCGAGAGGTTGTGGACCCAGTATGTAGTATGTATGGTAATCCAACCGAAAGGTTGTGGACCTAGTATGTAGTATGTATGGCAATCCAACTGAGAGGTTGTGGGCCAGGGTAATCCAACCGGGAGGTTGTGGACCCAGTATGTAGTATGTATGGTAATCCAACCGGGAGGTTGTGGAATCGAGGGTATTCCAGTCCGATGACTAATCTTAGAGTGGGTCAGATAAACTGAAGGCCCGATGAGGGCGGTCCAGTCATACTGAAGACTCTATATGCATGTTGTTTGTTATGATATTGTTCTGGTTTTTATGGCATTGGTATTTTGGGGGAACTCACTAAGCTTCGGGCTTACAGTTTTGGATTTTGTTTCAGGTACTTCAGATGATCGCGGGAAGGCGAATGCTTGATTATGCACCTACTCACATTCTATGATTTTGATTTATGGGATTCTCTGATATGAAACTATTTTGAAAACATTTTGTAATAACTAATGTCTTTTGGATGTTTGAAAAAGTTTTAAATTTTTATGAATTTTATGGATGTTACATGAATCACATGTGATTCACATGTAAATCACAAGTGAATCACATATTAATTATGATTCACATATGAATTATGTCTATATGCACACATGAATTTTGTGAGTATTCTTCGTTAATTATTTTTTTAAAAATTTTCTTGTGAATTTCACATGTGAATATCATATTATATAATCACATGTGAATCTTACATGGTATAAACACATATGAATCTTACATGATATATACATATGCATTTTTGTGAGTGTTCTTGCACTAATCATTTTTTTTAATTTTCTTGTAGATTTGAAAGAATTTGTGTAATGTCCCAAAAATTAAGACCAAAAATTTCAATTTTTAGAATAATAAAACCATCTTTCAAAACTTGTTTATAAAACCACAATATAATCAAAGTATAACCAAAACATCCAAATACATCAGAGTCAAATAAAATGTGGAACAATGTGGTGTGTGCGATGCGATCACCCCGAGAACTTACCCTTGGATCCGGAAGTACCTGAATCATAAACTGAAAACCATAAGCACAGAGCTTAGTGAGTTCCCCAAAACACCACATACTATACATATCAAACATATAACGGGCCCCACCCGGCATCGAGCCCCGCTCGGAACAGATCTATCAGAAATATGAGATGGGCCCCGCCTCATCACATTCATCAGGCCCCGCCCGTATACATATAAACACATAAACGCATGCAAGAATCACGAAGATAAATAACATACAATAAACTCATTAGGCCCCGCTTGGCATCGGGCCCCGCCTAGTATACATATCAAATATCATACATGCAAGAGTCACGCAAAAAACTAGCATCCTAATCATAATAAACCATGGGCCGGTATTGATGCCTTCGACCCGCCAAACACAGTGAGGAAACTCACCTCAAGCTACTGAATATCTCAGATAAAGCTCCGACTGTCGATCCGGAAAAATCCTCGTGCTAGCATCATCACATAATACCCAATTAATAATTGGTCCACATCCCATAGCTAGAATCCTAGTCCGATTGTCCAACACTCAGGGTAAAAGTCCATTTTACCCTTTCCTCACTTGGCCCAAAATCTGAGGCCCAATCCAATAGCACCAAAAAACCCAATATGGCCCCAACTTCCTAAATAGGCCCAAAACCCATTATGGGCCTAATTCCAAGAAGGCCCAAGGCCTTATAATGCCCCAAGGTCAAAAGACTTTTGGCCCAAAAAGGCCCAAACCCCTAAAAGTCCAAAATATAACCCAAAACGCGAAAGTCAACAAAAGTCAAACTGTTGAGTACGCTTGGCCTACTCAGACTTACGCTCAGCGTACTCCCTCCGTGGTCAGTACGCGCAACGTACGAGCTGGGTATGCCCTGCATACTCCACAGACGACCAACCCATCCCATTAAGCACTTAATCGACTAAGCCACTAAGCCAAACTCTCAAATCTGATCCTAAATGGTGACTTAACACGTAAAGTTGGCAACTTTACACACTTTCAAGGCTTAATGGGGCCCAAAACTCAAAAAGAACCATAAGAGTAACTCTAACTCATGCATGGGCCAGAATGACTTATCAAGATTGAATTTTTGTGAACAAGGGGCCTTAAAAATTCCAAGATCTACCATCTCTAGCTTCTGGAGTAGCTTATACTCTCAATCATGGCCTAAAGGACCATAAAAATCATAACAACAAGCCCTAACTAGATCTAACCAAAGGATTCATCATGTTAAGAGCTTTGTACCTCAAATAGCTTGTAAAGTTGATGAATATTCTGGATCTTCAAGCTCCAAATCCACCATGTCTTCCACACCAAGCTTCACCTTCTTTAAAGAGTCCAAAAACACCACAAAAGATCACACAAAGGCTCACAAACACTCAATGAAGATTAGGGTTTCGTTCTTAGGGTTTGGAGGAGTGGAGGCTGACCATAAGATGACCCCAAGGCAACATAAGTTGCTTAAATATGGCACAAACCTTAAAAATGAGTGTTTGCCCCTGCTTAGCGTACGCCCAACGTACGTGGGTGCCTCCGCGTCCAACCTTCGAGCCAGTACGCTCAACGTACTCGACTAGGGACCAAAATGAAAAGAATTTTTCAAATAGGGTATAAAAGGAACATACCCCTAAATCGAGAATGTTACAATTTGTGGAAAATATTGAAAAGGTGAAAAGTGATAAATTGAAGAAATATATGGAAATCTTGACACGAAGACATGAAAACGCTTTGAAATCTTGTAGGATGTTTTGTTTTTTATATTTTATTTTGTAGAAATAAAATACTTGTACGATTGTGTTTATATATTAGTAAATAAAAATGATTTTTTAAAGATTTTCTTACGAATATTATAGTTTTTTTTAGTATTCTAGTTTTTTTAAAAAATTTACTGGTTTTTAAAAATTTATTGTTTTTAAAAAAATTGCAGTTTTTTTTAAAAAATATTTTTTTTTTCATTTTTTTTCAAAAATGATGTTTCCAAAAAAAAATTAAAAAATCTACTTTTTTTATAAAAAATCGAAAATTATTATTTTTATAAAAAAATTCCGAAAGATTGATTTATTATGCTAAATTTTAGACATTTTAATTAATATTTCCAATAAAACAAAATCTTAAACATTAAATGAGAGGGGTAAAATGACGATTATGCCCTAAATACTTTAATTTTGATCTAACGCTCCACATTTAGTTCTCGGGTTCACGGGAAACTATGAGTTCCCAATGGATCTCACCCCTATATATATATATATATATATATATATATATATATATATATATATATATATATATATATATATATTTTTTTTTTTTTTTTTTTTTTTTTTTTTGAGAACCTAAATATTTGTACAAACCTGCGAACTCCAAATCAGCAGTTAAGAATGCCAAATATTTATGTTCGCATAATAACTTAGCCCAATAAATAAATATATATATATATATATATATATATATATATATATATATATATATATATATATATATATATTTATATATATATTAGAGAGAGAGAGAGAGAGAGAAACGAAAGTTCAATTGAGAAAAATAAAGGTTGAAAAAGCAAGAATAATATGGGTCACTCATTTCGATTCTACCGCTTAAGTGTCCTAGCATAATGGGAGGACGGAACAAATTTTATTCATACATGTATTCATATATGAATACATATATTCATATATGAATAAGTGTGTATATATATATATATATATATATATATATATAAAAGTATGTGTCTGTTCATAAGTGATTATTCGTATATGAATACAACGGTTGGTGGCGGAGGTGGTGGTGATGCCAGGGGTAGCGGTGGAGGAGAAAGTGCTGGTAGTGGTGTAACGGTTATGATATTGGGGTTGTGGTAGGGTTAGCGGTGGCGGTGACAATGGTGGTAGTAGTGTTGGTGGCGACGATGGTGGTGGTGGTGAGTGATGGCGAAGGTGGCGGGTGGCGGTGGCGGTGATGGAAAGGGTAGTAGGGAGGTGGCTGAGGAGAGGGAAGGTGATGGATTCATATATGAATATACATAAATTTATATTCACATATGAATATTATTACTCCCCCGTTGCGCCGGTATGACAAAGGGTTTGCGGCAAGAGATAAATGAGTAACTCAGATTGATTTTCGATTCTCTAACTTTTTTTCTCAATTAAACATCCCCTCTCTCTCTCTCTATGTGTGTATATATATATATATATATATATATATATATATATATATATATATATATATATATATATATATAGGTGAGGTTCAATAGAGAACAATTATTAACAAGGAACCAAGAAAACAATCGTGAGCGTCGGAAACCATAATGATCAACGACATGGGAATAGATGTACAGTTGTACATTGGACGCACACACACTGGATTATTACATAAAACCACATCTTTATCAAAAAAACTCACATCTTTTTTTTGTTTAAATTTTTTTAAACCACGTTTTTTATCGAAAAAAACAAATATATCGTTGTTGATGTTTTTTCGTCTTCTTTTCCATAGAGATCATTGTTGATATATAAAAAACAAACTTTTTTTCGAAAAAAACTCCCTTCGTTTTATTGTTTTTTTTTTTCAATATTTAAGTTTATTTTTATCCAAAAAACTAATTATATCAAAATTCTCAATTTTTTATCCTGTATTAATAAATATCAACATGGATTAAAAAAAATACTCGATCACATTCAGATTTACTCTGCGAATCTAAGTTGTAAATATTTCAATTATAACATTTACAATGTGAATCTGACTTACTATTTCAACTATTTGTTCTTTCAAAAATTAAGTGAAATTTATATATGAATCGAAATATATTTCAATATAGTTTTATAATGTTTTAACGTTTTGATTACTAGTAAATTAGTTTTGTAAATCAAAAAATGGATTTATTCACATTGTGAATCTGAACTGTATATAATTTAGTTTTCAGAATTCTCAATGTAAATCTGACTTACTATTATTTACACTGTGAATTTGTTATTATGCTAAAAGATTATTCTTAGCCATGTATTATCCATGTTATAAAAAAAGATCAAATTAACATCAAACTTTTTATTATCGGTAATAATAACATTTTCTATAAACAATATATCATGTTTAATGATATAATATATATCCAAGATAAAGTTTAATTATATCTTTTAGACAAAAATAAAATTTTGCAATTCTTTTAGGTTATATTCGTTCAAAAGATAATAGATTAGATAACATTTTTTAGTGTATACATGTATACTTTCTTTTTCGGTGTAGTCAACAACTACCTTATATATTTGGTCTTGAAGATTATAATCTATTTTAAAGTTGAGTTTATTTTGAAAAAAAAAACATTTTAGGTCTAAAATGGAAACAACTACAAAATATAGGGTCTTTTATGAAACAAAAATACCTAATTTACCTATTGGTGACCTGCTAGGTCTGAAATAACAAGTAACACATAAAAGATGGGTCTTTTTCGGAAAAGGAAAAAATTTTAGGTTTAAAAAGAAAAAAAATCAAAATATAGGGTCTTTTATGGAAATAACCCTTTATATAAAAGCAAATGTTATTGCAAGAGCCAAAAAAGCAAAATAGGAACCTGTCACATAGGATTAAATTAAAAAAAAATCATAACGAGAGTTATTGAAAAAAAAGAAAAATGATAACGAAAATTATTGAACCTTTATAGCTAATACCACACAGCTAAAATAAGACTAAACTTACACGAGACGGTATGGGCACAAAGTTGTTCGTTATGGCCGACGTGGCAAGGCCACAACAGCGTTGTAACCGGGGAATACCGACCCTTTTCTCGTTATAGCTCGTTAAGAGCGTATCTCGTTGGCGTCACAACCGGAAGAAACGAGTGAACTTTGAACTTTAATCGTTGACCAACCGTTATTTAAAAAAAATAACTATTAAAAAAAATTCATTTATCCTATAAATACATAACACTTTATAAATATTTTCACACAATTATCTCTCTTTCTCTCTATATAACTTCAATTATCTTCAAAAAAATTATGGATCCTTTCGACTCGTCCGATGATTCCGATGACGATGTGTTCTTCAAGATGATGTATCACTATTACACTAACGAGCTGCTACAACCAGACCCAACTCCGCTACTAACAAGACATGCAATGTTAAACAGAAATCGTGAGGAAGGACATGAACATCTATATCGTGATTACTTTGCGGATAATTGTGTATACGGGTCGAAGGACTTCAAAAGAAGATTTCGTTTGAGTAGGAATGTGTTCCTACGGATCGCCAACGCCTTGGAAAGCCAGTATCGTTTCTTTAATCTTAATACATGTTTACTATACTTTTATACAAAATAAATACAAATGTACTACATGTTTCTTTAATTTTAATACAAATGTACTATATTTTTAAACTGTAGTTAATTATGTTTAGGTATGAATATTTTCAATTGAGATATGATGCTAGAGGTAGACGAGGGTTTACAACGTTGCAGAAATGTGTTGCGGCCATTTGTTTGATGGCTATAGCGGAGTCACCCGACACCATGGACGACTATATAAGAATGTCCGAAAGAACCGCAATGGAGAGTTTGTATACATTGTCAAAAGGTGTTGTTAAAACATTTGGAGACGTATATTTGCGGAAACATTCGTTGCATGATTTGCAAGAATTGTATGTTGCGCATGAAGAACGTCATGGCTTTCCCGGAATGATTGGAAGCATTAAGTGCACACATTGGAAATGGAAAAATTGTCCAGTAGCATGGAAAGGGCAATACGCAAGTTGTAACGCCCGCAGATCCGGGCTAGTCAATTTAGAGACGATGAGCATCAAAAATGGGTTTTTGATGGAAGATTATTTAGAAGGATTAATCTTAACCAAGTTTTAGTATATGTTACAAGGATTCCGTACATATAAAGAACGCCGAAATCCGAGTTATAACGAAGAAGTTATGGCTCGTCGAAGTTCTACGGCAAAATCGGCACGGCACCGGGAGACGTAAATAGTGAATTTACGGTAGAAGACTTTTTAGCCTTAGAAATCTAAACAAAAGTTATAGTATACTTTAAACCGAGAACGTACAAAAAAAAAAAGAACGCTCAAATCTGACTTCGTATGAGGAAGTTATGAATTTTCTAAGATTTGACATAACAGTGCACGACCCGAAACTCGAATTTTAGATCGAATGGTTTTTGGCATACGCGACCTAAATGAGAGTTGAAGATCTCATTAATAGGAACTCAACGGTAAAAAGACAGACGAAAACGAAGTCCGTATGTAGAAGCTATGAATTTTACGCGGACATTTAACAGTATAATCTCCTCGTACTATTAAATTTAAGATCGGCCGAGAATTAGCCGACGGAGTCAAAATGAAAGTTGTAGATCTTATTTTTACCTACACGTGGATATAAATAACGTCAAAAACGAAGCTCGTATGCGAAAGTTATGGGGTTTAGAAGTCGGCAGGGTGCTGCTGCAAAAGGGGTGACGTGGCACAATCTTGGTCATTGCTTTCTCCCCAAGGCTTGCCACTAGATGGTGACATGTGGCACCAACTTCAGCCATACTTCACCCTATAAATACAACCCCTTCCACCCTCATTTCTTCACACCTCCACCCTTCTCTCTCTACTCTCTCTCTAAACATCCCAAAACTCCCCTAGCGCTAGAAGAAAGCCCCGGAGCGCTCGACGGCTCCGAGAAGAAGAGCTTTCGGCTCGGAAGTTCTGCCCTTGCATAGCACAGCTTCTAGCCAAACCCCCCCGTAGGTAAGATAAGCCTACCTAATTTTTAATATAGCTTTTATTTAAATATAGTAACGTTATTAGGACCTTATAATAATTATTTGAGTTATTATTATGGGTTATATAAGTGTCGTTATAATATCTTTTTAACCACTCGCGGTAGGGGGAATCCGGTTTGAAGGACCGCCTGGGTTGTTGGATTTCAAAAGTGTTATATGCCAAAATGATCCTGCCCTCCGGTGTTTTATGTCTGGCCCCTGTCTGTACATAGTGGTTGGAAAATATTGTTTAAACGCTTATATAATAATAATAAGACTAATAATTAGTCACGGTAAATATTAGACTAAAATCTAGTGGTAATAATACTAGGTATCGTCGAAGGAAATTATTTTAAAGTAAACGAAGTGCTGTCCGAGTACCGAGTCACCACCTTATCAAGTGAGTGCATAGTTACTTTCATCTTACACATAGATATGAAGTATTTTATATAAATTACGTGTTATGTGTGCATATAACCTGTATACTTGCTATCTATGCTGGATGAACGATTTTATACATGTTTTAAATAATTTAAACTGTATATGTATTTTATATCTACGAATATGTTGGGTAAAACATGGGTAGATGAATGATGAGAGATGAAAGATGATATGAGTGAACATTGGCAGCTATAGACTTAGTGCCTAACAAATAACATCGGCAGCTATGGACTTAGTGCCTATCGAATAAACATTGGTAGCTATGGACTTAGTACCTGTTAGATAAACGTTGGTAGCTATGGACTTAGTACCTGATAGATAAACATTGGTAGCTATGGACTTAGTACCTGATAGATAAACGTGGGTAGCTATGGACTTAGTACTTATTAGATGAACACTGGTAGCTATGGATTTAGTACCCGATGAATGAACTTTAGCAGCTATGGATTTAGTGCTTTACGAATGAGCATTGGCAGCTATGGACTTAGTGCCTGTCTTATAACCCTGGAAGCAAGGGACTTCAGAATAAACAAATGCAGGATAGATGACTCTTAGGGTAGATTCTTAAGAGTAAGGAATATAATGGGGATGGGTAATTGGGCTGATTGTTTGATGTTTAAACATAATAATTATATTATTGTGGGTTGAAAACCCTATGTACTCACCAGGTTTCCCAACCTGACCCACTCAAGTGTATTTGTATCACAGGTGTCGATATGAAGCCACTTTACACTGAGAGATTTAAAAGAGATGTAGATCACTAGTGTAAATGAATGTAAGTTCTGTTTATGCTTATGTTTCTGTATTGACAATGACATCCCAAATGCTCCTTTCATAGTGAATGGAAACGAATACAAATATGGGTATTATCTTACAGATGGAATATATCCTCAGTATTCCACATTCGTGAAGGCATTCCGACACCCGGTTGAAGAAAGAGAAATATTTTTCAAGAGAAGAATAGGAGCACGTAAGGATTTGGAACGTGTTTTTGGAGTGCTAAAGGCGAAGTGGCACATAGTTGGACCTGCAGCATGACCATTGGACTTAGAAACTCTACGATATATCATGCATGCATGTATCATAATGCATAACATGGTAGTAGAATATAAAGGACGGAATATTGCACACTATATCCCAACGGAGCCCATACACGTTCAATTTCAACCACGAACAATTGAGTATTTGCATAGAGCCGTTGACATTCAGTGTTGGTGATTTTATATCACTAATGTTATTTAAGCGTAATGGGGTTAATTTGTTGATCAATGTCACTTTGACAATTATTGAACAAATCGATATGGTGTGGAGTGCACGTTTGTTTAATTTTGTCTTTGTTGAAAGTATTCTGCTATTTAGGGGCGAAGCCCCTAAACCGACAGGGGTTCGGGGGCAGCGCCCCTGGGAGCGGGGTCCAAGGGGTCCGAATTTTTGATAAATGTACCCGGTTTTGTGATCCATATTCTAGACCCGGATTTAAGGTTGTTTATGGCCGTTTGTGGACAGTTTTAGGACATAAAACTGTCATGTGGCAGTTTTAAGACTGTAAGTTTTTTTTGTTATATGATCATATCCGAATCTGTGTTGGTACACTTCTTCTTCATAACATAAAAACATTATCTCTTCTGTTTTCTCTCAATTCTGAGTCTTATCCGATTAAAGATTGGGAGTACCACCCAAATATTTTAATCTGAAAGTGAAAACCACAATTCTCAGAATTTCCAAGGCTATTTTATCCCAAATTTTCTTACATTCAGGACGCAAATAAACACAGACAACTTCGAGAGGACTTGGCGGATTATATCTTCCACAGTAACGATAACGAATATCATTGTTTAGGAAAAATAAAATATTTTTTTTTATTGTAATTTTTTTTTTCAATTTGAATGTTATGTGTAATTTAAATGCTATTTTTAAACATTATGTTTTATTTATATATTATGTTTTATTTAAAATATATTTGTTTTACCTAAAAAAACTAAAAAAAAATAATAAAAAAAATTATGACATAGAAAAAAGTTTTTATACACAACCAACAAACTTTTTTATAATTATAAGCATGGATTATAAAAACGAAATATGAAATTGAACTTACCAACAGGTTGCAATATGTCGAACACAGGTGTAGAACAAAAGAAAATCGAACACAGGTTTATCTCCCTCTTTAAAATATCATATGTTTCTCCCCCTCATTGAAATCAAACACATCATTCCTTATCATTATCATCATTATCATCATTCTCATCATTATATCATACATACTTATAAAGCTAACATTTTTCCTTGAACCTCATGCATTTGAAACCCCCATAAAAATTTGCAAACACCTCATGCATTTGAAACCTCCTATTTTAATGAATACCACTCAAAAGTCTCTTAATAATGATTAACAATTCAAATGTTTTATAACTTATATAATATATTTAATAAACAATTAATGGATACTCTACTATAAAAATGTCAATCTTTTTTAGTAGACACACAAATACAAATCACATACAAAATTCACAAAGAAAACAAGTTTAAAGTTTTTTGTGTTGGTTTGAGGGCTTTGAACAATTATTCGAGCCATGTTATTATGTTGAAGTTTTTAATTTGTAAGTTTGTTATATACTAATTCTTTTTTGTATTTTCTTGATTTAAGTATTCTTTTAAGAATATCATTGTATGTTGTGGTTGAAATTTTAATGTAAATTAGATTAGATTCATGTTATCGATCATATGTTATGGAAGGTGATATATATAATATTTAATTAACTATTGTATACATGTTTGTATGTTCATGTTGCTTCAAAACAATAATTAATTAAAAATCATGGATATGTCATATTATCCATGTAAGCCTTTTTTTAAATGCAAATTGTCTATCTTATCACTTTATATTTTAGTATATGTTTAACATTTTAATTATAATAATAAGTGCTTTTTAAAAGTTTCTTTCACTTATTAATAATAACAAGGGTTTTAAAATTAATAAGCAACAATTATAAATAATAAAATCAAATTACATGGATATGCCATATTATCCATGCAAGTCTCTTTTGAAATGCAAATTGTCTATCTTATCACTTTATTATTTAGTGTATGTTTCACATTTTAATAATAATATTAAGTGTTTCTTAAAACTCTTCTTTAACTTATTATTAATAATAAGTGGTTTAAAATTAATGAATAACAATTTTAAATGATAATAACATCAAAATATAAATTACATTTAGCTATAAATAAATGGTATTTTAAATGAACATCATTATTGAAATTAAAAAATGATCGCATAACTAAAAATATAATTAATCAATAATAATAATTGTTAAAAATAATTGAGAATATATATATATATATATATATATATATATATATATATATATATACATATATATATATATATATATATATATATATATATATATATATATATAAATTAGTGTAAAAATATTATCTCAAAGTTAATGTCAATAACATAACCATTTTAAACATATATTTTTCAATATTTTAACAATATATTTTTAATCTTCGCTGCGCAACGCGTGAGAATTCGTCTAGTCATACATACTTATAAAGCTAGCATTTTTCCTTGAACCTCATGCATTTGAAACCCCCATAAAAATTTGCAAACACCTCATGCATTTGAAACCTCCTATTTTAATGAATACCACTCAAAAGTCTCTTAATAATGATTAACAATTGAAAGGTTTTATAACTTATATAATATATTTAATAAACAATTAATGGATACTCTACTATAAAAAGGTCAATTTTTTTTAGTAGACATACAAATACAAATCACATACAAAATTCACAAAGAAAACAAGTTTAAAGTTTTTTGTGTTGGTTTGAGGGCTTTGAACAATTATTCGAGCCATGTTATTATGTTGAAGTTTTTAGTTTGTAAGTTTGTTATATACTAATTCTTTTTTGTATTTTCTTGATTTAAGTATTCTTTTAAGAATATCATTGTATGTTGTGGTTGAAATTTTAATGTAAATTAGATTAGATTCATGTTATCGATCATATGTTATGGAAGGTGATATATATAATATTTAATTAACTATTGTATATATGTTTGTATGTTCATGTTGCTTCAAAACAATAATTAATTAAAAATCATGGATATGTCATATTATCCATTTAAGCCTTTTTTTAAATGCAAATTGTCTATCTTATCACTTTATATTTTAGTATATGTTTAACATTTTAATTATAATACTAAGTGCTTTTTAAAAGTTTCTTTCACTTATTAATAGTAACAAGGGTTTTAAAATTAATAATCAACAATTATAAATAATAAAATCAAATTACATGGATATGCCATATTATCCATGCAAGTCTCTTTTGAAATGCAAATTGTCTATCTTATCACTTTATTATTTAGTGTATGTTTCACATTTTAATAATAATATTAAGTGTTTCTTAAAACTCTTCTTTAACTTATTATTAATAATAAGTGGTTTAAAATTAATGAATAACAATTTTAAATGATAATAACATCAAATTATAAATTACATTTAGCTATAAATAAATTGTATTTTAAATGAACATCATTATTGAAATTAGAAAATGATCGTATAAGTAAAAATATAATTAATCAATAATAATAATTGTTAAAAATAATACTAAGTAGATAATTATATTTAATTCTATTAATGAGGAATGTGGGTTGATGTCAATGAATATTATTGTTCAAAATAATTGAGAATATATATATATATATATATATATATATATATATATATATATATATATATTAGTGTAAAAATATTATCTCAAAGTTAATGTCAATAACATAACCATTTTAAACATATATTTTTCAATATTTTAACAATATATTTTTAATCTTCGCTGCGCAACGCGTGAGAATTCGTCTAGTCATACATACTTATAAAGCTAGCATTTTTCCTTGAACCTCATGCATTTGAAACCCCCATAAAAATTTGCAAACACCTCATGCATTTGAAACCTCCTATTTTAATGAATACCACTCAAAAGTCTCTTAATAATGATTAACAATTCAAAGGTTTTATAACTTATATAATATATATTTAATAAACAATTAATGGATACTCTACTATAAAAAGGTCAATCTTTTTTAGTAGACACACAAATACAAATCACATACAAAATTCACGAAGAAAACAAGTTTAAAGTTCTTTGTGTTGGTTTGAGGGATGTGAACAATTTTTCAAACCATGTTATTATGTTGAAGTTTTTAATTTGTACATTTGTTATATACTAACTCTTTTTTGTATTTTCTTGATTTAAGTATTCTTTTAAGAATAGCATTGTATGTTGTGGTTGAAATTTTAATGTAAATTAGATTAGATTCATGTTATCGATAATATGTTATGAAAGGTTATATATATATATATATATATATATATATATATATATATATATATATATAATATTTAATTAACTATTGTATACATGTGTGTATGTTCATTTGCTTCAAAACAATAATTAATTAAAAATCATGGATATGTCATATTATCCATATTATCCATGCAAGCCTTTTCTAAAATGCAAATTGTCTATCTTATCACTTTATATTTTAGTATATGTTTAACATTTTAATTATAATAATAAGTGCTTTTTAAAAGTTTCTTTCACTTATTAATAATAACAAGTGGTTTTAAAATTAATAAGCAATAATTATAAATAATAAAATCAAATTACATGGTTATGTCATTATATCCATGCAAGTCTCTTTTGAAATGTAAATTGTCTATCTTATCATTTTATTATTAGTGTATGTTTCACATTTTAATAATAATATTAAGTGTTTCTTAAACGTCTTCTTTAACTTATTATTAATAATAAGTGGTTTAAAATTAATAAATAACAATTTTACATGATAATAACATCAAATTATAAATTACATTTAGCTTTAAATAAATTGTATTTTAAGTGAACATCATTATTGAAATTAGAAAATGATCGCATAAGTAAATATATAATTAATCAATAATAATAATTGTTAAAAATAATACTAAATAGATAATTATATTTGATTCTATTAATGAGGAATGTGGTTTGATGTCAATGAATATTATTGTTCAAAATAATTGAGATTATATATATATATATATATATATATATATATATATATATATATATATATAAATTAGTGTAAAAATATTATCTCAAAGTTAATGTCAATAACATAACCATTTTAAACATATATTTTTCAATATTTTTAACAATATATTTTTAATCTTCGCTGCGCAACGCGCGGGAATTCGTCTAGTATACTTATAAAGGAAACATTTTTTCTTTCACCACATTCATTTAATCAAACTTATAGTGTAATCAGAAATAAACTAAATTTCAATATTAAAATAAAATATTTTACTTCTACTAATAAAGTTACGTCTTTAACTTTTAACATATTATACTTAATTTATTAGATTTAATATGGTATATGCAAACCATTATCAGTTTAAAGCTACAACTTTTGAACATTTTTGACAAAATACTTAAATTGTTAATTTAAATATAACATTACAGGGTCAACTTCAATATAAATTCCAATTCGACTAAAAAACCCCAAAGAATATTTTATGAATAGTTATAAGTGATAAATTATAGTGCTAAATGCAAAAACTAAATTGTAATATCAATTTAACTAAAATACTTCCTAAAGATATTTTTATAATCGTTAAAAGTTTTCGAATAAGTAGCTTAAAATAACTTACAACAACAATAGTTAAAAATAACTATATATAAATGATTATATTGTTACCTTTAAAATCAAAAAAATTGTTTGATGTTTTAGATAATTACAACTATAGAAATTAAAACATTAAGGAAATAAATTTTAAAAAATTTATTAACAATAACAACAACTATAAATAACATTAAACAATATATTATATTTAATTTTATTCATGAGTAACCCGCGGGTAGAGATCATTCAAAAGATTGAGATTATGCTGTTTTAATAGATGTATATATTATCATATAATTCAAAATAAACAATATATTATATCAACTTAGTATACAAATTATTATATCAAATTTAACAACAACATTATTGTTATATTTAAAAAACATATATTTGTAAAGATTTCAGCTATATAGATGTTTCTGCGCTACGCACGGTCATTCGCCTAGTATCTATAACAAAAGACCGTACAGAAGGTTACTGATGCATTTTACTTGATCGAGAAAGCAATATGTATTTTCGATTGGCTGTTACTGAACAAGTTTTAGAAAAGGAATTCTCTGATTATGATGATGCTGAGGGGAGGATGATAGGGTTAGACGTTCCTCCTTTATGATTTCTCGACTAATTTAAGGTTAAAATGGGTTGATGCATACGACTTTAAAGGGTGGAAATAGAAGATATAACAATAAAGGCTTTAATTTTGGATGTAGATTTAATTATGCTAATCTCCATTACCCTACATTGTATATGATTTTACGTGCAAATGTGTATCATTTTATCGTGTACCATTTTCATCTAAACCATTGAGATAATAATCTTAAGGTTATTAGTATATGTAACGCCCATGTTTCGGGGCTAAGCATTGTTAGATGATGTAATAGTCTAGGTCAACTATTGTAACTCTTTTTGAAGTAATAAAGATGAAATATTTGAGTATTATGTGAATTTGTGTGTTTTATACTTAATTATAAGGTATAAATTACTAAATAATAAAAATAAGCGTCAAAATTAAAGTGTGCGATAAACCCGATATCTTTACATAAATTCGTAGTGGTCGAAACAAGGATTCCGGGGATATAAAGAACGCGGAAATCCGAGTTATAACGAAGAAGTTATGACCCGTCGAAGTTTCGCGACGGAACCGGCACGGTACCGGGAAGCGTAAATAGTGAATTTACGATAGAGCGATTTTTTAGCCTTAGTGATCTAAACGAAAGTCGTAGAATACGTTAAACCGAGAGCGTGCATGAAAAGAACGCCCAAATCTGGCTTCGTATGAGGAAGTTATGATTTTTCGAAGTTTCGGCTTAGCAGTGTACAGCCCGAAGTTCGAATATTAGATCGAGCGGTTTTTAGCTGACACAACCTAAACGAGCATCGAAGATCTTGTTAATAGTAGCGTAACGATAAAAAGACAGACGAAAATGGATGTCGGATGAAAAAGTTATGAATTTTTAACGGACCAATCCTGTCCCGGCCTGTTAAAAATATAACTTTTAAAATAAATTCAAAATTAGCCGACGGAGTCTAAACGAAAGTTGTAGAGTATGTTCCCGCCTACGCGTGGATATAAAGAACATCGAAAATGGAGCTCGTATGCGAGAGTTATGATTTTTAGAAGTCGGAAAGTGAATTTGTGAAATCTGTTGTGATATCGATGACGTGGCAAAATCCTAGCCATCCATTGCTGATCTCGGTACCAACTTCGGATGTGTGACACGTCGCTTCGCATTAAGCCCAACGTCCGAGGTCGAGTACGCCCAGCGTACTTCGGTCTTGTGTGGTCCGAGAGATGGCCACGTCGCACCAAGCTATTCCGACACGTGCCTCGTACGAAGCCAGCTGTGGCTCTTATCCGAACTACGCCCAGCGTAGTCGAGGACTACGCCCAACGTACGTCCGAGGCTGGGCCTATAAAAAGGCTGCGAAGGCAGCCACTTCCTTCACACCTTTCAAAGCTTTTCTCTCTCTCTCTCTACTTTCTCTCTCTAGCCCCTAAACCCCCCTAAAGCCTAAGTAAACCCCCTAGCACCCGAAGGAAGCCCCGAGGCTCCCGGAGTCCCGAGAAAAAGGGTCTTTCGGTTCAGAAACGCTGCTCCAAGCGAAGCCCGGTTTTCGAGAAAACCCGATGTAAGTGAGCTACGCCTACGCTATTTTTAATATAGCTTCTAATTAATTATAGTAACATTATTAGGACCTTAAAATAATTATTTGGGCTATTATTATGAGTTATATAAGAGTGTTGCTGAACGCTTATATAATAGTAATAATAGCTAGACTATTAATTAGTCGCGGTTAACGTTAGACTAAACCCTAGTGGTATTGATACTAGGTTTTGTCAAGAGAAAATTGTTTGAGATAACGAAGTGCTGTCCGAGTACCGAGTCACCACCTTACCAGGTGAGTGCATATTCACTTTCATCTTACACATAGATATGAAGTATTTAATATAAATTACATGCTATGTGAGCATATTGTCTGAATACTTGCTATCTATGCTGATGAAAGATTTTTATACATGTTTTAAATGATTTAAACTGTATAAGTATTTTATATATCTACAAAAATGTTGGGGTAAAACATGGGTAGATGTAATAGACGATGTGTGATAAAATGATGAGAGGCCTTGATGTTGTTGTTGTTGATTCTGTCATCTAGCGGAGTGTGGATGACGACCACAGACTCTTCTAGACAGTCCAGTGGAACGCTAGCAGGCTCGCAACCTGTAGGTTTTTGTGAACGATGTGTTCACCGGTGTACTCCATCCCCCTCATGGTTGCCTTAAGGACAT
This sequence comes from Lactuca virosa, assembly GCF_052849685.1. Taxonomy (NCBI): domain Eukaryota; kingdom Viridiplantae; phylum Streptophyta; class Magnoliopsida; order Asterales; family Asteraceae; genus Lactuca; species Lactuca virosa. The sequence continues at coordinate 76,595,775 of NC_136426.1, forward strand.
TTATTGCTGAGGAATCCCCTTAGCAGTAGTCTCCATCCCGATGATGATCCTTAGGCTAGGTTCCTTATGATAGGTGTTTAGGGACGTAAAGTGAGGATAACGGGAACGGGTAATCGGGTTATTGTTGGTTGATGAAATTAATAACTTATTTATTGTGGGTTGAAAACCCTATGTGCTCACCAGGCTCCCAAGCCTGACCTACTTAGTTTTATGTATTACAGGTAGTGGCGCTCGAGCATAGATGTGATGTTTTGGATGAGGGATTACGGATATAGGCCTGTAGATATGAAATAATGTAGTAAGGCTTATATTGTACTGTTTATGCTTTTGATCTGTATCGAACATGAAATCCCGAGTCTTTTTAATGAAATACATTTCTACGGAAATGCTTTGATAAATCTTTATCATATTTTTTTTGGGAACAAATTCCGCAACACTTTTATGTAAAATGTTACTCAGATTTTCAAACAAGCATAAACAAAATCGGTCTTTTCTGGCCGTGAAAATGGGGATTTCACAGTTGGTATCAGAGCATTAGTTTAAGCGAACTAGGAATTTGTAGGATTTCTAGACTTAAACTTAGAATGCTAAGCGATGATTGTGAGGTGTGAGCACTAGCTTATTTTAGGAATTGTGCCTAAAATGCTTTTATGTGATAAATGATTTGTGCCTGATATGCTGTTATTTGTTCGGATCTATGGTCTGTTGCCGACCAGATCTGGAAACCTTATGTGTTTAGGATTCTAAACGTACGACTACGATATTAGAACTATCATGTAAACGTTTCGGAGAGATAAGGATGATTTAAACGTCTATCCTAAATGAAGATCTAAATTCACCTTATTCGGTGTATAGATCAAAATGGAAAGAACCCGCAGTGGAGCTGGGAATGCGAATGGGAATAGGAATCAACCCCCAGTGATTCAGCAAATACATGTTGTAGTAGAAGTTGCACCCGAGCCAATCACCATGGCTGGAGTACAAGCCACGATTCGAGCTATGTTAGCAGAACAAAGGGAGGAAATGAGGCAGATGTTGCACGAAAATAGGGACGAACCTACCATGCCCATTGAGCAACTCGAGCTGATTCCCGAGCAATCGAAGGAAGGGAACTATAGCCGCCACGTGAGTCAAGTTGGGACTCAAGGAGAACGAATGAATGACCCGGAGAGGGGAAACGACAAGGATGGGCGGATGTATAAGAATTTCTTGGGTGCGAAGCCACCAAGTCTCTCACGAAGCCCAAATCCTGTTGAGATTATAGATTGGATCTCCGAAATGGAGATGGTGTTCGAGAGCTGCAACTATAGCGAGAAACAGAAGACCGTCTTCGCAGTAAGACAACTGAAAACTGGAGTCTTGAGTTGGTGGAAGTTATTGGCAGATACGATGCCACGAGGAGAAGCCCTGAAGATGTCATGGGAAGAGTTCTTGGAACAACTGAAGATGCAGTACTGTTCAGAGATAGATCTAACTGATTTGAACAATGAGTTCCAAAACTTGAAGAATGGGAGAATGAGCATTGATGACTATGGTACTGCATTCACTGAGAATATGAAGTTATTTCCATACCTAGTGCCAACCGAATTCTCCAAAATTGAGAGGTTCGCAAATGGACTGCCAGCCGACTTTGGCCCGACGGTCAAGATGGCAACCACTCTGAAATCAGCGATTCGAGCAGCTAAGAATGTGGAGACCCAACAGAAGGAAAGGGGACTGGAGAGGGCTGAGGTTGGTGAGAAAAGGAAATTTGATGGATCCTCGAGATCCAGCAAGAAGAGTAAATTCTTGAAGCCTGGTTCGAGAGGAGGAGGAGCCGAAGCAAAATGGTGCGACAAATGCAAGAAGAAGCACTAAGGAAAATGTGACGGAGGGGTCACCTGTTTCAAGTGTGGAAAGCCCGGGCACTATGCCAACGAGTGCACGTTCACTAAGAAGGTCTGTTATGAGTGCAACGAGGAAGGGAACATTTCGAGGGACTGCCCGAAGAAGAAGGAGACAGGAAGACCCAACATTCCACCAAAGCCAAAGGTGAGAGCCTTCCAGATGACGCTCGAAGCTGCAAAGGAGGCAGAAGATGTCGCTTCAGGTACCTTTCTTGTAAATGGTTTGCCTGCCAATATACTGTTTGATTCTGGAGCAAACTACTCCTTTGTGTCACATAAGTTTGGTGGGAAACTAGCATTTCCCGTAGAAAAACTTGATAATGCCCTGATTGTAGAAGTTGCCAGTGGCAAATTCGTACCTGTTAGTAATCGTATTAGGAACATCGTCATCGACCTAAACGGAAACGAATTCCACGAAGAGCTGTTGCCCATAGAGTTGAACGGTTTTGACATCGTTCTGGGAATGGATTGGTTTAGCGCCAACGATGCAGAGATTCTTTGCAGGAAGAAGATAGTAAGGGTGAACCCACCCGAAAAAGAGTCATTTATGGTATACGGGGACAAACACAGAGTAAATTCTGGAATCATCTCCCTGATGAAAGCCAGGAAATGTTTGTTCAAGGGATGTGCATCGTACTTGGCATTCGTGATCGATGCAAAGAAGGAGAAAAAGGAGGTGCAGTGTATACCAATGGTGTGTGATTATCCGGAAGTCTTTCCCGAAGATCTTCCTGGATTACCACCTGATAGACAAGTAGAGTTCAGAATAGACTTGTTACCAGGAACAACACCGATAGCGAAGGTACCGTACCGATTAGCACCGACGGAGATGAAGGAGCTTATGACATAACTTCAGGAGTTGTTGGACAGTGGTTTCATTCGACCTAGTTCATCACCATGGGGAGCTCCGGTGCTATTTGTGAAGAAGAAAGACAAAAGCATGAGAATGTGTATAGACTACAGAGAGCTGAACAAGGCAACGGTGAAGAACAAGTACCCATTACCGAGGATTGATGACCTATTCGATCAACTGCAAGGTTCGAGCTATTTCTCAAAGATCGATCTCAGTTTAGGATATCATCAGCTAAAGGTAAGAGAGCAGGATATTGAGAAGACTGCATTCAGAACAAGATATGGACACTACGAGTTATTGGTTATGTCATTTGGACTAACCAATGCTCCAGCAGCGTTCACAGATTTGATGAATAGGGTTTGTAAACCATTCCTCGATAAATCTGTGATAGTGTTCATAGATGACATTCTGATTTACTCGAAAAGCCAGGAGGAGCATGACAGACACTTGTGAGAAGTGTTAGAAGTGTTAAAGAAGGAGAAGTTGTATGCAAAGTTCTCCAAGTGTGATTTCTGGATCCGAGAAGTCCAATTCTTGGGTCATGTGGTTAACCAGGAAGGGATAATGGTTGACCCAGCAAAAATCGAAGTGGTGATGAAGTGGGAACGACCGAAAAGTCCCACGGAGATTCGAAGCTTTCTAGGATTAGTTGGATACTACCGACGATTTATCCAAGGCTTTTCTTCGATAGCTGCTCCATTAACAGCCTTGACCCATAAAGGAGCTACTTATACATGGAGTGAGAAGCACGAAGAAGCATTCGAGAAGTTAAAGAAGAAGTTATGTGAAGCACCGATTCTTTCTCTACCCGGTGGAGTTGAAGACTTCGCGGTCTATAGTGACGCATCTGGAGTCGGGTTGGGTTGTGTTCTGACCCAAAGAGAAAAGGTGATAGCATACGCATCTCGACAATTGAAGGAGCACGAAAAGAACTACCCCACTCGTGATTTGGAGTTGGCAGCGGTAGTATTTGCCTTGAAAATATGGAGGCATTACCTCTATGGTACGAAGTGCAAACTTTTCACTGATCATAAGAGTCTCCAGTATCTCTTTAATCAGAAAGAATTGAACATGAGACAACGACGTTGGCTAGAGTTTCTCAAGGACTACGACTGTGAGATACTTTACCACCCCGGTAAAGCGAATGTTGACGTTGATGCTCTCAGTCGGAAAGTCAACCTTGAAAGGAAAAGGCTAAGAGCGTTGAGAATAGAAGTTGTCTCGACGATTGTGGAAAGTATCAGGAAAGCTCAAGAAGAAGCTTCAGGGAAGGATGACCGAAAGAAAGAACGTTTAGGCAAAACGTTAGTGTTTGGTACAAACAGTCAAGGACTGAAGGTATTCCAAGATCGGATTTGGGTACCTAAGACGGGAGGAATAAGAGATCTTCTGATGGAAGAAGCGCACAAGACCATGTACTCAATTCATCCCGGCAGCACAAAAATGTATATGGACCTAAAACCCTACTACTGGTGGCCGACGATGAAGCTCGATGTTGCAAAGTATGTAGCCGAGTGTGTAACTTGTGCAAGAGTCAAGGCATAACATCAGAAACCATACGGGAGTTTAGAACCCTTACCTGTACCCATGGGTAAATGGGAAGACATCACCATGGATTTTGTGACTAAACTGTCGAGGATGAAGAACGGTCATGACATGATTTGGGTAGTCGTAGATCATTTCACCAAGAGTGCACACTTCATAGCAGCTAACGAAAGATGGCCGATGGATAAGCTCGCCAATGCTTACGTGAAGGAGGTGGTAAGACTTCACGGTGTTCCTTTAACGATTGTATCAGATCGTGATAGTCGATTCACGTCAAGGTTTTGGAGGAGTCTACAAGAGGAATTCGGTACGAAATTGTGTTTAAGTATAGCTTATCATCCGCAGACCGATGGTCAGAGCGAAAGAACGATTCAAACGTTGGAGGATATGCTAAGAGCGTGTACCCTAGAGTTCCAAGGTAACTGGGATGAACACTTACCTCTGGTAGAATTTTCCTACAACAACAGTTACCATTCGAGCATCAAGATGGCACCTTATCAAGCCTTATATGGACAAAAGTGTCGTACGCCGTCTTGTTGGCTTGAAGCTGGAGAAAAGCAGTTTATGGGCCCCGAGATAGTCCATGAGACTGCTGAGAAGCTGAAGGTGATTAGGGAAAGAATGTTAGCAGCTCAGGATCGTCAGAAGAGCTATGCTGACAAGAAAAGACGACCGATGACTTTTGAAGTTGGGGATTCGGTTTTGCTTAAAGTCTCATCGTAGAAGGGACTTATAAGATTCGGGAAACGAGGAAAGCTAAGTCCAAGGTTTATTGGACCGTTTAAAGTTCTTCAGAAGATTGGGAACTAAGCTTACAAGCTCGAGTTACCCGAAGAACTGGATGGAATTCATAACACTTTCCATGTGTGTTATTTGAGGAATTTCACAGGAGAAGTTCCCGACATAATTCCAATCTCAGGTTAAGAATGGATGAAAATAAGAAGCTAATCGAAGAGCCCGATGCAATCGTTGACCGTAAGACTAAGAAGTTACGACGCAAGATGGTCGACTTAGTGCTAGTCCGTTGGAAACATACGAATGGGCCGAATCTCACTTGGGAAACAGAAAGTGACATGATGAGTCGCTATCCGCATCTGTTTGTTGACGCATGATTCCGAGACGGAATCATCCTAAGGGGGAGAGAATTGTAACGCCCGTGTTTCGGGGCTAAGCATTGTTAGATGATGTAATAGTCTAGGTCAACTGTTGTAACTCTTTTTAAAGTAATAAAGATGAAATATTTGAGTATTATGTGAATTTGTGTGTTTTATACTTTATTATAAGGTATAAATTAATAAATAATAAAAATAAGCGTCAAAATTAAAGTGTGAGATAAACCGGATATCTTTACATAAAGTCGTAGTGGTCGAAACAAGGATTCCGGGGATATAAAGTACGCCGAAATCCGAGTTATAACGAAGAAGTTATGACCCGTCAAAGTTTCGCGACGGAACCGGCACGGTACCGTAAATAGTGAATTTACGATAGAGCGATTTTTTAGCCTTAGTGATCTAAACGAAAGTCGTAGAATACGTTAAACCGAGAGCGTGCATGAAAAGAACGCCCAAATCTGACTTCGTATGAGGAAGTTATGATTTTTCGAAGTTTCAGCTTAGCAGTGTACAGCCCGAAGTTCGAATATTAGATCGAGCGGTTTTTAGCCGACACAACCTAAACGAGAATTGAAGATCTCGTTAATAGTAGTGTAACGATAAAAAGACAGACGAAAATGGATGTCAGATGAAAAAGTTATGAATTTTTAACGGACCAATCATGTTCCGGCCTGTTAAAAATATAACTTTTAAAATAAAGTCAAAATTAGCCGACGGAGTCTAAACGAAAGTTATAGAGTACGTTCCCGCCTACATGTGGATATAAATAACGTCGAAAATGGAGCTCGTATGCGAGAGTTATGATTTTTAGAAGTCGGAAAGTGAATTTGCGAAATCTGTTGCGATATCGATGACGTGGCAAAATCCTAGCCATCCATTGCTGATCTCGGTACCAACTTCGGATGTGTGACACGTCGTTTTGCATTACGCCCAGAGTCCGAGGTCGAGTACGCCCAGCGTACTTCGGTCTTGTGTGGTCCGAGAGATGGCTACGTCGCACCAAGCTATTCCGGACACGTGCCTCGTACAAAGCCAGCTGTGGCTCTTATCCGAACTACGCCCAGCGTAGCCGAGGACTACGCCCAGCGTACGTCCAAGGCTGGGCCTATAAAAAGGCTGCGAAGGCAGCCACTTCCTTCACACCTTTCAAAGCTTTCTCTCTCTCTCTCTACTTTCTCTCTCTAGCCCCTAAACCCCCCTAAAGCCTAGGTAAACCCCCTAGCACCCGAAGGAAGCCCCGAGGCTCCCGAAGTCCCGAGAAAAAGGGTCTTTCGGTTCAGAAACACTGCTCCAAACGAGGCCCGGTTTTCGAGAAAACCCGCTGTAAGTGAGCTACGCCTACGCTATTTTTAATATAGCTTCTAATTAATTATAGTAACATTATTAGGACCTTAAATTAATTATTTGGGCTATTATTATGAGTTATATAAGAGTTTTGTTTAACGCTTATATAATAGTAATAATAGCTAGACTATTAATTAGTCGCGGTTAACGTTAGACTAAACCCTAGTGGTATTGATACTAGGTTTTGTCAAGAGAAAAATGTTTGAGATAACGAAGTGCTGTCTGAGTACCGAGTCACCACCTTACCAGGTGAGTGCATAGTCACTTTCATCTCACACATAGATATGAAGTATTTAATATAAATTACGTGCTATGTGTGCATATTGTGTGAATACTTGCTGTCTATGCTGATGAAAGATTTTTATACATGTTTTAAATGATTTAAACTGTATAAGTATTTTATATTTCTACAAAAATGTTGGGGTATAACATGGGTAGATGTAATAGACGATGTGTGATAAAATGATGAGAGGCCTCGATGTTGTTGTTGTTGATTCTGTCATCTAGCGGAGTATGGATGACGACCACTGACTCTTCTAGACAGTCTAGTGGAACGCTAGCAGGCTCGCAACCTGTAGGTGTTTGCGAACGATGTGTTCACCGGTGTACTCCATCCCCCTCATGGTTGGCTTAAGGACATTTATTGCTGAGGAATCTCCTTAGTAGTAGTGTCCATCCCAATGATGATCCTTAGGCTAGGTCCCTTATGATAGGTGTTTAGGGACATACAGTGAGGATAACGAGAACGGGTAATCGGGTTATTGTTGGTTGATGAAATTAATAACTTATTTATTGTGGGTTGAAAACCCTATGTGCTCACCAGGCTCCCAAGTCTGACCCACTCAGTTTTATGTATTACAGGTAGTGGCGCTCGAGCATAGATGTGATGTTTTGGATGAGGGATTACGGATATAGGCCTGTAGATATGAAATAATGTAGTAAGACTTATATTGTACTGTTTATGCTTTTGATTTGTATCGAACATGACACCCCGAGTCTTTTTAATGAAATACATTTCTACGAAAATGCTTTGATAAATCTTTATCATATATTTTTTTTGGAACAAATTCCGCAACACTTTTATGTAAAATGTTACTCTAATTTTCAAACAAGCATAAACAAAATCGGTATTTTCTGGCCGTGAAAATGGGGATGTCACAGTATAGTTCTATAGTTCTATGATTTTTAGTTGATTCTATGTCGATCCTATATATATATATATATATATATATATATATATATATATATATATATATATATATATAAAGAGAGAGAGAGAGAGAGAGAGAGAGAGAGGTTCCGTTGAGATTTAAAATAAAATAGAGATCTTGAGATTCAACCTCTACCACATAATTCACATATGCCGTTCTAACCCTCCGGCGTACCGGCGGGACAGACCAGTTATAATCATAAATGATTATGTAGCGCCGTCCATTGCTTTCACCTCTACCACCTTCCCCGCCACCACAATTGTCACCGCCACCACCACTACCTCCACCTCTACCACCAGCCGACCCTACCACTGCAACCTTCGTCACTTATACCACCGCCACCATGGTCACCACCACCTCTTCTGCCACAAATTGTTATAATCATATATGATTACTCAATATGTGAATAAACATATATGTATAATCATTTGTGATTAGACATATAAGTATAAACATGTATAATCATATATAATTATACATCTCTAACATATAATCATTTATGATTAGACATACCCCGCTGCTGCCGGTACGCTAGAGCTTTAGGACGGCAAATGAGAAATATGTGGCTAAGGTTGAATCTCAAGATCTCTATTTTTTTTTAATCTCAAGTGAACCGACCCATATATATATATATATATATATATATATATATATATATATATATATATATATATATATATATATATATAGAGAGAGAGAGAGAGAGAGAGAGAGAGAGCTAGGTTCAACTGTTTCTCACATCTATTGTGTGCTAGAATGCACCAATAAGAATTTAGTAAAATTAAATTATTATTTAATCAAATAAAGATAGATATTAAATGATTTTCATAATTATATGTATATTAAATGATGTCCATAGTTATAATTCCTTTTTTATGGAAACTAATAAATTCGTCATCAATATTGTCACAACTACCATTTTTGGCTAGGAAATTCTATCTATATATGATCAACTCTTGTTGTATCTTGTAACCCTAATTTTTCCCGGTTCAACCCCCCTTATTGGACCAGGATCCTTTTATTGGGCCTAATGGGCCAATAAACCCTCAAATTGATTCTTTTGGGGTAAGGATCCTTATATGGGCCCTAATTGGACCCACATTCATTAAACTATAACATTTTGGGCCATAAGACTTTTTATGGGCCTTATTGGACCTAAAATGTCACACTTGGTTTCCTGGGCCTTATTGGGCTGTAAACCCAATTCCTATATCATTGTTGGGCCGTAAACTCTCATATGGGCCCAATGGGCCGAAAACCTTCATAATGGGCCTATAATTTCAAGAATATCCAATATGAGCCCAAAACACTCCTTTCTTTCACTCTTTCCTCTCATTCTCGCCCTATATCAAAAAAAATTCCTTAGAAATAATTACTTGACACCTCATCTTTAACTAGAGGATCTCCATGTAAATTACATCACATACTTCCAAGATTAAGCACCTTAATCCATCATGTAATAACCAATCCATTCTCTCTCTCTCTCTTTCTCTCTTCTTAACTCACGGCTAAGATGCATCCCACCACTCTTATCTTCTTTTCATTACAACTTCACCAAAAACTCTCTCTAGAACTCCAAGAATTCACCCATCCTGTCTCTTCAAATTTCGTGTGTGCTTGTGTGAGATCAAGAACACTTCATCCAAAAATCCACTCATCTTGGTAAGCTACTTCCACTCAAGGGGTTTAACTTCATGTTCTTGTTAAACTTACTTTTCTTAACACTTCATTTCATGATCCATGTTCCTTAGAAACCTCATAAGTTCGAGATCTACTCAAGGGAGCTTGTTAGAGCCGAAAACTCCTCCAATCTTCTTCCAAAACCGATCCATCAACCCCAATGTGAGTTCATACCCATATTTTCGGTTTTTACTATGCTTTGGGGGAGAATACAGGTTGTTTTGTGTAGATCTATGTGTATATGCATGATTATGTATGTTTTTCATGTTATATGTTGTGATTATGTGTTATAGACTTCATAAACTCTACAATATGCTAAATATGATGATATCTGTAGAACATAACACTTGATACAACTTATTATGCAAAGAAAAGGCTTAAAACATTTCAAGGTTGTTTAAACTAAGAAAAATCGTATAAGAGGGCCAAAAATGACAAAATAACCAAAAAGTGAAGTTATTATGCATAACTCACGGTATTGAAAAGATTTATTCGAATAAATATGGATCTTTATGGTATTTATGATTTTAGAAGGGCTAAAAGTGTAAACTTTGGCAAATGGGCCTCATATTGGGCTTCCACGTTTTGGGCTAAATTTGTAAATTTTTGGACTTTTGTGGGCTTAAGTGTCATTTTAAACAAAGTTGAGTCAAAAATGTTATTTTTCGATTATAAGGGCTGAAAATGAAAATTTTATCAAACTTGGGCCAAAAAGGAATAATTTCTATGCTTTTGGGCCGAAAATGATCTTTTTGACAAAAGTGGGGTTAAAAATGTTATTTTACTCGAATCAAGCCCTTAAATGTAAACTTTTGGCTTTAAAGGACCTAAAGTGTCATTTTTACCAAAAATGTGCCTAAATTGCAAATTTTCGGTTTTAAGGACCAAAAATATATTTTTACAAAAAGTGGGCCTTTTATGTCATTTTGTTAAAACAACTAAGTTTAAACAACCAACATATAACAAACGGATCAATTACGTCATTTACATGCTTGTTGGGCCTGGAATATCCAGAATATCCATCTACATGCTTGTTGACTTCCTACATTCACATACATACTCGTTGGACTTCGTAAACTTAAAATATACACGGAAACAATATACACTGTGCAATTTCATATTCGCGTAAATTCAGTTAAGGATCTTGTGATACACTTCGTTTGACACCTATCGAGTGTACAATCGTAGCCTGTAGTTATAACCAGAGTGTCCTGGAGGGAGAGCGGGAGTTTGTGTATAGATCTATACGGGGGTGACACCCCACACCTGAGCTGTTCGCTACAGTTAGACTAGGCCAGTCTAGGGTGACAAACCTTACCTTAAACAAGTCAGCGTCTGAAAAACGTCATGACGGGCGGATCAGTCATTATCAAGTATGGTTATAGCGACTCACAAAGAAATTTAACTCCATTATAAAAATTTACGGAATACCTTTACAATTTGGTAACATGGAAACTTATACTGATAAGACCACAACGTTTTATAGACAGATAATATCAGATTGTCTGGGACCATTCACTTTATACATCTTCAAACATTAACACACATGCATTAACATAAGATTGGACACAAACATTTCAAATCGTTTTTCAGAAAATATCGGATTTTCTGGTGTTTACAAAGTTATACAAAACATTTTACTCAAACAAGCTTATGAACTCACCAACATTATATGTGTTGACGTTTTCAAATTAACTTGTATTCTCATGAAATCGTTAAGCAGAAAGGTCGACATGAACATATGGGAATTGTCATATTTTGTATCATCATACATTAACTATTTGGGCATGTAATATTTAATACAATACTTGATGTAAACAATGATGGTTGTATTTGGTATGTATGATGATGGTGTTTGTCATGTTTCATTTATATTCACTGTGATGATATTACAAGATGAAGTCACCCAAACCCCCAAACGTTTCCGCCTTCTGGTTCGGGGGTGTGACAAATATCAGCAATGATATTTTTTCAGAATGAATCCGCATCTAGTTTTTCATGTAGGAGTTCGTATTTTGTTTCATGACTCACTCGCTCAAAATACAACAAAGTTGCTTAGAACATGGAGAACGAGAGTGTATTCTAGTAGAACGAGAGTGTATTCTAGTAGAATACATTCTCGTTCTTCATATTCCATGCAACTTTTTCGTATTTTAAGTGAGTGGGTCTATAAACAAAACACGAACCCATACATAAATACCTAGATGCGAAATCATTCTGAAAGAATGTTATTTCCGATATTAATAATGCATTTAATTCGTTTCCATAAAAAAAGAGAATTATAATTATCGATATCATTTAATATACATACAATTATGGAAATCATTTAATATCTATCTTTGATGCTTGTCGGTGTGCTGGTATTTCTGCGAAGAAAGAAGCGCCAATGAACTTTTTAACGGACCCGTAGGATGGAAGGTTCACACTTAGACCGACTGACATTTTGGTCTTTGGATGGGTAGGAGGGAAGCACGCGTGTGTAGATCTTACTGGGGTCTCTCCTCTCGTTGGTTTGAGGAGCAGGGGTTTCATAGAAGGGCATGCCGCTTTGAAAGCCGATGCGTGCAAAGTGGCAAAGCACGAGAATGCATGTATAGAAAATCAACATGTGTTTGTACCTTTTGCATTTGGTACATTTGGTTTTCTCGCACCAGAGGCGGTGGAGCTCCTCAACAGAGTCCAACGGGTCATGCATTCTAATGTCATATCTCCTAGATCCACAGATGTTGTTTTCAAAAGAATTAGTTTTGTCATCCAGAAAGGGCTAGCGGCGCAACTTGTTGTCCGTTTGCCTTCCATCGATATGTATTGAACTATATTAATCGAATTTATAATATACTTCAGGTTTATATATATATATATATATATATATATATATATATATATATATATATATATATATATATATATATAACGTTGATATTAAAAATCAAACGAATATCACCCAACAATATATATATATATATATATATATATATATATATATATATATATATATAGGGGTGTGATCGGTTGAGAACTCATAGTTTCCCGAAAACCTGAGAACTAAAGGTGGAGCGTTGGATCAAAATTAACTCATTAAGGGCATGATCGTCATATTACCGATCTCATTTAATGTTTAATTTTTTTTGTTATTGGAAATATTAATAAAATGTTCTAAAAATTAACATAATAAAAAAAATTTCAAATTTTTTTTTAAATAATTTTCGATTTTTTTAAAAAAAATAGAGATTTTTTACTTTTTTCAGAAAACATGAACTTTAAAAAAAAAATTGAAATTTTTTTTTAAATAAAAACTGCATATATTTTTTTTAAAAACTGCATTTTTTCCAAAAACTATAAATTTTTCAAAAAAAAAAAACTGCATTTAAAAAAAAACTGCAACTTTTTTTTAAACAAATTGCATTTTTTTATAAAGTAAATATTTAAAAATCAGTAAATTAAAAAAACTAGAATTATTAAAAAATCTAATTTTTTTAACAAAAAAAAAATCAAAGTTTTAGGTGTATATATGCATATTTTTTCAAATGCATATGTGCATATTTGTTATACTAAAATATTCGTAAATAATCATAAAAAATCTAATTTTTATTAATCAATCTATAAACATAATAATACAAGAATTTTATTTGATACAAAATAAAATATAAAATATAAAAAATGCTACAAAGATTCGCAATATTGTCATTTCTTCATTTCTTCATATCAAAATTTCCATATTTTCTTCAATGTATCACTTTTCACCTCTTCAATATTTTCCACAAATTCTTCAAAATCTACAATAAAATTAAAAAAAAGATGATTAATGCAAGAGCACTCACAAAAATGTACATGTATATATCATGTAATACTCAGATGTGATTATATCATGTAAGATTCACATATTGATTATATAATGTGATATTCACATTTGATTGTATATTTTAAGATTCAAATGTGAAATTGACAACAAAATTTTAAAAAATAATTAACGAAGAACACACACACAAAATGCATGTGTGCATATAGATGTAATTCATATGTGATTCACTTGTGATTTACATGTGAATCACATGTAATTGATATGTGATTCACTTGTGATTTACATGTGAATTACATGTGATTAATATGTGAATTACATGTGAATCACATGTAATTCATATGTGATTTACATGTGAATCACAGTAATTCATATGTGATTCACTTGTGATTTACATGTGATTCATATGTGAATTATATGTGATTTACATGTAATTCATATGTGATTCACTTGTGATTTACATGTGAATTACTTGTGATTCATATGTGAATTACATGTGATTTACATGTGAATTACTTGTGATTCATATGTGACTTACATGTGAATTACTTGTGATTCATATGTGAATTACATGTGATTTACATGTGAATCACATGTAATTCATATGTGAATTACATGTGAATCACGTGTGATTCATATGTGATTCACTTGTAATTTACATGTGATTCATATGTGAATTACATGTGATTTACATGTGAATCACATGTAATTCATATGTGATTCACTTGTGATTTACATGTGAATTACACGTGATTCATATGTGATTTACATGTGAGTCGCATGTAATTAATATGTGATTCACTTGTGATTTACATGTGAATTATATGTGATTTACATGTGAATTATATATAATTCATATCTATCTTCATCAAATTGCCATGATAATATTATAACACCTTTTCTAAAGCTGATATCAACTAATTCTGAGAAGTCGTGCAATGAGAACTTATACACAAAGCAATAGCAATTGTACATTTCATGGAACATAAAGTTTCAAGCAATTTAATTGTAAGTTATTTATTTAAAATATAAGATTTTACCTGAGGGTTTTTCGTTAGGAAAGGTGTAAGTCAAAACCTCCAACAAAGCCGACATTTTCCGCCGGAATTCACGACCCAAAAAAATTACTCATCCAATTCTTTAATAATCTCCAAAAAGTCCGATTAAAAAAGAAGATAAAATAAATATAAAAAAAAATCATCTTGCATCAACCAATCAAATCAATAAGAATTAAGTTATCTCACGATTAATAGATCCACCAATGTCTCATGTCAATTTTCACTCAAAACTTCCAAAAAAATCTCAAATTTTGTTACATGGATGAAATATATGATTTTTATATACTTTCAAATTGCACGACAATAATAAAATACCAAAATTTTCATAATCTCTTTCAGAAATGTACTTCTGTAATGTAAAAAAAATAAGATTAATGGATCATGGAATATTTTTCTATAACAAAACAGCACAAAAAGGTTACAGTTCTTTACCAACATAATGTTTCCTAATTTTTATGTAACCAAAGATTCAACTTTTTACTTTCCAATACAACACCAACTTAGAAAAAAATATATAAAAAGAGCACCAACACCAATTACAACTGCCCTAAACTGGAAAAGCATGTATTTTTTATTCCAATTCCAAATTGAAAAAAAAAAAAAGATTGCAAGAGCATAAATCCAGATATTGTTTCAGAATGATAAGAACTTGCTAAATATCCATGATCAACATTTTAATAATTGCTCGAATCTATTACATCAAAAAACCAAAGCAAGATCAGATTTTGTTGGACAACATAGTAGTTGAGTTTCTCCATTGGTGTCAATACCTCAATACGACACCACCTCAATATGCTGCAACCATAACCATTTCAAAGATTTATAAGATATCTCTTTTTTACTAAGTTTCAATGATTGAGGATCCTTTTCTTTTTAACTCAATCAATCCAGACAGCTATTATGACTTTCTTTTTTACTTAATCTTAATCTGGAGACAATGTATTAATAAGTTAAGTAAAAAAACTAGGATTAATGTATCAAGACACTAACCTTTAACATATTTGATGAATATCATGAAGATTTATCCAGTCATACAACACTATAAAAAACAATAACTCAAATTTCAGCCACTTTAAGTAGAATGATATAGTTAGTACCTGTGTGATGACTTTATTAGCAACGAGTTCATCGACATTTCTGATGTTGACTTGGACAGAATCCTAAATTGGAATTGGTTCATCTTTTATGAAGTCAAAGTGAAGTTAACATGCGATATTTCTCATTGAGGCATTTCATCGAACATGTTGAGTGCAAACAAATATCTATATTTTTCAATAACACTGGTGTCTATTTTTATACCTACAATCAACACAAGGATTTAACTCTTTTTAAAAACATATTGACTAAACAGGTTCAAATTAATGATTAGGCAAAAACAATTCATAAAGGTCAAACAAAGGTAAGGAATGAACAATAGAAATAGATGATACCTAAATTTTCATCAGTAGATACATGGTGGGTACATGCGTTCTCTACCAAAGGGGCATATGGAACTCGTGATTCCTAGATTCGCAGAAGGGGATGTCTCATTAAATTTTACACACATGGTGGGTACGTGCGTTCTCTTAAATATCTTCTAAATGGTAAGAATGTGTTACGATTAAATGAGGACATGAATGGAAATCTTTAATAATTCTCGATATATTTGGTTAGTTTATGGTTTGATGCCAATTTTTATTTTTTGAAATGAAAAAGCTTACTTACATTATATCTTGCTTGAATTAACGAAACAGTCTTTATTATTTTTCAACTGAAAATAAATGATAGATTATCGTATATAATTAGATAACATAGACTTTTATGTTCAAAAAATAAATGTTATGATTAAACTGTATACTAACCCAAAATATTGGGTCTTTATCGGAGATTTTGGTAACATGAATTGAAAAGTGAAATAACTAAATGTAGTTTTTTTTTTGAAATGACAGTATATTAAATGAACAAATCTAGGATTAGCAAGAAGCTAAAAGCAGTGGTGGAGATAGAAATTTTGATACAGGGTACAAACATTGTCAAGATTCAAATTAGTAAATGTAAAAAGTTTCTTAATATTTAGAGTCGTAAATCGAAAAATTATAATTAAAGCAAAAGTTACAATTAAATCCGCCTAGTCGTTATGTCTTTAAATCCATCAATGATATCGTCATTAAGAACTTGTATAAATATGTTTTTCTAAATACAAGTGATTAGACAATCGTTTAAAACTGGATCATCCATGTTATTCTGCAGCTTATTCTCTCTACATTTGATGTAACAACCGGAAAAAAATATTTTATTTAGTTATCATATGTATCAAAAACATGGAAAATCCCTCTAGGTGTGGTATAGTAACATATACTCGTACAACATGCTTACAAATAATTAGTTTTTATGTATAAAACAATTTTTAAGGGATGTTATAGCATCCATACCACCCCATATAGCTCCACCATTGGCTAAAACGTAGGGAAACCAACAAGATATCGAATACAATATAAGTGTGAGAAAGGCGAGATATTTCGATCTACCTAATTACCAACACCTAGTCCACTTCTATAATTGCACCAAAACAGACGCGCAGACAATACATATATGTATTGGTTGTGTGTATGTTTACTTTGTAGATCGTTTGTTGTTTAGAAGAACTTAAACTTAAAAAAGTATGCGCAATCATTTTTTAGAACAATAATGATACAACCTTTTCAAACCTTCACAAACCACATCTAACCTAAAAAAAGTAACACCCCTTAAAAAAGAACACGTTCCAAGTTATTAATCTCAAATCAAACGTCTATATATAATTTTCAATGCATATTGTACAAGTTAATAAAATATCATGTTAATAAAATATCATGATTTAAAACAAAAAATAAACACATACGTTTTATCATTTTAATATATATATATATATATATATATATATATATATATATATATATATATATATATATATAGGTTCAAATTTTCTCACATCTATTGTGTGCTACAATGCACCAATAAAAATTTAGTAAAATTAAATTATTATTTAATCAAATAAAGATTGATATTAAATGATTTACATAATTATATGTATATTAAATGATATCCATACTTATAATTGTTTTTTTTAACTAATTAAATTCGTCATTAATGTCAACAATAATATTCTTTCAGAATGAATTCGTATCTAGAAAAATGAGAGTGTATTCTAGCAGAATAAGAGTGTATTCTAGTAATACACTCTTGTTCTTCATATTCCATACAACTTTGTATTTTAAGTGAGTGAGTGCTGAAACAAAACACGAACTCATACATAAAAATCTAGATGCGAATTCATTTTGAAAGAATGTTTTTTTCTGACATTAATGACGACTTTAATTACTTTCCATAAAAAAAAGAATTATAATTATGGATATCATTTAATATACATACAATTATGAAATAATTGAATATCTATCTTTATTTAATTAAATGATTATTTAATTTACTAAATTCATATTGGTGCATTCTAGCACACAATAAATGTGAGAAACACAATAATCTAGCCATATATATATATATATATATATATATATATATATATATATATATATATAAGGATGGTTCAATTGAGAAAAAAATGTTGAGAACAAAGGAATGAATCTGGGTCATTTATTTTGAATCTGCCGCTTAAGCGCTCCAGCGTACCGGGTCGACTGAACAGATCATATTCATATATGAATACGTATATTTATATATAAATAAGTATAACGGAAATGATTATTCATATACGAATATGAAGACGATGGGTAGTGGCGGAGGTGGCGGTTGTTAATGGTGGTTGGTTGTGGAGGTAGTGGTAGTGTTGGTGGCGGAGGGAGGTGGTGTATTCATATACGAATACACATTTATTTATATTCATATATGAATATTACTCAACCTCCGTCAGCCAGGTACGTCTGAGCGTTTTGCGGCAAAAATAAATGATTGGCTGATTTACCCAATTCTCAACTTTTTTTATTTTCTCAGTTGAATCTCTCTCTCTCTCTCTCTCTATATATATATATATATATATATATATATATATATATATATATATTTATATACTATTATATAAAGCATATTTGACATTTCTTGAAATTTAAGAGGTACCATATCTATGTACAACAAATTTATGCTTACCAATCCATACACATATTTTGTATTTACTTTTTAGAAATTAAATGACATTAAACATTAACTTTAGACATTAAATTAAGAAATTAAACAATAATTTCTATTTTCTCCTATGTATCTCTACAATCACTTTTTTCCTCAAACAAATAACAACCACCCTAATCAGAAGCGTCGACATCCTCATCCGCCCGATTCATCGTCCTCACCACCATCGGCAGTGAACCACCACCCACTATCCAACCTCGCACCACCGCCATTTCTTTATCGCCACCACTCATCGACACTGACCACTGCAACACTCATCAATGCAACCACCAGTAAAACCGGTTCTAATCGGATTATCAACGAAAAGAATGTCGAATATTCGATTCCAAAAACCTAGATTAGGTTCAAGTAATTTGGATTTTTTTTGTGGAATTTTCTTTTTTATGGAAATCACTTTCATCTTCTTTGTTTTCACATTCATTTGTGCATTTTTAGCATCTGACTTGTGCATTTTGTTTATATATAGGGAAATGATGATGTCTATCCTGACTCTTGTGTTGGGGTAAGGGACCATCTGTGGGAGGATGTAAATCAAGGTTGATTTGTGCTTTATGTGAGAAAGAAAGCAGAGTTATTAATGTCAACAACAGTCATGTGGGAGCATATTAACAAAAAAAGAAAATTTCAATTTGAAATGTAGGTATGCCAAATGCTTACTTTAAAGGAAGAAAGGGAGAAGATCGTCATTTTAAAATAAGAAAATGGTTTTATTTGTAAATTATGGCTTATTAACAAAAATAGAAAATTTCAATTTGGGTTCCAAGTGTTTTCTTTTTCTATTTAGGAAGAGGTTTATGAAGACGACAAGTTAGGAAAAACCAGACAAGTTGTTGAATATGGAGTAATGTGATTTGAAAGGTAGTGGCTGGAATTATTTATTAAATTAAGCCTATTTATTTTGGTTTATTATACAATGTATTGAACAAAATAAGTTAGAAGTAGAATGTCATAGTAAGCAAGGGAATGAAAGTATTTGGTGTCAAATTTAATTTGGTTATCATCATCGTTCTTTATTGTTTTTGTTTTTCAATATCGGTTATTCAATGAAGGTTTTCGAATTTCTCAATTTTTATGTTCCAATTTCAGATTGCTATATGTTGTTTATGGTTTTTTGATGATGTAATGCTATTTCCAAGTTGCAGGTTGGTAGATTTACAGTGAGGGGCGATATAGATGGAAAATCAAAGTATTTGGAAAAGAACTTTGTTTCTGACATGACATCTATTAATTGCATCCTTCTATATTTATCGAAGGTTGTGCTCATTATAAGTATCTTGCTCCTGAGGTACTTGCAGGCATGAAATGAACTTTGTGTATGCAATGTGTACTGATGAAATGATGGGAGGAAAAAAGGGTATGGGTTTGTAAAGAACAATGATGTGGAAGATGATGTTTGTGCTACCAGTTAGGTAAATACCAATATTTCTTGAATGATATTATATTTTTCTTCAAGTTTTGATTGTGGTTAGGTAACAAAGAATGTGCATTTATCATTTAATTGGCTACGGGACATTGTAAATCAGTTATTGTGTGTAAAATAGGGGCAACTTTTCTTTTGTAATATAGATCGAGTACTAGAAATCAAATGATATGTTAAAAGTAGTTTTGAATACAAAGCTGCCAAAGAAAGTCATGGATTTGGGAATTGCCCATGTCTACTTATGACTTGAAAGGTCAAACATATGTCAGCTATTGTCATTTGTATACTCAAGAAATATTTGTTCTTCCCTTTGAAATAATTAGTTGATAGTGGGATTTTTTGCATGTTTTGTACAACAATTACAAAACAGAGGAGATAACTACAAGTACTTAGTTTGAACTTTTTTAAATGATAAATTTTTTTGTTTTGTGCTTAACGGTGATATTGTTCTTTTTGTCATGCTGATAACTTTTAAAAGTAATTTGGTTTATAATTTGAGTTTTGGCTTATCTATTTGGTGTCTGTGAATGAATTAATAGATATACCTACATAAATTTTGGCATGATCCATTTTTTTGGTCTTATTTTTCATAATCAAAGATGAAAGGATGCAGTTCACCAGGGTGGTAGGAGAAAAGCCGATACCAAGTATGAACGAGTCACAAGGAGCCTCGATAGGCAAACGAACGTTTGGTAGTAATTAAAGAATTGGCCGGGAACTTTTGTTGATGGAAGTAAAAAGCAACTACTTGTGAATGAGATGCTTAGTACTACTTGTAAATACTTTTTTCATTTTCAGTTTATTTATATAGTCCTTCGATTTATAATTTGTGTAAGATTTGAGTTTCTTTTTGTATTTAGGTAATATGCAAACCAATATGCAAACCTCTTTAATTTTAATTTGATAACTAAATAGACCGTGTTTACCTGCCGATATGAAACCAAGGACCGAAATGAAAGAATTGTTTTTTCATAATATTAAGATGTGATCCAAAGTACATTGCTATATTAGACAAAATAATAAACGTACATCACATAGTGATGAATATATTAAAGAATACAGTGTTCGTTGAAAATAAATCGAATCCATGAATTGAAACTAATGCTTGGTGATAGTTGTGAACACATTGTGTCTTATTTTTAACATTACATGTTTCCTAAAACAAACTAATCAATGTCCGTCGAAAAAATATAAATTAATTACCGAGACAAACTATTCCCAGCCCGCCGCTTTGCGCGGGTAAACGGTTACTATATATATATATATATATATATATATATATATATATATATATATATATATATATATATATATATATATATATTAATTTCTATTGATAAATATGTTTACTGTAGGAATCATTCAAACATACTTTTTTATTGGATATATATTTTTGTACGTTACAACACGATATAAAAATCTAAAGTTATAAGTAGATAACTTTTTATGGACAATGTTTTAATAGAAAATTAATAATACAATATTGTATCAAAAATAAATAAAAATTAAGACGGTATAATAAACAAATAACTAATACGTTGCTATTTCTTGATTTATGAAATTATGGTATTTCTACGTATTTTTTTGGTCCTCGTTTTAAAATTTGACCGGGTGATAAAATTTGTTTGTGAAAATGAATTTTATAAACTAGATAAATAAAAATGTTAGATAACATAAAAACAATCATTCAGTTTTTTTAGCAGCATTTAGATTTTAAAAAACAAATATTTTTTTCTTGTAGACCGGACATATTTGGTCCACACATTCTTCTACAAATGTTTTGCAAAGTGGCCTTGTAATTTAGACATCTATCTAATCAAAAACAAAATTCATTAGGCTGGAGGGAGTGGCTCGCCAGCCATGCTCGCCTCCGGCTTGCTAAAAGTGCTAAACTCATTCCCTACAAATGTGTCAAAATTCCTCGCCAAAACAAAGTCGCGAGTCTTAGCATGAGGAAAGAGAAAGGGATTGGGAAATAAAGGTCATTGGTTAATTTTATTTTTTTGTTCTTTTTTTTTTCAAAATATAAATAACAAAAGATTAAATGTTACCACTCCCTACTTTTTTGTTACCACTCTCTTCATCCTACATGGCTAAAAAAAATCTTATGTGGCCTTAAAAAATCATATATGGCAACATGCTAAAAATGTTACTACTCCCTTCAGCCTTACACTTCGAACAAAATTCCTGACTTCTATATAAATTGCATTCAAACAAGGACTTAATGCAAACCATTTCACCTCGAACCAAAAGCCATGGAATATTTTTAAAGGTGAGTGTGACATCCTAACACTATGTTCTAGTTTCTTTTTTTTTTTAACAATTTTTTTTAACAAATTGAAGGAATGTAAAGGGAAGGTAAGGAAAATAGAAGTAATTAATTGTATTCTTGAATTGGATGGAAATTAATGTTTTCAAATTAGAAGGAAAAGAGAAGAAAATCAACATTTTTATATTAATTATGCCATTAGTCGAAAGAAAAGAGACTTGTAATTTGTTCCTCCCCTAATCCGCCGTGGACCGATAATTTTGTACCTTATTTTTCCTTTCATTTCCTTCAATCTTATTCATTTTTTTAGTTAAGAAAACTCAGAACATATTTGGGATATCTATAGAAAGTTTTAAAATTTTGAAAAAAATGTTTCAATAAAATCTTAAATTATTATTTTTTTTAACATAAAAGTTTCATTATTTTGAAAAAATCATATAATCTATTATTTGTTGTTCAAATATAAAAAATGACTTTTTCGTTTACTTACGCAAAATGTTAAATAATTTGGACTTTTCTGTTAAAAAAAAAAAACTTTTAGAACTTTATTGAAACTTTTTCCAAAATTTTGGGACTTTTCCTGTAGATATCCCAACATATTTTCACTTAGATTTTATTAGCTTTCCTTCTCTTCCCCTTATAATTATATTCATATATGGGTTGTTATAATATGTCATAACCATGCTTCTTGCTATATCAGAAAATAACCAACATGATTACGAATCGTCGTTGATAAATAATCAACAGAGATGCTGAAGTTTTTTATATAAGGTCCTTATGAAAATTTATACTTATTTGGAATTTTTGCAAAAATAATTTATGTGGCATTTTCTCCAGCCACAGTATATTTATTCTAGCTATTAAGGATATAATCTAGCCACCAATTTAGGAATATGCTTCATTGTAAATAATTATCTTATCTTTATTTTGTATATCCTTTGTATAATAAAATATTCAATAGAAATATTATCCACATCTGTTGGGTGACAACAAAACAAGTTAAACACTTCAGATAAATATAAAAAAAACAAACTTCGGTGAACTCACGAAATATTCTGAAAAACGTAATTCAAAAGAACACAATGTTTAACGTGGTTCGGTCAAGATGACTTACGTCCACGGGCAAACGAGAGAGAGAGAGAGAGAGAGAGAGAGAGAGAGAATTTTATTAACTTTCTGGAACTATTACAAGCAATCAAAATTGTATCTCACTTTGAGCTCTCACAGAAATCTAGCAATTTACAATGATGGGGGTATGAGCCTATTTATGTAACAACTCAAATTTCCAGTAAAAATTTTCATTTTAGATAACATAATCATTTCCATAAAAATAGAATTCCAACCACAATTGTTTTCAAAACCCATAACATCAAATAAATTATTCATAATATCAGAGTAACTCAATTAAAACGCCAGAGAGTGCATGATGCGCCATCACGCCGGGCTCTTGTCCTTAGATCCCGAAGTACCTGAAACAACCAACAAACTGCAAGCTAATGCTTAGTGATTTCCCCATAACATACCTCACACAATCCACATAACCATATAAAACATATCATACATACAAACCATGCATATAACATATAGGGATGCCGTGGACTCCCTCCAGGGTCTTACTCCAGGATGTCGTGGGCTCCCCCCAGGGTCTTATACCTATGTGCCATGAGCTCCCCCGATGGTCTTTACCTGGAATGCCATGGGCTCCCACACTTGGTCTGATATCCAAGTGTCATGGACTCTCCCCATGGTCTTTACTTGGAATGTCATGGACTCCCCCACATGGTCTAATATCCACGTGTCATGGGCTCCCCCGGGGTCTTCCATGAAAGTATCACAGAGACAACTAGTATACCACATATCACAAAATCAACTAGTATACCATATATCATAAAATGGGCTGGCCTTGGTGCCTTCGACCCATTGGTATGGTGAGGAGACCCACCTCAAATGCGAACTGTAGCTGAATAGGTCCAAGCTCCGAGTATCAGCTCCGTCAATTGCCTAATCATAAACAACCCCTTAGATACAACTCAACTCTTCAAACCCTTAAAAGTCAATCCTGGTCAAAGTCAAAGTCAAAGTCAAAGTCAACACTCCGAGTTGACCTAACTCG
This sequence comes from Lactuca virosa, assembly GCF_052849685.1. Taxonomy (NCBI): domain Eukaryota; kingdom Viridiplantae; phylum Streptophyta; class Magnoliopsida; order Asterales; family Asteraceae; genus Lactuca; species Lactuca virosa. The sequence continues at coordinate 76,620,223 of NC_136426.1, forward strand.
TCGAGTTACCCATAAACTCGCCGAGTGGACTCCCTCCAGTGTCTTACTCCAGGATGTCGTGGGCTCCTCCCAGGGTCTTATACATATGTGCCATGAGCTCCCCCGATGGTCTTTACCTGGAATGCCATGGGCTCCCACACTTGGTCTGATATCCAAGTGTCATGGACTCTCCCCATGGTCTTTACTTGGAATGTCATGGACTCCCCCACATGGTCTAATATCCACGTGTCATGGGCTCCCCCCGGGGTCTTCCATGAAAGTATCACAGAGACAACTAGTATACCACATATCACAAAATCAACTAGTATACCATATATCATAAAATGGGCTGGCCTTGGTGCCTTCGACCCATTGGTATGGTGAGGAGACTCACCTCAAATGCGAACTGTAGCTGAATAGGTCCAAGCTCCGAGTATCAGCTCCGTCAATTGCCTAATCATAAACAACCCCTTAGATACAACTCAACTCTTCAAACCCTTAAAAGTCAATCCTGGTCAAAGTCAAAGTCAAAGTCAACACTCCGAGTTGACCTAACTCGTCGAGTTACCCATAAACTCGCCGAGTCCACCCCAAAGTCAGAATCGCGATATTGCGATCCAACTCGTCGAGTTCCTCTGTTTCCAACAGAATCGGGGTAACCCTAACCCAACTCGTCGAGTTCTTCAGTCTGCCAGCCCACTTAATGCATTAAGCCCTTTTTCTTGAATCCAAAGGCTCCAAACCTCAAATCCCAATCCTCAGAGATGCCTAAAAGGGTAAAGTTTCCCAAAACACAGATCTGAGTGCCTAAGGTGGTTTAATCACATAAAGTTTCCAACTTTACGTCCATGCATGCTAGAACACTCTCTAAGATTCATTTTTGGCTTCATAATGGACATATTTCATGAATGGGACATGGAGAACCGAAGATCAATCTTGGAGAACCAATATGCACCCTGAATCTGATCGAACAAATCATCGATCCTCGGAAGCGGATAACGGTTTTTCACCGTTAGCTTGTTCAGTTCCCGATAATTGATGCACATCCTGTGTGACCCGTCCTTCGTCTTCACAAACAGTATCGGTGCTCCCCATGGAGAACTGCTCGGACGGATAAACTCTCGGTCTAGCAGCTCCTGAAGCTGCGTAGACAGCTCCTACATCTCGGGCGGAGCTAGCCGGTATGGTGCATTAGCTATCGGAGCGACACCCGACACCAAATCAATACGAAACTCTACTTGCCTCTCCGGAGGCACCCAGGCAACTCCTCGGGAAAGACATCCCAAAAATCCTGTACAACCGACACACTGCCCAAATCTGTCATGGTCTCAACCCTCATATCCGAGATGTATGTCAAAAACCCCGAACAACCATGATGGAGGAGTCTCCTTGCTCTTGCAGCCGAACAGATGGTTGCCCCGTGCGAAGCCCTCTCCCCATGAATAACCAGTTCTCCCCCACTTGGGGTTCGAACTCTCACCAGCTGGCGCTCGCAGTCTATCATGGTCCCATTGGCCCCCAACCAGTCCATTCCGACGATCACCTTCAACCCTCGCAATGGTATCGGAACCAGATCGACACGGAACCTCTCCCCAAACACGTTCAGGACACAGTCCCGATATACCCTCGCGAGCACTCACGGTGCGGTCATCCGCAATCTCAACCTCAAGCGGGGAACCCAAAGTCCCAGGAGCATCCCGTAATTTCTTGCTGAGCGCACGAGATACAAACGATCGGGTAGCTCCCGAATCGAAAAGAACATGAACCGATATACCATTGAACAAAAAGGTCCCTATACAAGCGCACATATATATAAGCATAACAAGTAAATATCAAGCAGGAAAAATAGATTACGTACCAGCCATAACGTCTGGTGCTGCCCGATCCTCCTCGGTAGTCAACTGAAATGCGCCGTTCTTCACCGCAGGAGCATCCGCCTTAACAGGGCGACCATCAATGATCCTCGTTGTGGCGGGCGTAGGCGCCGCCACTGCTCTTCCTCCTCTCTACAACCTCGGACAATCGACCCTTTTATGGCCAGTCTGGTTGCAGTGGAAACAAATCAAGCCCTTCTTGGGGAAATCCCTGCTCATGTGACCCGGCTAGCCACAAGCGTAACATCCCGAGCTCGCTGCTCGACAAGCCCCATTGTGCGGCTTACCGCACTTGGCACACCGGCCACGGCCCTGTTGGCCCCTACTGGAAGAATCAGAGGTCTTAGGCTTTTTAGCTTGACCTATAACTGTCTGAACCTGCTCTGGCTTCCGCTTGGTGCGGAGCTCCAACTCCATCTCCCGTTCTCGGGCCTTCTCCACCATCTCATTCAGGGTTTTCCACCCTAAAAAGCTCACGAACTCACGGATATCATCCCTCGGCATGGAATGATACCTCATCCTCCTCATATCCTCATCCGCATTATACTGTGGAATCAATAGTGCTCGCTCCCGAAACTTGGCGGTGATCTCCGCCACAGTCTCGGTGGTCTACTGTAGCTCCTGAAACTCCCTCACTAGTCGTTGCACCTCAATGGATGGTGCAAACTCCAAATCAAAACGCCTGACAAACTCCTCCCATGGCATCTTAGCCACCCAGCTGATTCCACCTGGCTGGTCACCTCTTCCCACCAGTCTCTGGCCCGGTCCCTCAACACACACGAAGCAAACCCCACCTTTGTTGAATCGAGGCAAGAGCTCGTGCTTTGGGAGTTCTCCATGTCCGCCACCCAGCATCGACTAACTATAGGGTCCCTGACCCCGAAGAACTCAGGCGCCCCACACTCCTTGAACTCCCGGAACGAGGGAGTTCGGGCCCCGACCTGCCTGCAGCAATCTCGGCTTGGAAAGACCTGAGCCACTCCTCCATGATCTCCATCATCCCCTCCCTGACTGTACCAAAAATCACTGGGGTAGCGTCAAGGATGCCCCTCGTAACCTCGGCTGCAATAAGCTCGCGCAACCTCTCGTCAATAGGCTCAGTACCGTAGCCCGACCCAGATCCTGATCCTGATCCCCCCGCTCCATGACGCGTCACCACCATTCTGGACTGAAAAATACCATACAACAGAATGATCAAGATATTCAAAAGGGTATCCCTCCGCACCGGTCTCCTTAGACCTTCCAGATCTAACATTGGTTCGGGTACAGGTCCCGTGCTTTCAAAAGTATGGGCCTAATACTACCTTCCACACCTACCTGTACCTTCCTCAAGGCTTTACCTGTTAACTTTAATTTGTCCCAGAACAAAACATAACTCACAAACTACCGCATACTCAAATCCTATGCTATCCTAAGATTTGCTCAACCCTATCAAACCAGAATCCCAGAAGACATAACAGGTTGCCCTATGCATGCAAGTTATACACAAATAGAACCACATAGACTTCCAAATAAGCTTCTACCCTAGACCACAATCCAGACAAGGAACAATAATAAGGCAGAATTCATCATTCTAGGGCTATGCAATCCTAAACGTATACAACTTTGAAAGCATACACATAGCAAAATCCATCCGATTATCAAATTCCAAATATCAATATAGCATGGCTAACATATTGGGGAACCACTTACTTGAGCTCGGTCGATTACGCGCATTGCACTCACCTATGAACTTGTTGAGTTCTTCAGTCTGCCAGCCCACTTAATGCATTAAGCCCTTTTTCTTGAATCCAAAGGCTCCAAACCTCAGATCCCTATCCTCAGATATGTGTAGAAGTTTAAAGTATCCCAAAACACATATCTGAGGTCCTAAGGTGGTTTAATCACGTAAAGTTTCCAACTTTACGTCCATGCATGCTAAAACACTCTCTAAGATTCATTTTTGGCTTCATAATGGACATATTTCATGAATGGGACATGGAGGCTATTAAAGTTTGCAACTTTAATCCTCTAGAGGTCATGTAGAGGCCAGATCTACATCCTCAACCCCTGGGAACCTCTTTTCTTTGGACACTCAAGTCAAAGTCCCAAAACCAAGCCAAAACTACAAGAGATGAGATCTAATAAGCTACATGTCAAGGTTCTGACTTTTTACCTCAAAGATGTAGCCTTTGATGTAGAGTTTCTGGATCCACGATCACTCCTCTAAGCTTGCTACTTCTCTCTTCAATACTTCCTTCAAGAATCACTCCAATACTCTCAAAACTCAATGAACAAGTGGGGAAAACGATCTAGGGTTTCTTCTGGGCAAGGGAGGTTGGTAAGGAGGCCACCCCTAGAAGTTAAGTCCTTTAAATAGGGTACAATGCCCGAAAATTAGGGTTTTCATTTCCAGCGTCAACTCGTCGAGTTGGGGCCTTCCAACTCGTGGAGTAGACCCTTAATTCCCGCATCCAAATAGATCCCTACACGATGAGTTGGAGCTCCCCAACTTGTCTAGTTCCATCCCTAAACCCTAAAATGTTGAGAAATAAGTAATACCTGGATCAAGCGTTACAATTTATACTTGAGGGATCAGACTTAAAACCCTAATGGGCCAAGCCTATTGGCCTATAGGCCCATGAATGGTGACAACCAATCATATTCCTCCATGCAACATCTTCTGGAACATTGTTCCATGTCATACAACCCATAAGCATCAGCAACACACATGATGGACCACATTGACCATAGTGGAGCATCATGATGTACATGTGGCGCATCATGAACACTCATGGTCCAACATCCACCATGGTAGCACAACATGGTGTAATCCTTTAGCAATACCAACTTATGAGTATCTTTGAACGATCTTGAGCATCATAGAGAACTTCATAGCATACGTGGCTCATCAGGGATACCATGGCTCATAAAGGAACCAAAATGACCCATCTTGCACCATTATGGCACAACATGTGCAAGGATGGCGCAACAGCCTTCAAGTGTGGCGCAAGAACTTCTAGCTTGGAGCAACTGACGAGTTTTACATGTAATAACGCAGATAAATCTTTAACACTTAAGGGTACATGCAACCTGTTAGATTTATGTCTTAACACTATTAAAGTAACATTCTATTGAACAACAAGAAACCTATGAACCCTAGGTATTTTCGAAATTTACAAACAAGTTAGGAATTACATACCTTTTGATTGTTGTAGTAAACAATCAAACCAATCCTTGTTGAAACACTCTTGGAAGCAAGCACCACAAGTGTCTTGCCTCTAATGGTTCACACCCAAACCCTAGCAACAAAGGTGTGACAACCCGAAATTTCTATTCTGTACAACCATTCACTTCAATAGGAGTCAAAAACTGTTTCTGCTAATTTTCAAGCTTTTTGGAATAAGTTTGAGTATTTTAAGATTAGTACTTCAGGAGATATCAGGAGAGAGGATGCTCTAGGGTTTATTGTACAACAATAAAGTCCCAAAGCTCCAAGAGTTTGGAGTTTACGGCCTAAACAAAGGTGTTTACGGTCGTAAACCCTAAATTGGGGGTATATATATGACACTTAGTCATTATTTACCATTTTTCACAAATTCAAGATCCAAACTCAATTCTCTCTCAAGTATCATCCAACAATTCTTCAAGATCTTCAACTTGTAAGTGTTTCTAGCCCTAATAAGTTGATATATTACTTAATCTAGTGATTTAACACACTTCCATCTGTGAAATCATTCCAAAAGGTTAGATCTTCAAGTTTCACCAAGAACACCAAGAACACACACTAGTGTTCTTGGACTTTTAGCACCTTTTCAAGCCTCTATCTTGTAAGTACTTCTATCCTAGAGTATAATAAGGCTTGTTACACTTCAATACATCAAGTAAACACCAAGGAAACCAAGGATCAAAGGTGTTTACGGTCCAAGAACACCTTGGACCGTAAACCCTAAAAAGGGTGCCAAAGTGTGCCCTAGTCCCTTCTAAGCCTTGGAAACTTGAATAGATCACTTCCTTAATGAGTTTAGTACTTGAAAACATCAAAAGACCATAAACCATATGGGTTTACGGCCGTAAACCCAAGGAGAAGTGGTCCAGGGACCGTAAACTCCATTTAGGAGTGAAATGGTGCCCTAATCTCTTCCTAAGGCTTATACTTCAAGTAGAAATGCTTCTAAGGACGTGTAAGGCTTCAAAACACAAAATGGTCAGGAAACATGAGTTTACGGCCGTAAACTCATGGGTTTACGACCGTAAACTCAATGAGTTATGGTCACAAAACCGTAAACTCAAATAAAGGGTTCCCTTGAACCCTAAACTCAATAGCAATGTCCTACAACACTTAGATGCAATCCTTAGGACTTATAGCACTTATATAAGGTGTTTTACATGTCCTAGGATGTCATAACTTTGTTAATTAGTTGTTTAAAGACTAATTGGATACATATATGTGATATTATATGTTAACTAGGATCATCGTGTGTGTACAAGTCTTCACTTGACACCTAGCATCCTATACATTCCGTTCATCCAAACCACTCACTACAGGTGAGTTCATACCCCTTAATTAACCTTTTAAATGTTTTTAAATGCTTTTATGGGGGGAATACAAGTTGAACAATTATAGTTATTATATCAATCACATGTGATTAATAACTACCAAACAAGTGGATTTCTTACTTTTCAAACTGTGTTACCAAACTGTTTTACTTCAAACTGTCTTACAAACTCTTTTGCATACCAAATGCTTTTATCAAACTCTTTTACATGATAAATACTTTTACTTAAATTCTTTTAACTTATATTCTGTGTATCTATATAGATATAGTTATATAAGTAGGATTGAAAGGACTTAGGACTGATAGCTCACCTTACTTCCTGTTCCTTGTTTGGTTGTGGACTTAGGGCATTCAGGTTATTTGTCCGAAGGTCGTTTGAATCCTAGTTATATATCATGTATATGTGTAGATATAAAAGGTTACTTCTTTCATTCAGTTCAATGCCTTTGGGTAGCAAAGGTATACAAACATGTTCATATACACAAACAACATTACTAGTAAACTATAATAGGTATAGTTTAGGAAGATAATATTACTAGAACAATGAAACATACAATGAGTCAGTTTATTCATGAGTAATACATAGTGATGAGAAACAAACATAATACATAGTGATGAGAAACAAACATAATACATAGTGATGAGAAACAAACATAATACATAGTGATGAGAAACAAACATAATACACAGTGATGAGAAACAAAACATACAAGCTAGACAGAGAAAGAACACACAATACAGCTAGCACATACATATACATATACATATACATTACATACAGTTATGTGAGCCACTTAACGGGGGACATGTCACTACCTCTCATGACCCGTTTTGTATCCAGAATCTCCTTAATTGGGGAGCGTATGAGTTTGTGTATAGATCTATACTGGATTGACTATCCTACACCTTGCTGCTCGCTACAGTGGGACTTGCAAGTCTACGGGTGCCAAACGTCATTTCTTACGACGTCTTACATCGTCGTTTTACTATAGAGTCGGTAGCAGGATACAGGCCGATCACATGGTACTTTAAATAACAAATAGTTTAAAGTAATTAGTACAACAGTAGTTACTTAATACAACACTACAGTACTATTTCATTTTCCCTTTACATTTACCTTGTGATATTCACACAATAAACAATAATGTAAGAACTATATTTTTGGTTAATAATAGTCAGATTTGGGAAAATACACACTCTTACAAGAGACACACACACAAATACTAGATGCCTTGGTAGAAGGCTACTTTTAGTAGGAAACATAGGGTTTTCTAGGAGAGTTCAAACAATTACAAACTTTTACAAAACTTATACATCACAAACATCTTACAAATGCTTTCATACAAACACATACACTAATATACTTATGATCTCACCAGCTTTAAAGCTGATAAACACTTTCAAAATAACTTGTATTCTCAGGTCACCAGTAGACAGGTACCGGTGCCAGGTTCTGAGAAGATGGAGCTCGTTCAAGACTCATCTTTTATTTTTGATGTATATTTTTGGTGTCTATATAACTTGACAGAACACACTTGTATGAAATTATATTATTAATGCAATGGATGATGTTGTTGCTTGTTTACTACTTTGCATTGTTGTGATACTGAACATGACGTCCTCCACCCCCGAACGTTTCCGCCGTTCCGGTTTTGGGGTGTGACAAAAGGTCACTTGAAGAGAGAGAGAGAGAGAGAGAGAGAGAGAGAGAGAGAGAGTGAGTGAGAGAGACAGAGAGAGAGAGAGGAGAGAGAGAGATCATAATTTTGGCTATCCTTAGGTCTAAAAGACATGGCCGAAATTGCTAGGTATAGAGATCATTATATAGTGCAGCTTGGAAACCCTAGATAACCCAAAAAGGAATAAAATAATATTATTTCCTACTGGTAATTATCCATCTTCCTAATTATCTTCCAAGGATATTCTAGAAACCCTAGACCCTCCTAAAACCGTCCATGGCTCTAGGGAGGTTCTAGAATGCCTCTTGATTAACTATTAAACAATTACACTTTAACCCCAGTAGTTTTAATTAATCCAATTAATCCCAAAATTAATTTCAATTAATTTATGATTAATTCTATGACATCCCAAAAATCATGACCGAAAATTTCGTTTTAAATCATTAGATAAAACCATAGTTATCAAAATCATCTCATCAAAACATAAGTAAAAGTATTTCAAAACATTATTATCAGAGTTTCCAAATCAAAACATCAGATTAAACATCCCAGGCTAAACATCATGGTGTGTGCAATGCAGTCATCCCAAGCTCTTCTCTCTGCAACTGGAAGTACCTGAAGCCAAAACTGAAAACCGTAAGCACGAAGCTTAGTGAGTCTCCCCAAACTACCACATACCATACACACAACACATACACTACCCCCCCGCCCCCTTCCTCGGGCCCCGCCCGACATCAGGCCCCCGCCTGGAATCGAGACCCGCTCGGTATATAGACATGTTTCTTCCAGGCCCCGCCTGTCTCTGGGCCTCGCCTGCTATACACATACAACTATATCATATAATCATACTAGCACATAAAGATTCATACACATTACTATATATTCCAGTCCTAAGGCCTCGCCTATCTTGGGCCCCACCCCTGCTCTGCTAATGAAGAGATATGGAACCCGGTCCCTACTCAGCTCACTCTTCCTTTAAGCTTCCTTTCTTTTTCTTCGATCTTACAAAACATCAAAATGTAATCATATCACATCATGTATTAAGAATCTACAAATAGGAACTTAACAGAGTTAGATAGTGGATTTTACCTTAACAGAGTCATACATCTTGAATCTCCCATCTCTTAGATCTCTCAGGTAGTTAGGGCAGCTTCGTGACCAATGCCCCTTCTCTTGGCAGTAGAAACACACAGACTCTTTGGGAATGGCACAAAGGGACTATCTCAGTCTTTTAGCCTTTCTCTTGCGTAGAGAAAACTTTTCCGGACTTCCAATGTTGCCATTGTCCATAGAAGGTTGGGACATTGATTTACCAGACAAATTTGCTTGACCAGTCCGCCAAATCATTTATGATTCAGCAACAATAAGTAAATAAGTCAAATCAATGAGGGTCACGTCGTGGTCCATCATATAGTACTCTCTAACGAAACCACTATATGAGCGAGGAAGTGATTGAAGAACCAAGTCAACAACCAACTTCCTAGAGACTTCGACACTCAACATTCCTAATCTATCAATATGCAACTTCATATCCAAGACATGAGCACATACAGCCTTTCCATTTTTATGGGTCAGGGACAATTATTGGAGGTGGAGGAAGTGAAGCATGATTTCCATTTCCACAATCCAATTGTGGAACATCATCTTCATGTGGAAAACTTTTTCCAAAGGATTCAGGAAGACCATAGTTGTTAGATTTTGACATCTACAAAACGGGAGAAATTCAAGTTAGTTGATTCAATCCTTAATATAACACCCAAATGAAATATTAAGGCTAGGATTCAACACAATATTCTACAACTCGGAAGAGGGATGCCGTAATCCAGTTGCAGAATATTTGAAGGTAGGTAAATGACGATTTACCAATTTCCACCATGAAAAACGAAAATTGAAAATTAGGTTTTAAATGAATTGAAACTCCTAGATCTTTTGAGATTCACTGAACTTTTCAATGGCATGTTTAATCTCGATTATGCCCTTCATGTTTGTGACTGGGATGCCGAGGATCACAAACAAGGTGTGGATAACTATGCACATTAGCTTGGTACTCTCGAAGATGTATATCACCTAATCAATGTGTCGGTCAACCACACACACTCCATTGATCTATGATAATCTACGAGCTACCCATTACCATCCTTCATTCGTCCCATATTAGTGTGTCGGATAACCACACACGCTCCACTAACGACCAACAAGGTGCAATGTGCAATTTCATGGATTAGCACCAACTCCACATTTTTCCTAAAGTAACTAAGATTTGGGAATTTATAAAAGTGTGTAGTTACTTTTTATTTCATTATACTTATAATGGAAGGTTTGTGTCCTATCCTACCCGTTCGTCTAACGACCCTCCACTAGTCAAGGGTGCGGTGGGTAAGAGTGGATACCCAATGGCGGTCATTTTACATGCCGCTTTCTTAAACACCCCTTATAGACCAGCTTCGTGAATGAGGCCTACTAACAGTTAGACTAACCTTTACTCATACATATATAATATTAAACCTTTAATTTTATATAGTATAAGGGTGTATTTTATACTTTTAAAATACTAGGTGGTTTAATTTAATAAATTAAACTTTTAATTTGATTAATCTTAAACCATATAATTATGGATTTATTAATTATCTCTTTAATTAAACTCTTAAATAAATTAATAAAACCATAAGGGTGCAATTTGAACTTTTCAAAATACTAGGGTTCTAGAATTTAATATTTCAAAATTAATACCTTTTAATTAAATTTTAAATTCCAAAACTTGAGGACAAATTTTGAAACCTTTCAAAACATTAGGGTTTAACTATTTAAATGTCAGAAACTAAAACTTTTAAGTTTAAATTGAAACTATAAAACCAAAAGGGTGTAAATTGAAACTTTTCAAACTTACTAGGTCAAATATTTGACTAATAATAATCCTATATTATCCATATTTAACCAAATCCATCAATTTTGATGAGGATAACCATTCCAAACTTAAAAAATCGAATTTTGGCAAGAAAAACGAGTTTTGGCAATTATCCTCAACAAAATCTGGCTAGAAAATCGAATTTCCCGGCACCAGACCCTTGGACTCGTCGAGTCCACCATGGAACTCGTCGAGTAGGACCTACTCGTCGAGTCCATACAGGGACTCGGCGAGTCAGCCAGTCAGAAGGCAAAAAATTTAATTTTCTTGAACTTTGGTGGTTCACTTTTGCATCTATTCAACTAGAAAAACGACCTAGGTTCTGATACCATTGTTGGGTTATGTGCATAACATCAATCCTATGGTGTACATGCAACCCTAATTGCTTTGATCTAGGTTTTCTAAGAAAACATACAACATTGAATACCAAAGCAATAAACCCTAAGAACTAGCATACTAATTTCGAAAATCATATGTAATTAGGGTTTTGAATCTTACCTTGATTGTTATTTAGCAATAACAATCACAATCCTTCTTGATCTGGACTTCTGAAAGCTTAGTGCCTCAAGAGTTGCACCTCTAATGGAGTCACAAACACACAAGCAACATGATGACTTTAGGAGAGGGGAGATTTTCGTCCCTTAGGGTCTCTTAGAAGCATTGGACAAAAATCCCTTAGTCAAGGTGTCTATTTATACTTGTGGCTGCTAGGGTTTTAGGTGGAAACCCTACTATGACTGTTTAAGTCTTTATGTAACGCCCGTAGATCCGGGCTTGTCAATTTAGAGACGATAAGCATCAAAAATGACTTTTTGATGGAAGATTATTTAGAAGGAGTAATCTTAACTAAGTTGTAGTATATGTTACAAGGATTCCGTACATATAAAGAACGCCGAAATCCGAGTTACAACGAAGAAGTTATGACCTGTCGAAGTTTCGCGACAGAACCGGCACGACACAACGCGACGTAAATAGTGAATTTATGATAGAGAGATATTTAGCCTTAGTGGTCTAAACGAAAGTCATAGAGTTCGTTAAACCGAGAGCGTACATGAAACGAACGTCTAAACCTGACTTCGTATGAAAAAGTTATGGTTTTTCTAAGTTTCGACTTAGCGGTATACAGCCCAAATCTCGAAATTGAGATCGAGTGATATTTGGTCGAAACAATCTAAACGAGAATCGAAGATCTCGTCGATAGTAGTCCAACAAAAAAAAAGACAGACGAAAACGGACGTCAGATGAAGAAGTTATGATTTTATAACGTAGTTTTCCTGTCCCGGCCTACTAAAAATAATATATTAAAAATAAAGTTAAAATTAGCCGACGGAGTCTAAACAAAAGTTGTAGAGCATAATCTCACCTACGCGTGGATATAAAGAACGTCGAAAACGGAGCTCGTATGCGAAAGTTATGAATTTTTGAAGTTCGAGGCACGCATACCAAAGCTTATCCGAACTACGCCCCGCGTAGATCTTCGTACGCCCAGCGTACGCATGAAAGAGGCGTTACGCCCCGCGTACATGGAAGTTACGCCCAGCGTAACCCGATGACCAGCACCCTATAAATAGAAGACGAGAGCTGTCGATCTTTTTGCTCAAAATTCTTCTCTCTCTCTCCCGTATTTCCTCGTTTTACGTGCAAGTTTTACCCCCGAAGCAAGTCCCAAAGCCCCGAGGATCCCGAGAAGTAAGGTTTCCGAGCCAAGACTCGTCCCGCGTAAAGCCCGATTTTGGAGAAAACGTCCCGGTTTTATCGGAAAAGATTATTTTAAGAGACGAGGTGCTGTCCGATCATCGTGTTATCAAGTGAGTGTGTAGTTACTTTCTTCTACCGCATAGATATGAAGTATTTGCTATGAAATATGTGCTATGTGTTTATACGTTGTTTGTTTACTTAAGATGGTTGTTGAATGAATGTTTTATACAGGTTTTTAAATGATTTAAACTATATATATGTAATTTATATCTACAAATATGTTGGGTAGAACATGGGTAGATGAAATAGTTGGTGTGTGAGGAAAGATTAGTTTGAGGATGAGACGAAAGATGATATAGATCATGAGATGAGGGTGACAGGTGAAAAATGAGTGAAACCTTTACCCAAACGATGGCCCCCGTCATTCAGCAGAGTAGGGATGACAACCACGGACTATTCTAGACAGTCCTATGGAACACTAGCAAGCTCGCAACTTGTAGGTGTTGTGGACTTAATGTTCACCGGTGTACTCTAAAAACCCTGGCAGCTATAGATTTAGTGCCTTATAATAAAACGATGGTAGCTATGGATTTAGTACTGTATGGATGAACCTTGGTAGCTATGGATTTAGTACTGCGTAGATGAACCTCGGGCAGCAATGGACTTTGTGCCAATTCCTTAGGTCAATCCTTAGGAATGAATGAAGGAAGGATAGTTAATTCTTAGGGTAAGACCTTAAGAAATAAAGAAGATAATGGAGATGGGTAATTGGATTGATTGTTTGATGATTAAATATAATAATTATATTATTGTGGGTTGAAAACCCTATATGCTCACCAGGCTCCCAAGCCTGACCCACTCAGTTTATTTTGTATTACAGGAAGTGGCTCAAGAGCATAAGTTGGTTGACGTGACGAGAGATAATGGATTATAGGCCAGTAGTTATAAATAAGTGTTGTAAGGTCTGTATTATAATGTTTATGCTTTTGGTCTGTATCGGAACATGACATCTCGTGATTTTGTTAAATAATGAAAATACATTTCTTTAAGAAATGCTTTGATAAATTCTTATCATATTTTGTTTTGGGAACAAATTCCGCAACGGTTTTCTTTAAACGATTACTCTGATTTTAAAATAAAGCATAAACAAACCGGTCTTTTCTGGCCATGATTTTGGGGATGTCACAGTTGGTATCAGAGCATTAGTTTAAGCGAACTAGGAATTTGTAGGAAATTTCTAGACTTAAACTTAGAATGGTAAGTAATGATCGTGAGGAGTGTGTCTAAAATATTTTAGGTAGTACACCTAAATTGACACGAGCACTAGTATATTTTAGGAAAGATGCCTAAAATGATTTTATGTGCTAAATGCTATATGTTTTCCATATATGATATTGTTTGTTCGGATCTATGGTCTGTTGTCGACCGGATCTGGAAACCTTATGTGTTTAAGATTCTAAGTGTACGACTACGATATTAGAACTAGCATGTAAGTGTTTCAGAGTGATAAGGATGATTTGAACGTCTATCGAAATAGAGATCTAAATTCACCTAATTTGGTGTATAGATCGAAATGGAAAGCACGCAAAATGGATTGGGAAACGACAACCCGCAGTCTGAGCCACAAGTGATTAGGAGTGCACTAGAGCTAACAGCTGCACCTGAGCCAATCACGACGGCGGGAGTATACGCAATGGTGCGAATGATGTTGGATCAACAGATGGAAGAAACAAGGCGTTTACTTCAACAAAGTAAGGACGAACTTACTGTGCCAGTACGCCAGGCACCTACCCTTGAGATAACTATCGGGGTTGCTAAGTCAGTCGAAGAAGTGATCAACGGTAGTATCGCCAACAAGGTGGAAGTTGGCAAGAAGAGGAAATTTGAGGGGTCTTCAAAGTTGGACATGTTCTTGAAGTCTAGAAAAAGAGGAGGTAAAGAAAAATGGTGCGGGAAATGCAAAAAGAAAAACTCTAGAAAAAGTGGCGAGGAGGTGATGTGTTTTAAGTGTGGAAAGCTTGGTCATTACGCTGAAGAATGTCCATTCAACGAAAAGGTATATTACGAATGTAATGAGGAAGGACACTTCAAGCAGGACTGCCCAAAGATGGAAGAAGCTACTAAGCCAAATGTACCACTAAAGCATTATGAGAGATGCGACGAAGAGGTGACTTGCTACAAATGTGGAAAGACAGGGCATTACGCTTACAAGTGCGTATCCAACAAGAGGGTGTGTTATGAATGCCGAGAAGAAGGGCATTTAGCTAGGGACTGCCTGAAGAAAAATGAAGCAGTAAGAGCGAATGCACCTCCAAAACCAAAAAGCATCTCAGAAAATCCTTGACGAAGAGGGTGGCAACACGAGAAATCAAGGATGGAAACTTTAGCATATATGAAGTAGTCATAGTACCTTGTGGTGTAGCCTATTGAAGGCATAGTATCGGGTGAACTTGAACTTTTGTGTAATAGTTTCAAGAATTAATATAAACCCTGGTTTTGTTATCTGAGGTATTGAGTGACACCTATTGGAAGATGTTGAAGGTGGTATCTTGCCTTTAATTTATGTCTGATAAAATAACAGTACGTTTAAAGGAGTACGGTACGTCTGAAATACACCTTCGATTGGCAGGATGATGGAACGATTGGTGTAATTCTTGAATTTGTCTCATAATCTGGAATTTCCATCACCAACCGAGTTGAAATAGAATTGATGATTGAAGATACGCATGGAAGAAGTCCTGGTAGAGTCTAGGAAAATTTTATGATTAATTGGACACATTCGTATGTGTTAAATTGTTTTGTGATTTTAGGACTTGGGGACTGCGAGACAATACTTGGGACGAGTATGAGTAGGTGTGAATAGTAGTAGAGATCTATACTACTGGAAGCACATGACTCACGCTTGGATCAGGGAAAGTCACAAGGTTACCAAGAAGCTAGTGGTTGATTCCGTTTTTATTCAGGTATGTCGTTACCATTGTTTCGGTAATGACTAAGAAGATGATTGTTATTCCGACCCTAGTGGTCATATCAAATTGAGTCCGACTACGATGAGTTTGTTACGTGGTTCCGAGAACCGAGTTCGATGTAGCATTTGACTGAAGTCAGAAGATTGAAATCAATGCGATCATTGGTAACTCCCTCCTTATTAATGAAGTTTGTAGCTGGAAATGCTACATGTTAAAATGTGGTTATATCACATTAGAATACGAAGAAAGGTATATTCCATTCTGGAATTTAACTCTAAAAGACCTGAGTCTAAGCGTTGCATCATGCGATGAGTGGTCATTGGAGCACGACCCATCGGTCTGTTACAATAGATAAAGGAAAGTATTTATCCTAAGAAGAAGAAGGAGTCCACAATATGGACTTATTGTGTAAATTGAAAGTTACGATTGAAAGTCCAACATAGTACGAAGAGCAGGTGCAAGATTGAGCATCGCCTGCGGTCAAGAGGTCCAAGAGTTAGATACTCATTCGAAGAAAAATAGAAGTTACGATTATTACCTAGGACGAAAAGATAACGTATGGAATCATTATACAAGTCCTATTTTCATTGTTGATTCTGGGACGTAATCATCCTAAGGGGGAGATAATTGTAACGCCCGTAGATCCGGGCTAGTCAATTTAGAGACGATAAGCATCAAAAATGACTTTTTGATGGAAGATTATTTAGAAGGAGTAATCTTAACTAAGTTGTAGTATATGTTACAAGGATTCCGTACATATAAAGAACGCCGAAATCCGAGTCATAACGAAGAAGTTATGACCTGTCGAAGTTTCGCGACAAAACCGGCACGACACATCGCGACGTAAATAGTGAATTTATGATAGAGCGATATTTAGCCTTAGTGGTCTAAACAAAAGTCGTAGAGTTCGTTAAACCGAGAACGTGCATGAAAAGAACGTCTAAATCTGACTTCGTATGAGGAAGTTATGATTTTTCTAAGTTTCGACTTAGCGGTATACAACCCAAATCTCGAAATTGAGATCGAGTGATATTTGGCCGAAACAATCTAAACGAGAATCGAAGATCTCGTCGATAGTAGTCCAACGGTAAAAAGACAGACGAAAACGAACGTCAGATGAAGAAGTTATGATTTTATAACGAAGTTTTCCTGTCCCGGCCTACTAAAAATAATATATTAAAAATAAAGTTAAAATTAGCCGACGGAGTCAAAACGAAAGTTGTAGAGCATAATCTCACCTACGCGTGGATATAAAGAACGTTGAAAACGGAGCTCGTATGCGAAAGTTATGAATTTTTGAAGTTCGAGGCACGCATACCAAAGCTTATTCGAACTACGCCCCGCGTATATCTTCGTACGCCCAACGTACGCATGAAAAAGGCGTTACGCCCCGCGTACATGGAAGTTACGCCCAGCGTAACCCGATGACCAGCACCCTATAAATAGAAGACGAGAGCTGCCGATCTTTTTGCTCAAAATTCTTCTCTCTTTCCCGTATTTCCTCGTTTTACGTGCAAGTTTTACCCCCGAAGCCCCGGTATCATTCCCGACACCCGAAGCAAGTCCCGAATCCCCGAGGATCCCAAGAAGTAAAGTTTCCGAGCCAAGACTCTGCCCGCGTAAAGCCCGGTTTTGGAGAAAACGTCACGGTTTTATCGGAAAAGATTATTTTAAGAGACGAGGTGCTGTCCGATCATTGTGTTATTAAGTGATTGTGTAGTTACTTTCTTCTACCGCATAGATATGAAGTATTTGCTATGAAATACGTGCTATGTGTTTATATGTTGTTTGTTTACTTAAGATGGTTGTTGACTGAATGTTTTATACAGGTTTTTAAATGATTTAAACTATATATATGTAATTTATATCTACAAATATGTTGGGTAGAACATGGGTAGATGAAATAGTTGGTGTGTGAGGAAAGATTAGTTTGAGGATGAGACGAAAGATGATATAGATCATGAGATGAGGGTGACAGGTGAAAAATGAGTGAAACCTTTACCCAAACGATGGCCCCCGTCATTCAGCAGAGTAGGGATGACAACCACAGACTATTCTAGACAGTCCTGTGGAACACTAGCAAGCTCGCAACTTGTAGGTGTTGTGGACTTGATGTTCACCGGTGTACTGTAAAAACCCTGGCAGCTATAGATTTAGTGCCTTATAATAAAACGATGGTAGCTATGGATTTAGTACTATGGATGAACCTTGGTAGCTATGGATTTAGTACTACGTAGATGAACCTCGGGCAGCAATGGACTTTGTGCCAATTCCTTAGGTCAATCCTTAGGAATGAATGAAGGAATGATAGTTAATTCTTAGGGTAAGACCTTAAGAAATAAAGAAGATAATGGGGATGGGTAATTGGATTGATTGTTTGATGATTAGATATAATAATTATATTATTGTGGGTTGAAAACCCTATATGCTCACCAGGCTCCCAAGCCTGACCCACTCAGTTTATTTTGTATTACAGGAAGTGGCTCAAGAGCATAAGTTGGTTGACGTGACGAGAGATAATGGATTATAGGCCAGTAGTTATAAATAAGTGTTGTAAGGTCTGTATTATAATGTTTATGCTTTTGGTCTGTATCGGAACATGACATCCCGTGATTTTGTTAAATAATGAAAATACATTTCTTTAAGAAATGCTTTGATAAATTCTTATCATATTTTGTTTTGGGAACAAATTCCGCAACGGTTTTCTTTAAACATTTACTCTGATTTTAAAATAAAGCATAAACAAACCGGTCTTTTATGGCCGTGATTTTGGGGATGTCACACTTAAACAGCCCATGGACTCCTTCTTTAGAGCCCTTTGGACGAAATCTTATTGGGCTTCCCCATAGATTTCGTCCACTCCACTCTATGGAGACCATCTGCCCATTTATGCAATTATCAATGATTTTCATAACAGTCCCCAATTATTTAATCAATCTCTTTTGACCACCAAATTAATTCCAAATTAATTTCTGATCAATACTAATTAAATACTATGATTTCCAAATAATATATTAATCTTGTAATATATTAATAAAACCATTTTGAGTACGAATTTATTATTCATATAATAAATTCTACTCTCTCTCCTCTTGTCATCCTATCAAGTTGCATGAGTGAAGGCAACCAAAAAGGATCATGCTCATAATCGGGTCAAGTACATACCAAAATAGTTATGGGCTTAGACACCTAATCCAACATTCCTCCCCAGCGAGAATGCGAAATCATCCTAGTCTCGCACCTATTTTTTTTCTAAATACCTGATCGGTTCTCCCCCACTTTGATTCAACTAACATCTTACAACACTCATGACTGGAAGGATTCCCAATCCTTCTTACCATCCAATGACCAATATGTTGGGTCGTCTTCCTGGTTTCCTAACACCAGCTATCAAACACCAAGAAGACGCGACCCCAACGTTGGGAAGTTTCCCAAACTCCCAACTCACACTCCTCAATCCAAACAGCCACCTGGGTTTTCTTCCTCCCCAGCGAGAATGCGAAATCATCCTAGTCTCGCACCTATTTTTTTTTCTGAATACCTGATCGGTTCTCCCCCACTTTGGTCCAACTAACATCTTACAACACTCATGACTGGAAGGATTCCCAATCCTTCTTACCATCCTATGACCAATCTGCTGGAAACCAACGCTTACCACCGTTAGTGTTCCAAAACTATCCAATACTAGAGCAGTACAACTCTTGAAGACTAACAGAACACTTTCCGAGTTCCAATCACACTTGCTACAACTACCGCATCCTGAGCACCCACTATGTAAGGAAATGACCTCACACTACTATTCCAAGGTTCATGGTATGCAGATGGCATACAACCCAAACATAAGCAGAAAAATATAACTCCAAGATACACTTACTCATACTGATGCGAGACGATAGCAATAAAATCATAAATAAAAACTGATAGGAAAGCAAAAGATACACACCTGCAACATCGAAAGCTGCTCGTGCCTCCTCTGTAGTCAGCTGGAAAGCCCTGCTCCTTGCTGCAGGCGCCTCTGCCCGGCCCTGACGGCCGTCGGTGATCCTCAATGTCGCAGGGGCAGGGGCTATCACCTGTCCCACCGCAGCCAAACCCGGACAATGGGCCTTCTTGTGGCCCCGCAGACTGCAATGAAAGCAGATCAGGTCTAATCCCTGGGTAGTGGTAGCAGTACAATCCCTGCTATAATGATCAATCCGGCCGCACTTGAAGCAGCCAGAATCACCACCACTGCCACTCCTACATGCACCCTCATGGGTCCTCCCACACCTGCCGCAACGGCTACGGTCCTGATGACCCCTCGATCTAGAATCCGATACCTTGGGCCTCTTGCTCGATCCCGCGGATGTATGAACCTTGTCTGGTTTCCTCTTCCTCTCTGCCTCCAAGTCGATCTCCCTCTCCCTGGCTCGAGCGATCATATCCTCCAGTGTCTTGCAGCTAGACTGGCTCACAAACTGCCTGATATTGCTCCTCAACATCTCGTGATATCGGGCCTTATTGATCTCCTCGTCCGCTACATACTGCAGAACGAGAAGGGCCCTCTCTCTGAACTTGACGGTGATTTCCGCCACCGTCTCCGTAGTCTGCTGGAGGTCCTGGAACTCCCGTGCCAGCTGTTGCACCTCAATCACTGGTGCAAACTCGGCCCTGAACCTGGTCGAGAAGTCACTCCATGTCATCGCGTCCAACACGACATCATCCCTAATAGCATGTCCAACCTCCTCCCACCAGTCACTTGCTCTGTCCTTCAGAATACAGGACGCGAGTCGTACCTTGTCCCCCTCGGGACACCGACTAGAACGAAAGGCGTTGGCAACATCTGCCAACCACCGACTGCTAGCAATGGGGTCCTTAGCCCCATGATGGTCTGGATCTCCACAGACTCTGAACTCCCTGAATGTCAACGTGTGCGCCCCCATAATGGCCGCCATCTCGGTGTGAAATGCACCCAACCTCTCGTCTAATATCTCCAAAATGCCTCCTTGACCGTACCGAAGATCACAGTAGTTTGATCCATAATACCGAGCGTAATCTACGATGATATAAACTCTCTCATATGCTCATCAAGCTGCCCAGCTCCAGAGCCCGAGCTTGATCCCTCACCGACTCCTGAAGTGCCCACTGGTCTAGTGCGTAGCGTCACCATATTGAAAATACACCATAACAAACATCAGTATACTCATTATAACTCGAGGGACCTCACATACTACAAGTTCCCTGGGTTCATCTCAGCCTTCCTTGATTCGAGTACGGATCCTCTGATTTCAGTAGTACGGGCCCATACTACCTTCCACATCTATCCGTACTTTTCTCAAGAGTTTCCTTGACTCCACCAAGTCCCTTCTACTACTACTGTTGTTCTCGTTCTAATCTCATCCTAGGCTTGCCCTAGGGTAATCACCGACCCACTCTCCGTCATCAGCTGCATAAGAAGTCCCTGCTACCTTTCCCTAACTAGCTCGCGTATACTATTACATATCACTAAGACTATATAATTCTTCGAATGAGAGGTTCTACCCTACAACGGTTAGACTCAGACGAGAGCTGTGAAATAGAGCTAAACCTAACCTTCTGAAATTATTTAGTCCTCGTAATATGTAACTTAACATATTCATTTACTAGTTAGTTAAAGATAACTAGGACTCCTAAAATCACAAAGCAAGCAACATTCAAGCATTGAGTAACCATAATCAAGCATATCCTACTCAGGCCATCATATCACTGACTAATCAGTACTATCATGCAGTTCAATAAGCTCATACAGTAGGCATATAAGGCATCCTTCCTAGATCCTTAGCCCTATCTAGCATGCAGTTCTCATACACATATAACAGGCATATAAGGCATCATTCCTAGGTCCGTAGCCCTAATTTAGCATGCAGTTCTCATAATCATAACATAATAAACTTGTATGGGTAATTTGGGAGAACTTACTTGAGCTCGGCTGATTGCATACACCACACCCTTTTTCTCTTTTAAAAATCCTTTTTGTAAAATAAATTTTCTTTTAAAAAGTTTATACCAAGTCATAAGTTTGAGTCCAGACACACCCAAGAGTGTGCCCGAATCCCTCAAACCAAGGCCCTGATACCAACTTGTGACATCCCAAAAATCATGATCGAAAATTTCATTTTAAATCATTAGATAAAACCATGGTTATCAAAATTATCTCATCAAAACATAATTCAAAGTATTTAAAAACATTATTATCAGAGTTTCCAAATCAAAACATCAGAGTAAACATCCCAGGCTAAACATCATGGTGTGTGCAATGCAGTTATCCCGAGCTCTTCTCTCTACAACTGGAAGTACCTGAAACCAAAACTGAAAACCGTAAGCACGAAGCTTAGTGAGTCTCCCCAAACTACCACATACCATACACATTAACACATATATTGGGACCCCGCCCCTTCCTCGGGCCACGCCCGACATCAGGCCCCACCTGGCATCGAGCCCCGCTTGGTATACAGATCTGTTTCTTCCAGGCCCCGCCTGTCTCTGGGCCTCGCCCGCTATACACATACAACTATATCATATAATCATACTACCACATAAAGACTCATACACAGTACTATATATTCCAGTCCTAAGGCCTCTCCTATCTTGGGCCCCGCCCCTACTCTGCTAATGAAGAGATATGGAACCCCGTCCCTACTCAACTAGTGATGAGATACGGCCCCCCGCCCACACTCACCTCCTTAGCAGGCACATACAAGTATCACAAAGACAACAAGTATAAATAAAAATATAGACATTCCTCGGGCACCACCCGACATCGGACCTTAGTCCGGAATAATACATATAAACATTCCTCGAGCCCCGCCAGGCATCGGATCGTAATCCGGAAAACATACAATCATACATACGGGCCGACATTGGTGCCTTCGACCCGTCCCTACTGGAGGAAACTCACCTCAAGGTCGCGTGAATAGCTGAAACGTCTCTGGTCCGCAACCGGCTCTACTCACACCCTATACATAATAACCTTTTAGATACCATTCCATACTCAAAACCCCTTCACGGGTCAACTTTGATCAAGGTCAAAGTCGACGTCCAGTCAAGTCAAAGTCAACCCTAAGTTGACTCAACTCGTCGATTCATCCCCCTGACTCGCCGAGTTTCCATGCTACTCTCAGTCGTGATAAAATGAGTCAACTCGTCGAGTCCTCCCTCAAACTCGCCGAGTTCTGTCCTTTACAGAATCGGGACAAATCGAACCAACTTATCGAGTTCCTTTATGAACTCGTCGAGTTCTTCAGTCTGTTGCTTCACCTTAATGGGTTAAGCCCCTATTCTTCAGATCTAAGCTCCATACTCCACATATACACTGAAATTGTCCTTTTAAGGGTAAAGTTTCCAACTTTACCCGTTAATATCCTTACTTAATGGATTTAGCTCAAACCCTAACTCTTTAGGACCTAGATCTTGGTCCACAAGCCATCAATACTCCAAACTGAGGCATATACATTGAGATATGGATC
This sequence comes from Lactuca virosa, assembly GCF_052849685.1. Classification (NCBI taxonomy): domain Eukaryota; kingdom Viridiplantae; phylum Streptophyta; class Magnoliopsida; order Asterales; family Asteraceae; genus Lactuca; species Lactuca virosa. The sequence goes on from NC_136426.1 coordinate 76,643,349, forward strand.
CTAGATACATCAAAATTACGTAAAGCTTCTAACTTTCCTTCCATGCATTGCCTTTTGGAGCTTAAAAGGCCAAAATTACATCCTAAAGCTTGCATGGGGGCTTCAGTGACCATAAAGTTTGCACCTTTATGCCATGAAAGCCCTCCATGGTTCTAGATCTAAAGGTATACTTACTTGGGACGTCCATTTCCCAAGGATCATATCATTTGGACCAAAAACCACATAAAGATGCTAAGATGGAGATCTAATCAAGTACTAGTCAAGTTTGAGACTTGATTACCAGAAAGTGCAAAATGGAGTGAGGTTTCAGGATCTAACAACTCTTCCTTGTTCCTTTAAGCTTTCCTTCCTTCCAAGCTCTTCAAGCACTTACAAGAACACTCAAAATGGCTCACAATAGCATTAGGGTTTCGAGATCTAGGGTTTGGACAATGGAGGCTGGAAATGAGGCCAAACCCTAGGCCATAAAGTGTTTAAATAGGGTGCAAAATCCCGGATATAGGGTTTCCCAAACCCCTTCCAACTCGTCGAGTTGGTCTTCCAAAAACACGCGTGACAACATTCCTACTCGTCGAGTGCTCACCCTTGAACTCGATGAGTTGCCTTCTTGATTAGAGGTTTTTCTTTCCTTAATTGGCCTTCTGGTTTCCGGGTGTTACAAATTCTCAATTAAATAATAACATTTCTAATTAATATATTATTCTCATAATATATTAACAAATCATTTACTTTGATTTCTAATTAATTTATTAATCATATAATAAATTAATAAATCAGTCTCTCTCTAAAAGTTGTCTTATTCAATTACTAGGTTTGATGGCAACCCAAAAGGATTATGCTACCATCAATTCAAGTATATACCAATTATAGTAATGGGCTTATACACCTAATCCAACAGTCTTCCACTTGGATAACACTATAACTATAATTGCGAGTATAACTTCTGAACCTATCACCAAATTGTAGCTTCCAAAAGTCGTTGTCAAACTCTGACCCAGTCAGTTACGTGTCCACAGATAAGTGATCAAATATTCCTACGTTATACATAATATCGTATGGACACGAGACATGGATTGAAATCAATCTCATTGTCTAAAATTATGTTTTTCAACTTCCCGATTTATGACGACTGAAATTAGACTACTAATTGAACACATCAATTCAGTCCAGGCTTGGCCAAACACTTCAGATGTCGACATCAAATCATCGAGAGCCCAAAGATATCGTTTTTCCTGTTAAGGCAAAAGTAACGACTAAACTTTGACTCATATGCTTGTAACTTTTACTCACCAAATCGCACATGACACTACGTTTTATAACATCAAGTTAGTGATGCGTTTTCGCAATACCAATGTACAACCGACTTATAAATTACAACTCATATATCTTAGTTTTAAGAATATAAGATATTATCATCTCAAAATTACTTGTGATTAAATCCATGAAGTAGTTCTCTGAGCGTGGGTTTATCCAATACTCAAAATCCCCATTTTTCTAAGTACTCATGAATATTGTTGCAACCATTGCAATGCCTAATCTCCATAGACAATCTACAATTCAATTCATGACATTCTTATTTCACTACTTACTTCCAAAAGTATGAGCGACTGTGGAGTTTTGAAAAATCGGATTATTCAAGAAGTAAAACATGCAAAGTGAAACACAATAAGAAACTAATTAACTATGGTCTCAAACATATTGAACATAAATAAAACTCTTATTATTTAATCACCATAATAATTAAGACTTTATTCATTGTATTATGTTTCGAGTAATCAACTAACCACTTGAATTAAGCATCAATCATGCCATGTTATGTGCATACTATGCCTATCTATGGTCCTTCCATTGTGAACATATCGACTGGACACTATTCCAATGATGCTCATTTCACATTTCCAAATTCTTGTCACTATCTAAAATGTATTGGAATTCCAACCTTACATGGATTGATTTTCTGTGATGTCGAGGCTTCAAAGTCACAGAGACTGAGCCAACAATATTACAGGATATTCCATTGGAACTTTGTTACTAGAAACAATTCCAAGGTAATCAAGGTTCTAATTCAAGGTACGCTCCTTGAACACTTTTTCTTTCATTAAAGTTTCCAATTCACATGTAGACTCAATAATCAACTCCCATTATGTATACTTTTTCATGTTATCATATGACCATCAATTTTGACCAAGAATCATCTCATTCTAAAACATGTCACCATGGTCTTTCCAAACAACACCATACTTCCAACTGTCCATAGGCAACCAATCTTCAGTTAACCTTAGAATGTTCTTGACAGTTGTTTAACAATTTAGTCATACACAATTCTAGTTCTTTTTCTCTCACAATGCCCAAGGAATTTGGAAAAATCAGAACAAGTTAATATTATAGCATATGTAATCGATCTTATATCTGAAGCATATGGGATTCGACATATTATGTCTCACATAAGGATTTGATATATGTTATGTATGTATTGCTATAATAATTCCATACATTAAATTTCTTATGTTGAACCATTTCAATACGATATTCATATATGTTTGTGACTAAGTTCTATTAAACCCTACAATCTAAAGTTTTAGATTTCAAAATGAAGTATGAGTGCCCTCTCCCTCAAGTCTATCATAGCAAAACAATTTCCAAATTTTGCTATTTGAAAATTGAAAACTTTGTTTCTTATGAACAATATTGTCAACAAGCAATACTAACATAACAATTACGCTCCCACTAGCTTTGATATGTACCCAGAAATCAACTGGACATCTAGAAATCAATATTGTTTACTTTCTTACCGAAGTACAAATTTCTGTTACGCGATGCTTCGATAAGTCTTTAACTATACTTCTTAAGATTAAACACGTTCATTGGATAGCACATGTGTAAGTCTAAACCCTTTCAGAACTTGTAGATATATGTCATGAAAGTTCAAACTATTCATTTCCATTCCTCACAATTCGAAATATGAAAAGGGATGACGTAATCATATTGTGAGTTTGAGAATGCAATTAACACAACCAGTAACCATGATGTATTTATCAGATCTTTAAAATCTACTATCAAAAGTGTTTCCTCATAATTATTCTCATGAATTAGATTGAAACCTTTTTCACCTAGATTTTCTAGTGTATACATTCTCATCCATGTGAATTTATCATTTCTAACCTACAATCATAAGACAAGGTTTAGGACAAAACCAAACTCAAATTTAGCTTTCCTTTCATGGACTGAACTTCGCTTATTCTAAATTTCTTTCCCTCTGGTAGCACAAGGGCCTACCAGTGCTTCCGTGTTTTTAATCAACACTCCCATATTGATCAATGCACTTTCACTAACCAACATGCTTTGCTTTTTGCAGTTAAATGATAACCATAGAACTCATAAGCATTTCCAACTCAACTGGACGGTGCAATAATGTTTCAACTGAACACGATAGGTTATCAACCTCAGGTCGTGTGCTAGTGATGACCAAAAGGTTTATTGTTGACTGACTCCTGAAACTCTCAAGATCAATAAGACTCCCACTGACTTCTTGACATATAAGTTTTGTTGGATAAGGTGTCTAAGTCCATAACTATACTTGGTATGTACTTGACCCGGCTTGGCATGGTCCATTTGGGTTGCTCGGCATCTCAACAATTGGATAGACAAAATGAGAAAAAGGACACTTATGATTTGTTAATATATTTTAATATATTAATATGAAATCATATTATTTGATTAGTATTGATCAAGAATTAATTTGGAATTAATTTTGTGATAAAAAAGAGACTAATTAAATATATGGGGATTGATTTGTAAATCATTCATTCTTATGTAGTGGGCTTATGGTTCATGATTCACTAGATTGGGCTAGGACCCATTGGGTGCTCCATGGATACTCCATGGAGGTTAAAACCCATGGATCATGGGGGAAATGAAAAGCCATGCACATTAGGGTTTACATGGTGTAACCCTACATGTGACACACTATATAAGCAACCTCATATGGAGCAAAATCGGCCACTAATACAAGACAAGGAGGACTAGCCGATTTTTGAGTGAAAGTGTTCTTCTCTCAAGTTATTCCAAGAGTTGTGGTGTTGTGTGAAACATTTGAGGCATCACATTTGGGGTGCTAGGCTCACAAGGTCTTAAGGAATCCAAGCTACAAGAAAGGTATGTCATTCTACTAGTTTTTTATATTACAAGTACCCCATGCCATGCTAGTTAGGATGAGAACCTTTGAAAATCAAATTTGCATGAATATTAGAGAAAACATAGATCCAAGGTTTCTAGGGTTGCATGTACACCATAGGAGTGTTAGAATGCTCAAAACCCATCAGTGGTATCAGAGCCTAGACTTGTTTTCTTTGTATTTGATGCAAACTGGTTGAAAAAATTGATTTTTCTGCTCACTGTTCAGTGAACTCGCCGAGTCCATGGGGGGACTCGACGAGTCCAAGTGAAAATGCATCATACTCGTCGAGTAGGTTCTTGCACTCGGCGAGTAGGAGCCCATGTGTGCAGAATTTCGAGTTTTGCTGTTGGAAATGGACTAGAATCATTACCCTAAATTGTTTTGGACTTATAAAACCTTTTTTTGATGGTGTGATGATTATGCTAATCCATTTTCAATGGTTATTATCAAAATTTCAAGTTTTATATGTGTTTATATGATTCTTGAAATAGTTGATATGAATGTTCATACTTATGAGTTTTAGAAGATCATAGGAATTATTTGCAAATTGTTTGATGATGTAATTCTTGATCTAAATGTTATTGATGGAGTCCATAATTTGTCCTCAAGTTATGGATTACCAAAAGTCACTTCTTTAAATTTTCAATAAAGAGCCATAGGTTACATAAAATGAAGAGTCTTCATTTTAATAAACCATTAAACCCATAAGTTATGAACATGAAAGGTTTTGAATAGTTTCAAAACTTGCCCTCAAGTTTTGGAATTTGTAAAGTCACTTTAGAAAACTTTAATTCCAAACCCTAGAGTTTTAAAAGTTAAAATTCAACCCTTGTACTTTATAGAATTATAAGTTAATAATATATATATGTATAAGAGCAAGTCAGTTTTACCGTTAGTAGGCCTCATTCACGAAGTCGGTCTATAAGGGGGGGGGTATAAGGTTGTTGGCTATAAAATGGCAGCTTAATGGGTGTCCACTCTCACCCACCGCTTCCTTGACTGGTGGAGGATCGTTAGCCGAACGGGTAGGACAAGGACTGTAATTCTCATTAAAAGTATAATGAAATATATAAAGTAACTAAACCTTTATAAATTCCCAATCTTAGTTACTTTAGGAAAATGTGAAATTGGTGCTATCCCATGAAATTATACTTTGTACCTTACCAAGTCGTTGGTGGAGCGTGTGTGGGTAACCGACACACTAACATGGACTAGTAAGAGTTACAAAGGGTGACTTAATGTTTATCATAGATCGGTGGAGTGCGTGTGGGTAACCGACACATTGATTAAGTGATAAAGATTAAGGGTACCAAGTAAATTTGCATGGTTATTCACACCTTGTTTGTGATCTTCGGCATCCCAGTCACAAACTTGAGAGGGCACAATCGAGATTTAAACATGCCATTGAAAATTTCAATGAATCTCAAAAGATCTAGGAGTTTCAATCCAATTAAAACCTAATAATTCATTTCGTTTTTCATGGTGGAAATTGGTGAATCGTCATTCGCCTACCTTCAAATATTTTATGGCTTGGATTACGGCATCCCTCTTCCAAGTTATAAAGTATTGTGTTGGGTCCTAGCCTTAATATTACATTTGGGTGTCTTATTAAGGATTCTATATCTAATCTAAGCTTGTCTTTCTTCTTTTCAGATGTCTTCCAACAATGCTGCTTCTGGCTCAAACCCTATCGGCTTCTTCTCTCTCATGAACCTTTGTGGGAGAGTCATTTATGATGGTTCATTGGATCAGGAACATCAGGATGGTCACACGTTACGAGGACAAGGAATATGTCCTCAACAAGGAGCTGAAGGAAATTGATGAGTCTACTGCTACTCCAGAGGAGATCGCTGACTTTAGGGCACATGAGAGAGATGCTACCAAGGTGGAATGTATCATGTTAGCCACAATGAAAGCTGAACTCCAGAAGTCCTATGAGGACTTTTACCCTTTTGAGATGCACATGGACCTGATGGACCGCTACCATCAAAGTGCTCGTCAAGAGAGGTATGAAATCATCTCTTCCATGATAACAACACGAATGAAGGATGGTGAACCCATCATGGGCCACATGCAGAAAATGCAAAGGTTTGTGGACCGTTTGCTCAAGTTGAATGTGAACTTCCTGGAGGAGTTGACTATTGATATCATAATGCACTCCTTACCTACTTGTTATGATCAATTCCGAATGACCTATCACATGAACAAGGAGGAGGTCACACTTAGCAAACTTCAAGGGCTTTTGAAGACCGCTGAAACTGGTCTTAAGGGCAAATCGGTTGTTACTACTCCTACTCCTACCGCCGCCCCTGTTCTGGCAATCGGGCAAAGTAGAGGGAATAAGAGGAAGACCCCTTCGAAGGATACCAAGGGAAAATATTTTGATGGCTCCTCTTCAAGTGGAACCAAAGGTGGTTCTGTCACTCCTTCTTCCAACCCAAAAGAAGCTCAATGCTTCTATTGTCAGGAAAAGGGGCACTGGAAACGAAAATGCCCCAAGTACCTGCAAGATGTTAAGGATGGGAAGGTCAAACCTACCGATGCATGTATTTACACTATATTGTCTAATAACTCACGACATACTACTTCTTGGGTTCTTGATACAGGTTGCGGTATTCATATATGTTCTGATTTGCAAGGCCTAAGAAGAAGTGAGAATGTGGAGCACGGAAGATAAACTTGATCATGGGGAATAGGAAAGCTTCACCTATCACCAAGATTGGAGTTTATTCTTTGTTGCTAAGTAGTGGGTTAGTGTTAGATTTGAATAAGTGTTGTTACTCGTCAGAAATGGCGAGAAATATTATTTCTTTTCACGGTTTGTACAAACAAGGGTTTACTTTTTCATTTGATAATGAATGTGGTGGTATTAATGCTTTTTATAATAATGTTCTTTATTTTAAAGCATTACCTTGTGATGGTGTATATGAAACTGTGTCGGTTGTAGATAACTTAGGAAATAATGTGTTGTACATCGATTCTTCCACTAGTTTGGATAAGGCATCCTTGTGGCATTGTCGTCTTGGACAAGTTAACAAGAAGCGCATAGGCCAACTCCATAAGGCTGGAGTTTTGGAGTCATTTGACTTAAAGTCAGATGATAGTTGTGAGTCTTGTTTGCTTGGAAAAATGACAAAGTCACCCTTCACTGGTACTTGTGCTAGGGGTGAAGGTTTGTTGGACCTCATACACACAGATGTGTGTGGACCCTTCAGAATCGCCACAAGGGATCCTAACCGCTTTTATGTGACTTTTACTGATGATTACAGTAGATATGGTTATGTCTACTTAATCAAGCATAAGTCGGAAACCTTTGAAAAGTTTAAAGAGTTTAAACAAGAAGTGGATAATCAGTTGGGCAGGAACATTAAGATGCTCCGATACGATCGAGGAGGAAAGTATCTTAGTACAGAGTTCCTTGACTATCTTAAGGAATGTGGAATTATTTCGCAATTGACATCTCCCTAAACACCACAACTAAATGGTGTGGCTGAGATGCGCAATCGAACCTTGTTGGACATGGTTCGTTCCATGATGAGTCGAGCTTCGTTACCAATCTCATTATGGTGGTATGCCTTGGAGACTGCCGTCCATATCCTTAATCTAGTCCCTACCAAAAAGGTTGCCAAAACACCTCACGAGATGTGGACTGGGAAAGTTCCCAATTTAGACCACATCAAGATTTGGGGTTGCGAAGCTTTCGTGAGACGTGAGACTCAGGATAAGCTCTAACATCGAAGTGAGCGATGTATTTTCATCGGCTACCCACAGAAATCTTTTGGTTACCTCTTCTACAGACCCAGTGAGAATGTGGTCTTTGTGGGAATGAGAGGGGTCTTTCGAGAGAGAGAGTTTATAAGCCAAGGAAACAGTGGGAGGCAAATTGATCTTGAAGAAATTCAAGATTCAAGCGGTGAAGGAACCTCAAACCCTAGCAATCAACCTGAGGATGAAACTCCTGTTGATGAGTCCGTACCTCTGAGGCGTTCCACAAGAGTTAGGAATCCACCTGAGCATTACTATGGTTTTCATATTACTGCGGAAGGTGATGAATTTATCAGTGATAGGACACTGGTAAATTTGGATGAGCCTAACAACTTTAAGGAAGCCATGGCAGGCCCTGAGTCATGGAAAGAGGCCATGGACAGCGAGATTCAGTCCATGTATGACAATCAAGTTTGGAACTTGGTTGACAATGTACCGGGTTGTAAGACGGTCGGGTGTAAATGGATCTTCAAGAAGAAGACCGACATGGATGGGAATGTACACACTTATAAAGCGCGACTGGTTGCGAAGGGCTTTACACAAACTCCGGGAGTTGACTATGATGAGACCTTCTCACCAGTAGCGAAGATTAAGTCTATTAGGGTTTTGCTAGCCATAGCTGCATTTCATGATTATGAAATATGGCAAATGGATGTCAAAACCGCTTTCCTTAATGGAAAGTTGGCTGAGGATGTTTACATGAGTCAGCCAGAGGGTTTTGTCGATGCAAAACACCCTAATAGAGTGTGTAAGCTTGAGAAATCCATCTATGGATTGAAACAAGCATCTCGCAGATGGAATCTTTGTTTCGATGAGAAAGTCAAAGAGTTTGGTTTTTCGAGGAGCGAAGATGAGTCCTGTGTATATGTTAAGGCTAGTGGGAGTATAGTTAGCTTTTTGGTATTGTATGTGGATGACATACTACTCATAGGAAATGACATCCCAACCTTGCAGGAGGTTAAATCCTGGCCTGGGAAGTGTTTCGCTATGAAGGACCTTGGAGAAGCTGCCTATATCCTAGGGATAAGGATATTGAGAGATAGGAGTAAGAGACTAATTGGACTTAGTCAAAGTACCTACTTGGATAAGGTCCTGAAAAGGTTCAGCATGCAGGATTCCAAGAAAGGTGACTTACCGATCTAGACTAACGCCAAACTGAGTAAGACTCAGACCCGAGTACAGAGGCTGAGATAGCTGAGATGAGTCGAGTACCATATGCTTCCGCTGTAGGCTCGATCATGTATGCTATGACTTGTACTCGCCCTGATGTGGATTTTGCTTTGAGCATGGTCAGCAGATATCAAGGGAATCCGGGTAAGGCCCACTGGACTGCGGTGAAGAATATTCTCAAGTACCTACAAAGGACTAGGGACTGGGTCCTTACCCTTGGTGGGAGTGATGACTTGAGAGTAGTGGGGTATAGTGATGCTGGCTTCCAAACTGATAGGGATAATTTCCGCTCTCAGTCAGGCTGGGTCTTTACCCTAGATGGAGGAGCAATCACTTGGAAAAGTTCTAAACAGGAAATAGTGGCTGATTCAACTTGCGAATCAGAGTATATAGCGGCAAGCGAGACAGCAAAGGAGGAAATATGGCTAAAGAACTTCATTGGATACCTTGGAGTTGTACCAGCTATTAAGGAGCCTATGGAGATTTTCTGTGACAACGAGCGTGCAGTTGCCTTAGCTAAGGAACCAAGGGATCACGGCAGATCCAAGCACATCGACATAAAATACCACTTCATTAGACATCGGATAGAAGAAGGACTCCTCGTGGTGAGGAGGGTATCATCGGATGAGAACCCAACAGATCCCCTCACGAAGGGACTGTGTAGGGCTAAGCATTTGCAGCATGCGAGGCGCATCGGGCTGAAGGATGATATTAGTTTTACAGATTAGATAGTTTTTTCTGAAACTTGTAAAATGTAATTGACATTTGATGATTAAATAAAAGTTGTTGTTTATTTATAAGTAAAGTGTTGCTATCTTGTGTCAATTGTTTACTACTGTTTCAAATTTTGCATGTTTTGACTTCCAGAATAATTACTTTATTCAAACTCTCCACAGTCAGTCATATGTTGGAAGTAGATATGAATCAAGACTGTCATGAATTGGGTTTGTAGATGTCTAAGGTGCTAGACATAGCAAATGGTTGCTACAACATTCATGAGTGCTCATAAGTTCTGAGTATTGGATTAAACCCACTCTCACTTGTATCACTTCATGGAATTTATCTCGAGTGATTGTGAGACGGTAATATCATATAAGTCTTCAAACCTAGATATATGAGTTCTTGATTATGAGTTGGTTGTGCATTGATTGTACGAAAACGCATCGGTAACTCGATGTTATAAAACGTGCGTTTATGTATAATTCAACAAGTAGTTAGTACAAGCATATGAGTCAAAGTTTATATGTTCCTTCTAGTCCTTGGAGGATTAGAAGCGATATCTGGGCCCCTCGATGATTTTGTTTTGACCTATGTACCGGGCCCGGTCAGAACCAAATTGATGTGTTCAGTTTAGTTCTATGTCAAACAAATCGGAAATCGGGAAATAAACTGCTAGACAATAAGTACGACATTGTTCCATATATTTGTCCGGCTGATATCTAGAACAAAGGATTATATGATCACTTATCTTAAATGCCGCATCGTCATCTTAGTTCCGCGAGACTTTGAAAGAGCTACGATTGCTGGTCGGTTCTTGAAGTCATACTTGCAGCTATAGTTATAAGACTTATCCAAGTGTGAGACTGTTGGATAAGGTGTCTAAGTCCATAACTATATTTGGTATGTACTTGAACCGGCTTGGCATGGTCCATTTAGGTTGCTTGGCATCCCAACAATTGGATAGACAAAATGAGAAAAAGTTCACTTATGATTTGTTAATATATTCTAATATATTAATATGAAATCATATTATTTAATTAGTATTGATCAAGAATTAATTTTGTGATAAAAAAGAGACTAATTAAATATATGGGGATTGATTTGTAAATCATTCATTCTTATGTAGTGGGCTTATGGTTCATGATTCACTAGATTGGGCTAGGACCCATTGGGTGCTCCATGGATACTCCATGGAGGTTAAAACCCATGGATCATGGGGGAAATGAAAAGCCATGCACATTAGGGTTTACATGGTGTAACCCTACATGTGACACACTATATAAGAAACCTCATATGGAGCAAAATCGGCCACTAATACAAGACAAGGAGGGCTAGCCGATTTTTGAGTGAAAGTGTTCTTCGCTCAAGTTATTCAAAGAGCTGTGGTGTTGTGTGAAACATTTGAGGCATCACATTTGGGGTGTGTAACAACGTAAATTTTAAACCAAAATTTTTAAATTTCAAAACACATTTTTCTCAGTTCAAACATCTCAAAAAGTGTTATAGCATCAAATCATCCAACACATATCCCAAAAACTGAATATATAATAAATCCCGGATCCTCATGACTCAAATCTCTGGCGTATGTACAATCAAGTCGGCGCCTTCCCGTGATCCTGAGAAGTACCTGAAACACATGTCATATACACGGTAAGCACAAAGCTTAGTGAGTTCCCCAAAATACCACATACACACATTAGCCACTCGAGGCTATAACACTGTAAGACCCTCCGGTCAATGTGTCTCAGTAGGACCCTCCAGTCCCCCAACTCTGATGGACCCTTTGGTCCTAACTCTGTGGACCCTCCGGTCCTAACTCAGTAACTCAATAACACAGCATATACACAATAAGCACAAAGTAAATAAGCAGGATAACTCAAATCATAGTATATGCACACAAGACCCTCCGGTCACACATAGGTTACCACTCAGGGTAAGTATAGTGAGAAGACTCACCTCGTAAGTACTCGGATAGTCTCGAACTCAAATCACCGGTCTAGCCTTCGCCTAACATAATGATAATAATCCGTAATTAATAAGGCTCTCACTGAAGCTAAGCTAACCCTTCTACAAACTCACAGAAGGGAAAAAGACCATTTTACCCCTCCATGGCCTTATAATCCACAAATTGACCAAACCCTAAAAGTCAACCGAAAGTCAACGGCAGGGAGTACGCTGCGCGTACCAGCTCTCTACGCTGGGCGTACTCGGATGCCATGCAAGTCATCGGGGATGCTCGACCCCTACACTACGCGTACTGGGAGTACGCCCAGCGTACGTCCCAGTTTCACCATCCTCACATTTTTGGTCTTAATCCGTTAAGACATTGGCTTATATCACAGATCTGGAATCCCTAATGTCTCTTAATCTATAAAGTCAGTGACTTTAAGCCTTTGCATGGCTGTTTGGGTCACTAACACTCAAAACATCCATTATCTTTCCTCATGAAGCTCATATCTCATGCATGGCTTACTCCTAACGTCCAAGATTGGATTTTTATCACTCTAATCCACAAAATACACTGAAAGGGGTAGATCAAGGTCTCTGGAGCTCATTATCTCATAAAGTCTCCATCTTTTGGGACAAAACCCTAAAATACTCCATGAAAATGCACAAAACGAAATAGTGAGAAAGCTTGGAGCTTTATACCTCTATGTGAAGCTTTCCTCACTGCTAAGCTTAGATCCAAAAGCCTGGACTCTCACTCTTCTTCTCCAAAGCTCCTTCTCCTCTTCAAGATCACAAGAATATGCTCACAAGCTCTTCAATGCACTCTCCAGCTAAGAAGACGAATATTTAGGGTTAGGAAGGTTTGGTGTTTGGGAATGGTGGCCAGGAATGAGGCCGTCACTTCCTTTATATAAGGCCACACCTAAAATTAGGGTTTACATTCTGGGCCTAGTACGCCCAGCGTACCCTCCGGTACGCCCAGTGTACTAGGTGGCCTCCGCGTCCAAAGCACGCACATGAGTACGCTGAGTGTACACTCTAGTACGCTCTGCGTACCCATTAATCTCTTTTTCTCTACCAAGGGCAAAATGAAACAAATGCTCAATAGATTAAGGTTCACAAGGTATACGTGGACTTGGGGTGTTACAATTCTCCCCCACTAGAATCAGACTTCGCCCTCGAAGTCATGCTCCGCAAATAGATCCGGATGCCGCTCTCGCATCTCCGACTCCGGCTCCCAAGTCGACTCGGACCACTTCCGATGCTGCCACTGGACCAGAACCAGGGGCACTTCCTTCTTTCTCAAAACCTTCACCCTCCGACCCAAAATCGCAATCGGTATCTCAATATAATTCAGGCCTGCTTATACCTGAATGTCCTCTAATGGCACCACTGCCGCCTCGTCCGCTACACACTTCCTCAACTGGGACACGTGGAAGGTGTTATGTATCTGACTCAACTCTACAGGTAACTCCAATTGGTAGGCTACTCTGCCTACCCTGGCGGTCACTCTAAAAGGACCGATGTATCGGGGCCCCAGCTTGCCCCGCTTCCTGAATCGGATCACTCCTTTCCATGGGGATACCTTCAGGAGGACAAAATATCCGACCTGGAATTCTAACTCGGATCGTCGCCTGTCCGCATAACTCTTCTGGCGACTCTAGGCCGTCAGCAATCTCTGTCTAACCTGCTGGATCTGCTCAGTCGTGCTCAACACTATCTCGGTGCCACCCATCACTCTCTGTCCCACCTCCCCCCAACAAATAGGAGTCCGACACCTCCTCCCATACAAAAGCTCGAAGGGAGGCATACCAATGCTCGAATGGTGGCTGTTGTTATAGGAAAACTCATCCTCTGAAGTCCATGACGCAGGCACGCAGCATGTCCTCGAGTGTCTGAATCTTCCGCTCACTCTGCCCGTCCGTCTGCGGGTGGTATGCAGTACTAAAATACAGGCGCGTGTCCAACTCCTCGTGAAACTTCTTCCAGAATATGGAAGTGAAGCGCACGTATCGATCTGAAACTATCGCGATCGGCACACCATGTCGAGATACCACCTCTCTCACATAGATCTCAGCCAATTTCTCCGCAGAAGATCTCTCACTAATAGCAAGAAAATGATCACTCTTCGTCAAACGGTTCACTATCACCCAAATTGCGTCAACTCCACGCGCAGTCCTCGGTAATTTGGTGATGAAGTCCATAGAGATCTGTTCCCACTTCCACTGGGGAATCTCCAGTGGCTGTAATGGACCATGTGGGCGCTGGTGCTCTGCCTTGACCCGGCGGCAGGTCAAACACCTCTCAACTACCCAAGCAACATCCCTCTTCATACAGGTCCACCAATAATCTCTTTTCAGATCCAAATACATCTTAGTGGCCCCGGGATGGATCGAGAACCTCGATCTATGCGCCTCCTCCATCAGTATACGTCGAGCTCCTCCCGTGTAGGGCATCCAAATCCGCCCTCGGAAGGTCATAAGCCCTCGACTATCCGTCACAAACTCGGACACCTGACCAATCACCCGCTCCCTCTTGCGGTTCTCCGGTCTCACGGCCCCCACCTGGGCCTCCCGAATGATATCTAAGACTGGAGTCATCACCGTCATCCTCATACACATATCTCAGATCGGAGCACCCTCTGCTCTACGGCTCAGGGCGTCAGCTACCACATTAGCCTTGCTTGGATGGTACAAGATCTCGCAGTCATAATCTTTCACCACATCCAACCACCTCCTATGTCTCATATTTAGGTTGAGCTGATCCATGAGATACTTCAGACTCTTATGGTCCGTGTATATGGTACACCGGACTCCATACAAATAGTGGCACCAGATCTTGAGGGCGAACACCACCGCCCCCAGCTCCAGATCGTAGGTGGGGTATCTCGTCTCATGAGGCTTCAATTGCCTCGAGGAGTATGCTATCACGTGCCCCCTCTGCATCAGTACCGCACCCAACCCAGATATCGATGCATCACAGAAAACCACAAAGTCCTCCACTCCCTCGGGAAGGGCTAACACCGGGGCCTCGCACAATCTCTGGCGAAGAGTCTCAAATGAGGCCTGCTGCTCGGGACCCCAAGTAAAAGTAATGCCCTTCCGGGTCAACCTGGTGAGGGGACGACAATCTTGGAGAAATCTATGATAAATCTCCGATAATAACCGGCCAATCCCAGAAAACTCCTGATCTCGGATGGGGATCTCGACACCTCCCATCAAATAACTGCCTCAATCTTGGCCGGGTCGACCAATATCCCATTCTGATTAACGAGGTGCCCTAGGAACTGAAACTCTCATAACCAGAAGTCACACTTGGAGAACTTAGCATATAGCCTCTCTGATCTCATAACTCCCAAAACCTCTCTAAGATGCTCCTCGTGCTGTTCTCTGGACCTCGAGTACACAAGAATATCGTCGATGAACACGATCACCGATCGATCCAACATGGGACTACACACCCGGTTCATGAGGTCCATGAACGCTGCCGGTGCGTTGGTGAGCCCGAAGGGCATCCCCACAAACTCATAGTGCCCATAACGAGTCCTAAAGGCCGTCTTCAGAATATCCTCCTCAGAAACTCTCATCTGATGATATACGGACCTCAGATCAATCTTGGAGAACCAAGATGCCCCCGGCAACTGATCGAACAGATCATCGATTCTCGGAAGTGGGTAACGGATTTTAACCGTCAATTTTTTCAGCTCCCGATAATCAATGCACATTCGATGTGAACCATCCTTTTTCTTCACAAAAAGGATCGGAGCTCCCCACGGTGAGCTACTCAGTCTAATGAACCCTTTTCCTAACAGCTCCTGGAGCTGAGAGGATAACTCATGCATCTCTGGCAGCGCAAGTCGATAGGGTGCCTTGGCAATAGGTGCCGCACCCGGAATCAAATCAATCCGGAACTCCACCTACCTCTCGGTAGGCACACCTGGCAACTCCTCGGGGAAAACATCAGCAAACTCACACACTATCGGAACCTCATAGATAGAACTCGGTCTCTCAGCGGCAACCATCGTATCCATCACGTATGCCAGAAAACCCATGCAACCCTACTGCAAACTCTGTCTCGCTCGGGTAACAGAGCAGAAGGCTGATCCAGACCGAGTGCCCTCGCCATACACCGTAAGCACTCCCCCACTAAGGTCTCGTATAGTCACCAACTGACGCTCGCAGTCTATCATGGCTCCAAATCGACTCAACCAGTCCATGCCCACAATGACACAGACATCACCCATAGCGATCGACACCAGGTCTATCGGGAACTCAACACCAAAAATCTCCAGAGTACACTGACCGATCACGTTAGTAACAAAAACCGCATGCTCGTCGGCTATGGAAACCCTCAGAGGTCGACTCAACTCCTCACGTCGAATACTGATGTGGCGACTAAAAGCTACGGATACGAAAGATCGACTCGTACCCGAGTCAAATAACACCAAGGCAGGTAGAAAATTCACAAGGAAAGTACCTATACACCACAATATATAAGCACAAAAATATCTCAAGAAAATAATAATAAGAATACATACCAGCCACAACGTCAGGTGCTGCGCGGATCTCCTCCGCTGTCAGCTGAAAGACTCTTCCACGAACCCTCGACACCTCGGCCTTCGATGGCCGACTCTCAGTAGCACGCAAGGAAGCAGATGCAGATCCCTGTGCTCACCACTGTACGAGCTGAGGGCACTCGGCCTTTCGGTGGCCGGTCTGGTTGCAATGGAAGCAAACCGAGAACCCCTTGGGGCAATCCTTCGCCATGTGCCCCTCTTTGCCACATTTGTAGCAAATCCCCATTCGACATGAACCCTCATGGCTCTTACCGCACTTGCCACAAGTGCGGCCCTTCTGGCCCCCAGCTCTGGTATCAGCGGGCTTAGCCCGCTTCGTCGCTGGCTGCGACTGTACTGGTCTCCGGTCCCTACCCCGGGACTCCTCCTCCTCCCTGGTCTGCAGCTCAAGCTCAATCTCCCTCCTCCTGGCATTGGCCTGAAGCTCGGCCAATGTCCGGTACGACGAGTTCGCCACGAACTCTCGTATATCCCTCATCAGTATGCTCAAGTATCGACTCACACGTGCCTGCTCAGTGGACACGTGCTCAGGGAAGAGCATCGCCCTCTCGTGAAACATCCTCAAAATCTCAGAAACTGACTCTGTCTTCTGCTTGAGAGACAAAAACTCCTGTGCCAACCGCTCCCTCTCCACCGGGGGAACATACTCGTCTC
The DNA here is from genome assembly GCF_052849685.1 of Lactuca virosa. Classification (NCBI taxonomy): domain Eukaryota; kingdom Viridiplantae; phylum Streptophyta; class Magnoliopsida; order Asterales; family Asteraceae; genus Lactuca; species Lactuca virosa. The sequence goes on from NC_136426.1 coordinate 76,660,361, forward strand.
GGAACAACTGGACAAACCTCTCCCATTTCACCGCAGCATGATCTGCAGAGGTGAAACTGGCGGTCACAAACTTCCACCAGTCCTTCGCCCCCAAGCGAAGCTGGTTCAGCGTAAACCAAACTCTCAAGTGATCTGGGCATGAACATGTGTAAAAACACCCCTCAGTATCAGAGATCCATCTCATCGCAGCAATCGGATCCTGTGTCCCATCAAACTCTGGTGGCTTCGTGTTGCTGAACTCCCGGAACAACAACGAGTCACCTCCCTGTGGCCTAGCAGCTGCGACAACTGCAGTGGCGGCAGCAGCAGCAGCATCAGTGATAGCAGCGTATCGCTCATCAAATGTATCAATCAGGGTGGTCTTGATAGACCCAAACATCTCATGAATCTCTGCTCAGATGGCTGCTGCCACCTCCTCATGAATCATCCTCCAGATCTCCTCGTCACTGGTCCTACTACGCTCGGGGTTGTGGCGTGTAGCCACTATGATGCCTCTGAAACACAATACAATTTATCAGAGACTCGCTCGAGCATACTCACACTCGATCACCCATTCCTACTTGTTCCTTAGCTTCCTAAGGATTCTTACTTGGATTGCATACAGATCTGGTGTTTTCAGTAGTACGGGCCCAATACTACCTTCCACACCCGGCCTGTAGTCACCCCAAGTCCTCCTCCTAGGATTCTAATTCCCAAGTACTCTATCTCTCTCAGTATCAGACTACTCTCGACTCAAAATTTTCTCTCTAAGGGCTCCTGCTCACTACTCTCATTAGCACATACTCAAAGCACATAACAGATAACAACAACTCCTAAGCTAAGGCATCACAAATCAGGCAACTCTAGCCCTAAGATAGGTAATACTTAGCTTATTCTCTAGCATGCATCACTATCATATCATAATTATCTCATGACACACTAAGTAAGGGTATTTTGGGAAATCACCGTTCGGGATCTGGCTGATTGTACACACTGCTCCATCTCGATTTCTCTTAAAACTCTTTCTCTTTTTAGAAAATTTCATTTCTTTGGAAAAATTGTCTCAAATCCTCAGTTTGAGTCCAGATATACCCGAAGGTGCATCCGAATCCCTCAAACCAAGGCTCTGATACCAACTTGTAACAACGTAAATTTTAAACCAAAATTTTCAAATTTCAAAACACATTTTTCTCAGTTCAAACATCTCAAAAAGTTTTATAGCATCAAATCATCCAACACATATCCCAAAAACTGAATATATAATAAATCCCGGATCCTCATGACTCAAATCTCTGGCGTGTATACAATCAAGCCGACGCCTTCCCGTGATCCTGAGAAGTACCTGAAACACATGTCACATACACGGTAAGCACAAAGCTTAGTGAGTTCCCCAAAATACCACATACACACATTAGCCACTCGAGGCTATAACACTGTAAGACCCTCCGGTCAATGTGTCTCAGTGGAACCCTCTAGTCCCCCAACTCTGATGGACCCCCTGGTCCTAACTCTATGGACCCTCCCGTCCTAACTCAATAGCACAACATATACACAATAAGCACAAAGAAAATAAGCAGGATAACTCAAATCACAATATATGCACACAAGACCCTCCGGTCACACATAGGTTACCACTCAGGGTAGGTATAGTGAGAAGACTCACCTCGTAAGTACTCGGATAGTCTCGAACTCAAATCACCGGTCTAGCCTTCGCCTAACACAATGATTATAATCCCTAATTAATAAGGCTCTCACTGAAGCTAAGCTAACCCTTTTACAAACTCACAGAAGGGAAAAAGAACATTTTACCCCTCCATGGCCTTATAGTCCACAAATTGACCAAACCCTAAAAGTCAACGGCAGGGAGTACGTTGCGCGTACCAGCTCTCTACGCTGGACGTAATCGGCTGCCATGCAAGTCATCGGGGATGCTCGACCCCTACGCTGCACGTACTAGGAGTATGCCCAGCGTACTTCCCAGTTTCACTATCCTCACGTATTTGGTCTTAATCCATTAAGACATTGGCTCATATCACAGATTTGGACTCCCTAATGTCTCTTAATCCATAAAGTCAGTGACTTTAAGCCTTTGCATGGCTGTTTGGGTCACTAACACTCAAAACATCCATCATCTTTCCTCATGAAGCTCATATCTCATGCATGGCTTACTCTAAACGTCCAAGATTGGATTTTTATCACTCTAATCCACAAAATACACTGAAAGGGGTAGATCAAGGTCTCTGGAGCTCATTATCTCATAAAGTCTCCATCTTTTGGGACAAAACCCTAAAATACTCCATGAAAATGCACAAAACGAAATAGTGAGAAAGCTTGGAGCTTTATACCTCTATGTGAAGCTTTCCTCACTGCTAAGCTCAGATCCAAAAGCCTGGACTCTCAATCTTCTTCTCTAAAGCTCCTTCTCCTCTTCAAGATTACAAGAATATGCTCACAAGCTCTTCAATGCACTCTCCAGCTAAGAAGACGAATATTTAGGGTTAGGAAGGTTTGGTGTCTGGGAATGGTGGCCATGAATGAGGCCATCACTTCCTTTATATAGGGCTACACCTCAAATTAGGGTTTACATTCTGGGCCTAATACGCCCAGCGTACCCTCCGGTACGCCCAACATACTAGGTGGCCTCCGCGTCTAAAGCAGGCACATGTGTACGCTGAGCGTACACTTTAGTACGCTCTGCGTACCCATTAATCACTTTTTCTCTACCAAGGGCCAAATGAAAAAAATGCTCAATTGATTAAGGTTCACAAGGTATACCTAGACTTGGGGTGTTACAGGGTGCTAGGCTCATAAGGTCTTAAGGATTCCAAGCTACAAGAAAGGTATGTCATTCTACTAGTTAGGATGAGAACCTTGGAAAATCAAATTTGCATGAATATTAGAGAAAACATAGATCCAAGATTTCTAGGGTTGCATGTACACCATAGGAGTGTTAGAATGCTCAAAACCCATCAAGTTTATCATTTGTTTCTCGTTAATGAAAGACATCACAACTCCAGTTATATATGTACTAGAGTAAGGAAACATATTTACTCCACATATTTCAAGGTGTTTTCAACCTTCTTAGTCAGAAATGAGTTTCAAGATCGATTTGTAGTAACTTGATTATCACTCTAAGATTTGATTGGAAACGAACTATGATTCATCTCTTGATTTAACTATTTCAACAACTTCTGATTCCTTTTCTTAGTCGTACAATTGTACTAAGATGTTCTTCAAGGAGTCAATTGTGATATAATTCCACAATTATTAAGATGATCACATACATGATACTAAAGTACTCTCCTTTCCTTTCAGATTGGAGAAACTTTTATCTTTCAGCCTGACAGATTCTTCTTATTCATTCTGCTACTCTTTGAATCTTTTCAAAGTATCAGAATTATTCTAACTCTTATAAACACAACCATATTTACTGAAACATCAATAAATCATGACGAGTATAGTTATCATCCTTTGTGGTGGATCTGAATAGTCTACATCAACATGTACTAGATCCATTAGTCCTTAACTTGACTCACATAAACATGTGATGAATGAATTAGTCAAAATTTTCTAATGAAAAATATTATCATACACTTTACAATTTGAATTGTACAACACCGAGTATTTGTCCATTTGGTGATGAGATTTCTTTTCACTTGGTCAATTATGACAATACCACAAGCGATATCATAAGAATCAAATCCAAAATTAATATTGCTAATATTATAAATGTAATCAACACTTTCATAAATGTCATTGCAAGGAAATGTATAAAATGAGGCAAACAAATAAACAAAAATTTCACTTTTATTGAAAATAAACGAAAAATTGGAACCCGTCCTTACAAAGCATAAAATGAAAAACTACATTTCTAGTCATCTCCGAAGAGTAATAGCAATCTATTAAATTCTGCTAACTCCTTATTAGCAGCTCCAAAATCCAATCATCGAACCATGTGACCGAAGTCCATTTCCTTGATCAAATTTAACACACTCTACGTACGCTTCCTTCTTTCTCTTAGATCCTGCAATAACATCAAAATGTGATCATCACATCACGTATTAAGTATCTATGAATATAAACTTGTTAAGATAATGGAGTTTAGATAATGGATGTACCTGAAGTAGAGTCACACAACTTGACTTCACGATCTCTAAGATCTTTCAGGTATTTTTGGGCAGCTTCGCAACCAATGTCCCTTCAATTGGCAATAGAAACATATGGACTCCTTAGGATTAACACATGGAACTATCTCAGAACTAGCCTTTCTCTTTACCATATGATCAAACAGTTTGACCTTGGCCGACCCATTTCCATTAGGAAGACAAATCTTTTCTGGACCACCATTGTCACCATTGTCAATGTCCATGGAAACTTTGGAATTAGACCCTTTAAGCACTTCTGCTTTAGATGTGCTCTTAAGCATTTCTGCTTCAACAACAATCAACATTTAGGTCAGATCAATAAGGGTCACGTCGATTTTCCTCATATGAAAGTTCTCAATGAACTGACCATATGACTTAGGAAGCAAAAGAAGAACCAAATCAATGGCTTGCTCCCTTGGGAAAAAGACACCCATTCTATCCAACTTGTCAATGTACGATTTCATTTCCAGAACATGCGCACACAAAAAATTACCATCTTGATGTCTACATGCCAATAGGGCTTGAGTAGTTTTGTATCTTTCAACTCGAGGAAAACGTGACGTTGGGAGAGTCACTGGAGGAGGAGGTGGAAGAGTTGAAGAAGCATGATGTCCAGTTCCACCATTTCTCGAAGAATAGAAAACATTTTCACCTTGATTAGAAGGTGGAAGATCATCTTCAGATGATAGAGGAAAACCATTTCCAAAAGAATGAGGAAGACCATTATTTTCTTGACTTGACATCTATAATGGGAGAAAAGATAATTCAAGTTAGTTGATTTTAATCCTTAATCATTAACCCATAATTTTTAAATTAAGGCTAGGATCCATATTTTCGATTCAAACTTTGAAGAGGGATGTCATAATCAAATTCGAATCTATTTTAGGTAGGTAAAACTTTTACCAATTTCAATCTTATGAAACTCCAAGATCTTTTTGAGATTCATTGAATCTAATAAATGGCATGTTTAATCTCGGATTATGCTCTCACTTTTGTGGCTGGGATGCCGAGGATCACAAACGAGATGTGAATAACCATGCAAACTCGTTTGACAACCTCGATGTCATTTATCATCTCACATTGATGTGTCGGTTAACCACACACGCTCCATCAACAACGATAATTTTTCCGAGATGTCCATCATATCTCTTTATAGTCCCTCTTAGTGTGCAGGTTAACCACACACGCTCCACTAACGACATATAAAATATGATGTGCGTTTTCATGGATTAGCATACATTTCACATTTTTCCTAAAGTAACTAAGAGTGGGATTTTAAAAATAGTTTAGTTACTTTATGTCATTATACTTATTAATAAGATTATGTCCTATCAAATCTGTTCGGCTAACGACCATCCACCACACAAGAGAGCGGTGGGTGAGAGTGGACACCCATTCAACGACCATTTTATAGGCCACTTCCTTATACCCTCTTTATATCATGGTTTCGTGAATGATGCGTACTAGCGATTTGACTGGCTATTCTTGTATATATAATATATATTAAACTTTTAATTATAATATATATATATATATATATATATATATATATATATATATATATATATATATATATATATATATATATATATATGTATATATGTATGTATGTAGTATAAGGTGTATTTTAAAACATTTATAAAATACAAGGGTTAATCTTTTAAAAAATTAAACTTTTAATTTAAATAAACTCAAACCATTTTATGGATTTATTAATTATCTTTTAATTAATCATTTAATTAAATTAATAATAAGACCCATAAGGATAATAATAATTAATCTTATAATTAATCATTATCTTGTCTATGATTATCTCCTAACATTTAGGGTTTTATTTAATTATCTAATATGACCAAAAATCGGACTTGGCAGATTTAATAAGAGATAATTACCAAATAACAACCATATAAATCAAATTAGGCAAGAAAATCCAAAATTTCGAAATTTACTGTGCTCACATCATGAGAAAGTTTAACAGAAAACAAAATTCGAATTTAACTGTGCTAACGTCATGAGCATTCAATCTCACATCGTGAGATCAGTCCGACAGAAAACATTCGATTTGTTCAGGTTCAAACAATGTACATTCAATTGTTAGACAACCATACGATATGATACCACTGATGGGTTTTACATGTAATAACGCGGATAAATCCTTAACACTTAAAGGGTACATGCAACTTATTAGATTTATGTCATAACACTATTGAAGTAACATTCTTTTGAACAAAAAGAAACCTATGAGCCCTAGGTATTTTCTAAATTTACAAACAAGTTAGGAATTACATACCTTTTGATTGTTGTAGTAAACAATCAAATCAATCCTTGTTGAAATACTATTCGAAGCAAGCACCACAAGTTTCGTGCCTCTAATGGTTCACACCCAAACCCTAGCAACCAAGGTCACTTGAAGAGAGAGAGATGAGAGATATCAGAATTTTGGCTATCCTTAGGTCTTGAATACATGGCCGAAAATGCTAAGTATAGGGATCCTTATATAGTGCATCTTTGAAACCCTAGATAACCTTAAAAGAAATAAAATAATATTATTTCCTTCTGGTAATTATCTAGCTTCCTAATTATCCTCGAAGGATAATTCTAGAAACCTTAGACCCTCCTAAAATCATCCATGGCTCTAGGGAGGTTCTAGAATGCCTCTTGCTCAACTTTTGAACAATTACACTTTAACCCATGTTCTTTTTAATTAGTCCAGTTAATCTCAAAATTAATTCCAATTAATTTCTAATTAATTCTCAATTAAATAATAATATTTCTAATTAATATATTATTCTCATAATATATTAAAAAATCATTTATTTTGATTTTTAATTAATTTATTAATCATATAATAAATTAACAAACCAGTATCTCTCTCTCTAAAAGTTATCCTATTCAATTACTAGGTTTGAGGGCAACTCAAAAGGACTGTGCTACCATACATTCAAGTATATATCAATTATAATAATAAGCTTAGACACCTAATCCAACAGCAACATCACCACCTTACCGCAACAAGAACATGCTTTTCGCAATAGTATACTCCATGACGCAAGAGGAAACCCCATGACGCACGAGGGATACCTCATGGACCAAGAGGGATACCTCATGGCGCAAGAGGGAGCATGATGGCACAAGAAGGAACACTTATGGCGCAACAACATCCTTCTTGGCCCATCCCTTTATCAGATGGCGCAACAAGGTCCCCTTATTGCTCCATGTCACTCCCAAGTGCTCCAAACCTCTTCCAGGTGCTCCAAACCCCCTTTTGTATGATCCGCTCCTTTGTCATACGATCCATTCCCTTATCATATGATCCATTCCTTTGTCATATGCTCCATGAACCCCAAGTGCTCCATTGTGATCTAAGTGCTCCATGTTGGACAAGACTTCATACCCCAACAATCTCCCACTTGAAGGATTGAACAACTTCATCTGCCATTCAAATTTTACAATTCCTCAAAGTACTTCCTCTCTCTATCTCTCTGCCAAACCCTTTTCTTCAAACTTCTGAAAGGCCAGTTGAAACCATGCAAAGCTTCAACTTCTTAGTAGTAACCACCTTGGTGAACATATCAGCTGTATTCTTCGTTCCAAGGATTTTCTTCAAGTTTAGGGTTCCTTTATTGATTAAATCTCAAATGAAATGGTACCTCATCTGAATGTGTTTCGTTCTGCTGTGAAACACTGGATTCTTTGCTAAGTGACTTGCACTTTGGTTGTCAAAATGCAGTACACAATCCTCGTGTTGCATTCCAAGTTATGACAAGAAAATCTTCAACCATATGAGCTCTTTGGCAACTTCCTCAAGTGCCATGTATTCTGCTTCCGTGGTTGAAAGAGAAACACTCTTTTGTAACCTTGACATCCAACTGATTGTTGTACCCCAATTGTGAACACATAACCCGATGTGCTCTTGCCTGAATCTGCACATCCACCTAAGTCTGCATCAGCGAACCCTTCTAAAACTACTTATTTTCTTCTGAAACATAAGGAACACTCAATTATTCCTTTTAAGTAGCGTAACAACCATTTCACACCTTCCCAATGTTGTCTTCCTGGATTTGACATGAACCTACTCACAACTCCCACTACATGAGCAATGTCTGGTCTGGTGCAAACCATTGCATACATTAAAATACCAACTGCAGATGCGTAGGGAACTTTAGCCATGCATTCTCTGTCTTCTTCTATTTTTGGGGATTGCTTCTTGGAAAGTCTCAACTGACTTCCGAATGGTGTACTTATGGCATTCACACCTGCCATGCTGAGCTTTTCTAAAACTTTCTTGATGTACGTGGCTTGTGAAAGTTTTACTGTACCAGTAACTCTGTCCATGTCTATGCTCATGCCCAATATTTGTTTAGCAGCCCCTAAGTCCTTCATCTCGAACTCATTGGCCAACTACTTCATTAACTTGTTGATCTCCTACATGTCGGATCCAACAATCAACATGTCATCAACATATAACAATAGGGTGATATAAGAGGACTTGAATTTCTTCAAATAACAACAGTGATCCATTTCACATCTTCTGTACCCATTCCTCTGCATGAAGCTATCAAACTTCAAGTACCACTGCCTTGGAGCCCGCTTCAAACCATACAGACTTTTCTTTAGTTTGCACACCAGATTTTCCTTTCCAACTGTGGGAAAACCTTTTGGTTGTGCCATGTAGATGTCATTTTCAAGGTTGCCATGGAGAAAAGTTGTTTTCACATCTAGTTGCTCTAGATGAAGATCTTCAAACGCCACAATTCCTAAAACTATTTTGATTTTAGTCATCTTCACAACTAGAGAAAAGATCTCATTATAATCAACCCCTCTCTTCTGTTGGAACGCCTTGACTACCAACCTAGCCTTGTATCTCTTGGTGCCATCAATCTCATCCTTAACCTAAAACACCCACTTGTTTTGCAGTGCTTTCTTCCCTGCTGGGAGCTTGACCAAGGACCAAGTGTGATTCTTGTCAAGTGAGCTCTATTCTTCTTCCATAGCCTTCTTCCACTGTATGGATTCTTTCGTCCTCAAGGCTTCTGGATAAGACTCGGGTTCACCATTCTTTTTCAGCGACAAGAAGTTTGCTAAAGGAGAATACCTGACTGGAGGCCTTCGTACTTTAGTGGATCTACAGACGGTAGGAGTTTCAGTTTATACACCTTCATTCCCTGAACTACTATCATCCATGCTCTCACTCTCTCCTGTTTCATTAGAGCTCCCATGACTTCCTGAACTTTCACTTATCTCTAGAGTACTGACAAGTTTTATAATGTCTTATTCTGAAGTTTCTTCTAACTCAACGTGTTCTTCATTTTATGGTTGTTTGTTACTGCTTGAGCCCCTAGCAAGTTCGTCCTTGTATAACACATTCTTATTGAACACCACATCCCGACTTTTGATAACCTTTTTATGCTCGTTATCCCAAAAGCGGTATCCCATGTCGTCCAACCCATAACCTATAAAGGTGCACTTCCTTGACTTAGCCTCTAACTTGTCTCTCTCAGAGTCTTTGACTTTTACATACGAGACACAATCGAAGACCTTCATGTGTTTGAATGAAACCTCGCGACCTTGCCATTCTTCCTCTGGAATCTTGAACCCTATAGGAACTGAGGGTCCTCTATTGATTAGGTATGCAGCTTTATTGACCGCATCTGCCCAAAACATCTTGGGTAAACATGCATGCAGTCTCATGCTCTTCGCCCTTTCATTCAATGTTCTGTTCATCCTCTCAGCTACTCTATTCTGATGAGGTGTTTCTGGAATGGTCTTCTGCATCCTGATTCCATGTTCAGCACAGAAATCAATGAATTCTTTGCTACTGTATTCACCCCCATTATCGGATCTAAAACACTTAATTTTCAAGTTAGTTTTCATTTTCCAAAATTGCTTTCCATTTCTTGAAAGAACTGAAAACTTCAGACTTCTGCTTCAAGAAATAGACCCAAACTTTCCTGGTGCAGTCATCGATGAAAGTAACATAATATCGAGATCCTCCCAATGAAGCAACTGAAGTGGGACCATAAACATCTGAATGAAAAAGCTCCAATTTTTGTGTCTTGGGTGGATGTCATATCTTCACGAAAGTAACTTTCTTCTATTTGCCAAGAACGGATGGCTCACATAAGTCTACTGTCACGTTCTTCAGATCTGGAATTCTTCCTTTGGAGGCAAGCATCTTCATTCCTTTTTCACTCATATGTCCAAGTCTTTGGTGCCATAGAGTGGATGCTCCAACTTCTTCAACAACATGTGCCTCATCATCAGAAACTTCCACCATGTAAAGTGTACCCTGCTTCTGACCTCTGGCAACCACCAAGTTTCCCTTTGTCACCTTCCACTGATGATCACCAAAAGTGACATGGTGACCTTCATCATCAAGTTTCCCCATTGATATCAACATTCTTTTCAAGTCTGGAATGAACTTGACATTCTTCAAAGTCCACTTCGTGCCCAAAGTAGTCTTGAGGACCACATCCCTAACACCTATAATATCAAGGCTCTTGTTGTCTGCTAGTCTGACCTTCCCTTGGTACTGCCTAAAATTCTGCATTACATATTTGGAATGACTAGCATGGAATGACGCACCAAAATCTATGATCGAGGATTCAACTGAGTTTTCAACTGCACAGATAAGAGCATCTCCTTCAGATTTTGATGCAATGTTCATCTCATTCTTGCCTTTGTCTGCAAGAGGCTTAGGACATTGATTCTTGAAATGGCCAATTTTTTTTGCAGTTCCAACAGGTGATGTCCTTCCTGGTTTCCGATACACCTCTCTTCCTCGACTTTGATCTTCCTCTACCCCCACTCCCTCTGTTGGACTTCCTTCCTCTTTCCTCAGTACTAAGAAGAATGTTAGAGGATTATCTAGCACTTCGTCTGCGTACATCCTCACCAAGGATTAAGTCGTGTATGCCTTCGAATGTCAGCTTGGCACCTCTAACTGAGTTGCTGACTGTTGTCATTGTTCCTGACCAACTTTCGAGTAATGATGATAATAGTAGCAATGCTTGGACTTCATATTCAAATTTAATCTCAACCGATGTCAACCTTGACAAGATTGAATTAAATTCATTGACATGATCAGTCACTGAACCACGTTCCTTCATCTTTAGATTTACCAATTGTCGAATTAAGTGAACCTTATTCGTTGCTGAAGGTTTCTCGTACATGTTAAATAGCGCTTTGATCAACCCATAAGTTGTATTCTCATTGACAATGTTGTAAGCAACGTTCTTTGCCAAGGATAAACGCACCACACCAAGTGTCTGCCGATCTAACAACTCCCAATCCTCCTGCTTCGTAAGGAACAACTTATCTTCTGAAAAAGGTTCATGTAAATTCTTTTGGTAGAGGATTTGCATCTTCCAGAAACCAAAATCTTTTCCATTGAACTTTTCAATCTTAACTCTCCCGTCTTCAGCCATAGCTCTGATACTAGTTTGTTGGGTGACAACAAAACAAGTTAAACACTTCAGAAAAATATCAAAAACAAACTTCGATGAACTCACGAAATATTCTGAAAAACGAAATCAAAAGAACAAAATGTTTAACATGGTTCGGTCAAGATGACCTACGTCCACGTGCGAACAAGAGAAATATGATTTTATTAACTTTCTGGAACTATTACAAATACTCAAAATTGTATCTCACTTTGAGCTCTCATAGAAATCTAGCAATTTACAATGATGGGGGTATGAGCCTATTTATACTTGAGGGATCAGACTTAAAACCCTAATGGGCCAAGCTCGTTGGCCCATAATCCCATGAATGGTGACAACCAATCATATTCCGCCATGCAACATCTTCTGGAACATTCTTCCATGTCATACAACCCATGAGCATCAGCAACCCACATGATGGACCACTTTGACCATAGTGGAGCATCACGATGTACAGGTGGCGCATCATGAACACTAATGGTCCAACATCCATCATGGTGGCACAACATGGTGTAATCCTTGAGCAATATTAACTTCTGAGCATCTTTGAACGATCTTGAGCATCATAGAGGACTTCATAGCATACTTGGCTCATCAGGGATACCATGACTCATCAAGGAACAAAAATGACCCATCTTGCACCATGATGGCGCAACATGCGCAAGGATGGTGCAACAGGCTTCAAGTGTGGTGCAAGAACTTCTAGCTTAGAGCAACATCACCACCTTGGCACAACAATAACATGTTTGGCGCAATAGTATACTCCATGGCGCAAGAGGGATACCTCATGGCGCAAGAGGGAGCAGGATGGCGCAAGAAGGAATGCTTATGGCGCAACAACATCCTTCTTGGCCCATCCATTCATCAGATGGCGCAACAAGGTCCCCTTGTTGCTCCATATCACTCCCAAGTGCTCCAAACCTCTTCCAGGTGCTCCAAACCCCCTTTTATATGATCCGTTCCCTTGGCACTTGATCCGTTCCTTTGTCAGACGATCCATTCCCTTCTCAGATGATCCATTCCTTTGTCACATGCTCCATGAACCCTAAGTGCTCCATTGTAATATAAGTGTTCCATGTTGGACAAGACTTCATACCCCAACAATATGTACGGTCAATATATCTAACCTTACATGATATCAGCCTAAACCGGTCCTTTCCTAACCCTAATATATGCCCCTGCCGATAAATCCTCCCTCCCTCTATCTATCCTTCTTCACACACTCACTCTTAAGCTTTCTTTTTCAAACTATCTTCTATGGAGAAATCAAATCTTACAACTTCTCTCTTACTTGAAACTTCTAGGTTATGTCGATAGCTCCATCTACTCGGCAAAATGGTGATCAACGTGTCCTCATTATCATTTGATCTTCTCTTTCTGCAGAAGTTATAATTGAAGCCCTTGGTCTCAAAGATGCTTGGTCGATATGTCGTGCCCTTGCAGCTATGTATAGGGTGTGTTCGACACGGAGCGTCTGGGAGCGTTTGAGAGCTTCTAGCTTCTAGCGTTTGACAAAACGCTCCGTTTTGAACAGAAAGCCTCGTTTGGCACTACAAGCTTCTAGCGTTTAGTTTAAACAAAACGCTCCAAATCCAAATGTTACTTCATGTAGCGTTTAACAAAACGCTACAAGCTACAAGGTACAAGCTACCCGCTACAAGTTACCCGCTACCAGCTACTTTTGCCGAACACGCCCATAATCATGACAAACACTAAAAGATAACTCCTTTGTTGCTGAATATGGTCGCAAATTCAAGAATATATGTGATCAACTTTCCGTCATTGGCCATTATGTTGATGATATGGATAATTCGCATTGGTTTTTATGCAGTTTTAGCCATTTCTTTGAACTTTCTCCACTGCCCAATGTGCCGCCAAACATAGACCAGCCTTATGTGACCTCTATCAAGCTAAGGGTCATGAACTCTTCCTCAAATCCATTCATGAAACCACTACGCCTCAAGCAATCTTTAACACCACTCAAAACTTATCCAACCAACAACCCTTAAACCAAGATCGTGGGCCAACATATGTATAATCACACGGAGAACAATGGTGTCGCGTTTAGCTGAAAATGGGATATGTAAAGAAGCTTTAGCATTATTCTACATGATGTGTGCCCAAGGAACAAAACCTCATGATGTGGTGTTTCATTTTTTGATAGCATGTGATTGGCTAAAGTATGCCTCTTATAAATTAATAAGTTAATAAAATAAAAGGATAAAGATATTAAAAATGTTAAATTTACATGGGTCATGCATCAAAACTGAAATAAATTTTGCACTTAAACGCTAATTTGAAACAAAAAATAAATATTGGATTGAAACTGTAAATTTTGGTCAACCGCGAAAATCTGTTTTATAATATACTTTATTCTTTTTTATTAATAAACATACAAAGTCATCATATTCTAAGTTTTTCTTTTTCTTTTCCTCCGCCAAGACCAACCACACCAAGCAAAGATTAGGCCTTAGGGGATTAATTTAATTAAAGCATGGGAATCTCAATTATTATGTTACAACTCAATCAAAACCCTTCAAAAGTCCCATCTCCCATGTTTATTAACATTGAAAACCTAATGCTTGAGTTGTAAAGTATGTTTGATATATAATTGTATAATCCAAGTGGTTAATCAAACAAAGTTAAATTATTATTATCATAAGCAATGGTTCAAAAATCCCGGGCTCTTGCCCCTATTGCAAAAAAACAAACACCCTAGTCTTTCAACTCTCTTGCAACATTGGTCACAAGAACTTTTGCCAAATATACTTTTTAAATGATTAAACGTTTATCCTCGAAGCATCATCCACTATTTGTGGTATTGATCAAGATTATATAATGGCCATTAAACATCCACCATGTCTTTGCTTAACTACAAGTGTTATGTTATTCTTTTAGATCCGATCATTCCGTCCCACTAAAAGAACATTATATGAGAGGTAAATCAGAATTCTGTTCAGATGAGATGACATACATAAGTTTATATGAGATATACAATCTTCTATTTGATGACAAACATTAGACAAAAGTTTTAGTGCCGGCAAAAAGCTAAATCTAGTACAAAAATGGAACTCTACATTGCAATAATGGTATTGTACAAACATGTAGAAAATTTTAGAAGTCTATTGCATCAAAGAAGTAACAAAACTAATACTATGTTTCTTGTTCATTTTCATTTTCAGTTAGATGTATATAATCAATAAAGTAAAAAATTTGTACTAAACTCTAGTTCATTAATGGAGTATAGGTTGTTTTTCGATATTTGTAAGTGCATTATATAGACGATTTATAAATTTATACTAGTAATTTTAGGATAAACCAAAAAAATAGTATAATAGAAAGAATAATAGGAATGGACACTGACTGTGAGTTTTAACTTGGTGGGGTGTTATTGTCTACACAATGTCCTGGAAAGACAAATTTTTACCATCATCATCACAGAAAGAAGAAAAAAAAAATTAAGGTAGAGAATGAATTTGAACAGTGGCGTGAGGCGTAGGTGGATGAAAATATAAAATCAGAAAAAAGAAGGAAGAAGAAAGAAGAAAGAGAGTGGATATTACAAGCTCTGTGGTGGCTGCCTAAGACTGAGCTGACTTAGAATCATAGCGCCGGTGCCGGGGCCGGAAGTCGAACTGGAGCCGCCGGAGAGAAGGTCGGCGAGGGCAGCCATGGCTTTAACTTGCATCTCAAGAGCGGCTATATAATCAGTTGCTTCTTCCAATACAACCGGCAACGGTTGTTTCCGACAACCGGGAACCAACCGGCCGAGAACACGTGTTTTCCTTTGCACTGCCGGTAGATTTTTTGTCTTCAGCTTTAAAATACTCACTCGCGGCTTTTTTAACCGGCTATTCCCTGTTGCTGTGACAGCGGTCCCTCTCTGTCTTCTGTTATTCTTCATAAACTTAAGCTTGATTTTGTTCGTGAGAATCGCACGGCTCCATCGACTCCGACCTTTCGCTGTTACTGCAAGGACTCGGTCGGCCGCTTCACGAACGGCGCGTCCACGGCGGGGAGCAGAAGGCGGAGACGTGCCGGAGTTGATCCGGACATTGCGGAGCGCTTGCAGGAGTTTTGAGCTGTATACTTGTTGCTGAGCTTCGGATTTCCATGAAATAATCTGGTTGTTATTGTTATTCGAGTTCTCAATCGTCTGATCGCCAGTAGGTTGCCTATGGATTCTCTTCTTCTTTCTTCTCTTCGATAAATCACGTGCTCTTTCGATGTTGTTCGTTACCGGATCCGAAATCAACGTCGACGACGCCATCACCAAATTAAACCGTTGGAATTATTTCTCAGGACGGATCAATAGCCAGAGAATCCGAAAACAGTACCTGCAGATTCAAATCAATCGTGTCAGAAACAAGAATCAATAATTCGAATCAGGAAGCAGACATACAGGTTCTCTGCGTAAACAACAAACTACGCATTTCGTTGGTAATCCAAATCGAATACAAAACCGATAAAAACTTCTAAGAAATATCTACATCGAATACACAAATGTCAAATCAACATATAATAAACAAACTTCTCACGGAATCGGTAAACATTAAACAACAATCTATGATTTATACCTTGAAGAAGAAAAGCTGATCTAAATTCTTTTCTCTGATCAATTCACAGCTTCAGATGAATCGTTCTCGATTTGCATATGCAATTCGAAAAGAATCTCAACTAATAACTATTGTTTGGTGCGTATTTGTGAGTGAGAGAGAAAGAAAGTTAGAAGAGAGAGAGGAGGATTCACAGAGAAGCACGCCTTGGCCCGTTCTCCTTTCTTTCTCTCTCTGTTTCTCTCACGTTCTTTTTAAAGCTCTTGTATTTTTCTTTTTTACCCCTTTCAGTTTTATTATTTTCCATTTTTATCCCTCTATGTTTTTGTTTGTTTCTTTACAATGTTCGTGCCATCGTGGTGGTGATATGGTCCACATGGGCCCCATCTCGCCGTTACACTTCCTCGACCCACTACGTCAACTCTGTTATGTTTCCGTTATCTCCCACCATTGCTATGCCCTCTTTTTAAATGTTTTTCATTCTTATACTCCCTTTACAAAAGTTAACATTGTCGATTGTCAATTATGGTTTGGCGTTAAAGCCATTATATTTAGGTTGTGTTGCGCGGCAGCTTCTTGATAAAATAATTTATTTTTTAAATAGTCATGTTTGTCAAACAGAAAGTAAATTACAAACTAATTTTTTAAAACCCCATTTATATTAGTTTTCAAAAGCTTCTTAAATTGTTTTTTTCAAATATATCTATAATTAATTATAAAAAATATATTCTTTTAAATGTAATTTTATATATTCCACCTGGTTTATCAACTTATTTTTATTAAAAGTTATTTTTTTTTATCATTTAGTTTATAAGTTGACATTTAACTTTTCGACTAACAATTAGATTTTCAACTATCAGGTAATTTTTCAGCTACTATATCAAACGCAACCTTAATTTGAAAATAATCTTAAAAGATTTAATTACTGATTAAATATCTAAATTATAATGTGCTCTTTATAAACGATTTTTTTAACAAAATAAGTGATACTTAATCCACTATTTTATTTGATTATATATATTATAGGTTTAATATGTGCTTGTGGTCACGTAAGAAATAAAGATTTGTAATCACGCACTTCCTATTGTAAATTAATTAAATAAAATCTCGAATATTGTAGGGTTATTTCGAAGTAAAACCTAAAATTTTGATATTTCTTTTTTACTTTTTAGATAATATTTTATATCTTACAATTTAATCCAAAAATCGTATTTATTATTTATTTTTGTTGTTTTGTCTTTTTATTCTATTTATAAGTTTTTAATCCGGCAATAAAAGAATTAGATAATTTCCATAAAAGTGGTCAAACTATTACTTTTATGCAAATAAATATTGTTTGCATAATGTACAAAGAACATAACATTTTAATCATATTTTGGAAGACTTTTTTACTATATAGAAACCTACCACAAGCTGAAAATTAAATCGAACTTTAGGTTTAGATTGTAAATTATTATTTTTGAATGTTATCTAAAATGGGATCAAAATTTAGTTTTTTTTTTCTAAATAACCCATAACTGATAACTGATAACTTTGTGTATCATTTAAGTTGTGCGATATATTGTTATTTGACTACTATCAATATTTTTGTAAGCTACAAAAAAATATGTGTTTATATTTTTTACTTGTATTTATTA
Organism: Lactuca virosa; assembly: GCF_052849685.1. Classification (NCBI taxonomy): domain Eukaryota; kingdom Viridiplantae; phylum Streptophyta; class Magnoliopsida; order Asterales; family Asteraceae; genus Lactuca; species Lactuca virosa. The sequence goes on from NC_136426.1 coordinate 76,678,120, forward strand.
TTATTATTTTTATTATTTTCTTTAACTTGCAAGATATTCATATGCACATGTTTTTTGCCCTTTTATTTTGATGTCAGTGAAATGGCAAGATATTTCAAATGAAAATGACGAATATACCCTGTGATGAATTCAAGCATCATTACCACATTCAAAAAAAAGTATGTAATTTTACACCACATTTATCAATCTAATGTCAGTAGTAAAAGATTCTACTTCTAGTCTCTTTAAAAACAAAAGGCATGTTGCATGTTTTGTTTCGAGTCCCATCATTGCCATTTCTATTATTACAATCTTTCAAAATAATCAGATTATGCCCCCACCAAAAGAAATTCATATAGAAATTTACATCCTTTTTTTGCAATGTTTTCAATGAATACAATAAATAGTCGATATTATATAGAATGGTGAAAAAGCCATAAAAAATTGCTTTAAATATATGCTTTTGCGTAAATTTTATAATTTAAACACTCTGGATGCCTTTAAGCATACATCAAGAGGAAAAGTATTCTTCATAGTACCAGAAATGAAGAAACAACATAAATAAGCATTCTTAAGTAAAAAATGTAATATATTTATTTATAATTTCATTATATGTTTTAAATTATTAATGTTAGGGGTGTTAGAGAGTGCTTTTTAACTTCATATGGCTTTTTGGAAAAATTCTTCCCGACTTTTTCAAAAAATCATGAATTACTAGCTTTTTAAAAAGCTCCTTATTTTGTGTTGCCAAAAAGCCAATTGAAAAAAACACTTTTGAAGAAGCAAAACATTTTTTTTAACTTATTGGTTTTTGAAAAAGACAATAAGTCATTTTAAAAAGTATTGCAAAACACCATTTTAGATTGTGTTGAAAAACACGATCCGCTAAGTAATCAACAAATTACTGGATTTTGTATAGATCATATGAGTTCACTTTCGAGATTAATATTTCAACCCTAAAAGTCCAAATGTGAATATCGTTTTGCTTCTTTTACTTCCAATTATCAATTGCAAGGGCGATTACAAAAGTGAAAAATGCAAAACGTATTTTTTTTAATTGAATTTTATCGAACACGACACTAGCAAAAGGTTAGCAAATTACAAAGAAATAGCTAGAAGTGAGTTTTGAATCCAAGAAGCTCAACTAGCCAATAAACTCAACTAGCCTTAACCTTATTGTTTCTATGAACAAACCAATTATATGAGAAATCAAATACATCATCAAAAATAAAATCTTTTCAAACTAACATCCCCAAACAACACCCGATATCTAAATCGAGTCCAAAGCCTCTTTCCTATTGTTTGAAAGAGAAAGCGCATCTAGCCAATCGAACATGTCCCACAATGTGTCCCATCCCGACAACACCAAGTCGACCCACCTAAAAACCCTTTGCCAAATAGAATTCACTACATCACAAACAATCAACATATGGTCTAGTTTTTAATCTGTCGGGCACACAACGGGCACATCAAAGAAAGAACATCCAAGCCTTTATGACTTAGATTCCACCTTGTGGGAAGGCAATCAATATGAGTCCGCCACACGAAAATATTAACCTTCCTAGGCAAACATCGATCCCATCTCGTAAAAGAAGAAGCATCCGGAAGACAACCAATTATCAAGTGAATGTCATACACTGTTAACCTAATAACTCCATCAACCTCCTACCTCTAGGAATCTGTAAACGATATACTGAATATTATTGTGTATTTGATCTTGATGAAATTGTGTACATGATAGAGTATAAATACAGGGAAGATGCAACTAACTCCTAATTACAAGCAGGAGACTAGGTACAAGAGAATGACTAAGACTAAGTCTATGCACGTGCTTGAGAACACGTGTGATACAGGTTATTACCCCCCTGCAAGCTGAAAATCGGGACGAATGTGAAGCTTGTGTTTTAAGGACATGAACCGATCTTTGTGTAGAGGTTTGGTGAAGATGTCCGCAACATGATCAACAGAAGAAATAGGACTGATCACAAGTTCTTTAGCTTCCACTTGCTCTTTGATGAAATGAAAATCCAACGCAATGTGTTTGGATCTGGTGCGAATAACCGGATTTTGTGTCATGAATACGGCACCAATGTTATCACACATCAATAATGGAGAACGAGAGAGAGGAGAATGTAATTCTGTTAACAGTTGCTTGATCCATATTAGTTCAGCAACTGTATAGGCTAAAGATCGGTATTCTGTTTCAGTACTTGAACGCGCAACAACCCGTTGTTTCCGAGATGTCCAGCTTATGAGATTGGGACCATGGAAAATAGCAAAATCATACTGAGAGCGACTGTCATCTTGATCAGAAATCCATCTAGCATCGGAATATGCAAGAAGAGATGTATGGTCTGTAGGTTTAAAGTGCAAGCATTCATTGATGGCACCTTTGAGGTACCTGAGAATGCGCTTGACGGCTTGCCAGTGGCTAGTGGTAGGCGAGTGCATGTATTGACACACTCTGTTGATAGCATAGGATATGTCGGGACGGGTAATTGTGACATATTGAAGTGAACCAACAACCTTACGATAGAGTGTAGGATCAGAGAACAACTCCCCATTTGTTGTTAATCGGATGTTGTTGTCAGCAGGTGTTGAAATTTGAGAGGCTTCATCCATACGAGTTCGAATGAGAATATCATGTATGTAGCTTGATTGACTCATTGTAAGACCAGTTGAAGTATTGTTGATGTTGATGCCTAGGAAGAAATGTAATGACCCCAGATCTTTAAGAGCAAAAACATTATGTAGCTGAGCAATAAATCTTGTAATGAGAGATTCATTTGTCCCTGTGATAATTAGATCATCAACATAAACTAAAATATAAATAGTAGTTGTCTTTGAGTGGTGAACAAACAGTGAGGTGTCAGAGTAACATGCACGCAATCCTTGAGTAATCAAATGATTTTTAAGTTTATTGAACCAGGCACGAGGGGCCTGTTTAAGCCCATAGATAGCCTTATGTAGGCGACAAACTTGATTTGGTTTGGTGTGATCTTCGAAGCCTCTCAGTTGCTTCATATAGACAGCTTCTTGCAAATCGCCATTTAGAAAGGCGTTGTTAATATCGAGTTGACGGATGCACCACTTGTTTGAGATAGCCAGGGACAACACCAAACGGATGGTGGTGGGTTTGATGACTGGACTGAATGTTTCAAAGTAGTCGATACCCTCCTCTTGACTGTACCCTTGAGCAACGAGACGGGCTTTGTGCCGTTCAATCGTACCATCCGACTTCCTTTTGATCCTGTAAATCCATTTACAGCCTACAAGATTAACACTAGTGGGACAATCAACTAAGGACCAAGTTCTATTTCGCACAAGTGCATCATACTCTTTCTGCATGGGATCTTTCCAACATTGATGCTTGATTGCCTGTTTAAAGTTTGAAGGTTCAATCATAGATAAGGAATTAGAAGAGGCAGAAAAAGCTTTGGGTTTTAGAGAATTGGTGCGAGCTCGAGTAACCATTGGGTGAGTGTTGGTTGTGGATGGCCGATAATGAGAAGTTGATGGGCATATCTGTTTAGCACGGGAGCTAACTGTGGATTGTTGATGTTGAGGAATATTTGGAGGAGAGGGAGAAGGTTGAGTATTTGTGGGACAAGAAGAAACAGGGGTGTGTGGAGTTGAAGGTGGTTGTGAAGGAGTAGAGTCAGGAGGAATCATGGTGGCTAACTTTAGGAGTGTGGGATCAGTAGTGGAGTTTGGTGGAATGATTTGAGATACAGGGGAATGGGAGTGCAGGTCTGAAGCATAAGGAAACACATCCTCATTGAAGATGACATGCCTGGCAATATAGATCCGGGAAGATTGTTGATGGTAACAGAGATAGCCCTTATGGGATGCACTGTATCCAATGAAGACACAGGGAACCGAACAAAAGTCAATTTTGTGTGGCTGATAAGGTCTAAGAAATGGATAGCAGAGACATCCAAAAGTCTTGAGAAAGGCATAGTCAGGAATTTTTGTGTATAATCGCTGATAGGGAGAGTCATATTTGAGAGTAGGAGTGATTGTGCGATTATGTAGGTAGGTGGCTGTTTTGAATGCATGCTCCCAGTAGAAGTGAGGAAGAGATGAGTGAGCAAGAAGGGTTAGGCCTTTCTCCACAATGATGTGGTTGCGGCGTTCAACTGCTCCATTTTGTTCCTGTGTATAGGGACAAGAAACACAATGGTTAATACCTTCATTAGTGAGGTAGGTTGAGACACTGCGGTATTCACCTCCCCAATCGGATTGGAGGCTTTTGATAGAGGTGTTAAATTGATTTTTGATCATTTGATGAAATTGAATGAAAGTGGGAAGAACTTGAGATTTATGGGAAATAAAATAAATCCACACAAACTTTGTACAATCATCAATAAACAAGACGAAATATCGGTTTCCATTTATTGAAAAAAGAGGGGAATGCCCCCATACATCTGAATACACTAATTCAAAGGGATGTAAAGAAGAAACATGTTTATTTTGAAAGTGGAAACCGGTGGCTCTTTCCCAGTTGACAGGAATCACAAACTGTAGGAAAGGCATCTGATGAAGTCGGAAGCTGGAAAGAAGTGATAAGACGTTTGAGAAGCGGGGCATGAGGGTGAGCGAGTCTGTTGTGCCAGCCATGAAGAGAAGTACGGACACCTGTAAGGGCTAGAATAGGAGAAGAGGTGTTGGATACTTGAGTATTGGAGGCTGGAACACGATAGAGGCCTTGCTTAACGTTCCCTGTTAGAAGAGTTTTGCCCTGCAATGACTTAACAGAACAGTGAGTACGCCAAAATTGTAAATAAACATCATTGTCTGCACTCAGTTTTGAAACACTGAGCAGGCGTTTAGTGATGTTTGGAACAACCAAAACAGAAGGCAATTGAAGAGAATGTAAGTTAGATGAAGCAATATGCGAAATAGAGAGTTGATTACCATTGCCCACTTGAAGTTTATCAGAACCATTATATGGTTCTGCAATTGTCATGTTTTGTAGGTCTGGAGTGATATGATCGGTGGCACCGGTATCAAAGTACCAATTTGGATCAACAACTTTAGATGGACTTGTTTGATGAGTCAGATGGGCCTGACGAGATTGAGATTCACGTGGATTGGGCCTGTGCGATGGGTAATCTACCAGGTTAGCTCGTTGCCAATAGTCCACAGCCTCATGACCAGGCTTATTACATAATTGGCAGTGGGGGCGGCGACGTCGATAATCATGGGATCGTGATCCATGTGAGTAATGAGAGGAGGCAGCAGAACCGGATGCAGAGTTGTTTCTTGGTGGAGTACGATTGGCTTGAAGAGCCAGTGGAACTGAAGCATTGGGGGCCGGTGGAGGAGCTGCAAGGTGCCGATTGTGGTCATGTTCTAAACGTGCTTCTTCTTGCAGAAGAAGACCAATTAGGTCATCAACATTGGGAACATCATCCTTGACCATATAGGCTGCAGTAAAAGGACCGTAGGAGGAGTCAAGACCGCTTAGAATATGCCTAATCAAGTCTTCATCAGAGATAGGTTGAAGAGATTCTGCCAGGGAGTCAGCAATGGCCCGTTTTTGTTCAAGGTATTCAATCATGGTTAAAGCCCCTTTTGACAGAGTTTGAAGCCGGAGTTTCATGGACATTCACCTGGCCTTTGTCTGAGCCTGAAAAGTGCGCTCGATGGTGGTCCAAGCAGAGTGAGAAGAGGCAGCGCGAGCAACTAGGGCAAGAGCCCTCTCAGATAAAGTGGATTTAAGCTACAGAAGAACAAACCGGCCGCGTTGTTTCCACAATTGAAAATCGGGATTTGGTTCAGTGGTGGGGGGGGGGGGTCTGTGGGAGGAACAACCGGACGAGTTTCTGCAGGGGGATTGGGAGCAGAGATGAAGGACTCCAGATTGAAGGTTTCAAGAGCAGAAACGATGTTGGTACGCCATAGGGCAAAGTTCTCAGTGGTCAATTTGATGGTAATCAGTGGAATTGGGGATGCGGTATTAGCCGCTAGACCCAAGATGAGCTGTTGGTTAGCCATGAGAAAGAAGGTATGAAAAAAAACCTAAGCTCTAGATACCATGTAAACGATATACTGAATATTATTGTGTATTTGATCTTGATGAAATTGTGTACATGATAGAGTATAAATACAGGGAAGATGCAACTAACTCCTAATTACAAGCAGGAGACTAGGTACAAGAGAATGACTAAGACTAAGTCTATGCATGTGCTTGAGAACACGTGTAATACAAGTTATTAGAATCCTGCTTAGACGACAATTTGAAAATTACCAAGAAGTGTGAGAAGCTCGTCATATTGTCGCTACAAAGCACCACCATGGATCGGTAGGTTCCAAGACGACGTCCACCCATAAGACCATCTATCGGCAATAGAGCAATCTTGATTTTGTTCACGATGATATAACCGATGAAACCTCTCTTTTAACAACATATCACCTATCCAAAGATCATCCCAAAATCGAGTGGCTCTCTCGTCCCCAACTTTTTTCTATATAAAGAACGAGGAATAACACCTCTCTCGTGGATTGTATTTATAGAACCAACAATCAGAGACCAAATCCCCGAGTTAAAATTCCTAGAATTTGCAAAAATGTCACCCTGAGGATAACTATACAACTCAGAAATCATCTTAATCCATAACGAACCATCCTCAACAAAATAGCAAAAAACTCAGTTTTCAAAACCTCTGAACTCATATCAAATTTGCAAGATTAGGGTTTTAGCAATGTATATCTCGTTAAAACAAATAACAATTGGAAATTCGAAAGAAAGAATATACTAATTGAAACAAAACAAGCAAAGAGAATTACATTACCTCGACAACTTTGGCAACATTAAGAAATCGACAATAATTTCCTTATAATAATCTTCAGAAATTATTAATGATACTGATTTTGTTGAGCAAACAGCTCAGTTAAGAAATTGATCAATTAACAAGCAGATAAAAGTAAAACAAGATCACATGTTTATTAAAAACCAACTTCAGTATTACTGCTTTGGGGTTGTAGTCGTTTCCTGCTTATTTGAAAACCAAAAATAAGTTGTGAGTGAAGTTGAAGTCGTAAGTTACGAGGAGACGTGAGACCTTCGATTGTTGATGCTTCTTAAAAAACAAAGTGTTAGACAGTCAAACTTCAAGACGCCTTTTGATTTCTAAAGTGATTTGGACCTGAAATATTAATGTCAATAACAATCTAAATGAGACTCTATATAACTTTGGGGCCCTGGGCCATTGCCCAACCTACCCCTCTTGGCACGCCCCGATCCTAATTGACTCGTTATAATGATTTATAAGTTGGCATCACTTAAAGGAGTTAAAGTAAAAATAATAATTAAGGTAGCCGGAAGATGAGGCGAGCCATTAAAGAATGTCTTATTTAGAGCTAAACAATAAAATTATAGCAAAATAGTCGTTTAATAAACTAGTCATTTTACAAAAAGTTAATAAACTATACGAGCTAATGTTTGTTTCAGGTACCAAAACGTCATAAACTCATGAAATAAGATTAAAATTGTAAAAAGAAATCATTCTAGACTAAAACATGATAAATATCTAAATACAGGGACCAAATTTATAACTTATTCTTATAAATATGAATCTGAAGTGGGGTAAATAAAAGACAAAAGAAATAGGCCTAATTTAGAAGGTTAATAATATAATAGCCCACAAATAATGAACATGTTTTTGGATGGATGATGTTAGGCATGTGATGGCATCCACTAACATATATCTATAACCTAAAATAATACTCTTGTTTCGTTTAAAAGGCGACAAATGGAACATAAAAACATATTTTTGTTATTAATTTTTCAATATATATATATATATATATATATATATATATATATATATATATATATATATATAATAAACAAATCAAAGGAAGCACATTGCTATTTCTTGCATTTAAATCCTCTTTTATCATTATAAAAAAACATAATCCTACAAATGCCAACAAACTTTTACTTGGTTGGGTATTACCACATCTTACTTTATTAATTATCATTTAACAATTTCATTGCCTTTTATGGTTAAGATTTAACCTTTTCTTTTGACTACAAGGATAAACAGCTGACACATGCTTACTGGCCTCATTTTATGTGTTTATTCACTTTTACTTAATTGGCCTCTTTTTATGCTTTTTACAAATGTAGGCAATGTAATTTACACATCCTTATCCATAATGTCAACATATATTCATTTCTTTGCTAATAAAAGCAACACACTTTGTTGTTTCCTGATAATAACAAAATATTTAGTATTCCTTACTCATCAAAGCAATGTACTTACATATGTTCAAAGATTCAAAAAGTGGTGAAGGAAATACACAAATTACCTTTCATGGGTCGTACTTAGCACGAGCCTTAAACATACCTAGTATATATATATATATATATATATATATATATATATATATATATATATATATATATATATATATATATATATACACTATAATAAATGAAAATCTTTTCGCCACATGTCACATTCTCATTGTTATTTTCAATTAAATTTTTTCCACATGACATTTTGAGGTTGTTTCATTTTTATTAAAATTCACATAATATTTAATTAAATTAAATGTATTAATTGCAATAAGTATAATAATAAATGCATTTTAATTTCAACTTTCCTTCTATTTTCAAAATTTCTAAATTAAAGCTCATTAGTTTCATTTGTTTATTTATCTAAATTATTTGTTTAAATTTAAAAGAAAAAAACAATTTTAATAATTCAATATGTTTCTAATTTTTTGTTATAAATTCAAACTTCTTAAATGTTTAAAATTTCATATTTAATTTTTTTTTCTAAATGAACCCATCTAATACATGAGTCTTACACCTAGTGTGTGTGTGTGTATATACATATATATATATATATATATATATATATATATATCATGGTTGTAGAAAACGCTCGACGTAGGCTAATCGGTGGACTGGGGTCAAGGGATTAATCGGCTAGGCGGGGATTAATCGGGGACCATTAATTATTTAAAATATTATTAACAATTAATAAATATAACATTAATCCTGAGAGTATAACATTAAATATAATGTTATATCAACTAAACTTGAAAACAAAAGAAGAACTAAACTTGATGGTTTTAAGAAATATTTAGATTTCTTCAAGAACTTTCCATAGAACAATCTAACCAAGACTTCATAGAACAATATAAAAAATAGACCTACATCGATCTACAACGGAGAACTTGTAAACCAAAAAGAAATGTCAATCAAGCACCTAGATTCATAAAAACAATGTGTCTAATATAAATTCTAGATATAAATTTTAGGAACACTGAACAATTCAGAACATAGAACAATTCAAAACATAGATAAACCACAACCAACAAGCATATACCAAATTAGAAGTCAACAAGAGCCAGCAGATAGTCACATAGAACATAGGTAAACCACAACCCCTGTTCTTAAGCTAAGAACAACTATGAACTCTTTGAGAATTTTCATCAAACACCTTGTGTGCGTGAATCCATGATGCTTCTTCTTCGTTTTTATTCCAACCAACATCACCACCACTTTTGCCCTACCTGTTACAACCGAGACATAAATCCAAACCTTGAACCAGAAAAAGATGAAGAAAGAACAAACGAGTGTGTGCATTTTTAGCTGTGAATGTAATAGAGAGAAAAGAGTGTTTTTTTTCTTTATATTGTAACCAAGAACCAAGATCAAGAACTTATCAAGAACATCACCATCGGACCTCCTGTTAACGACGAGTATCATCACAGCAAAACCGTCTTCCATCTTTACCACCTCTAGTCGAACCAACCAATCATTCGTCACCGGTTATCTTCAACTCTAGACACCACCTTGCTCCACACCATTGATCCATATATTAGCCACTTTGAATCACCACCATCCTTATATCTCCACCGTAAACGACCCCCTGCACTATCGCCTTCACCTTCGTCGAACACCCACCAACACCTGCGTTAAATCTGAAAACAATAAAGGGCGAAAACCTGCGTGAAATCAAAAAAAGAACCGGTCCAACACCATATCTACTTGAAATCAAAGAGGACCTGTTAAGATCAATATTTTTACTCTTTCCCACCTTCAAAATAACCTCGTTGATAAAAAAAGATGCAGATTGGAATTCAAAATCAGCGATCTGATGTCGATTTATGTAAGTTCTTCGATTTTTTTTATTAAATTGACGAGAAGTAGTCACCGTTTCACTTCAATCGTTAAGTCGAGAGAGGGAATGCGATGTTTCTTTGACTGCAAATAAGATTGAATCAGAAATTGGAACGAACCCTAGCAACAATTGTTATATTTTGACCATTTTGCCCTTAAAATGTTTTTAAATCATGTTGACCTGAGTTGACCGATTTGAGCGCCTAGCTCCGCCTAGGTCCGATTATCTCCGACTTTGACCCTTCCGATTACACAAGCCGATTACCTCTAAACCTCTTCAGTTGAGGTCTGCTTAGCGCCTAGGCGCCGATTAATCGGCTGCCTAGGCCGATTTTTGCAACACTGATATATATATATATATATATATATATATATATATATATATATATATATATATATTAGTCAAATTGTAGAATTTAATTATAAATTCTAAAAAATTAATACCTTTAATTTAGGTATGAGAAAATCACGATTAATAGTTAGGGAAGTTGAATTGTAACATCCCAAAAAATAAGACCCAAATATTTCATTTTAATTTTATAAAAATAGTAATCCAAAACATTGTCATACAACCCAAAAGACCAAAGTATGTCACTACATCATATATATATATATATATATATATATATATATATATATATATATATATATATATATTAGTAAATTGTAGAATTTAATTATAATTTCTAAAAAATTAATACCTTCAATTTAGATATGAGAAAATCACGTATAATAGTTAGGGAAGTTGAATTGGAACATCCCAAAAATAAGACCCAAAAATTTCATTTTAATTTTATAAAAATAGTAATCCAAAACATTGTTATACAACCCAAAAGACCAAAGTATGCACTACGTCATATCATATCAGCGTAAATCTCAAAATACGGAAAAATGTGGTGTGTGCTCTACAATCATCCCGAGCTCTTCCCTTTCGATCTTAAAGTACCTGAAACATAAAACTGAAAACCGTAAGCCCAAAGCTTAGTGAGTTCCCCAAAATACCACATACCATACATAAACAAACACATACTGGGCCCCCGCCCCACATCGGGCCTCGCCCGACATCGAGTCCCACTCGGCCTCGGGCGCCGCCCAACATCGAGCCTCGCTCAGATTACAGATCTGTCATTCATTAGGCCCCACCTAACATCGGGCCCCGCCCAATACACATAATAAACATATAACATATATTTATGCTAACACATGCCATAATCACAAAACTATAGCATACAATACAGTCATCAAGCCTCGCCCGACATCGAGCCTCACTCGGTATTCCAGCACATAACACATGCAAGAGTCACGCAGACATCTAGCATCCTGTCATAATAATCATGGGTCGGCATTGGTGCCTTTGACCCGCTAAACACAGTGAGGAAACTCACCTCGGAGTGCTGAATCTCACAGATAAATGTCTGACTGTTGGCTCGCTAAAATCCCCGCGCTATAATCGCAAAATAACATCCAATTAATAATTGGGTCCCGACTCACACTAAGAGCCCAAACTGAAAGGTCTAGTATGCTCAAGAGTCATATTAAAGTGATATTGCTAATTAACATATGATACTAATGGGTCACACTAACAACAACTTGATATAATTGATTATTTATTAGAAATTGATTTTAATAAATATTCAATAAAACTCTTATAATTAAATTGGAAATTATTTATTTCATGGAAATAATTATTTTCATTAGTAAGTAACATTACATAATTCATATGCAATGAATTAATAAGTCATGTACAACATTTTGGACTATGTAAGCCTTTTGTCTTTTAGCAAAAGACAAAGTTTATATCTTATAAACTTTGAGTTTAGAAAATATAAACTCAACTTTTCTCTTTTTAAAGGACATGGCCGGTTTTAGAAGAGAAAAAGAAGGGGTATGGCTTTCCAAATTGTTTAATCAAAAGTAATGAAGCATGGTGCATGCATAGGGACAAGGTTGTCTAAATATCTTAATGGTTAAAGACCTTTAGATCATGTGCATGCTTTAAATTGCTAAAGTCTTGCACTCTTGGGGTGATCGTTACTTGCAATTGTCGAGAGCTCTCTAGGAGACTCTCCATCTCTTCTTTGCTTTGAGTTATTGAAGATTACTTGCATATTTTGCTCTCTTGGATAAAATACTTGGGTATTTTATCTTCAAGCTTAAGAGTTAAGAGTTATGGACTAGCATCTACATCAATTTGAGTCATTGTTGGTGTCTCAAAGGTTCCATCTTCTTCATCAACTTCCAAGCCTCCCAAGAGGATCCAAAGAACAACAAAGGTTGTTATCTCTTCATCCTTTCTATGGTTGGTATGTTATCTTTCTATAACTTGCAAGGAGATCCTTGATGGGTATAAAATGTTATGTTATGTTCAAAATTTTAAGTCTTCCTTTGCCATATTTTTCTAGTTTATGAAAGTATTTTTGAACTAAAATCTAACAATTGGTATCAAGAGCCACCTTGCAAGTTTGGTTAGATTTTTTGATTTTTGGAAATCTTAGTTTTTGGAGAATATGGATAACTTGTTTTTGTATAAAAATAAGTTCATACATATTTTCTATGACAACTTTATATTTGTTATTTTATGTGACAAAAAATTTATGCATCTTTTATCATTTAAAGTTGTCTTAGAAAAACAAAGGCTGTTTTGATGTGTATGTTGATGTATATTATGTGCATAAACTAGCCAAAGACCATTATAATTGTTGTGTTGTTGTGTTTGTTGTTTTTATTATAAAAATGGTTGTAATAATTTGTTTATTCATATGGTATGTAATAATTAAATAGATTAGTTTTCTTGGTTATTTTTGTAAAGTAGTAGATTAATTTTTAGAAATAATTTATTTGTACAAAGATGTAATAAGAAATGAATTTGGAGCCATTTTTTGAAGACAAAAGGGAAAATTTCGAGTTCATCATGTGCTGGGCAGAAAGATGACACTTTCTGAAAAGTGTCATGAATGCTACACATGTGCTGAACAGGAAGATGACACTTTTCTGAAAAGTGTCATGAATGCAGCAAATTTTTCCTTAAAGAAGTTCTTCCAATCTTTTGCAAGCAATGAGTGTTTACTCAAGTGGGAGCTTCTACAACAACATTACAAGAATATTTTTGGTCCCTTAAATGTCCCTTTAGGAATGGACTTGATATTTTTTGTGTTGGCTCACAAAAAATGTCATTAGTTGGCTATGTTTTCGCACATATCTTTTTATGCATGTTTGTGTTGTTTATTTTATGCAATTATTATGTGTGGTTGATAAATTAGTTTTTCACATGCTAAAATAATTTTGGACAAAATAAACATCACATGGATTTTGGGTTTTCAAAATTGGATATAAGATGTAACAAGTTATTATTTTTAAAAATAAAACCCGGTTTTATAAAATCGTTAATAACGACAAATTTTGAAATACTCAATTATAAGTTTCAAAATGGTGATTTTTGTAACTTATACAAACTCCAAATATATAAGTAATAAAATGAAGTTTTATTAAAGATATAAAAGGTTCAAATGCACTCAAAATTAATACCGGTTATTAAAATTAAATTGCATCAAATTATATAAAAACTAGCTTTTTATATAGAACCTTTAAAAGTGATTTTATTTTGAAAATTGATAGCATGGTTTATTATATGCATGTAATAACCATGATATCATATATTTTAAACTAAAATTATAAAACATATAAAGACCATTTTTTACAAACCTCAAATCTATGTAATCCTTTTGAAGAACACTCGCACATCTCTTGTATGCACTAGTGGGATAAAGGATACATAACCGCTTAGTGTTATCTTTTAATGGTCGGGGTGTCTTTACGATTCTATAACCAAGTTATTGGCCAATTACACAAGCTTTTCAAGTTGGACGATTTGATCGAAAATCTTTTGTGATAAATGATACCTACGCAATAGAGTTTCGAGGCATATATGAGATCAAACATGTCTAATTAAATTTGTTATTAGTGATCCCATAAATCTAGGATTATATAGTAAGATATTACTGATAATCGATATCTACCGGGTTGAATTCAAATGGATGGGAAAAAGGATACCTAACTATTTATTTGTTTTGCAACTTGGATCCTAGACTTTGATAATTAATGCTTTTGGAAACAAAAAGGGTATTAATTGTTAAAGATTAAATATTGAAAATACTAAATGAATTTTGTTAAAATTTTGTAGTTAAATAATCCATTCTCATTATCATGAATTGTCATTTTCTTTAATGACTTAATGAAACAATAACATACAATAGATACAACTTCAATGAATGGGTTCATGTCTTAAGAGACAATCTCGTGAGAGATATGAAACTGTATACACTTAAAGGTCCTAGTCCTAAACTATTTACTTTGAGCAATAAACTTGAACATGATACCTAGTAAAGGCATCACTCTAATGCTAAAGATGCTTCTAACATCAAGATAGAAATAGTTATTCATGACTTCTAGGAAGCCTTGGATAATTTAAACATATATCTGATGATATAACTAATAGGTTATGAGCATAAAAACAAATTCCTATGTGTTCATGCAACCCTAATGCTTTGGATCTGGGTTTTTACTAGTTGAACATGCAAACTTGAATACCAAATCAAAAGCCTAGAAACTAGTATATAATTCGAAATTTACACAATAATAGGGTTTAGATGTTTACCTTACTTGTTATGTAGTAATAACAAGAAGCTTGAAGATCTTTGACTCTTGAAAGCAAGTGCCTCAAATGTGACACCTCTAATGGCTTACAAAAACTCTTTGCAAGAGGATAAGAGGAGAGAGGAGGGAATGCACCAGAATTTCGGCTAGGTTTCTTATGTATGTGTGTAGGCCGAAAATCATAAGGGTGGGGTTGCTTATATAGCAGTTGGTTGCTTAGTCCCAAGGCTAGGGTTTGCTAGAGGAAACCCTAATTCCCATATTAAGGCCTAAGCAGCCTATGGACCCTCATTAAGGAGCCTTGGACGAAAACTTATAGGGTCACCCTATAATTTTTGTCCACTCCTTTCCATGGAGTCCCTTAGCCCAGTTTCACAACTATCAATGATTTGCAAAACAGCCCCTACATTATTAATCAGTTCCTTCAATCCCAAAATTAATTCCAAATTAATTTCTGATTAAATACTAATTAATAATATGATTTCTAATTAACATATTATTCTTATAATATATTAATAAATCATTTTAAGCATCACTTTATTATTCCAAATAATAAATTCAACTCTCTCTCCAAAAGTCATCCTGTCAAGTTGCAAGAGTGAAGGCAACCCAAAAGGACTTGTACTACTATTAATTCAAGTATATACCAATAATACTTATGGGCTTAGACACCTAATCCACAGTCTCCCACTTGGATAAGTCTAATAACTATGATTTCAAGTACAACTTCAAAAATTGACCAACACATTGTAGCTTTCAAAAGCCGCTGTCGAACTCTGACGCAGTCAGTTACGTGTCCTAAGATAAGAGATCATCTAATCCTCCGTTCTGCAAGATATCATGTGGACAAAAGACATGGAACAAAATCATTCTCATTGTCCAACAGTTTGTTTCCCGATTTATAATTTGTAATTACATAGAACTTAATTAAACACATCAATTCAGTCCTGACCGGGCCCGACACATAAGTCAACACCAAATCATCGAGGGGCCCAAGATATCGCTTTTCCCCTTAGGGCAAAAGGAATAGATAAATTTTGATTTATATGCTTGTACTATTTATTCATCAAATTGTACACAGCAATACGTTTTATAACATCAAGTTACTGATGCATTTACACATTATCAATGCCCAACCAACTCGTAAACAATAACTCATATATCTCGATTTAAAGATTATACAATATTATTGTCTCATAATTACTCGTGATAAATTCCATGAAGTAATTCTATGAGCGTGGGTTAATCCAATACTCAAATCCCCATTTCAAGAGTACTCATGAACGTTGCAGCAAGCCATTGCTATGTCTAAGCACTTAGACAATCTACAAGCTAATTCATGACAGTATTAATTCACTACTTACTTCCAAAGTATGATCGACTGTGGATGGTTTGAATAATCCAATTATTCGGGAAGTAAAACATGCAAAAATGAAACACAAGATAAACAATACTCATAAATAAATTTCCATTACTTAATCATCAAATGTCAATTACATTTATCTGTTACAAGTTTCTAAATATCTATCTAATCACTAAAACTAATATCGTCCTTCAGACCAATGCTCCTCGCATGCTGAATGTGCTTAATCCTACTCAGACCCTTTATGAGGGGATCTGCAGGATTCTCTTCTGGCGATACCCTCTTAATGATGAGGTGTCCTTCTTCTACTCGATGTCTGATAAAATGATATTTTCTGTCGATATGTCTAAATCTTCCATGATCTCTTGGTTCCTTGGTCAGGGCAACAACTCCTTCATTATCGTAGAAAATCTCCATAGGCTCCTTGATGGATGGCACAACTCCAAGGTCTCCAATGAAGTTCTTCAACCATATAGCCTCCTTTGACGCTTCGCTCGCAGCTATATATTCCTATTCACATGTTGAATCAGCTACGGTCTCTTGCTTGGAACTTTTCCAAGTTACCGCTCCTCCATTGAAGGTAAACACCCAGCCTGACTGAGAACGGAAGTTATCTCTGTCTGTCTGAAAACTGGCGTCGCTATACCCAGTAACTCTTAAGTTATCACTGCCACCAAGCACAAGGACCCAATCCTTTTTCCTTGACAAATACTTAGGAATGTTCTTAACTGCTATCCAGTGAGCTTTACTCGGATTTCCCTTATATCGACTAACCATGCTCAAAGCAAAAGCCACATCAGGACGAGTACATGTCATAGCGTACATGATCGATCCAACGGCGAAAGCATATGGAACTCAACTCATCTCTTCTATCTCTGCATCCGTACTCAGACTCTGAGTCTTACTCAACTTGGTTTACTCTGGATAGGTAACTCTCCCTTATTTGAATTCTCCATGCTAAAACACGTTATCACTTTATCCAAATAAGTGCTTTGACTAAGTCCAATTAGACTTCTACTCCTATTTCTCAAAATCCTTATTCCCAAAATATAGGCAGCTTCTCCCAGATCCTTCATAGCGAAACACTTTCCAAGCCAGGACTTGATATCCTGCAAAGTTGGAATGTCGTTTCCTATAAGTAGTATGTCATCAACATACAATACTAGGAAGGTGACTATACTCCTACTAGCTTTGACATATACACATGACTCATCCTCACTCCTAGAGAAGCCAAACTCTTTGACCTTCTCATCAAAGCAAAGATTCCATCTGCGAGAAGCTTACTTCAATCCATAAATTGATTTCTCAAGCTTACACACTCTATTGGGGCGCTTAACATCCACAAAACCTTATGGATGATTCATGTAAACATCCTCAGCCAACTTTCCATGAAGGAAAGTGGTTTTGACATCCATCTGCCAGATTTCATAATCATGAAACGCAGCTATGGCTAACATAACCCTAATAGATTTAATCTTAGCCAGTGGTGAGAAGGTCTCATAATAGTCAACCCCTGGGGTTTGAGTAAAGCCCTTCGCAACCAGTCATGCCTTGAACGTGTGTACCTTTCCATCCATGTCGGTCTTCTTCTTGAAGATTCATTTGCACCCAACTGTCTTACGACCTGGTATATTGTCAACCAAGTTCCAAACTTGATTGTCATACATGGACCGGGTCTCACTGTCCATTGCCTCTTTCCATTTAGTAGACTCAGGGCCCGCCATGGCTTCCTTGTAGTTAGAAGGCTCATCCAAATTTACCAGTGTACTATCACTGATAAACATATCACCATCTATAGTAATATGGAAACCATAAAACTCTGGTGTCATTCTAAGTCGAGCGGAACACCTAAGAGGTATCAACTCGTCAATTGGTTTCCTCAGGTTGAGCGCTAGTGTTATAGGTTCCTTCCTCGCTTGACTCTTGAATTTTTTCAAGATCAATTACGCTCTCACTGTCCTCTTTGCATATGATCTCTCTCCTTCTCTCTCTCTCTCTCTCTCTCTCTCGCGCGAAAGACTCCCCTTCGTGCTACGAAGACCACGTTCTCACTAGATCTGTAGAACAAGTATCCAAAGGATTTATGTGGATAGCCGATGAAAATACATCGCTCATTTCAAGGTTCAAGCTTTTCGTGAGTCTATCGTCTAACGAAAGCTTCACAACCCAAACCTTGATATGTTCCAACGAGGGAACCTTCCCTGTCCACATCTCGTGAGGTATTTTGGCAACCTTCTTTGTTGGGACCAGATTAAGAATATGGGCGGCGGTCTCTAAGGTATACCCCCAGAATGATATCAGAAGTGAAGCTCGACTCATCATGGAATGAACCATGTCCAACAAGGTTCGATTACGCCTCTCAGCCACACCATTAAGTTTTGGTGTCCTAGGAGATGTCAATTGTGAAACAGTTCCACATTCCTTGAGGTAGTCATGGAACTTGATACTAAGATACTCACTACCCCTATCGGATCTGAGCATCTTGATCTTCCTGCCCAATTGATTTTCGACTTCATGTTTAAAATCTTTGAACTTTTCAAAGGTTTCTGACTTATTCTTGATTAAGTAGATATATCCATATCTTCTATAATCATCGGTAAAAGTCACATAAAATTGATTTGCATCCCTTATGGTGGATCTGAAGGGCCCACACACATCCATGTGTATGAGATCCAACAATCCTTCACCTCTTTCACAAGAACCAGTGAAAGGTGATTTAGTCATCTTTCCAAGAAAATAAGATTTGCATGTATCATCCGACCTCAGGTCAAATGATTCCAACACTCCATCCTTTTAGAGTTGGGCAATGCGTTTCTTGTTGACATGTGCACGATGACAATGACACAAGCATGCTTTGTATAAACCATTAGACGCATCAATTTGTAACACACTATTTCCTAAATTGTCTACAACCATCACAATTTCATATACACCATCACAAGGTAATGCTTCAAAATAAAATACACCATTATAATAAGCATTAATAGAACCATTCTCATTATTAAAAGAACATCTAAAACCTTATATGTACAAACCATGAAATGAAATAATATTCCTTGTCATTTATGACGAGTAGCAACAATTATTTAAATCTAAACTTAACCCACTACTAAGCACTAAAGAGTAAATCCCAATCTTGGTAACAGGTGACGATCTCCTATTGCCCATAATCAGGTTCATCTTCCCATGCTCCACATCCTCACACTTTTTAGTCCCTGCAAGTCAGAGCAAATGTGAAAACCATATCCTATATCAAGGACCCAAGAATTAGAATGCGATGAGTTCTTAGATTGAATAGTGTAAATACCTGCCGAGGTTGGCTTGATCTTGCCATCCTTTATATCTTGCAAGTACTTGGGGCAACTTCTCTTTCAATGTCCTTTGTCATGGCAGTAGAAGCAAGCAACCTCTTTTGGATCAGAGGAGGGGGCTTCAGAGCTAGACTTGCCTTTAGGGCCATTACTTGAAGACCCGACTTGGGACTTTCCCTTCCAGTTCTGTTTCGAGGGAGCTTTCCTCTTCTTCCCCTTCCCTTGCCCAATGGCCAAGACAGGAGCAAGAGCAGTAGGAGTGGAGTCAATACTCTTTGTCTTCAATCCACTCTCAGCGGTTCTCAACAAGAATTGAAGTTGACTCAGCGTGACTTCCTATTTGTTCAAATGATAAGTCATTTTGAAGTGATCATAATAAGGAGGTAAAGAATGCAATACTATGTCAATAGCCAGCTCCTCATCGAAGTTCACGTTAAGTTTCAGCAACCGATCCACATAACGTTGCATGCGTTGCAGGTGGGTCGTGACGGACTCTCCATCCTTCATCTTGGTAGTAAAGAATGACTTTACTATCTCATACCTTTCTTGACGTGCTCTTTAATGGTACTTCTCCATCAAGTCCTTGCACATCTCACAAGGCCAATAGTCCTCATAAAACCGTTGTAGCTCAGGACTCATAGTTGCCACCATAATGCATGACACCTTAGTAGCATCTTTGCATTGGGCCCTATACTAAGCTATTTCTTCAGGAGTAGCTTTAGATTCATCTATCTCGTTCAGCTCTTTGTCGAGGACATATTCCTTGTCTTCGAATCGCAAGGCCATTCTTATGTTGCGCATCCATTCATTGAAATTGGAGCCATCGAAAGTGACCTTGGAACAAATGCTCAAGAGCGAGAAGGTGTTTGAGGAGTTGTTGTTGTTGTTGTTGTTGGAGCCGGAAGCGTTGTTTTAGGTAGACATCTACAAAAAAAGAAAGACAAAATTTTGATTAGATAAGCAAATCCTTAATATAACACCCAAATGAAATATTAAGGCTAGGACCCAACACAATAATTCACAATTCAGAAAAGGGATGTCATAATCCAATTGTAAATTATTTGAAGGTAGGTAAATGACGATTTACCAATTCCACCATGAAAAACGAAATTTTAAATGAATTAGGATTTAAATGAAATTCCTAGATCTTTTGAGATTCATTGAACTATTCGATGGCATGTTTAATCTCGATTATGCCCTTTCCATTTATGACTAGGATACCGAGGATCACAAACAAGGTGTGAATAACCATGCAAATTAGCTTGGTACTCTCGATGTCATTTATCACCTAATCAATGTGCCGGTTAACCACACACGCTCCATTGATCAATGATAATTTACGAGTTACCCATTGCCACCCTTTATTAGTCCATATTAGTATGACGGTTAACCACATACGCTCCACTAACGACTTTTATAAAGTGCAATGTGCAATTTCATGGTTTAGCATCAAATGCACATTTTCCTAAAGTAACTAAGATTGGGAATTTTATAAAAAACATTTAGTTACTTTATTTACTTCGTTATACTTATTAACGAGAATTTAATGTCATATCCTACCCGTTCGGCTAACGACCCTCCACTAGTCAAGAGTGTGGTGGGTAAGAATGGATACCCAATGGTGGTCATTTTAAATGTCGCTTCCTTAAACACCCTTTATAGACCAACTTCGTGAATGAGGCCTACTAACGGTCAGACTGACTTTTCTTATACATATATATATATATATATATATATATATATATATATATATATATTAGACTTTTAATTTCATATATAGTATAAGGGTGTATTTTAAACTTTTAAAATACTAGGGTTCTAGAATTTAAGATTTCAAAATTAAACTTTTAATTGAATTTTAAATTCCAAAACTAAAAGGGTATTTTTAAAACTTTTCAAAAATACTAGGTTAAATTTTTAATAATTAAATTAACCATTACTTTTATCTTTATCAAAAATTAAACCAAATCATTACATTTGATATGGATATCCAATTACCTTTTTTTTTAAAAAAAATTCAATTTTAGGCAGAAAAACGAATTAAGGTAATTATCCTAATCAACCCAAGATTATCAAAATCGAAAAATCAGGGTTCTGACAGGCCAACTCATCGAGTATGAGCAATGCACTCGTCAAGTTAGGCCAACTCGTCGAGTTCCAAACATGCACTCGTCGAGTTCAATGAACAGAATGACGATTCTGCTCCCTTCTCCTTTGAACGATTCACAATTGCATCAAGTTCATCTGAAAAACATCCTAGGCTCTGATACCACTGACAGGTTATGAGCATAAAAACAAATTCTTATGTGTTCATGCAACCTTAATGCTTTGGATCTAGGTTTTCACTAGTTGAACATGCAGACTTGAATACCAAAGCAAAACCCTAGAAAATAGTATATAATTTGAATTTTACACAATAATAGGGTTTAGATGTTTACCTTACCTGTTATGTAGTAATAACAAGAAGCTTGAAGATCTTTGACTCTTGAAAGCAAGGGCCTCAAATGTGACACCTCTAATGGCTTACAAACACTCTTTGCAAGAGGCTGAGAGGAGAGATGGGGGAATGCACCAGAATTTCGGCTAGGGTTCTTGTGTATGTGTGTAGGCCAAAAATCATAAGGGTGGGGTTTCTTATATAGCAGTTGGTTGCTTAGTCCAAAGCTAGGGTTTGCTGGAGGAAACCCTAATTCCCAGCTTAAGGCCTAAGCAACCCATCGACCCTCATTAAGGAGCCTTGGACAAAAACTTATAGGGCCACCCTATAATTTTCATCCACTCCTTTCCATGGAGTCCCTTATCCCAGTTTCACAACTATCAATGATTTGCAAAACAGCCTCTACATTATTTATCAGTTCCTTCAATCCTAAAATTAATTCCAAATTAATTTCTGATTAAATACTAATTAATAATATGATTTCTAATGAACATATTATTCTTATAATATATTAATAAATCATTTTAAGCATCAATTTATTATTCCAAATAATAAATTCAACTCTCTCTCCAAAAGTTATCCTGTAAAGTTGCAAGAGTGACGGCAACCCAAAAGGACTTGTACTACTATCAATTCAACTATATACCAATTATAGTTATGGGCTTAGACACCTAATCCAACAATAATAGGCCGAGCAATATTCCAATAAATACAATGATATTTTCTTTAAAGCTTGTTTAAACAGTGGAATAATGCAAGGCTAAAAGAGTCACCTAGTGTGATCTAAGAGGCCCATGTTTTTTGGACTGATCACCTTTAAGCCCAAGAAATCTACTAAGGTCCACATAGATGGATCTTGTTTCTTTTGTGAAGAAACTGGACATTGGAAGAGGATTTACTCCTCTTATTTGGAAAGAAAGTCTGGAAGAGACTAGTACTTCTAGTATCTACTAGATAGAACTCATACTTTTCATATAACACTTAGATACTTGGTACTTAAATGTTAATCTAATATTTTTAAATGGCTTGCAGATATTTACTGAAGAGTAACCAGCTGAGCACAACCAAGTTGGAACTACACTCTCGGAGTTTAGTTTATTATTTATGATTAGAACATAAATTACTTGTAATGTAAAACAATATTTGTTCTGGAACAATGTATGTTTTAATTTAGCATGTCTAAATTTATGTCTCAGTTATTTTATTCAAATGTTTGATAATTTACTCAATCGTTTTTCATAAACGATAATATTCATATTCTGAAGTGATTAACTTCTATTTATGAGACTAGATCTCTTAATAGAATTATAAAGTAACTATCAACATTTTATAAATAAAATCAAGTTCTATATACAAGCACTTTTGACATAAACTTGTTTTAAATCAAACTCATCTTTGACATTGTTATCTTTATTATATAAATGACATTCACATATTCCAACTTCAAGAAAGGGATATTTGAAGGCAAATAATGTAATTTATTTGACATATGTAAATATTATTTATATATAAAGGATTCCTAATGATATTTTCACTAAGTAGTAGAGAAAATAATTATTAAGGAACTATACACATTGGTGTATGACTTCCTTTCTAATGAATGTCTTAGATTAAGAAAAATATACCAAATCAACTTTATTAACAACTATAGTAGTTTTAATTATATTTTACGTGGTAAAACATAATTGTGAAATCTTGTTGAAGGTTTCAAAAGTTGAGATACAAACCGGTAAGAACCATCTAAGGCATTAATGATAATAAAGGATGAATTAAATCTTACTTGGTATGATTTACTTTCTAATTGGTAGAAATATCCTCCTTTAATCTTTTTGGGATAATACTTCAATCACTATTAATTGTATCTTGAATACAAATACCAACGAATAAGTAGATTAAACATTTTATAAGATTAAATATGGAAAGGCTCCATCATCATCTTACTTAATGTTTTGTGGATTTGAAGTCGATGTTGGACTAAAACTTCTAAACCTAAAATCTACTAAATACATATTTGTGTAATACTCTAAATGTGGCTTAGATTATCATATGCAAACCCACCAAGTATAAGTTATCTTATTCTTGTGAAAGCTAAGTTTGTAGAAAGCAAGCTTCTAATGACAAAGCAAGTGGGAGGTACATGGAAATTGAAGCAGCTTAAGAGCCATAACCTTGTGTAGTAATAGTTGGCACTAGTCTTAACAAGGATTGTTAAAATTGAATAATAGCTATTCACAAACACAAATTGTTCGCATTAGTGGTAGAAATCATCTATGACTTGAGAAATCTGGAATCTCTCATTGATGAGCTTTTATTGATGGTTTCTGGAAAATTCATCAAATACCAAGATGCTATGTCAGATCTCGAATCTGATAAATGATTTAGAGTCATGAACATAAGATGTAATCCATGTATGATAATCAAGTATGGACTTGATTAAAATTTATCCCTATAGCAAGGCTAGAAGGAGAAAATGATTTTTCTAGAAAGAATAAATTACATGGATAACCATACACATTTAAAGCAATAATTTTTGTAAAAGGATTATCATACTCATGTCATTGACTATGGTCCTCATCATACTCATGACATTGACTATGATCAAACCTTTTTTACAAGTAGCTATGATTAGATCAACAAGGATGTTATTTACTATAAATTCATATTCTTAATATGAGATAAAGCAAATAGATTTCAAGAAAGACCGCTTTTCTTAATAGACATCTACAAGAAGATATATATGTAGATTAGCCTGGAGGTTTTCTTAATCCATGTTATCCTAATAAATGTGTAGAGCTTAATATCCACTTGTGGATATAAAGCAAACATCTAAATGTTTTTTTTGGAAAGGGAACTTCCCTAACGAGGGTTTCCGGGCCAGCTTTCGCGCACCGACTAATCCCCCGCTGCAAACATGAGGCTTTGCCTCATGCCATGGAGTCACTGCAGGCGAACCTCCATGGCCACAAGGGCTGAGTGGTGCCAGGATTTGAACATGGGTCAATAGGTTATCCACCATATCTTCCACATGCCTTACCAAGTCACCACAACCCAAGTGGTTAACATCTAAATGTTATAATCATCATTTTATGTAAAACCACAAGGTATGTTTTTATATCAAAATGAATAGAACATGTGTGTTTAATAAGAACTAGTGGGAGCATAGTGAAATTCCTAATCTTGTATGAGTGAGACATACTTAATCATTTGAAATCACATTCTAACTAAGCAAGGTCGTTTTCACCTTGACTCGGAAAGTGTTTCTAAAATGAAAGACTTAGGAAGGAAAAGATACATTCTTGGAATGTAAAATTTATAAGTCATAGATAAAATGAATGTTAAAATTTTCATGTCCTTATACGTATATTGGCAATATCTTGAAAGGGATCAAGAAACAAGATTCTTTTGGAGAATTCTTGGCATTCTCATATGGCACCATTTTAAGCTAGCCTCAAAAGTACATAGCTCATAGGCTTGAAATAGATGAAATGATTTATATTCTATTTGTTTGGCAAATGAATTCATCATTTATGCCATATTGTGCATAGGACATGGTATTTGATCATGTTGTAAGCATATCATAGGATACTAATTGAATACATGGTCAAGTCACTGGATAACTAAGAGAGCATTATAATAGTACTTTAAAAAAACTAAGAGAATGCATATGAGACAATTAGTTTAGAAAGGATCTTTATGAAAGGAGCTACACAAGATGTTAATTTCTAAACAGATATAAATAATTATGAACTATAATTGGATTTTGACTTCATTATGGAATGAAGGGTAAGTCTTATTGGAATCAGGTTCAAGCCAAACATAATGACACAATCTACTACAAAATGAGAATACACTACTTTAGAAGTTGAATTCAAATATGATTGGATGAATAGGATCATTGAAAAACTATGTTGATTTCTGTCATTCAAGGATCACATAGAAATCTTTGTGACTTCGAGAGTATACTTAATCAAGCTAAGAGACTCTATATCACGAAAGAACACCAATCATATTCTCCAAGATATTTAACTATACTTAGAGTAAACTTAAGTATGGAGATGATAGTATTCACAGAATTCACACAAATTAAATTTTGTCAGACCCATTGATAAAGTCATTCTTTTGAGCTAAGTATAAATGGTCACACTTCAACTGTTAGACTTTATTATTCTAAAAATGGGATTTTGATTTGGATTTAGTATTTGGGTATTGGAACATTATAACAACAATTAGATAATGTTATGATATATTGGAATATAGTTATCACATTAATACTTGTTGTGTTCTATATTAACATGTTTAATCCATAATAATGTTATTATTATAAAAGTTCATAGTCGGTTATAATTGTGGGAGCAATTATAAAGTAAGACTAATATGAATTGGATTGGTTGACTCTCACTAGATGAAAGTAGGCAAGTGGTTGTAACCAAGTTTCATAGGTACTTGTCAGAGAACTAGTACTGAACTGACTCGCATCAAGATCATCTCATGGATCGCTATCATAAATGATACTTGATTAAAAGGTACTATATTTGTATCCTTAACACCTGAGATATATAGTGGGACTTAAGTGTATAGAATACTATGCTTTGATATGGTCAAATGCTGTTCCTTAACCGGGCAGTTATAAAATCCATTTTCAGGTATGGTGCGAAGTGTGAACTATACAAGAGGCATATGTAGTCAAGATGGGATTTGTTCCTCTTATGTGTTGAGAGTTAGACATCTAAGGCGACTTACCAAAAGTTGAACAACTAATGAGATTGATCGCGATCTGTATCTCATGTTTAACATGATGTCTGTAGCAAAGGGGTAACTGCTAAAATTACCTTATACATAAATTGTATCTTTGATATTTTTGTGAATTAGGCATTGATAGAATGGCACAAAGTCGTATGTTGTTGGGGACGGTGAAATGTTGCTAGACGTTCACCACTGTCTATATCAGTCTAATATGAGTCTTGTACAAGTGGGAGATTGAAAGGTCTAGTATGCTCAAGATTCATATTAAAGTGATATTGCTAATTAATATATGATACTAATGGGTCACACTAACAACAACTTGATATAATTCATTATTTATTAGAAATTGATCTTAATAAATATTCAATAAAACTCTTATAATTAAATTTGAAATTATTTATTTCATGGAAATAATAATTTTCATTAGCAAGTAACATTACAAAATTCATATGGTATGAATTAATAAGTGATGTACATAATTTTGGACTAGGCAAGCCTTTTGTCTTTTAGCAAAAGACAAAGTTTATATCTTATAAACTTTGAGTTTATAAAATATAACTCAACTTTTCTCTTTTTAAAAGGCTTGGTCGATCTAGAAGAGAAAGAGAAAAGGTATGGCTTTCCAAATTGTTTAATCAAAAGTAATGAAGCATGGTGTATGCATAGGGACAAGGTTGTCTAAAGGTCTTAATGGTTAAAGACCTTTAGATCATGTACATACTTTAAATGGCTAAAGTCTTGCACTCTTGGGGTGATCATTACTTGCAATTGTCGAGAGATCTCTAGGAGACTCTACATCTCTTCTTTGCTTTGAGTTATTGAAGATTACTTGCATATCTTTTGCTCTCTTGAATAAAATACTTGGGTATTTTATCTTCAAGCTTAAGAGTTAAGAGTTATGGACTAGCATCTACATCAAGTTGAGTCATTGTTGGTGTCTCAAAGGTTCCATCTTCTTCATCAACTTCCAAGCCTCCCAAGAGGATCCAAAGAACAACAAAGGTTGTTATTTCTTCATCCTTTCTATGGTTGGTATTTTATCTTTCTATAACTTGCAAGGAGATCCTTGAAGGGTATAATCACAAAATAACATCCAATTAATAATTGGATCCCGACCCACACTAAGAGCCCAAACTAGGGTAAAAGGCCTTTTTACCCTTTTCTAAATTGGCCCAAGGCCAAGGCCCAAATCCAAAATAATCACCCAGAGCCCAAATATGGCCCAATTTTTTTAATTGGGCCCAAATCCTTTCATGGGCCTTCAACCAAAGGAGTCCAATAAAATGGCATCAGCCCAAAAATAGAATTTTGATGGCCCAACAAGGCCCAAGACTACTTAGGTTAAACATGACCTAGCTTGGCCAACTTCCATCATTAAGCTCTTATTTGGTTAAGACTTCAACCCAACGCTCAGATATGACTTCATTAAGGTGGTTTATCACGTAAAGTTGGAAACTTTACATGCATGCATGGCTTAATGGAGTTCTACAGCTCAAAAGAACTTAACAAAGGGTCTTAACACATGTATGAGTCCATAAACACCTCAAAGCTTGCATTTTTATGGAAAAAGGGACCAAAAGAACCCTAGATCTACCATCAATCACTTCTGGAGTGAATCAAGAGGCTCAACAATCAATCCATGGACTCGAAAAGCACAAAATGGAACCAAAACCAGATCTAACATCATAGATTAGCAAGATGAGAGCTTTTCACCTCACAAGGATAGCAAATGATTAACTAATCCCAGATCCTCAAGCTCCAAGCACAACTCCAAATGGTTCACTTCTTCTTTTCCTTCACAAAGCACCAACAATCACACTTTATGGCTCAAATCTCTCAACAACTCACTAGGGTTTCGATTTCTGGACAAGAGGGGATGGAGGTTATCTAAACATGACCAAATGAGGCTATCATATGGCTTAAATAGGATGCAATACCCTAAAAATTAGGGTTTCACTAACCACACGTACGCCATACATACACAATGTACGCCCAAAGTACGTGGACCAAAGGCACGATCACTCCGGGCTAGTATGTTAAGAGTACCACCCTATACGCCCTACATACTCGCTTGAAGCCCAAAAAAGAAAGGAATTCATACTTAGGGTTAAGAAGAGACATACCCGAAAATGAATGTTACAATTATACCAACTTGTAACATCCAAAATATAAGACCCAAAAATTTCATTTTAATATTATAAAAATAGTAATCCAAAACATTGTCATACAACCCAAAAGACCCAAGTATGTCACTACATCATATCATATCAGAGTAAATCTCATAATGCGGAAAAAAGGTGGTGTGTGCTCTATAATCATCTTAGGCTATTCCCTTTCGATCCTGAAGTATCTGAAACATAAACTGAAAACCGTAAGCCCAAAGCTTAGTTAGTTCTCCAAAATACCACATACCATAGATAAATAAACACACACTGGGCCCCCTCTCCACATCTGGCCTCGCCCAATATCGAGTCCCACTCGGTATCAGGTCCTGCCCGACATTGAGCTTCACTCTTCACCACATGTACATTCGCCTTCCCTGGCGACCGTTAGTGATACGATGAGTCACAGGAGCGGGTGATGACACCGGCCCTGCTGCAGCCAAACTCGGACATTAGGCCTTCTTGTGGCCCCTCTGATTGCAATGAAAGCAAATCACATCGGATCCTAGGGTGGTGGTGGTAGCAGTACAATCCTTGCTATAATGACCCGTCCGGCCGCACTTGAAGCAACCCGAACCACTCATACTGCACGGTCCCTCGTGCGCCCTGCTACACTTCCCACAATGGCTCCGACCCTGCTGGCCTCTAGATCTCGAATCCTGAACATTGGGCCTCTTCCCCGACCCCTTGTAACTTGAGCCTAATCCGGCTTCCTCTTCCTGTCCATATCAATATCAATCTCCCTCTCTCGGGCTGTCGCTATCATATCCTCCAGTGTCTTGCAACTGGATCGGCTCACTAACTGCCGAATATCATTCCTTAACATCTCGTGATACCTTGCCTTCTTCATCTCCTCGTTCGCCACATCGCAGTGATATCAACCATCGTCTTAGTAGTATGGCGGAGATCCTGAAACTCTTGCGCCAACTGTTGCACCTCGATCACTGATGCAAACTCAAACCTGAACCTGGTTACAAAATCATCCCATGACATGGAATCAACAGCCTCATCACTAACAGACTGCCCAACCTCCTCCCACCAATCTCATGCCCTTTCCTTCAGAAGACAGGATGCAAGTCTGACCCTTGCCCCCTCGGGGAAACTGCTGGTGCGAAAAGCATTAGTAACATGCGCTAACCACCACCTGCTCGCTATCGGGTCCTTCTCCCGGTAGTAGTCTGGATCCCCACATGCCCGAAACTCCTTGAAAGTTAATGAATGCGCCCCTACCAAGGCCACCATCTCAGAGCGAAATGAGCTTAACCGCTCATCCAAAATCTCTAGAATGCCCTCCTTGACCATACCAAAGATCACAGGAGTCTGCTCAAGAATGCAGCATGTAATCTTAGACGAAATGAACTCCCTCGTTTGATCATCCAACTGCCCGGATCCAGAAGTTGAGCCCGAGCCCTCACCCGTACCAGAGCTACCAACCGGTCTACCTCGCAGAGTCACCATACTGAAAATAGACCATAGAAACCATCAGAATACGCATCAAAATATATAAAGGAATCACAAACTCTACAAGCTTCCTGGTTTCATCGTACCTCTCCTTGACCCGAGTACGAATCCTCTGCTTTCAGTAGTACGGGCCCATACTACCTTCCACATCTATCCTTAATTTTCTCAAGGATTTCCTTGAATCCGCCAAGTCACTTTATATCCATACAATTAACCCTCATCACGATAAGGCCCCTAGCACTAGATCTCATCCTAGGTTTTCCTAGGGCAAACTCCACACCACTTTGCGCCGTCAGCTGCAGAAGGAACTCCCGCTAACTTCCTCTAACTAGCTCACAAATACAATTACATATCACCAAAATTAGATACTTCTTTGAATGTGAGGTTTCACGCTACAACGGTTGGACTCAAACAAGAGATGCGCAATAGAGTTAAAACCTAACCTTCTAAAATTATTTAGTTTCCATAATATGTAACTTAGCATATTTGCTTACTAGTTATCTGAAGCTAGTGAGAACTCCTACAAGCACAAAGCAAGCAGCATTCGAGCATCATGTAATCAGAACCAAGCATAACCTAAGCATGCCATCCTATCACTGACTGATCAGTACTAGCATGCAAGTCTGCAAGCTCATACAATAGGCATACAAAGGCATCTCTCCTAGCATTCAATCATGAAAATATTGAGCACATCCTTAGCCCTAACTAGCATGTGATTCACAGATCCACAAATCAAATCATATCAGATAACATGTATGGATATTGTGGGAAAACTTACTTGAGCTCGGTCGATTGCATGCACCATACCCTTTCTTGTGTTAGAAAACCATTTTCTTTTAAAAACATTTCTTTTGAAAAAAAACTTTACCAAATCCTCAGTTTGAGTTCAAACACACCTGAGAGTATGTCCAAATCCCTCAAACCAAGGCTCTGATACTAACTTGTAACATCCCAAAAATAAGATCCAAAAATGTCATTTCAATTTTACAAAAATAGTAATCCAAAACACTGTCATACAACCCACAAGACCAAAGTATGTCATTACATCATATCATATCAAAGTAAATCTCATAATACGGAAAAAGGTGGTGTGTGCTATGCAATCATCACGGGCTCTTCCCTTTTGATCATGAAGTACCTGAAACATAAATTGAAAACCGTAAGCCCAAAGCTTAGTGAGTTCCCCAAAATACCACATACCATACATAAACAAACACGTACTGGACCCCCTCCCCACATTGGGCCTCGCCCGACATCGAGTCCCACTCGGCCTCGGGCCCCGCTCGTATTACAGATCTGTCATTCATTAGGCCCCGCCTAACATCAGGCCCTGCCCGGCATCGAGCCTCGCTCGGTATTCCAGCACATAACACATGCAAGAGTCACACATACATCTAGCATCCTATCATAATAATCATGGGCAGGCATTGGTGCCTTCGACCCGCTACACACAGTGAGGAAACTCACCTCAGACTGCTGAATCTCATGGATTAATCTCTGACTGTTGGCCCGCTAAAATCCTTGTGCTATAATCAAAAAATAACATCCAATTAATAATTGGATCCCGACTCACACTAATAGCCCAAACTAGGGTAAAAGACCTTTTTACCCTTTTCTAACTTGGCCCAAGGCCAAGGCCCAATCCAACTATCCAAGAGGCCCAAATCCAAAATTATCACCCAAAGCCCAAATATGGCCCAATTTTCCAAATTGGGCCCAAATCCCTTCATGGGCCTTCAACCAAAGGAATCCAATAAAATGGCATCAACCCAAAAATAGAATTTTTATTGCCCAACAAGGCCCAAGACTACTAAGGTCCAACATGGCCCAAAACCGAGAAGCCTATCAATCCGAAGCCCACTGGTGAGTATGCAGGGCGTTCTCAGCTCGTACGCTTAGCGTACTCTCTTTGGGGCTTGTACGCGCAGCTTACCGGCTTGTATGCCCAACGTACTCCTCAGCTTGGCCAACTTCCATCATTAAGCTCTTATTCGGTTAAGACTTCAACCCAACGCTCAGATATGACTTCCTTAAGGTGGTTTATCACGTAAAGTTGGCAACTTTACGTGCATGCATGGCTTAATGGGGTTCTATAGCTCAAAAGAACTTAACAAAGGGTCTTAACACATGCATGAGTCCATAAACACCTCAAATCTTGCATTGTATTGACAAAGGGACCAAAAGAACCCTACATCTACCATCAATCACTTCTAGAGTGAATCGAGAGGCTCAACAATCAATACATGGACTCAAAAAGCACAAAATGGCACCAAAACTAGATCTAACATCCTAGATTAGCAAGATGGGAGATTTTTACCTCACAAGGATCGCAAATGATGAACTAATCCCAGATCCTCAAGCTCCAAGCACAACTCCAAATGGTTCACTTCTTCTTCTCCTTCACAAAGAACCAACAATCACACTTTATGGCTCAAATCTGTCAACAACTCACTAGAGTTTCGATTTTTGGACAAGAGGGGATGGAGGCTGTCTAAACATGATTAAATGAGGCTATCATATGGCTTAAATAGGATGCAATACCCTAAAAATTAGGGTTTCATTAACCACACGTATGCCATACGTACACAATGTACGCCCACCGTATGTGGACCAAAGGCGCGATCACTCCGGGCTAGTACGCTAAGCGCACCACCCTGTATGCCCCGCGTACTAGCTTGAAGGCCAAAAAAGAAAGGAATTCATACTTAGGGTTAAGAAGAGACATACCAGAAAATGAATGTTACATGAATAAAGTCCTTCATCCTCATCTTCATTGTATCATCGTTGCCTGTAATCGAACCACATCGTCGCCTACAACTTCTCGTCGATCACTCCATCCTCACTCATTCTCTCTATCGGTGACCACTGTCTCTCCTTCTTTGTTGGCGATTTCATGTCTCTCGTTATCTATCTTTCACTCACATCACCACCGGGCCGCCACTTACTTTTTTTTCCTGTTTCCGACGACCATGTCTCCAGCGACTAACAAGTATTTTCATCTCTCTTTTCTATTCTTTTACAGACGATCTGTTAATTTACTTGCTACCTTTATGTAAGATTTCACAATAAATTGCTGA
Source organism: Lactuca virosa (assembly GCF_052849685.1). Lineage (NCBI taxonomy): Eukaryota > Viridiplantae > Streptophyta > Magnoliopsida > Asterales > Asteraceae > Lactuca > Lactuca virosa. The sequence goes on from NC_136426.1 coordinate 76,711,450, forward strand.
ATTTTTGATTTTTTTTAATTTTCTACGTCTAATCAATGTAATATTTTATACTTTTAAATATTTTCATCTACTTCACAACTAGTTTATATTCTTTTCTTTACATGCTTTTAATGAATTTGCTGCTCATATGCCATGTTTGTAACACCCGCAGATTCGGGCTACTCAATAATAATGGTTAAAAATGATTTATTTTTATTATCTAGGATAAATAATCTTAACCAAAGTAATAGTTATGGTCAACAATTGTAACATATTTCACGTAATAAAGAAGAATTATGTGAATATTATGTGTTTCATGATTATTATAATATAAATAGAAAAAATCAGCCGAATCGACCGTAAATCGTAAAAATAAGTGCGCCAAAACATATATATTATTATATATATAGAAAGTACACGTCTTCCCGATCCCGAAAATAGAAACTTCGTAGAAATCCGACTCCGTATGAATTAGATATGATTTTTATAAGATATAAAAGTCAGTCGCACACAACGAATGTATGATGTAAAAAGCTACGAAGAGAATTGTTGACTTTTAGCTAATGACACCAAAATAAAAATCGTGGTACTCCTTAAAATATGAATTTTGAGAAAAAGAATGCCAAAAACGGAGTTTGTATGAGAGAGTTATGATTTTAGCAAAAATCATTTAATTTTATAAAAATATGGACGAAAAATAAATTCAAAATTAGCCGACGGAGTCTAAACAAAAGTTGTAGATCTCGTCGATAGCTACGCGTGGATATAAAGAACGTCAAAAATGGAGTTCGTGTGAACGAGTTATAATTTTTAATAGCATATTTACGTATTAAAATAAAGTATAAATCATATATACGTATACATATATATACATATGTATATATCATTAGAAAGGTATCGACGATGCGGTCATTATAAGACTAGTGTTGAGTACTTTCGACATTATTTTAGTACAAATATCGTTAAATCTATCTAAAATAGTATTATAAATGGGTGTTTAGTCGTTTATATAACTATAATGTCATTAAATAACTATAGATGGTAGTTTTTGAAAATTCAATTAATATAAATAAGAGCCTCTAGACTCTCATATTTATTGCACCATTCTCTTGATTCAAGAGTCTTTCTCTTCTTATCCCCCGAGTATTTCGGTCCCTCGTGTTTTGACGTCTCTTTTTATAGTTTTAGTATAGTAAGGTGAGCGCTGAAGTACTGCAAGAATCTTTTTTAGAAAGATTCAGCGATAAAGTTCTGCCCCTGCAGAGTCCGGCTCCTAGCCAAACCCCCTTGTAAGTAAGATATGTTTACCCTACTTTAAGCATAGCTTATATTTGAAATTAGTATTGTTATGAACTTATAATAAATATTTGGGCTAGTATTATGACTTATATAAGTGTTGTTATAATATCTTTTTAACTACTCAGAACGGCTTAAATGCTTAAATGGTCTTGCCCTCCGGTGTTTCATGTCTGGTCCATGTATGTACATAGTGGTTGGAAAGTCGTTGTTTAACGCGTCTATAATAATAATACTAAGACTAACAATTGGTCACGGTAAATATTAGACTAAAATCTAGTGGTAATGATACTAGGTTTCGTCAGAGGAAAGTAAATTAATAGAAGCGAAGTGTTGTCTGAGTTCGGAATCACCACCTTAACAAGTGAGTGCATAGTTACTTTCATCTTACACGTATATATGAAGTATTTAATTTAAATTACGTGCTATGTGTGCATATTATCTGTGTTTTTGATATCTATGTTGGATGAACGATTTATACATGTTTTAAATGATTTAAACTGTATATGTATTTTATATCTACGAAAATGTTGGGTAAAACATGGGTAGATGAAATAGTTGATGTGTGATAAAATGTTGAGAGGCCTCGATGTTTAAGATGTTCCAGTCATCTAGCGGAGTATATATGACGACCACAGACTATTCTAGACAGTCCAGTGGAACGCTAGCAGGCTCGTAACCTATAGGTGTTTTTGAACTAAGTGTTCACTAGGTATTTTTGAACTAAGTGTTCACCAGGTGTTTTTGAACTACGTGTTCATTAGGTGTTTTTGAACTACGTGTTTACCAGATATACTCTAAAATCCTGGTAGCTATGGACTTAGTGCCTGTTATGCAAACCTTGGCAACGATGGACATCGTGCCTATTCCTTAGGGGAATCCTGAGGAATGAATGAGTGGATGATAGATGATTCTTAGGTCAGGTCCGTAATAAATAAAGAAGATAATGGGGATGGGTAAATGGGTTAATTGTTTGATGATGAAACATAATAACTTTATTATTGTGGGTTGAAAACCCTATGTACTCACCAAGTTTCCCCATCTGACCCACTCAGTTTATTTGTATCACAGGTGTTGATATGAAGCTGCATTACACTGAGAGATTAAGGATATGTAGATCACTAGTGTAAATGAATGTAATGTATGTTTATGCTTATGTTTATGTATTGACGATGACATCTCAATGTTTTTAAAGGAATAAAAATACATTTCTTCGGAAATGCTTTGATAACGTATTTATCATGTTTTTCTGGGAACAAATTCCGCAATATTACTCTTTAAAATGAATACTCTGATTTTCAAATAAGCATAAATAGTTTTTTAAAGTGACCGTAAATTTGGAGATGTGACAATGTTATATAACATCAACTATGATTCTTTTTTTCAATTTGGGGTTTTGGGTACGTCTAATGTTCTCTTATGGATTTAGTGGGGTAATTATATGAACAAATCTTACATTGTGCATCTTTTATTTATTTCCATTAATTTTTTTTCACCAGGAGAGTAATTTTGATCAGTTAATATGCAAAACAGAAAGGGTATTCTTCATATGAATCGCACACATATAACATAAACAACACAATCTCTATCTTAATATATGTTCATTGTCTTCCCCATTCTCATTTTTTTCAAAAATTCAATTCATCAAGTGGAAAAATGGAATATGGTTGGGTTTGATCGTTTTTTTCTTGATCTATACTCTTTTAGACCATGTTCTTATTATTGTTTTCATCTAAATTAGATTATAATTCTGAAAAAAAGTTTTCTTTTTGTTTCTAATATGTCAATATCTAAAATCATATTATAATTCTGAAAATGTTCTTTTTTTCTGTTTTCTAATTCATAAAAACTGAATCGATTTAAAAAGACTGGATATTTTTATGCTTGAGCTTTGATTCAATTTATGTTGTACAACAGGTATTTGTGAAAATGTTTGAAAGAAAATTTGATGTTCAGATTCTTGAAGAACACAAAATGAAATCGACATGCTAATGTTAAACAACCACCACCAAATCTTCCTCCTCTTCCTTTGTTATTCTTCAAGAATGCAAACTCTCAAAAATTTGTTTGTTTGTTTTTTTATGTATTTTTTTCAAGAATGTTTCAACGTTTGATGTAATTCTTTCAATGATGTATAAAACGTTTTTGTAATTCGTTCAACAATGTATCGGTTTTGATGTAATTCTTTCAAGGATATATAAAACTTTTATGTATTCTGTCAAGATGTGTATTTAAAAATCATTTCTCTTAGAATGTGTGTTTTTTACTTAAAAAATGAATTCCTAAAGATCTTGTCAAGATGTGTATTTAAAAATCATTTCTCTTAGAATGTGTGTTTTTTACTTAAAAAAATGAATTCCTAAAGATATTTCTAGAATGATTCTTAAAGAAATAAATTGTTATTAATGTAAATAACAACAATAAATATGTTTCCTAAAAATTTGGATTTCATTAGTTTGTTTCCTAAAATAAAGATACATAAAATGTCCAAATTACCTTAAGACATTTTGAAATTAGAATTTTTAAAAAAACTAATAATAATAAATATAATAATATTCTCTCAAGAATGATTCTTTTTATTGATCAAATGGATAGAATTTAGTTACACGTTACAACATATATATTAGTTACAAATGATCTTAACATATTATATATATATATATATATATATATATATATATATATATATATATATATATATTAGATGTTTCCAACAAAAATTGGCGTCCCTTCACTTTCTAAAATTATATTTTTCATCCTTCTACATTTTAAAATACCTTATCAAATGATATTTTCCTCTTCTACTTTTTAAAATATCATATTGACCCCATTTATTTTGAACTTTGTAAAAAGTTTCTTTCACTCATTCATTTTCTAAATTTTCTTATTTATCGTCATATTATGTGACATTTTCCACTCATTTACTTTATAAAATGTAACTTTTACTTTTGAACTTTCTAAAATATAATTTTACCCCTAAACTTTCGTGTTTAACCCCGTAGTATATGTATAATCAATTTTTTCCTACTGTTACCACCACCAACTTTGTAAAATTTCATTTTTATCAGCTCGACTTTTCTTCCCCCTTGACTTTCTAAACTTTGGTGCTTACCCCATCTATCGACAATTACCATCCCTCAACTTTGTTACCCCATCGATTTTCTAAACTTTTGTGCGTACCCCTTGTAATATATATAATTTGATTTTCTTTAATAAATTTTATTCGTTACCTTTAAAAAACACTAATTTATTATGTTCTTATTTTTATGTATGTGTCGGTATAAATTAAAGGTGGTCAACGTTTCGATGTAAATTTAGAACTTTGATCGTTATTTTCTTAAAAAAATACTTGATTTTTTTTACGTAATTGTTTCTTTACGTTTTCCAGCTTATTTTTATATACGTTTCCTACCTATGAGTCAAGTTATATATAATATGTTTTTGATTATTTGAATTTTTGTTCGTTAACTTAAAAAAAATCTTACTTATCTGTGGTGTACATTTCATGTTTATTTTTATGCACATTTCCTACGTATGAGTCGCCGAGTCGGGTAACATATAATATGTTTTCATTCGACGATATGTATTAAAGTCGGTCAGTGGTATCGAACTTGTGCATTTATCTATTAATAAATGCAACATTATTTAACTTTGAAGAATAGCCCTTAATTATGATAACTTTGCTAATTTTGAAGAATATCTTTAAACATTATGATAAGTTTTTATTTTGTTTGCCTTCAAACTATTTACATTATTTTTGTTTACTAAAGTTAATTTAAACATATTTAATGTTTTTTAATAATAGTTATGATCTACTCTAATAAGTGAAAGTTTTTTTTTTTCGTTTGTCACACTCTCATTCAATTTGCCAAATGTCATTTTATTGTTATTTTGAATTATTTTTTTTTCAATGTGTCATTTTATGAGTTTTTTTTTTATTTTATTAAATTTCACATAATATTTTAATTTAATAATTGCAATAAATGTAGTAATAAATAGATATCAATTTCATTAATAACTTTGCTTTTAATTTCAAAATTTCCAAAATTAAAGCTTATCAGTTTGTTTTGTTTATGTATTTAAATTATTTGTTTAAATTTAAAAGATAAAAACTATTTCCTTTATAATAATTCATTATTTTTCTTATTTTCTTATAAATTCAAAGTTCTTAAATATTTTGACTTTTATATTTAATTTTTTTAAATTAACCCATGTAATACATGGGTCTCACAACTAGTTCTTTAATATGTACAAGTGCTTTTATATTATCTTTAGAGTAAATTATCAAAATCATCTCGGTGGTGTTTTAGTATAAACTGTGGGTTTCGTCGTTTTTGTTGTTGGTGTTATTATTATTATTATTATTATTATTATTATTATTGCATTCAAACCGTCATTGTGGAATTCTTTTGTTGCGAATTTCATCCCTTACAGACGTAAAAAAGAATATATTATCCTTTTTATTTCTATTTTCATTTATTCATTATTAAGTAAAGTAAATTAATGTAACGCATGGTTCCTGGTATGCGTTTAAATTATTTATTTATTCATTTTGGAAGGGCTACTCGACGAGTTGGTGGCCCTAACTCGTCGAGTAGAAGGCAAAATATGCGCGGGTTTTAAGTGAGCTACTCGACGAGTCGAAGTCTTGACTCGACGAGTAGGACAGTCTGGATGAAACCCTAATATTTAGGGATTACACCCTATTTAAGCATCATATATGTGATGGGTTTTGAGCATTCTAACACTTCCTAAGTGTATATGCAACCCTAATAACCTTGGATCTATGTTTGTCTAATTATCATGCAAAGTTGAATTCCAAGGTTATATTCCTATCTAGCATACATGGGGAACATTTTTAACTTGAATGAAAGATAGAATAACTTACCTTGTTGTTGATTATGATCCTTGAAACCTTGTGAGCCTAGCACCCCAAGTGTGATGCCTCAAATGCTTCACACAACACCAAATGCAAAGGATTAAACTTTGAGAGAATCTTACACTTGCAAAATCGGCTCTAGCCCTCTTGTTTCTTAGTGTCGCCGATTTTGGAGAGAACACCTTTGTTTATATAGTGTGTTGCATTAGGTAAACCCTAATGTAACATGACTCTTCATTTCATGATCCATGGGTTAACTCCATGGAGCATCCATGGAGCATCCTATGGGTGGAACCCAACTTGATAATCCATGGAGCCTCTTAGCCCACTATATAAGATATGGAAGATTTACATAATCTACCCATATATTTAATTAGTTATCTTTTGATCACTTAATTAATTCTAAATTAATTCTTGATCAAACTAATTAAATAATATTATTAATATATTAGAACTTATAATATATTAATAAACCATAAGTGTTATTTCTCTTATTTTAGTTTATCCAATTGCATGGTGTCATGCAACCCAAATGGACCATGTCGTGTCGGGTCAAGTACATACCAGAAATAGTTATGGACTTAGACACCTTATCCAACAGTCTCCCACTTGGATAAGTCTAATAACTATAACTGCAATACTTCAGGAACCGATCGGCAATCGTAGCTCTTTCAAGGTCTCTCGGAATTAAGAAGATAATGATACGCCATTTAAGATAAGTGATCATATAATCCTCTGTTCTAGATATCAGCCGGACAAATACATGGAACAATGTCTTACTTATTGTCCAGCAGTTTGTTTCCCGATTTCCGATTTGTTTGACAAAGAACTTAATTGAACACATCAACTTAGTTCTGACCGGGCCCGGTACATAGGTCAAAACAAAATCATCGAGGGGCCCAGATATCCGCTTCTAATCCAAGAAGGAACAGATAAACTTCGACATCGAGTTACCAATGCGTTTTCGTACAATCAATGCATAACCAACTCATAAGTAACAAATCATATATCTAGGTTTGAAGACTTATATGATATTACCGTCTCACGATCACTCGAGATAAATTCCATGAAGTGATTCCAGTGAGCGTGGGTTGAGTCCAATGCTCAGAACTTATGAGCACTCATGAGTGTTGTAGCCATGTCCAACAACTTAGAACTCTGCAACCAATCATAACAGTCTTGATTCATACCTACTTCCGACATATGACCGACTGTGGTGGTTCGAATAATATGATATACCAAACATAATTATTCTGGAAGTCAAAACATGCAAAAGAAATATAGTAAACGATCGACAAGAAATAGCAACACTTTACTCATAAATAAAACACCTTTATTCATCATCTGATGTCAATTACACTTTACAAATTTCAAGGGTATCTAACTACTAAATCTAATATCATCCTTCAGCCCTATGCTCCGAGCATGCTGGAGATGCTTAACACGAGTCAGTCCCTTCGTGAGGGGATCTACTGGATTCTCATCCGATGATACCCTCTTTGCCATGATGAGTCCTTCTTCTATTCGATGTCTGATGAAATGGTATTTTCTGTCGATGTGTCTGGATCTCCCGTGATCCCTTGGTTCCTTGGCTAAGGCAACTGCACTTTCACTATCACAGAAAATTTCCATTGGCTCTTTAATAGCTGGTACAACTCCAAGGTCTCCAATGAAGTTCTTCAGCCATATCGCCTCCTTTGCTGCCTCGCTAGCTGCTATATACTCTGATTCGCAAGTTGAATCAGCCACTGTCTCTTGCTTGGAACTCTTCCAAGAAATTGCTCCTCCGTTTAAGGTAAAGACCCAGCCTGACTGAGAGCAGAAATTATCCCTATCAGTCTGAAAGCTAGCATCACTATACCCTACAACTCTCAAGTCTTCACTCCCACCGAGGGTAAGGACCCAGTCCTTAGTCCTCCGTAGGTACTTGAGGATATTCTTTACCGCAGTCCAGTGTGCCTTGCCAGGGTTCCCCTGATACCTGTTAACCATGCTCAAAGCAAAGGCTACATCAGGTCGAGTACACGTCATAGCATACATGATCGATCCTACAGCCGAAGCATAAGGTATTCGACTCATTTCTGCTATCTCAGCCTCAGTACTAGGGCTTTGTGTCTTACTCAATCTGGCGTTACTCTGGATGGGTAACTCTCCTTTCTTGGAGTCCTGCATGCCGAATCTCTTCAGCACCTTATCCAAGTAGGTACTCTGACTAAGTCCAATTAGTCTTTTACTCCGGTCTCTCAAGATCCTTATCCCTAGAATATATGCAGCTTCTCCTAGGTCCTTCATAGAGAAACACTTCCCAAGCCAGGACTTAACTTTCTGCAGAGTTGGGATGTCATTTCCTATGAGTAGTATGTCATCCACATACAATACCAAAAAGCTAACTATACTCCCACTAGCCTTGACATATACACAAGATTCATCTTCACTCCTAGAAAAGCCAAATTCTTTGCCTTTCTCATCAAAGCAAAGATTCCATCTGCGAGGTGCTTGCTTTAACCCATAAATGGATTTCTCAAGCTTACACACTCTATTAGGGTACTCTGTATTGACAAAACCCTCTGGCTGACTCATGTAAACATCCTCAGCCAACTTTCCATTAAGGAAAGCGGTTTTGACATCCATTTGCCATATTTCATAGTCATGAAATGCGGCTATGGCTAACAGAACCCTAATAGACTTAATCTTGGCCACTGGAGAAAAGGTCTCATCATAATCAACTCCCAGAGTTTGTGAGAAGCCCTTTGCAACCAGTCGTGCCTTATAAGTGTGTACATTACCATCCATGTCGGTCTTCTTCTTGAAGATCCATTTGCTCCCTACAGTCTTACGACCCGGTACATTCTCAACCAAGTTCCAAACTTGATTGTCATACATGGACTGTATCTCGCTGTCCATTGCCTCTTTCCACTTGGCTGACTCAGGGCCTGCCATGGCTTCCGCGTAACTGTTAGGTTCATCCAGACCTATCAGTGTCTCATCACTGATAAGTGTATCACCTTCCGCAGTAATATGGAATCCATAGTAATGCTCAGGTGCATTCCTAACCCTTGTGGAACGCCTCAGAGGTACATACTTGTCAATTGGCTCAACAGGAGTTTCCTCCTCAAGTTGAGTGCTAGGGTTTGAAGTTCCTTCACCACTTGACTCTTGAATTTCTTCAAGGTCAACTTGCCTCCCACTGTCTCCTTGGCTTATGAACTCTCTCTCTCGAAAGACAGCCGTCCTAGCTACAAAGACCACATTCTCACTAGGTCTGTAGAAGAGGTAACCAAAGGATTTCTGTGGGTAGCCGATGAAAATACACCTCTCGCTTCGAGGTTCGAGCTTATCATGAGTCTCGCGTCTCACGAAAGCCTCGCAACCCCAAATCTTGATGTGGTCTAGTTTGGGTACTTTACCAGTCCACATCTCATGAGGATTTTTGACAACTTTCTTTGTGGGAACTAGATTAAGGATATGGGCGGCAGTCTCTAAGGCATACCCCCAAAATGAGATTGGTAGCGAAGCTCGACTCATCATGGAACGAACCATATCCAACAAGGTTCGATTACGCCTCTCAGCTACACCATTCAACTGCGGTGTCCTGGGGGGTGTCAATTGTGAGACAATCCTACATTCCCTAAGATAGTCGAGGAACTCTGAACTAAGATACTCACCACCTCGATCGGATCGAAGCATCTTAATGTTCCTGCCCAATTGATTCTCGATTTCCTGTTTAAATTCTTTAAACCTTTCAAAAGTCTCTGACTTATGCTTGATTAAGTAGACATATCCATATCTACTGTAATCATCAGTAAAAGTCAAATAATAACGATTAGCATCCCTTGTGGCATGTTTGAAGGGTCCACACACATCCGTGTGTATAAGATCCAACAAACCTTCACCCCTCTCACAAGAACCTGTGAAGGGTGACTTTGTCATTTTTCCAAGTAAGCATGATTCGCAACTATCATCTGACTTTAGGTCAAATGACTCCAAGACTCCATCCTTTTAGAGTTGGCCTATGTGTTTCTTGCTTATATGTCCAAGACGACAATGCCATAATGATGCTTTATCCAAGTTATTATTATTAACAGAATCAATACACAAAACATTATTTCCTAAGTTATCAACCACAGATACAGTTTCATACACGCCATCACAAGGTAATGCTTTAAAATAAAGAACATTATTAAAGAAAGCATTAATCGAACCAACTTCATTATCAAATGAAAAGGTGAAACCTTGTTTATACAATGCATGAAAGGAAATAATGTTTCTTGCCATTTCTGGCGAATAACAAAATTTATTCAAATCTAAACTAAACCCACTACTTAGCGATAAAGTATAAACTCCAATCTTGGTGACAGGTAAAGCTTTCCTATTCCCCATGATTAAGTTTATTCTTCCATGCTCCACATTCTCACTTCTTCTTAGTCCCTGCAAATCAGAACAGATATGAATACCACAACCGGTATCAAGGACCCAAGAGTTAGAATGGGGTGAGTTATTAGATAAGATAGTGTAAATACCTGCATGGTTGGGTTTAACTTTCCCATCCTTCACATCTTGCTGGTACTTTGGGCAGTTCCGCTTCCAATGTGACTTTTCATGGCAATAGAAGCATTCAGCCTCTTTAGGGTCAGAAGAAGGAGTGACGAAACCTTTCTTGGTTCCACTTGAAGAAGAGCCATCAAGGGTCCTAGCCTTGGTACCCTTCGAAGAGCTCTTCCTCTTCTTCCCTCGACCTTTCCCGATTTCCAAAACTGGGGCGGAGTTTGGAGTAGGAGTGTTAACAACCGACTTACCCTTAAGACCTGTTTCTGCGGTCTTGAGGAGTCCCTGAAGTTTGCTGAGTGTGACCTCTTCCTTATTCATGTGATATGTCATGCGGAATTGATCATAGCACGATGGTAAGGAGTGCAAAATGATATCTATTGCAAGCTCCTCAGGGAAGTTCACATTAAGCTTCAGCAACCGATCCACATACCTTTGCATTTTCTGCATGTGGCTCGTGACGGATTCTCCGTCCTTCATCATGGTTGTTATGATAGAGCATATGATTTCATACCTCTCTTGTCGTGCACTTTGATGGTATCTTTCCATCAGATCTTGGTGCATTTCAAAAGGGTAGAAGTCCTCATAGGACTTTTTGGAGTTCCGCTGTCATGGTGGCCAACATGATGCATGCCACTTTTGTAGCATCCCTTTCATGTGCCCGGAAGTCAGCGATCTCCTGGGGAGTTGCAGTGGTCTCATCAATCTCCTTAAGCTCCTTATCAAGGACATATTCTTTGTCCTCGTAGCGGGTAATCATCCTGATATTTCTGATCCATTCATTGAAGTTGGATCCATCAAAAGTGACTTTCCCACACAAGTTCATAAGGGTAAAGGAGCCATTAGGATTAGAGCCAGAAGCAGCATTGTTTGAAGACATCTGAAAGAAGAGGACAAGATTAGTTTAGATATTAAGAGAGTCCTTAATAAAACACCCAAATGTAATATTAAGGCTAGGATCCAATCACAATATATTATAACTTAGAAGAGGTATGTCGTAATCCAAGCTATAACATATTTGAAAGGTAGGTGAATGACGATTCACCAATTTCCACCATGAACGAAATATAAATATTAGGTTTTTAATTGGTTCTTAGAAATTCCTAGATTCTTTTGAGATTCAATGAACTTTTCAAAGGCATGTTTCAATCTCGAGTGTGCCCTCCAAGTTTTGTGACTGGGATACCGAGGATCACAAAACGAGGTGTGAAGTAACCATGCAAATCACTTGGTGCCCTCAAAGTTTATCACTCAATCGATGTGCCGGTAAACCACACACGCTCCACCGATGCTATGGTAAACCTTAAGTCACCCTTTACCTACCTTGTTAAGTCCAAGTTAGTGTGTCGGTTAACCACACACGCTCCACCAACGACTTAAACAAAGTGTAAAGTGTAATTTCATGGATTAGCACCTTATTCACATTTTTCCTAAAGTAACTAAAATTGGGAATTTAATAAAAGCATTTAGTTACTTTATAATATTCATCATACTTTTAATGAGAATTTATAAGTCCTTGTCCTACCCGTTCGGCTAACGACCCTCCACCGATCAAGGAAGCGGTGGGTGAGAGTGGACACCCATTAAGTTTCCATTTTATAGGCAACAACCTTATACCCCCCTTATAGACCGGCTTCGTGAATGAGGCGTACTAGCGGTAAGACGACTTGATCTTATATATATATATATATATATATATATATATATATATATATATATATATATATATATATTAGTAACTTATAATATTATAAAGTATAAGGGTTGAATTTTAACTTTTAAAATTCTAAGGGTTGGAACTAAAGTTTTAATCAAGACTTTACTTGTTCCAAAACTTGAGGGCAAGTTTTGTAAACTTCAAAAAATTTTCATTTCTTATAACTTATGAATTAATTGAGTAATAAAAATGAAGTCTCTTCATTTTTATAACTCTTGTGTTCTTTTAATGGCTTTAATAAAAGTGAGACTTTTGGTTTTCCATAACTTGAGAACAAGTTATGGACTCCATTAAAACACATTATGATCATGAATTAAACTACCATGAAGGTTACAAACAATTCCTATGATCATCTAATCTTCATAAGTTCAAGAACATGAATATGAACACTTTCAAGAATCAAAAATTACACTTAAAAAAAACTTGTAATTTTGATAATTGCCATTGTAAATGGATTAGCATAAACATTACACCATCTAAAACAAGTTTTAAAACATCAAAACAATTTAGGGTAATGTTTCTAGTCCATTTCCAGCAACAAATGTGCAAACTTTCATACGAGCAGAAAACAGAAAAACGATTTTTTTCAAGCAGTTTGCACAAAAAAAAAAAACAAACAAACCTGGCTTTGATACCACTGATGGGTTTTGAGCATTCTAACACTTCCTAAGTGTACATGCAACCCTAATAACCTTGGATCTATGTTTGTCTAATTATCATGCAAAGTTGAATTCCAAGGTTATATTCCTATCTAGCATACATGGGGAACATTTTTAACTTGAATGAAAGATAGAATAACTTACCTTGTTGTTGATTATGATCCTTGAAACCTTGTGAGCCTAGCATCCCAAGTGTGATGCCTCAAATGCTTCACACAACACCAAATGCAAAGGATTAAACTTTGAGAGAATCTTACACTTGCAAAATCGGCTCTAGCCCTCTTGTTTCTTAGTGTCGCCGATTTTGGAGAGAACACCTTTGTTTATATAGTGTGTTGCATTAGGTAAACCCTAATGTAACATGACTCTTCATTTCATGATCCATGGGTTAACTCCATGGAGCATCCATGGAGCATCCTATGGGTGGAACCCAACTTGATAATCCATGGAGCCTCTTAGCCCACTATATAAGATATGGAAGATTTACATAATCTACCCATATATTTAATTAGTTATCTTTTGATCACTTAATTAATTCTAAATTAATTCTTGATCAAACTAATTAAATAATATTATTAATATATTAGAACTTATAATATATTAATAAACCATAAGTGTTATTTCTCTCATTTTAGTTTATCCAATTGCATGGTGTCATGCAACCCAAATGGACCATGTCGTGTCGGGTCAAGTACATACCAGAAATAGTTATGGACTTAGACACCTTATCCAACAATATGGCCTCCACCCCAGCCTCCATCACCTCCAAACCCTAATCTCGAAACCCTAATCAACCTTGAGTGATCTTGAGCTATTTCTTGCCATTTTTGTGATTTAAAGCTAGAAGAAGGAAGCAAGGACTTGGAGTTGCAGAAGGAAGGCTGAATATCCAGAGCTAGGGACTCATTTCTGTCTTGATAGAGGTATAAAGCTTATACCTTGGCTTCTATTCACTTAGATCTTCATTTGAGCTTGTATATTGTCACTTTTGGGCCATTTCCAAGGTCATTCCAGGATTTGAACTCTTGGGGATGTAAGGACTTTAGATCTGGGCACTCTTGAGCTTTAGGAGCTCAAAGTTGCCACCTTTATTCAGCCATGGCCCTATTCCATGACTTAGACCTCCATTTTAGCTTGTGGTGGGTGTTTTATCTTCATAACACCATGCATGCACGTAAAGTTAGAAACTTTACGTGTAATGCTAGTCAAAGGAGTCCAGATCTATGAGTTGGAAGCTTTGGAATTGATTAGAATTGACTGTATGGATTTGGCATATGGTTGACACGACGAGTTGTTCTTGTGACTTGGCGAGTCGGGTCGTGGACCCCTCACTCCTTTTCTGGTTTGAGTGAAACCGTTGAGTCTAGGAGATGACTTAGTAAGTTGGGCAAGATTAGGACTCGGAAACTGAAGAACTCGACGAGTTAATATGTTTTGTCCCGATGTTATGACAGGAAGAACTCGACGAGTTTGGGAAGGGACTCGACGAGTTGACTCGGTTGACCACGAGTCTGAGTAGTACATGAACTCGCCGAGTTAGGAGATAACTCGACGAGTTGGGTTGACTGGGAGTTGATCTTGACTTTGACTTTGACCAGGAAGTTGACTTTGACCAAGGGTAAAATGGTCATTTTACCCTGAGCAGGATTTTTGACTAAATATTATTGTGATATTGATAGTCGGGGAGTCGTTGGAGCAGCTATCAGATATTCCTCACCGCGAGTTTTTGCAGACAGCTTTGCAAGGTGAGTTTCCTTCAGTAGGAACAGATCTACGGTACCAAGGTCGGCCCGTATATGTGATATGATAGTAGATGAGTGTGGGCGGGGCCCGAATCTTATAGCAGCCGAGTGTGGGCGGGGCCCAAATGTCGTAGTATTATTTGAGTATAGTTATGTGACTGTTTGCTAGGAGTAGATATACTTGTTGTCTGTGTGATACTTGTATGTATGTTATAGAGCGGAGTGTGGGCGGGGCCCGAATCTCCTAGACAGCGGAGTGTGGGCGGGGCCCAAATCTCCTAGATAGTAGAGTGTGGGAGGGTTCCGAATCTCCTAGACAGCGGAGTGTGGACGGTGCCCGAATCTCCAAGACAGCGGAGTGTGGCGGGGACCGAATCTCCATGAGAGTGGGCGGGGCCCGTATCTCTTAGTTGTATGTTATATGTATGGTATGTGGTTGTTGGGGAGACTCACTAAGCTTCGTGCTTACAATTTTCAGTTTTGGTTTCAGGTACTTCCACTAGCAAGGGGAAGGGCTCGAGATGATCGCATGACACACACCACAGCTTCAGCCTGGGATGTTTAAACTCTGGTATTTTTCTCATCTGATTTTGATATAGTATTTGACATGATGTTTTGACAGATATGATTTGTGATTTATTATGATATTGATGGATTATGGTTTTTCGTAAATGATTTTAAAAAGAAATTTCTGGTCTATATTTTTGGGATGTTTCAATTAATAATTATTTAAATTGACATAGGACCTACCCAAGACCTTACACCCCATGGTATTCTTTTGTTGCGAAATTCGTCTCTCACTCTCGTCCCTCTGTCTCTAGAACTCACTCCCACCGAAAGCTTCATTGGAGAGCTATAAACCAACACCACCATTATCACCATCACCATCACCATCACCATCACCATCACCATCACCATCACCGGAGAAATACCATTGATGCCCTGAGACCACTTCATCTTTTATCTCTCATCTCATTGTTTTAGTCTCCCTCGTTCATCTCTTATCTTGTTGAAAACATTGTCACCCCTCAAGCCACCACTCTCCCTTTGTTACCTACACATCGCCACTGAAACCTATAGAACCAACAGACCGACGAGAGAGAACATCAAAATGGCAAGCAACAGAGAGATAAGAAAAAGATCGAGACATTTCTAGAGTTCTTATTCATGTCCATATCTCAAAAAGACTGATAACTTTCTTGAAACCCACAAAACCAACAAATCGACAAGAGAGATTTAAGGTTGAATTTTGGATTTTAGGTTTTGGTTTCTAGATGGACAAGGTAATTTTTGGTTTTGAATGGTTTATTTTGAGCTCCCGATTTCTAGTCTTTTTAAGAAAAATGCTTCAATGGATTTTTTTAGGGTTTAATGTCAGTGTTTGTTGGTGATTGTCGATTGGGGTGATGATATTTCCGGTGAGTTTTCCGATGAAAATTGAGGGTTTGACTATTGGTAATCGAAGATTTTATGGGTGATTATTTGTGCTCGGCGGCGGTCCCATGGAGGAACGATATGGAGAAAATGCGTAGGAATTCTTTGCTCGTTGAAGTTATCAGCTCACCGAAGCTGATAAATGAGAGGGTGGTGGTCGTTTCTAAGGTTGAAGACGTAAGAAGACAAATGGGTGGAGGGGTGGGACCTATATTTCATTGCAAATTAAGTTAATTTATTTTTTTAGTTGATAAATAATAAAAATAATAATAATAAACTGAAAAAGAGAATATAAAGGGCAATATATATTTTTATGTCTTCGAAGGACTAAAAACACAATAAAGTTATACCATAAAGACGGTCCAAACACAAAAAAAATATTAGAGGCCAAACATGTAATTTTGTTTAAACCACTAAGGATAATTTCAATAATTTACTCTTAACTTTATAAAAATTACTTTATGTATTAATCCTTTACCAATATATTCATTTATGAAATATATGTTAATTTAGACGTTTGATCGAGATATATATATATATATATATATATATATATATATATATATATATATATATATATATATATATATATATATATATATATATATATATAGGTTTAGGTTATATGGAAAACAAAAAACCCTAAAAATCATAAAAATGCATAAAAAAAATACTTAGAGATCACAAAACTTTTTTTTGAATTTTTTTATAAAAAATCGCAGCTTTTTTTTTAAAATTCGCTGAAAAAAAAATAAAAAATCATTTTTTTTTCAAATTTTTTTTCAGCGAATTTATTTAAAAACCTGCCATTTTTTCATAAAAAATGTCAAAAAAAAGTTTTGTGATCTCTAGGTATTTTTTTTTATGCATTTTTATGATTTTTGGGATTTTTTAAGGGTTTTTTTGTTTTCCAAATAACCCTTCCCTATATATATATATATATATATATATATATATATATATATATATATATATATATATATATATATATATATGTTGGTTCCTTTGAGATAAAAAAAAATTAGAGATTGTGAGATATGTATATAACCGTTTGATGTGTTTATGTTTGTTTCTGAAACTATGCGGTGACATATTTGTAATTATATTGGTAACTTATTAAACTTACGCCGTTAATTTACGATTGTGGGGCTGTTGTTGTAATTTTACAAAGATTGATATGAATTTTGCAGGCTACGATACTGTAACCGCCTATTGTTTTCTTTTCTTTCTCGATCAAAGCCTCATTTCGAACTCTCAGGAAACCCTCTTTTTCTTTCTTTATCGTATTTTGCCCTAGTTTTCGTTTCTTACCTGTTATTGAGAAATCAGTAACTGTCTTCAAGAGAAAATATAAACGAAGTCGCATCTTCGTTAATCGAAATGAAAGGTTAGAATGCGAGTTATTTTTCATTTTATTGATAATGCATGTTTTTATTAATTAGTTAATTGTAGTTTTATGTTGATAATGGTGTTTTTTTGTTTTGATTCAGTAGGTTTTTCGTCATTTTAACTTGATTTTGATGATTGTCTCGTTTAGAGTTGATATGTTTTTTATTATGTTTGTTTGTGGTGGTTTTTGATGTAAGTTTTTGTTTATATTTTCACAGATAAGGATTTCAAAAGAAACTATGTTCGAAAAAAAATTCAAAAATCAAAAAAATATCGAATGCGGTAGAAGTGTTGTTATTTCCGAAGGTACAGTTCAAAAAAAATCATATATGATTAGAAGTAGAAATAAACATATAACTTAATGTTTGAAGTTATTTGTTGTAATCAAAACTGATTTTTTTAATTTTCCAGTGTATTGAACATAACATTTAGTTATATGTTTATTTCTAATTCTAATCATAGATGATTTTGTACGTTTGTTTATAATCATTGGTAAATAGTAATGATAAATGTATTTTTATGTATCAAACAGGAATATAAAGTTATTTTTGTAATCATAACTAATTTTGTGGTTCTTTTAAGTGGATTGTATATAACATTTAGTTGTATTTTTATTTATTGTTCTAATCATAAATGATTTTATACGTCTGTTTATAATCATTAGTGAATAGTAATGATAAATGTATGTTTTATTTTTTACTAACACTATGTTTCTAATGAAAATTGTAGTTAAAAAAGGGAATGTAGATAGCTCAAGGAAGACACAGTCATCTTCCAAAAGAGAAAAGGCGAATGAGGTGTCGCAAACACGTTCAAAGACATCCAAAAAAACAGTTATTGAACAACCAAAAGTGAAGTTGAGGGTTAAGGTCAAAACTGTAAGTAAGAAACGTGAACTATCTGATGAAGATGATTCAGATTTTCAGAGTCGTCCTGGATCTTCAAAGAAACCAAAGAGAGAAACTAAAGTTTTGAATAAAGATAAAAAAGTTGTTGTTATAAAAGAATTTCCTTCATTGAAGAATAGATGTTCACCCGGGTCATTGTTGGGTGTTATTCAAGGTTTAAGTAGAGAACAGAAGGATTGTATTAGGGCTATGGGATTTGGGAGTTTGTTAGGGATGAAGATGATTGACGTACCGTTGAAGATTGTTTATTATGTTCTTGATCATTTTAATTTTGAATCTTTGAATGTGGAGTTTGATAATTGTGAAGTTAGTGTTGATAGTAAGTCTGTTCAAGAGATGTTAGGATTACCATCTGGTGGCTCATTACTTTCAAACATGGATTACATTTCGGAGAATAATGAAGAGAGCTGTATGTTTGAGTGGAAGAAACAGTATGAAAATATTGATAAATTGAGATTAAACAGCTAAAGAATGAACTTGTTTAAACTAGTGCTGCGGATGATAACTTCAAAATCAATTTTTTGGTTCTTTTTATTAATACTTTCCGTGAGTCTACAAGCATGGGTAAATGTAATCTGAATCCATTGTATTTAATCAGAAGAGATACTGATTTAAGTAGCATTGACTGGTGCGATTACATTGTGGATTGTTTGGTAAGGACGAAGAAGGTTTACAACCCAGAGAAAGAATCTTCTTTCTTTTATGGACCAGCAGCATACCTTATGGTACGTGAGTTATTTTTTGATATTTATTATTCTTTTTAGTTGTAAAAATATGTTTGTTTTTATAATAAATCATATATGATTTTATTACATATAATCATATATGATTATGTAGTATAATTTTTGTTTAATTATATATTACACATCAAAATCATATATGATGTTATATATGTTATGATGTTATATATGTTTTTTCTAGTTGTTGTATGTGGATACTTTCAAGTTTGATCATTTGCAAGTCACACGTAAACGTCCAACTATTTTTTATTGGACGTCAGAGAAGATAAGGTTTCTTGAGGATATTTTACAAGAGAGTGGAGGATTTGGATGTGGACATGTTAATGAAGCATATGTTGAAGAAGAATTTCAAGAATCTGAGTATAATGAGGAGGAATCTGGTGGTGATGAGGTTGAATCTGATGGTGAAGAGGATTTATGTGATGAGGATGAAGAAGATTTTGATGTTAATAAAGTTAGTGATGTGGAGGTAATTCTATAGTTTTATTCATTTATGATTTAATTAGTTTATTCATTTATGACTTTTTATGTTTAAGTATTTTAGTTGTAAGTATCTTTTTTCTTATGTAGGTGTATGAAAGTAAAATTTCATGTATGTATCAGAAGATGGAGGATTTGAAAAAGGATCTTGTTGTAAAGATAGATGAGGGAGTGTTGAAGTTTCCTCAAAGTCAAAATTTGAAAATTTGGAAATTATTATTTCCTGTTGAAGATTTAAGCACAGAAAGTTTTGATTTCAATTATGTTTCACAAAAATATAAAGAACCGATATTAACACCTGGTTTTGTTCAATTTAATGATGAAGATTATGGGAATGATTTTCTTACTGATGATGAAAATGTTGAAGATTATGATCAAGGGAAATGTTCTGGTGGTCAGGGGGATGGAAGTGGTCCACATGAGGGCAATATTGGTACAAATCATGTTGAAGGTAAAGGTGATGATGATGAAGATGATGAACAAGGAAATGGAGGTGGATGTGATAAAGAAGAGGCCATGAATTTAAATTTTGTTGTCGAAAATGTTACTAAGAGTGTGGGTCTAATTGATAGTCAGGAAGGTGTATCTTTTAGTCAATTTATTTGCGATCCAGTTGTTCAAAGTTTTCTTAAAACTTTGGATCAAGGTAGGCATATTTTATTATTATATATATTTTAATCATATATGATTTTAATTTTTTATAATTGAATTTTATTGGTACTGATGGTTGTTTAAATCAGAAACTAGTTCAAGATGATGTGAATTTGAATTTGACTAGTATTGATGATGGTAAGTATTTATTTATGTATTTTTAATACATAAAATATATATAAATATGTTATATAGATGATTCATTTATGATTTTAATAATTTAGGGACTGTAAATTTGGGTGAGGATGATCATAAAAATAAAGATGGAGGTAATTTGTTTATAATTATTGTTTATTCATATATAATTGTGTTTATAATTATTGTTCATTCATATATGATTTTTATAATTTTATTGGGCAGAAAAGTTGAAGATTGTTCAAATAAAAACAAGGATTCAAATGAGACTCGATCATTGAAAAATGATATTGTTCCAAGTTTTAGTCTTGGATTTAGTCAAGATTCTGAAGGTTCCAAGAAGTCATCTCAAAGTCAAATTTCTTCTGAACGGATGACAAAGAAAAAGATTAAGGATAGAGTTATTTTGGGAAAACCAAGTGTTGGTCCAGAGCGTGTTATTCCAAATGTTGATGTTATTGATGCTAGTCCAGTTTCTTTTGCACCCCCTTTGGGTACATTAGAAGGACCATCAAAACCTGTTTCTGGCAAACCTAAAGATATAAATGAAGAAGCAACATCAGTAGTGGATATCAAAGGAAAGAGACAAATGAAGTTTTCTTATGTTTATAAGTCACCATTTAAGGAAAGGTTAATTGATTTTAAACCTAGTTTGACACAATTAGAAAATGTTGTTTGTGAATGGCTTTTCAATCTTCAATGAAATCCAGGGTAATTTTTTTAATATAATTTTTTATTTCTATAATTATAATTTTTTATTTTAAATAACATTTAATTAAATATATACAGGGATATTGTATTGCTTATGGAAATAGATATTATTGGTTTTAGAGCGAATTATGAAAGTCTTTTAAAAAAAACCCATTTGCATGTTAGTGTTCTTGATTCATGGTCTCATATACTAAATCAGCAAGAGAAATTCAGAGATGTTGTTAATTCTCCACTCAGATTGTTCATGAATTTTGACACTGTAAGTTTTTATTTTATTCTTTGCTTTTCATATGGTGATAATCATTAATAATTTTTTTATTAAATATTTACATGTTATTATATAATCATTTATGATTTTCTTATATTACAGACTTTGTCATTTGAATATACTCATTTGAATGAAACTGCCAAAATATAAAGTTTTCAAGGACAACTTCTCTCGCAGTGTTTCTGGTGATAGAGACTTGAAGGTTTTGAAGGATGTTGATATGGTATATTTATTTTTTTATACATTTATATATATATATATATATATATATATATATATATATATATATATATATATCTATTAATATTTTATTTATAATATTATACATGTTGATGTTAGGTATTTTTCCCGATTTTGAGGCATAAGCACATATATCTTATTGTTATGAATCTGAAGAAACGTGCTTTTGAGGTTATCGATAATGGTGCAGATGATGCTGATTTCGATGATAAGTATGGTGCAGTTTTTAAACCACTTGTAAGTTTCAAATGATATTTATTCTTTAGATTTGAAATCATATATGATATGTTTTATAATTATTATACTTATATTTTTCTGACTTGAAATCATATATGATTTTCAGAAAAAGTGTTTTTTGAAGTATCTAAAAGAGATCGATCATGTTAAAGCAAATGAAATGGCTGATAAAAATGTTACTCCAGTAAGATTGACAATACCATGGAGGACAGTTTATAACAAAGTGGATTGTGGAGTTTTTGCTATGAGACATATAGAGAGTTATTTTGGAGAAAAATGTTCTAAATGGAAATGTGGTCTTCCAAACGAAGGCGGTTCTCAAGAAAAAATTCTGGAAAAGTTGA
Source organism: Lactuca virosa (assembly GCF_052849685.1). Classification (NCBI taxonomy): domain Eukaryota; kingdom Viridiplantae; phylum Streptophyta; class Magnoliopsida; order Asterales; family Asteraceae; genus Lactuca; species Lactuca virosa. Next base: position 76,733,804 of record NC_136426.1, read on the forward strand.
GAATGAAATATGCAGCAGCAATTTTAACTTCTGAGATTAATACAAAGCGTGATGATGTGTTGAAAGCTGCATATGAGTATCAAAAAGTTGATCAAAAGATTCATGGTAAGCATTCATATGATGCTCAATGGAATATAGAAAGAAGGCTGTCAAATTTTTTTTGATTGAATATTTTCTTATTGATGATGTTATAAGAACAAGTTTGTTTATGTTGTGTATGTTATGGATATTGTGAAGAATGTTTGTTTTTATGATGATGGAAAACATGGTGATAGAAAACAAGTCAATATGTATTTTGGTGGATTTTATTATGTAAGTTTGTTTGTGTGAATTATGTTATTGAATGTTAATCATAAGCGATTATGTTATATTTTTATATGTAATTTATGTTTTTAGTATTGATTATATGTTGCTTATATGTAATCATTAGTGATTGTATCGATTATTTTTTTTATGTTTTTGTAATCATAAATGATTATATTTGTTGTACAACACATTATAATTTATTATATCTTTTTCTTGATATGTGAGCTTATCTTTACTGCATGGAATACATCACCATGCAGAATCTTATCTTTGTAATATTTTATTTTTATTTTTTAGTGTTTGTATTGAAGAATCTTTTCTTTATAAATGAAAACTGATTTGCACAACCGTATATTGTATTTTTGATAAGTGATTATGTTTGTATAAAGGGGGTAGCCTCGTGCTAATTTTGCTATATCTAATAACATGTTCCCCATTTTTTCAAGATTCTTGTTCTTTTATTTGTAGCTAGATTTTCATACAGATTGTAGCTGACTCCAAGAACGCCTCTTCCACCATTACTTAAAAAGTTTATCTTCATTGAACATATCAGATCTTTACTAGAAGTCTTTGAAGTAGAGGAATGTTGTTCATTTAAAGAATATTTCTTTTTAATGAACAACATTTCTCTACATCAGATATGTAGTAAAGATTTGTTATGTTAAATGGAGATAATCTTTCTAAGTAATGGTGGAAGAGTTCTTGGAGTCAGCTACAATCTGTATGAAAATCTAGCTAGGAATATGAAGAACAAGAATCTTGGAAAATGGGGAACGTGATATTTGAGACTTGTGAAATTGTTTGTTATTGAAGATTTTATCATGTTTGATGTTATTCTATTATGATGAATATTGTTATCTTTAGATTTTTTATGAGCAGTGTTGTATATTTGTTAGGAACGATGTTGTTGTATATGGTTATATGTAATGGTTAGATGTTTTTTATGTGTAATCATATTTTTAATCACTTATGATTAAACAAAACATATGAAGTAGTATTACATAATATTTTATGATTATACAGATGAATATTGTATATGGTTATGTGTAATGATTACATGTATTGAATAATAGTTATATGTAATCTTAAATGCTTGTAGTAACATTTAATAAAAGTTTAATCATGAATGAATATATTATCAAATCAAAGAAAGAATTATCAAAGTAGATTAAATCCAATAGACAAAATCATAGTAAATTCTGTTTTATAAAAAGAGTAAAGTGTACTAAACAAAAAGTATATTATTTTGAAAAAAAAAATTTATGACTTATTCATTACTGATTAAAGCAGTAAATATCTATGTAGCTTTTGATGATTGTTCTGCTGCAAGTTTGATTGGGCATGTCCGCAAGTTATGAGGAGCCCTTTCTCCACCTCCTGAGCATCTTCTTGTTTGCTTGTTTGAATTTTTATACGCGATTTCTGCTGCACTTTGAATTCTACTTTTCTTTCCGCATCCTTTATTGCTTTGAACATTTGGAACATTGATGTCAATGTCTTTTGGAATAGATATGCCCATAAGCTTTTCTACCTCTTCAACATCTGTCCTATTCTTCTGCAATTCATTTGTAGGATCGTTTTCATATTCCTTCAGCAAGCTTTCTGTTTTCTTAACAAACAAATCCATTTTTTCTTTATTTTTTCTTACATATTCCAAACATGCTTCAAAGTTGTAGTATGTTTGATTGACGATCTGTTAATTTCACTGTCTCCTGTATCATATACATGTCTACCAAAATTATTATTCCTTGATATCACATCCTTTCTCCAACGATTCTCAACGTACTGTTCAGGTATCTCCTTAATTCCATGTTTCATGAGTATGTTGAATGCATGTCTGCACAAAGTCCCAAAGCGGTTGAAGTGTTTACAAGTACATTTTACATCATTGGTTGGAAGTTTTATTTCTACCTGTTGAAAAGCGGTTAAAGCATTAAGTGTTTTATAATCATAACTGAATATTTTTTTATATTATGTGCTGATTCAAAAAAATTTAAAATAAGAATATATTACCTCAAATTCTGTTTTTAGATCACTGTTTTTGTTCAGTTGTTCCACTTTGTATAACTCCCATCCATTTTTTGTTCGAAGATGTTCGTATTGGCAGTACCAGGAACCTTTATAGATTTCTTTATGTACTTCATAAAACAATGTACTTGTATAAACTTTTGCATCATGTTTTTCTATTGGTCGTGGTGAAATAAATTTATATACCGCCTTCTTTGTTTGATGATCAAGCTCCTGTTATGTATTTATTTGTTTTTGAATTGCTGTGTCATAGTTCATCATGAAATGTAAAAGTAAATTTCCATATTGAGAGTAAGTGTTGAAGAAGGAATTCATGCTTTCTGATCTTGAAGTGGTTTTCATCAATCCAGACATTCTTGTGTCACTGAAGTATGCAGGTATCCATTTGTCACGTAATTCAAACATATCATTAAACCATCTTTTATCTTCCATATTGAATTCATTAATAATCAAATCTCATTTCTTTTCAAATTCATCAGGTTTGATTTTTACTTTTCCAAACAAGCTTGTTAAATCTTTTCTTGAAGTCTTTGTTTTTAAATAAATCGTCAGTAACCTATGAATGAACAACTTTGCTTATATAAGTATAAATTATATACCTATTTGGATATATCATATATGATTAATCATATATGGTTACAATACATATATGATATATGATTAATCATACATGATATATCCTACATTACAGTAATCATATATGATTAATCATATATGATTTGTGTAATGTAGGATATATCATGTATGATTAATCATATATCATATATGTACTGTAACCATATATGATTAATCATATATGATATATGGGTAATCATATATGATTAATCATATATGATTACTGTAATGTAGGATATATCATGTATGATTAATCATATATGATTAATCATATATCATATATGTACTGTAATCATATATGATTAATCATATATGATTAATCATATATGATAATCATATATGATTATATAATCATATATGATTAATCATATATCATATATGATTAATCATATATCATATATGTAGGATTAATCATATATCATATATGTACTGTAATCATATATGATATATGAGTAATCATATATGATTACTGTAATGTATGATTAATCATATATGATTAATCATATATCATATATGTACTGTAATCATATATGGTTATATATGATTAATCATATATGATCATATAATCATATATGATTATATAATCATATATGATTAATCATATATCATATATGTATGATTAATCATATATCATATATGTATGATTAATCATATATGGTTAATCATATATCATATATGATTACATAGTATGTAATCATATATGTTTATATAGTAAGTATGGTATCTGATAATTCATATTATTAGAATAGTTAATCATATATGATTAATCATATATGGTTATATAGTATGATATCTGATAAGTCATATATGAATCATCTGTCATAATACTATATAATCATATATGATTATATAATGTATTTTTATTATACCTTTGCTTGCAGTTTTTTCATTATGTGCCACATGCATAGTCTGTGTCTTGAATTTGGTAAGACAGATTTCACTGCTTGTTTTATTGTTGCATCTTGATCAGTTAGAACAATTTTTGGTGCTTTCCCTTCATGAGCTCTAAGAAAAGCTTTAAGCAGCCATTCATACGACTCAATTGTCTCTCTACTCAGCAACCCAACACCAACAGTAATTGATTTCTTGTGGTGGTCAACTGCTGTGAATGGAACAAATACCATTTTATACCTATATAAAGAAAATGTGTTTAGTACAATCATATTTGATTAATAGTATGTTTGAATTTATATACATTAACTTACTTGTTTGTTCTAAAAGTTGCATCAAAAGATATAACTTCTCCAAACTCTGCATAAAAATCCTTTTCTCTTTCATCTGCCCAAAACATAGCAGCCAACAGATCTCCATCACGTAGGAACTCAAATGAATAATTTGGGTAATGATCTCTACGATCATTCATTTTGTTTATCATTATTTGAGCATCCTTGTAACATAAGATTCTATTTACTCCTCTCCTCAAGTTTTTGTAGTATGTTACCTTCGCCCCTACATATTCATATCCTCCTTTCAAAACTGCTCGTATTTTGTGAGCCATTGTGGGACCAATTTTAGCTTTTGATGCACGTACTACATACTCTTTTTCAGAATATGACATCTTTCTTGCCTTTTTCGTATAAGGTCTTTCCTCAATACTTTCCAGTGGGTGGTTGTGCATTTCAAAGAATTTCTTAACTTTGTAATCTGTTGTTCCATAAACATTTTCAAATATAATCTTTGCTGTACACCCAGTAATTATCTTGTTTGAATTTGGTTTCCTCTTGACAGAACTTGTAGCCAACGTATCACAAGGTTTTGGTTTATCCTTGCCACCCCTATTGCATATAACATATTTTTCTTTTATTATTTGGCTATTGTATTTTGATTGGCTACTTATTCTTGTATGAAAACCTGCCATTTCTGCATAATCCGTATACATTTTTACTGCCAAATTTAGTGATTTGAAAACACTGTTTACAACTGGTACAAATTCTGTAGGGACATCTAGTTTATATTCAGATTCTTCAATTATGTTACTGCAATATGATTCATTTGTTGAATTGGAACCTTCACCTGATAAAAGAAGGGTATCACAAATATGTTATTATATAATTTTATGTTGTAATAATCATATGTGGTTAACGATATGTATTTATATTTTAGTATAAAAAATCATATATGATTTTAGATATTAATATATTATTAGATGTTAAATCATATGTATTTGTACATTGTATTATATGATTGATCATATAATATACTGTATAATCATAAATGATTATACGTATTAATTTATAAATAATCATACTTGATATTGTTTAATCATGTATGATTAATCATATATATTTGTAGTTTGTAATATATGATTAATCATATTTTATGATGTATAATCATATATGATTATTCATCCAAATATAATATTAATATAGATTTCAATTTTAAAACATATATGATAAATCATAATTACAAACTATAAATACATATGATTAATCATAGATATGAACAGTCATATATGATTCTTCATCCTTATATGATTAAATCACATATTGTAGTGTATAATCATATATGATTTTTCATAATTCATATTGTATAATAAAATAATCAGAATGAAGTGTAGAAACTGTAATGTAATATGGAGTATTAAATCGAATTAGTTGTACCTTCAATACGAATCGTATTTTGAAGTTCTTCGGAAGTGAAAGAAATTGAATTGATTTGTTCGCCGTTACGAGATGAATTGATTTCAACTATAATAGTATCAGTTGCGATCGACTTGTCAATTTCTTTTGGATTCGACATCATTTATGAAAATTGATTTTGATTCAATTTTCCAATGCTTTGTTTATGATTGCGAGGTGCTTTTTTCTTCGATTTGAGGATTGTATCTCGTATTTATGAGGATATGAACTGATGCTCTGTTTCGATCGTTTTTTTCGATTTGAAGATTGCGATTAATTTGATAACAGATTCAGTAAAAATAGGATATTTTTTATTATATTGAATAATTGTTGAAGATTGGATGATATGATTACGTGACTGATACTGAAAATCGATGATTTAACGATATGATGATTTTTAGAGAAGGAAGGTGTCCGCTTTCTGAACATTAATTTGAAGTTTACTGTTATACCCCTTAATCATTTAACAGTTGACATTAGTTGACGTTAAGTTCCATTGACTGATATTTAATCTCACAATCTCTAATTTTTTATTAATCTCAAGGGAACCATCCCCTATATATATATATATATATATATATATATATATATATATATATATATATATATATATATATATATATATATATATATATATATATATGGGAAAAGTGAATATACCCTTAAGGGTATATAAGGTTAGATACCCAATGCTTAAAACTACGTAGTTTTGATTGGTAGTTTAATTTAATTGAAAAAAATAACAATTTCCTTAAACACTATTGTTTCCTTATTGAAAAAAAATAACAACTAAAAGTCGATCCCTATTGCTTCCATAATCTCCTATTACCTTTAGCCGGTTGTGAATTTTTTTCCCGTAGGTTGCCGTCATAACTTTAGGATTTGAATAGTATTTTATTGTTTTATTTTTTCTCCCACATGATGTATGCATATTAGGCTATATATAGTCTTTATTAAGATGAATACAAAGTAATTAAGATGAATACAAAGTAATGGAGTCTTTTGTTCTCACTTTTCACAGTTAACTCATTTGTGGATAAAAGTTATTTCTTTTTTTTTCTCTGTGAAGTCGTATTTGAGAAGCACATCAACACAGTTTATTTATTTTTGGTCCTCTTTGCTCTACAAATGCTTGATCGATTCTTTCTCCATCTTTTTTTTTATTTCCTTTTTTTAAAACTATAGTTTGATGTAGTCAAACACATGTAATAGTTGAAAGTTAGGATCAGTAACATCAACTATGAATTCAACTTCATCAACTCAATAAATTAAGCAATTGTAGTCCCCTGCCATGGACAGGGGCAAAATCGTCCAACAAGGCAAGATTGTTCTTATGTGTTTAACTTTAATTTTTGTCTTGTAATTGGTATTTTTCTAATTATATTATTTGGTTTTTTAATCGTACAACAGGAACGTGTTTTTATACACCATGAGCTTGCCCATTTGGTTCACAGTGCTGGTAATCTTGACACTCAATTTCACTTTTGATTTTCAAATTCATTATGCTTGGTTGTGAAACTGATTTTATACAGGCAAGCAAGAACAACTGTGTCCTAATTCTTTATTTCATAACAGGTGGAGGTAGTAAATTACCAAATAGCCATCTTGCTGTACCTCTGGTTATTGGACATGCTCCATTGAGACACAAACTTAATATTTTAATCATGCTACTCAGCTACTGTTACAGATCCAATCAATAGTTACATACTTCTATTAAGATATTAAACATTGCGATTTTTATGAAAAAAAAAGTACTGATTTTTATTCATTTATTTTTCCAGACAATTCATGCAGGTTTTGGAGAGAGCTATTTATCATCTGTTTTGTTTGAGAAGTTGAGGAAAGAAGTAGAAGAAATGCAACCAATTTCAGTTGATGATTTGTTAAAAGACAATAAGCAATGTAATATTTATGTTTCCCAAACTGATAAACTCAATACCATTTATCATGAATTTCCAGTTTCTTATAAAAAACATGCCAAACAGCCAATGATTGAGGTCCATGTGGGTGAGAAAATCAGAAAAGACATAATTAAGAAGCATCAATAATAACACAAATCATAAACAATCAACAAATTTCATTGGAAAACATTAAAATTGTTAAGAAACATCAATAATTTCCAGATTACTCATACATTGTTTGTGTCTAAAACATGAAAAAGGTGCAGTTAACCAAAAAAAAATGTTATGAAGTATCTAGTTTTTCTTTTGCCCACAGAAACAACACATCTCATCATTATGTCTCTTGCAACGATTCATCTGCCTGATATATGAAAAAAATAAAAAATTGTTAATATAATCATTAGAGTTCGTTTTTTAATCATTAAATTATTATTATAATTACCTTTCTTTTTGAACAACTAGTAGCATAATGACCCAATCCTTGACAGTAAGAGCATGTTCGTTTTTTAGGGGCTTCTAAAGAAGACTTGATTCTGCTTGCAAGTTTAGGACGCCCTTTTGTAGTAGTTGGACCAAGAGGATCCCGGATAGATAACTGTGGCATCATATCTACTTGCGAAACTCCCATACAAGAACTTTGAGATGCATTCTCTAAAGGCATAGATTTTTTTCGATTGACTTGATCATCTAAAAGACTTATCAATATCGTATTGAGTTTTTGTATCTCCGAAGGAGAGTCCCTTGCTTGTTCAATTAGTTTAGTCAAATTCGAACGAACACAAAATAATGTGTAGGCACTAACTCCATTTTCATTATTTATTTCTCCGAGTCCGATACTAACACTACCCAGTTTGTACCTAGCTTCAAGGGTCCATCGCGGTAAAATATACTGACTCGGCAGTTCTTGAACATGCTTCTTCTTCATCACATATAAGCTATGTTTGCATAAAATCCCATTTGTCTCATACATACAACACGAACATGTGACGCTGACTTGATTTAAAGAACGAAAGGAAACAATACGCCAATATTTTTTATCAACATCCAATTGCCCAACTCTATATGTGCTTTCTTCTGTAGTTTTTGTTAGAGTCTCATGAGTCAAATTGGTAATAGCTTCGGTCCATTCTTTTTTGAAAGTATCAAACATCTTTCTAGTATAACATTGACCTGCTTTTGCTTCGATTGGATGCACTGAAGAAAGAACCGGCCTCGAGTTCATAGTCTTGAAGTCTTCATCTTCTTCGGCAGCCCTTCGTGACTCAATTGCCTTGTCGTATTGCACAACGAATTCATTCAACATGGTCCTCGAGTTAACAAAACCATCAAAAAATGAATTTATACTTTCACTCCGCCCGGTTGTGGTCATACCAGCAAAGAAAATATCCTTCAAGAAGGGTTTAGCCCAATGTATACGTTGGTTATACATGTCACTAATCCAACAATTGCTTTCCAGTTCATACTTAATACGCATATCTTCCCATATTGCTTCAAATTGTTCAATGCTGTCACTATTTACCCATTGTCTGTGTGTTTCTTGAAAATCACTGTAACGGGAAACATACGATCGAAGGTGCTCAGTTTCATGCTTCCTGATATGCCATGAACAAAAACGATGTCGAGTCTTTGGAAACACTTTTTTTATTGTATTGTCCATAGCTTTGTCTTGATCGGTAATAATTGTCTTCGGATACTTGCCAAACATACATTTGAGAAAATGTTCAAATAACCATTCAAATGTCTCTTCCTTTTCGTTTTCAAGCAATGCTCCACCAAAAAGTATAGATTGTCCATGATGATTCACCCCAGTAAAAGGAGCAAAAGGCATCTTGAATTTGTTAGTCATATAAGTGACATCAAACACAACAACATCTTTGAATTTTGTATAGGCATCTCTTGATCTACCATCAACCCAAAAGATATTTCTAGGATACCCATCATCAGACAAATCCACGGCAAAATATTGGTCACTGTCAACTAACGTTTTATCTTGAAAATGTTTTATAAGTCCATAGAACTCCTTTCCTCTATGTTGTTTTCGATGCTCAGATAAGACATCAGCACATTGCTTTGAAGTTACATCAGCTACATTTGAGGTTTTCATTGTATTAACAGCCTTTTTAATTTGAGAAGGTTTCAACCCTGCTTGACCAAATTGCACCATAAGAGATTTACCTTCTATTGAACGATGAAAATTGCTATGAGATCGATGCTTCATCACCTTCGTAGGTGTCATGGTCAAGTCGTGATTGTGTGTGTCATTAAACGAGTCCACCAACCACTTCCCATCCTCCTGTCTTGTTATTCGAAGTTTTGCTTGGCATCCTGTTCTAACATCTCTACGACGTTTTTTCTCATTTTCACTTGAAGCATTTTTGTCCATCCGTTTGAAACCTTCTTTGTTGCATACATATATCTTCCGAAAAGGCTCATTTGTTTTAGGATTTTTAACTGTGTCATCTCTACGTATTCCAAAGCCATGCAAAAAAGAATAATCATTATAAAATGTATAGGCATCATCGGGTGTATCAAAAACTTTTCCCAGTATCCTTTCATCATTAACATCATCTTCGTCAAATTCAATGTTCACTCCGAAATCGTTAAGTTCTTCAGATTCATATGTTGCTTCTACAAAATCATTTGTATCAACATTTTCATTTATATACGGTTCTATAGCCTGATCAGATGCTTCTGTTTCAAACATCATAACCTGCACAAAACCACACGTAAAAGACAATAAGAACTTGACCCTATTAATACCATTCCAGTAACTTTTTAGAGATGGTCTAACATTTTCATTATATCAAAAGCAATAAATTATACTAAATTTGATCAAACAGCATGGATAATAATAGAGCATATGAAATAAAAATTTCCGTTGATAAACAATCGGAACTAGAAAACATATGCAAAATTAATACTTAAAAGTGAAATCAATGGTAAATTGTGAATTGCTTTGCCTATGAATTTGAACGAGAAAATTAACACCAAAATTTTTCGACTAATATGATACACCAAAAAATTAACACCAAATTTTATCTATAAATTGTTTTGCCTATGAATTTCGATTTCTTTGTAATCGTTTTTGAAGAATCTGAAATTTTACATTAAATAGTTAAATACCGTCATCACAATAAAAATATAAAATTTTTATATAAATTGGTTAAAGATTTAGAAAGGTGTAAATTACATAATTTATGACTAAATCCTTTTGATAATGATTTATGTAACTAATAAAAGAATAAAAAAACACTTGCAATATATATATATATATATATATATATATATATATATATATATATATATATATATACATTGGATGAACCATGCGAGAGAATTTAAGAATACTATATTCAAGAACTTAAATACTTAAATTGATAACAATAACTGATTAACAATGAATTGAATTTTATAATAAAGAAAAAGATAATGAATGAAGTAGCACGAACCTGTGATGCAAGAATGACGGCAACCTACGGGAAAAAAATTCACAACCGGCTAAAGGTAATAGGCGATTATGGAAGCAATAGGGATCGACTTTTACTTTTAGTTGTTATTTTTTTTCAATAAGGAAACAATAGTGTTTAAGGAAATTGTTATTTTTTTCAATTAAATTAAACCACCAATCAAAACTACATAGTTTTAAGCATTGGGTACCTAACCTTATATACCCTTAAAGGTATATTCACTTTTCCATATATATATATATATATATATATATATATATATATATATATATATATATATATATAGAGGAGAAACGCAAACAACTAGGCACTATGATGTACATTTTGATTTGCCACCCAGATATGAGACACATCCATGTCTAAAATACTTATTTAGGATTAGGTGGACCAAATAATCTTTAACCCTATGATATTCTCTTACTTTTCAAATGAAAATTCAGCTTATTAATATATTTGGTAAGCTTTTGACAGTATTATTAAAATCAAGTACACAGAAAAGAAAAAAATATATGATGTTAAGTTGGACGAGCATAAAGTCTCTTGGGTTAGATAGAAGAAAGTTATGGCCAACAAGAAAGACGTAAGTTTTGGTGTTGGTAGCTTTTCCACTTTAAATCGGACGTTTTTGTTAACCGGAGGTGACGATTTTATCATCACGGAGACCCTTTGTGGATTTTAGTCATTAAGGACCCGTTTGATATACATCTTTCCAGCTTCAAACAGATTTTTGTGGCTGAATGGACCGGAAAAACTGTTTGACATGCACAAAAAAATGGGTCTTTCCCGATAAGATATGTTTTTCTCAGAAAGCTCCAAAATCATATCTTTCTGGCTGAATAGGCTGGAAATACAATTATACCACAAACTCTGTCCCTTTCTTTCTTGGATTATTAATTTCTTTTAAATAATTTTTTTATTAGATTATTATATATTAATAAATATTATTTTTAATATGCAATATTTATGTATTAATTAATATTATTTTATTGGATTATTAGTTTCTTTTAGATATTTTTTTATTTTCTTTTTATGGATTAATTCTTTTATTGGATTATTATATATTAATAAATATTATTTATAACTATATAATATTAATATATTAATAAATATTATTTTATTGGATTATTAATTTCTTTTAGTTAATTTTTTTAATTCATTTTTATTGGATTAATTCTTTTTATAGACAACACCATCATCATCCTAATATATTTTAAAAAAATCATTCATCTCACCACTATCGGATATAAACCAGGTTAAGAATCACATGTTGAGTTACAAAAAAAGTTAAAATTGCTACAAAGAATAACAACGTAACATCACTTTGAAAAAAAAATAAACTAAAAACAACTTAATCGACATTCTATTTGGATTTTTAAATGATTATTGTGTAATTTTTCATTTTGTATGACAATTTATATGTTTTTATAATTATTCAGCAACTTCATCCATCATAATATAGAACAGCAGGATAATATTGTCATTTTTCATCATTCGGCACAGTCAATCAGATATATTATCAAACAATATGGTTTCTTTCTCAGTCAGAAAACTTTCCCATACAACACTTTCCCAGACAGCATTTTCCTGGACAGAAACTATCAAACGGGGTCTATGTCTCTTTCGTGGTACGAATGGTCTTATCGGTCAGCAAGTTACTAGAGTCGGTCAAAACAGTCATTGGCGTTATATCGTTTGGGTATTTGTTAAGCTCCGAGATAGAGATCTTGATCTTAAAGTTTTTTGTAAGATTAAGGTTGGGAATGGGCAAACTACTAAGTTTTGGTATGATATGATATTGATAGGTCACATGGAGATATTCCTCTTAATCTTCAATTTCCAAGAATTTTAGCTATGAATTTGCAAAAAGATAGTTTGGTTTCAGAAATATATAGTAATATTTATATGTGGAATTATTTATTTATTTATTTTTTTTTTTGCAAAGAGAACAAAGTGGGGACTTGGAGGATGACCGGTGATCGAGTTTGGTTGAGATAATTCAGAATTCTGACGTCACACACACACACACACACACACACACATATATATATATATATATATATATATATATATATATATATATATATATATATATATATATATATATATAGAGAGAGAGAGAGAGAGAGCTAGGTTCAAACGTGGATTGACATCTATTGTACGGACGTGTGGAAAATGCAATTCTGTGAGAATGACAAAGAAAATATGTTGTTTGATAATATGAATACGTTTAATCTTACATAAGTATTGTCATTATCACACATTCTCACTAATTAAATCGTCTATAAGGTTATTATAGACTTATTATTATTATTCTCATTCTGTTGGAATGTTGTCACAACGTTTATTGAGTCGTATTCTGTAAGAATTAAATGAGTGAAAAACAATGTGTGAGAACAAAAATGAATAATAATTAGTCAGAATTCATGAAAATGAAGATATTTGTGTGAGGTTGAACGTATTCGCATTACTAAACAACTTATTTTGTTAGTAATTCTCATAGAATAGCACTGTCCGCACGTCTGCACAATAGTTGTTCATCTACATTATAACCTAGCATGATATATATATATATATATATATATATATATATATATATATATATATATATATATATATATATATATATATATATATATATATATATATATATAGACACACACACACACAAGTTTTTTTGAGAACAAAAAAAAATGTAAGAACTTGAAAACTATTAATCCAAAACGTCATTTTTTTTCAAAATCAAAACCACAAATATTAACGAAATGTAGCGTCTAAGCCATATCTAAGCTCAAAAAACAGATTTGACAATTTTTTTTGGCTGCTAATTCGTTTATTTACTGTTGATTCATATATATGCATATGCATGCATATATATATATATATATATATATATATATATATATATATATATATATATATCAATCAGCAGTCATATGGACTGTGGACGCATGATTATCCGAAGTTTTGTAACTGCGAACGTGTAGTTTTTAGCTACGGATTTGGAGTTCGCAAGTTCTCACGTTTTTTAGTTCTCACAATAACTTAGCTATATATATATATATATATATATATATATATATATATATATATATATATATATATATATATATATGGTTAAGCCATATCTAGGCTTAAAAAAGATTTGGCTGTAGTGACTAAAGAACATGGTTTGGCATGCGGAATTAAAGATTGCACAATGAACATGGTGATTTGGGTGTTCAAGAGATGTATTGAATATGTATGGTGTTACAAAAAGGGATCTAGATCTAGTCTACATAAATAACACACACTTACACACTCAACTTTCACACCTCTCAAGCACACCTCTACAAGTGGACTAAACCCACCTTATATAGAGGTGTTTACATGTCTCTCTCTCACTCTCTATCTCATGTCAAAAGGCTAATGTACCACATGCAAGTGGGTTTTACAAAAGTCAACACATTACAAAGTCAAACATGGATAACTTTGCACCCCAACATTCTCCCCCTCAAAGTTAGGAATGGATGACCCACTTCAAATCTTCCAAAATCAAGCAACTACGCGATCCGAGCCTCAAGGGTGACACATGTCGAAATGAACTTCAAATCTTCAATTCTTCCATGATTCTTCAATTTGGGCTCTATGATGTGAGACCATACAAACCGAGCATCAACGAATGATCACGAGCTTCTCAAACTCCAAATTGATCACCCAAAAGTTGAGCATAAAAACACACCCCGAAAATCTTCAATAAAACCAAACCCATTTCAAAACGAAATCACTTCCAAACTTCCTATTGCATCATTTCGTGTACTTCAAAAATTCAAGGTCACTTCGGTCTTCAAATCCGCGTAATACGAAAAATTCAAGTTCGAATCGCAGAGACACTCGTGTACTCGAAAGAATCAGTTTCATGAACCACCTAAATATGAAAGAGAGTAAAACTTCATTCTACAGCTTAATTCCTAAAAGTTTGACCTAAGGTCAAACTAGTTAAATAATAACCGTTAGTTGGTCAAAGCCAAACGATCAACGGCCAAATGGTCAATGTCAATGGTCAACAACAGGTGCACCGTGGCCAAGACCAGACGTTTATCCCCAACTACACGACAAAATAGTCGTGAAACCCGTTAGAGGCACGTCGTGAAATGATGTGTCACACCCTATGGCTTGACAACCTCTTCTTATTAAACACTTATTCTCTTAATTCAGAAGGTCATAACCCCAGATCTGGATCTTCTAAGTGACTTAATGGATAAAGTTTCCAACTTTATCCATTTCCGTGGCTCACTCATGCCAAAACTCAAACCTTAACTCTCTAGAGGCGCAAAATGGCCAAGAACTTGTCCATGGATCCAATGAAGCCTATCCACTTATCTTTTTCTACACTGAAATGTACAAAAGACTACTCAAATCCATTCTAAGGTTCTGGAGTTGCTCAAACTCTAAGCGTAAATAGACCAAAATCCCACCCAAAACTAGATCTAAGCGTAAATAAGAATAAAGCAGTGAACTTTAGGACTTATAATGCTTGAGAGAGGACTATAATGCTGAAACTTCAGCTGGAAATGATTCTCCAAGCACCACAAGCTATCTTCTTCACCAAGGATCTCTCAAAACACCAAAAATCTCACAAGGCGGCACAAAGAGGGCTAGGGTTTAATCTGAAAGGTGGAGGATGGTGATAGATAGCACCCTAAAATTTTAGTGCTTTTATATAGGACCCAAAACCCAAAAAACCAGGGTTGCATTTTCCATGTAAGGTGCGTATCACTCCCACCAAAACCCTTCTTTTTTCAAAACACACAAAAAAAATACTAAGCGATTAAATTACATACCGAGAATCGAGTGTTACAATATATATATATATATATATATATATATATATATATATATATATACACACACACACACACACATAAGTTATTTTGAGAACCAATATTTTCATGAAAACCTGAGAACTCCTAATACGACCAACATTTTTCAAAACCAACACCACCATTGGACTCTTAAAGTTGCGTCTAAGAGGGTGTTTGATATTTCATTTAAAAACAACTTATTGACTTAATGGCTTTTTGAAAAGTCAATAAGTCAAAAAAGTGTTCGGCAATATGAAAATTACTTTTAAAATAATTTTCCATCAACCCTTCAAAAAGGAGATTTCAATAAGTTAGGATTTCTAACTTTTCAAAACTCCTTATAACTTTTTGGGTTGTAAAAGACAAATTTCATATAAAAGGTTTATAAGCTAAGACAAACACTTTCTAAAAAAAACAACTTATCGACTTATAGACTTTTCTCACCACAAAAACTAATCCAAACATTTTTTAAAAAAACTCATTTTATCACCAGCATAAGTCAATAAGTCTTTTTGCCTAAAAATCTTTTTGATGTTCAAAATGAAATCACAAACACCCTCTAAGCCAAATAAGGACTAAAAAAAGATTTGACATTTTTTTTAAATGTGCATACATGTGTATATATGCATATTTTGTATTTATTTTTCAAAAATTTTCAAAACCAACATAACCACATGACTCTTATGAAAGCTTTTAAAAGAATTACAACTTGAAAAATGTAAAAAAAACATAAAAAATGAAAACTATAAATGTATGTATACACATTTTTGATGCGTATTCAGATGTGCATATATGCACATTTCAACAAAAAAAAGTTTGTCGGATTTTTATATTTATTAGCCTAGATCTTGCTTATTCGCAACATTTGGAGTCCATTGGTAGTGTTGGTTTCGAAAAATGTTGTCCGGATTAGGAATTCTGAGGTTTTCTCACAAATATTGGTTCTCAAAATAACTTCTCTATATATATATATATATATATATATATATATATATATATATATATATATATATATATATATATATATATATATATATATATATATATATATATATCAGTGTTGCAGAAATTGGCATTGGCGGCCGATTAACCGGCGATTAATCGTTTGGTGGCCTTAAACCGATTACGATTAGGGTGCTTGGCGGAAATTGGTCAAAATCGGTCAAACTCGGGCTTGGCGGTCATAGGCAGGAAATATTTAAAAGGATTAGCTATGAGGATGATCAATCTTGTCAAATTCGTAGTTTGGGAATAGTGCTCATAAACGAAAGGAAAGATCATGCCTTTGATAAAGCTCTTCCGAGTTACTCCAAATATTGCATTCTAAACTGTTAGAAAGAGCAATTATCAAGTGTACGTTGTAAACAAACATATTGAAGTAAAATGGAATTTCCTTGAGTTAGAAGTTAACTAGGGTTAGTCAACTAGCTGACATGTACATATAATCATTTAATTATGATTTTAATATGAACAACTTGGAATGTCCATTAAGGAGTTGTGTAGCATGTTGAGGCTTCCTTTTGGAACTAACATGGCTAATCATCGAAACTCAAACTTCAAAGCACTCCTATATATTTACTATGATGAATAGAAGTTTCCAGAAGAAGAAACCCAACTGCCCATGTGTAACGTGCCAATATTTAAGACCAAAAATTTCATTTTTATAATAATAAAACCATCATCCAAAATGTTTCATAAAAACCATAATGAAATCAGAGTATATTAATAATCCTCCAGTTACATCAGAGTCAAATAAAATGTGGAACAATGTGGTGTGTGCGGTGCGATCATCCCGAGCTCTTTCCCTTCGATCCGGAAGTACCTGAAACATAAACTAAAAACTGTAAGCACGAAGCTTAGTGAGTTCCCCAAAATACCCCATACCATACATACATATCAGTCAAGCATATTTGGGTGCTCACAATCCCTTCAGTCTCTTTCAACCGATATTGGGTATATTTCAACCCCTTCGGTCTCTTTCAACTGGTACTGGGTATATTTCAACCCCTTCGGTTTTTTTCAACCGGTACTGGGTATATTTCAAAACCTTCAGTCTCTTTCAACCGATATTGGGTATATTTCAACCCCTTCGGT
The DNA here is from genome assembly GCF_052849685.1 of Lactuca virosa. Lineage (NCBI taxonomy): Eukaryota > Viridiplantae > Streptophyta > Magnoliopsida > Asterales > Asteraceae > Lactuca > Lactuca virosa. The sequence goes on from NC_136426.1 coordinate 76,751,674, forward strand.
CTCATTCAACCGGTATCGGGTCTATTTCACCCGCTACCACTACCACATAATATCATACCACAAGAGTCACAGAAACATCCAGAAAAAATAGGCATAACAAACAATTGTCATGAAGACAACCATCATACTACAAAAATAAACTAGTAAGCCAGCATTAGTGCCTTCGACCCACGGATACAATGAAAGAAACTCACATCTAACTGCTGGAAAACAGATAAATGCTCGGACTGCTGATCCAAAAAGTCACCACACTAAATAATCAATAAAACTCCAATTAACAACTGGGCCTTAAACTATAACTTATGAATCCCATTCATTTGTCCAAATCCTGGGGTAAAAGACCATTTTACCCTTTCCTCACTTTACCTAACAACCAAGGCCCATCCTGATGGCTCCAAAAGCCCAATATGGCCCAAATTGCTACATGAGGCCCAAAATCCATTATGGGCCTAAATCCCAAAAGGCACCAAGCCTAATAATGCCCCAAGGTCAAAAGAATATTGACCCAACATGGACCAAACCCTAAAAGTCAAAATATAGCCCAAAACACGAAAGTCAACAAAAGTTAAGCTGCTGAGTACCCCCGACGTACTCAGACTTACGCCTAGTGTACTCTCTTTGGGACTAGTACGCGCAGCGTACAAGCTGGATACGCCCAAGGTACTCCATAGACAACTAACCCTTCCGTTAAGCATTTAATCGGTTAAGCCACTAAGCCAAACCCTCAGATATGATCCTAAATGGTGTCTTAGCACATAAAGTTGGCGACTTTACACCCTTTCATGACTTAATGGGGCCCAAGACTAAAAAAGAACCATAAGAACAACTTTAACTCATGCATGGGGCAAGATGACTAATTAAGATTGAATTTTTGAACAAGGGACCTCAAAAATGCCAAGATCTACCATTCCTAGCTTCTGGAGTAGCTCATACTCACAAGCTTGGCTTAAAGGACCATAAAAAGCATAAAACAAGCCCTAACTAGATCTAGCCAAATGATCCATCAAGTTAAGAGCTTTATACCATAAATAGCTTGCAAATTTGATGAAGATTTTGGATCTTCAAGCTTCAAGTCAACCAAAGCTCCAATACAAGCTTCACCTCCTTCAAGGGTCCAAAAACAACTCAAGGTTACAATAATGACTCACAACCACTCAAATGAAGGCTAGGGTTTCGTTCTTAGGGTTTTGAGAGATGGAGGTTGGTCATAGGAAACCCCAAAGGCAACTTCAGGTGTTTAAATAGGGCACAAACCCTAAAAATTAGGAGTTTTCCCAGCTGAGCCTATGTCATGTTTACTGCCACGCACGCCCATTGTACACGGGTGCCTCCGTGATCATGCATCGAGCCAGTATGCCCAACGTACTCCTAGAGTACGCCGAACGTACTCAACTAGGGGCTAAAACCACCAATCCTCCGAAAGCCATAACTTCTTCGTTACAAGTCCGATTTCAATGTTCTTTATATCCACGGAAAGGTAATGAGAAGCTCTACAATTCTATTAACTCTACTTTGCCTTAAAACTTCCTGAGCTAAAATCCAAACTTCATAAAATGCCTAAACTATCACTTTACAGTTATACCCTTGGGCTCCAAAACACAAACTGAACTCTCAGATCACCTAATCTATATTATCCGCATCCAAGGGATCGAAATCTATCATTACCCAAGGTCCATAGCCTTATGATAACTAATCCTTGGGTCACGACCCCGAATTAGGAAACGAGTCGAAACAGGTTATTACACCATGGGTTAAAAGGTGACTAGTGCTGGTATACCTAATCTAGGGTCAAATGTCAAAGACAAAAGGAAGGCTTATTCTGAGACATGTTCTGATAACTATTCGTTTCCATAACAAGAAAGGACTAAGAAAGTATATATATATATATATATATATATATATATATAATTGAGGAGAAAGGACTAAAACATGGAGAAAGTAATTTAATTATAGATTTCGAGCCCATTCTACTATCCATAGGATCACAAGACAACTAGTTCTCTTATGTTTGGAGTTCAATCAGATCTATGAATTTATAATACCATTGGAAAGTTACTTTCAAACCTTTAGTATTTTACTGAGGATTAAGTACTGACATTTGCAAGAATGTGAAGTGACTAAAATGAAGTAAGAATACTAAAACATGGAGAAGATAATTTAATCGTGAATACCGAGCCCTTTCCACTATTCATAGGATCAGAAGACAACTCTTTTCCCAAATGTTTAGTCTATGGTCTTATAATTAAAATTGTTTATACTTTGTTTCATGCGATAGTTCTGACTTATTTAAATGTAGAGCATTCTAACATGTTAAAAGAAAGTCATGAAATCTATGAAGCAAGTATAGTATCAATAGTTAAAAGTTGATTCAAATATTTGAATAAAATGTATTATTATGTAAATATCTGTTGAAATTGTTTTAACTAATGGATCGTTTAGATTGACCATAATACGTACTGATTCAAATACATCCAAATAGTTTGGGTGAAGTGTATTTGTGGAATCGTAGTCTTGGATACATAAATGAGAAATGCATTACCAAGTATCCAGTTGGATCGGATTTTGGATATCATTTGACCTCAAGTCTTATGATAAATGAAAAACTTGTTTATTAAGATAGATGATGAATACATCACTAAGTGATGAGAATATCTGTTGGAATTAGTTTGCACTAATGGAACGTTCAGATTAACCATGATGAATGGTAAGACCAACTTCATATGAACGTGAGTTTGGAACCTTTTAAGGTGTTCAGATCTCTCACAAAACGAAGTTGTGAATCGACTGAGCAATAAGATGAGCTAGGATAGTGATCATCTCATTCAAAATGTTATCGATCATCCGGGGAATTATGAAAGATTTTAACGAACTATCTCCTCCCAGAACACTGCCACAAGGAGTGTTAGTTGGATAGAGAAAGCAACCATTCATTAATTTTTTACTAGATAAGTCGCAATATGTTTACTAACAATTCATGGATTGTACCATGAATAGTTTTATGAGAAGTCCTTTGGCCTTGTACTAACTTAGAAGGTTCTTGAAACACTCTATGCTATGTGAAGTGAGTTTCACACCTCGCGTGCACATATGTAAGTCTACGATAATGAGGCTTACGCTTGTTGTGAAGCGCTCGACAATCTAGAACTTGGAATAGAGATGTGTTATCTTATTGGAGAACCCATCAAGCATTTTGGATAATTGTTTAGCAACCTTTTGATAACAAAGTGTATGTCGCTTGAAGGTGAGTCTTCCAAGAGAGGGAGTTGATTTTTAAAAGGGTCGGTGGGAGATATACTGATCTTGATAAAATTCAAGAGTCAACCAACAAAGAACCTAAAGTTTGACATAACATTCAATTCAGGATTGATAGAGCTATTGAGGAAAATGACATATTTCCACCTTTTCCTTATAGATCTGATAGAGGACGTCATACACCTAGTTATATAAGAGTTTATATTATTGAGGTATATGAGTCAGTGGTAGATAGCAATCAGAGTTAGCAGTTATCGGAAGCTATAGTAGGCCCTAAAGGCTAAAAAAATGGAAGACATGGAAAGTGAGATTCTGTCCATGTATATGAAAACTTGGTAGATGAAGCATTTGGCCTTAACCATTAGGTATAAGTGAATCTTAAAGAAGAGACAAGCATGGATAATAACAGACACATAATCAAACCAAGATAGGTTGTGAAGGATGTACAAGCTTGAGAAGTTCATTTATGAATGAAACAAGCATCTCGTAATTGGAATCTTTGTTTCAATGAGAAAAGTTCAAGGAGTATGAATTTCGAAAAATAAGGATGAGCCATATGTTGGATTAGTGTCTAAGCCTGTAACTATATTTGGTAAGTACTTGACCCGGTTGTGCATGGTCCTTTTGGGTTGCCTTCACCATAGCAACTTGACAGGGTGATTTATAGAGAGAGAAGAGATTATTATATTAATATATTATGAGAATATTATATTGAAGGAATAATAATATTATTTAATTAATATTAGTCATAAATTAATTAGGAATTAATTTGGTGACTAAAAGAGGTTAATTGAATAAAAGGGCTTAAACTGTCAAATGTGTGATAGTTGAGTTTTGGGCTATGAATCCTTATAGATCTTAGGGTGGCCGAATTTAGGGTTAAGATATCCTTGAATTCGTCCAAGCCTCATATCTAGAAGGATCTTTGGATTGCTTAGGGCCTAAGTTATTCAATTAGGGTTACAGATGTAACCCTAGTAGCTCATAGTATAAATAGACCCTATGGGTCAGAGAAATCGGCCACCTGGTTGCATTGGTAACCCTAGAGCCGATTTCTACACCTCTCCTCTCTCTCCAAATCATCCTCTTGCTAGTTGGTGTTTGTAAACCATTAGAGGAGTGACAATTGTGACTCTAAGCTCCAAGAACAAGAAGATTCAAGCAAGCAACTTAAGGTATTCTTCTAGATCTGATTTCATATGTTATGATTCAATTGTTTACACTAGATCTAGAATTGTAAGCCTTGGATACATTGCATGTTCAATTAGAGAAACCTAGATCCAAGCATTAGGGTTTGTATGTGCACATAGAAAAGTTCTTATGGCTCAAACCCATCAGTGGTATCCGAGCTTAGATTGATTTCTATTGAATTGATTGTTTTTACATGAAAAAATCATTTTTTTGTTCCCATGACTGACAGACTCGGCGAGTCCCATTGTGGACTCGGCGAATAGGATGAACTCGGCGAGTCCATAATGGGACTCGGCGAGTCCAAGCGTCAGTCAGAGCAGATTTCGGGATTTCTTGTTGTTTTGCTTGAGGATACTTGCCTTAATTGTTTTGGGTCATTAAATTCCGAATTTTATCATATATTTGAGTATATATTTCACCAAACAAAAGATAATTACCATTTGATTGAATAATAATTTCCTTATATGATAATAATTGATTATTTGAATTTAAATTGGTAAATTATCTTGCAAGTAATATTGACTAGGTCAAATTTAGATAATCATTAAATTAATTAGTTGATTTATATTATTTGCTATTTGATCCTTTATGTTTTGAAAAGTTCAAAACTTGTCCTCAAGTTTTGAAATTTAAGTTTTGTAATTAAAAGTTTAATTTGAACTAATTAAATTTCAAACCTTAGAATTTTACAAGTTTTAAAATTCAACCCTATACTTATAATATTATAAGATTAATATATATATATATATATATATATATATATAACTTAAATGCTAGTCTTACCGTTAGTAGGCCTCATTCACGAAGCCAATCTATAAGGGGGGTATAAGGTCCTAATAAGGATCTTTACCAATTGTAAGGTCCTAATAAGGATCTTTACCAGTAGTCAAGCAACAAACAATCACGAATAGAAGAATAAGATGAAAAGAAATCGAGCTTGCACACGTTTATATTCAGAAAAACGTCAAGTACAACTCGATGGGACTCTCTGTAAACGCAATGGCATCAACAACCACACAAAGACCTACACCTCCACTATTTATACTGAACAAGACCGCAAACAGGGTTTACGACCGTAAACAGGGTTTACGGTCGTAAACATGTTTACGGCCGTAAACTCTGTTTACGGTCGTAAACACACTTACTGATCTAAAACACATAAACAACTCAATAACTGTGTTACAGACCCATACTGAACAAAATACAATGAAAGCCTAGACCAAACCATTTACTGGACCCTTCAAAGTAACTAAATGTTTTTACAAAATTCTCAATCTTAGTTACTTTAGGCAAAAGTGAATTGATGCAATTCCATGAAATTACACTTTGTACCATTGCTAAGACGTTAATGGAGCGCGTGTGGCTAACCGGCACATTAATTGGGTTCTAAGCAAAGGTGGCAAAGGGTGACTCATTGTTTGTTATAGTTCGATTGAGCGTGTGTGGTTAACCATCACATCGAATAGGTAACTGTAACAATAAGGGCACTATGTACATTTGCATGGTTATTCACACCCACTTTGTGATCCTCGGCATCCCAGTCACAAACGAGAGGGGCATATCGAGATTTAAACATGTCATTGAAAAGTTCAATGTATCTCAAAAGATCTAGGAGTCTTCAATACATTTAAAACTCAATGTATCTCAAAAGATCTAGAAGTCTTCAATGTATCTCAAAAGATCTAGGAGTCTTCAATACGACATCCCTCTTCTAATTTGTGAATAATGTTGTTGGTTCCTAGCCCTAAATTTTCATTTGGGTGATTAATTTGGGAAATTCATTTCTAATCAACTTTGTTCTTTTTCCTTTTCAGATATCGAACGCAAACAACAACGCTTCTGGGTCAAACTCCTCTGGTTCATTCTCACTCATGAACTTGTGTGGGAAAGTGATCTTCGATGGGACCAATTTCAGTAATTGGATCCGCAACATTCGCATGGTCACTCGCTACAAGGACAAAGAGTATGTCCTCATCGAGAAGCTTAAGGAGATTGATATTGAAACTGCTAATGCCGATGAGATCGCGGCCTACGAGGCCCACGAGCGTGATGCCACGAAAGTCCATTGCATCATGCTCGCGACTATGTCTGCTGAACTCCAAAAGTCCTATGAGGACAAGTACCCATATGAGATGCATCAGGATCTGCTGGAACGCTATCACCAGTGCGCTAGGCAAGAGAGGTATGAGATCATCACTTCGATGATCACTACCAAAATGGGTAATGGAGAGTCCCTTACTGCCCATCTGCAAAAGATGCAGATATATGTTGATCGCCTGCTGAAGTTAAATGTGAACTTCGATGAAGAGCTAGCAATCGACATTATCCTTCACTCATTGCCTTCCTGCTATAGCCAGTTCCGCATGACCTACCATATGAATAAGGAGGAGGTCTCCTTGAGCAAGCTTCAGGGCTTGTTGAGGACTGCTGAGAGCAACCTCAAGGATAAATCTGTTGCATCACCTCCCACTCCAGCTGCTGCCCATGTCTTGGCAATAGGTCAAGGGAAGGGTAAGAAGAGGAAGGCCTCCTCAAGGGGCCACCACAAGGGAAAGTCTCAAGATGGCACCTCTTCTAGTGGAACCAAAGTTGGTTCTGCCAAACCCAACTCAAACCCCAAGGAGGCAGAGTGCCACCACTGCCACAAGATAGGGCATTGGAAGAGAAGCTGCCCAGAATATCTGCAGGCCATCAAGGATGGAAAGATCAAGCCATATTTCGCAGGTATTTACACAATTAAATCTAATAGTTTATCACATGCTACTTCTTGTGTTCTTGATACAGGATGTGGTTTTCACATATGTTCTGATTTGCAGGGACTAAAAGGAAATAGGGATGTGGAGCGTGGAAGGATGAATCTGATCATGGGAAACAGAAGATCGTCGCCTGTGACCAAGATTGAAGTTTATTCCTTAGTGCTTAGTAATGGTTTTGATTTAAATTTGAACAATTGTTGCTATTCGCCAGATATGGCTAGAAACATCATTTCATTTCATGGTTTATATAAACAAGGTTTTAGATAATGAAAAAGGTTCTATTTATGCTTATTTTAATAATGTTTTATATTTTGAAGCATTGCCTTGTAATGGAATATATGAAACTGTGATGGTTGTAGACAATTTAGGAAATGATGTGTTGTGTGTGGATTATTCTAATAGTATGGATAAAGCATGCTTGTGGCATTGTCGTCTGGGACATGTCAACAAGAAACGCATAGCCCAACTCCAAAAGGATGAAGTGTTGGAGTCATTCGACCTTAGGGACGATGACGTGTGCGAGTCTTGTTTACTTGGAAAGATAACCAAGTCACCCTTCACTGGCACTTGTGCAAGGGGTGAGGGTTTATTGGATCTCATACATACAGATGTATGTGGACCCTTTAGATCCACCACGAGGGATGCGAATCGCTTCTATGTGACTTTCACAGATGATTATAGCAGATATGGGTATATCTACTTAATCAAGCGCAAGTCAGAAACCTTTGAAAAGTTCAAAGAGTTTAAACAAGAAGTGGAGAATCAGTTGGGCAGGAAAATCAAGATGCTTCGATCTGATCGAGGTGGAGAGTACCTAAGTCTTGAGTTCCACGACTACCTCAAGGAATGTGGAATAGTTTCACAATTGACGCCACCTAGGACACCACAATTAAATGGTGTAGTTGACAGGCGTAATCGAACCTTGCTAGACATGGTTCGTTCCATGATGAGTCGTGCTTCACTACCTATCTCATTCTGGGGGCATGCCTTAGAGACTGCCGCCCATATCCTTAACTTAGTACCCACAAAGAAGGTTGCCAAAACACCTCACGAGATGTGGACAGGGAAGGCTTCCTCATTATCACATATCAAGGTTTGGGGTTGCGAGGCTTTCGTAAGACGAGATACTCATGACAAGCTCGAACGTCGTAGTGAGCGATGTATTTTCATCGGCTACCCACATAAATCCTTTGGATATCTCTTCTACAGACCGAGTGACAATGTAGTCTTCGTTGCGAGGAGAGGGGTTTTCCTAGAGCGAGAACTCATAAGCCAAGGACACAGTGGGAGGCAGATCGATCTTGAAGAGCTTCAAGAGTCGAGCGATGAAGGAACCTCTAACACTGGCACTCAACCCGAGGAGGAAACTCCAGTTGAACCGATTGACGAGTCCTTACCTCTTAGACGTTCCGAAAGAGTTAGTGTTCCACCCCAGTTTTATGGTTTTCATATTACTATGGAAGGGGATACGTTCATTAGTGATAGTACACTACTGAATATGGACGAGCCTAACAGCTATAAGGAAGCCATGGCAGGCCCAGAGTCTGCGAAGTGGAAAGAGGCTATGGATAGCGAGATCCAATCCATGTATGACAACCAAGTTTGGAATTTGGTTGACAATGTACCAGGTCGTAAGGCGGTCGGGTGCAAGTGGATCTTTAAGAAGAAGACTTACGTGGATGAGAACGTGCAAACTTATAAGGCGTGATTGGTTGCGAAGGGTTTCACTCAAACTCCTGGAGTTGACTACGACGAAACCTTCTCACCAGTTGCGAAGATTAAGTCTATCAGGGTGATGCTGGCCATTGTTGCATTTCATGACTATGAAATATGGCAGATGGATGTCAAAACCGCTTTCCTTAATGGGAACGTGGCTAAGGATGTTTACATGGCTCAGCCAGATGGTTTTGTCAATGCGAAGCATCCCAATAGAGTGTGTAAACTTGAGAAGTCTATTTATGGACTTAAGCAAGCGTCTCGCAGTTGGAATCTTTGTTTCGACGAGAAGGTCAAAGAGTTTGGTTTCCTGCGAAGCGAAGATGACTCTTGTGTATATGTCAAAGCCAGTGGGAGTGTAGTAAGCTTCCTCGTATTGTATGTCGATGACATACTACTCATAGAAAACGACATCCCGACACTGCAGGAGGTGAAGTCCTGGCTCGGGAAGTGCTTCGCTATGAAGGACCTCGGAGAGGCTTCCTATATTTTGGGAATAAGGATAGTGAGAGACAGAAGTAAGAGACTAATAGGACTTAGTAAGAATACTTACTTGGACAAGGTACTAAAATGTTTTAGTATGGAGAATTCAAAGAAAGGGGAGTTACCAATACAGAGTAATGCCAAGTTGAGTAAGACTCAGAGTCCGAGTACTGAAGTCGAGATAGCAGAGATGAGCCGAGTACCATACGCTTCCGCAGTTGGCTCAATCATGTATGTTATGACTTGTACTCGCCCTGATGTGGCCTTCGCTTTGAGCATGGTCAGCAGATATCAGGGGAACCCTGGCAGAGCGCATTGGATCGCAGTCAAGAATATTCTTAAGTACCTTCGGAGGACTAAGGAATGGTTTCTAGTCCTCGGTGGGAGTGATGACTTAAAAGTGCGAGGTACAGTGACGCCAGTTTTCAGACCGACAGGGACAATTACCGTTCGCAGTCGGGCTGGGTCTTTACCCTCAATGGAGGAGCAGTAACTTGGAAGAGTTCCAAGCAGGAAACTGTAGCTGATTCAACGTGCAAATCAGAGTACATTGCAGCAAGCGAAGCGTTAAAGGATGCAATATGGTTGAAGAACTTCATTGGAGACCTTGGAGTTGTGCCAGTCATAAAGGAGCCCATGGAGATTTTCTGTGATAATGAAGGAGCGGTTGCCTTAACCAAGGAACCAAGAGATCACGGTAGATCTCGACATATCGACAGAAAATATCACTTTATTAGACATCGGGTGGAAGAAGGACTCCTCATTGTGAAGAGGGTATCGTCAGAAGATAACCCATCAGATCCACTTACGAAGGGACTGAGCAGGGTTAAGCACTTGCAGCACGCTAGGAGCATTGGGCTGAAGGACGATATTAGTTTAGATTAGATAGTTTGGAAACGTGTAATAGATAAGTTGTTATTAACATTCGATGATTAAATAAAATAGTATTATTTATTAGTAAAGTTACTATCTTATGTTAATCATTTACCAATTGTTTCAATTTTGCATGTTTTGACTTCCTGAATAATTAAGTTATTTGAATTATTCGAACGGTCCACAGTCGTTCATATGTTGGAAGTAGATATGAATGAAGACTGTCATGAATAGGTGTGTAGATTGTCTAAAGTGTATTAGACATAGCAAATGTTTGCTACAACATTCATGAGTGCTTATGAACTTGATTTGAGCATTGGAATAAACCCACACTTGCTGGAATCACATCATGGAATTTATCACGAGTGATCGCAAGATGGTAATATCATATGGTCTTAAAACCTAGATATATGGTTTATTGTTTGTTAATTGGTTGTGCATTGATAATGCATAAACGCATCAGTAACTTGATGTTACAAAACGCATTGTTGTGTATGATTTGATTAATGGATATTAAATGCATATAAGTCGAAGTTTATCTGTTCCTTTTATCCTAAGAGGGTAAAAGCGATATCAGGGCCCCTCGATGATTTGATTTGACTTATGTGATGGGCCCAGTCAGGACTGAATTGATGTGTTCAATTAAGTTCTATGTCAAATGAATCTGAGATCGAGAAACCAATTGCTGGACAATAAGTATGACAATGTTCCATGTGATTGTCCGCACGATATCTAGAACAGAGGATTATACGATCCCTTATTTGAAGGACAGGTTACTGATAAAATCAGAGTTTGACAGCGTCTTTGAGAGCTACGATTGCTAATCAGATTGTGCTTGCATTTATAGTTACTGGACTTATCCAAGTGGGAGACTGTTGGATTAGTGTCTAAGCTTGTAACTATATTTGGTAAGTACTTGACCCGGTTGTGCATGGTCCTTTTGGGTTGCCTTCACCATAGCAACTTGACAGGGTGACTTATAGAGAGAGAAGAGATTATTATATAAATATATTATGAGAATAATATATTAAAGGAATAATAATATTATTTAATTAATATTAGTCATAAATTAATTAGGAATTCATTTGGTGACTAAAAGTGGTTAATTCAATAAAAGGGCTTAAACTGTCAAATGTGTGATAGTTGAGTTTTGGGCTATGAATCCTTGTAGATCTTAGGGTGGCCGAATTTAGGGTTAAGATATCCTTGAATTCGTCCAAGCCTCATATCTAGAAGGATCTTTGGATTGCTTAGGGCCTAAGTTATTCAATTAGGGTTAAGGATGTAACCCTAGTAGCTCATAGTATAAATAGACCCTATGGGTGAGGGAAATCGACCACCTGGTTGCATTGGTAACCCTAGAGCTGATTTCTACACCTCTCCTCTCTCTCCAAATCATCCTCTTGCTAGTTGGTGTTTGTAAGCCATTAGAGGAGTGACAATTGTGACTCTAAGCTCCAAGAACAAGAAGATTCAAGCAAGCAACTTAAGGTATTCTTCTAGATCTGATTTCATATGTTATGATTCAATTGTTTACACTAGATCTAGCATTGTAAGCCTTGGATACATTGCATGTTCATTTAGAGAAACCTAGATCCAAGCATTAGGGTTTGCATGTGCACATAGAAAAGTTCTTATGGCTCAAACCATCAGTGGTATCAGAGCTTAGATTGATTTCTATTAAATTGATGCTTTAATTGATTGTTTTTACATGAAAAAATCATTTTTTTGTGCCCCTGACTGACAGACTCGGCGAGTCCCATTATGGACTCGGCGAGTAGGATGAACTCGGCGAGTCCATAATGGGACTCGGCGAGTCCGAGCGTCAGTCAGAGCAGATTTCGGGATTTCTTGATGTTTTGCTTGAGGATACTTGCCTTAATTGTTTTGGGTCATTAAATTCCAGAATTTTATCATATATTTGAGTATATCTTTGACCAAACAAAAGATAATTACCATTTGATTGAATAATAATTTCCTTATATGATAATAATTGATTATTTGAATTTAAATTGGTAAATTATCTTGCAAGTAATATTGACTAGGTCAAATTTAGATAATCATTAAATTAATTAGTTGATTTATATTATTTGCTATTTGATCCTCTATGTTTTGAAAAGTTGAAAACTTGTCCTCAAGTTTTGAAATTTAAGTTTTGTAATTAAAAGTTTAATTTGAACTAATTAAATTTCAAACCTTAGAATTTTACAAGTTTTAAAATTCAACCCTATACTTATAATATTATAAGATTAATATATATATATATATATATATATATATATATATATATATATATATATATATATATATATATATATATATATATAACTTAAATGCTAGTCTTACCGTTAGTAGGCCTCATTCACGAAGCCAATCTATAAGGGGGGTATAAGGTTATGGCCTATAAAATGGCCGTTTCATGGGTGTCCATTCTCACCCACCGCTTCCTTGATTGGTGGAGGGTCGTTAGCCGAACTGGTAGGATCGGGCAAACCATTCCTCATTAAAAGTATAATGAATGTATATTAAGTATGTAAGGTCCTAATAAGGATCTTTACCAGTAGTCAAGCAACAAACAATCACAAATAGAAGAATAAGATGAAAAGAAATCGAGCTTGCACACGTTTATATTCAGAAAAACGTCAGGTACAACTCGATGGGACTCTCTGTAAACGCAATGGCATCAACAACCACACAAAGACCTACACCTCCACTATTTATACTGAATTGGACTGCAAACGGGGTTTACGATCGTAAACAGGGTTTACGGTCGTAAACATGTTTACGGTCGTAAACTCTGTTTACGGTCGTAAACACACTTACTGATCTAAAACACATAAACAACTCAATAACTGTGACTCATACTGAACAAAATACAATGAAAGCCTAGACCAAACTATTTACTGGACCCTTCAATCTCCCCCTTGGTTTGGTGCTAGCTTGGACTCAGCTTTTGTCGACCACCAGCACATCGGATTTTACCAAAGCTCCGTTCCACATCTCCTTCTCGATAATTTCGGCCACCATCGAAGTGTACTCCTTTGCAACGGGCTCAAAAATGTCTTCAGCCACCTTGATCTGATGAATAGAGAGCTGATGAATGTTCCACTTACCAAATTGAAGCAAATCCCTCTTGTCATACAAGCGGATACAATCGTCTTTAAGCTTGATGACAGCAGCAGCAGCAGATTCATCAAACACCCAGTATTGCATGGATACGAGAGATCCATCTGGATAATTTTGAAGAACGGGAACCTGCTTTACTTGAGCAGTAGCGGGCCACATCACTGATCGAAGTGGCTGACTTGTTTTGGGATCAATGACGCTATGATAAATCTTGATAATAGACTCTGCAGTCTTCATTGAAGGGAAACCCTTAGCTACTTGATCTTCCAAAAATGATTTGAACTGAGTTGCCCTGGGATTGTTTGATGGATTTGAGAAAGGAGCTTTAGACAGCTCCGTAAGATCAATCCTAGTAAAGGAATGAAAATAATGAGCTTCTTTGTATAATTCAGTATTGCCGCTCTTTCTTCTCACCATAAACATATTCATTGAGTCATGGAATCCCCACGAGATGATTCCTGACCTATCACCATAAACATCTCTGAAATGATGTTCGCCCAGATCCGTAACAGTGATCTTTTGTTGATCCCAGGGGGAATTATGTTCTGAGCTCCTTTTGAATAAAAGTTGACCCTTTTCAGCTGACTTGGCCAATTTAGCGCGTTTTAATGCCATTACACTTGGAGCCTGAGCCAGTTCTTTTTCAAAACGATCAACAATGGTGGTTGCTCTTTTAGGGTTAGGAACTATGGGAGCATCTTGGTTGGGAAGATAGATCTGCGGCTCGTCAACGGATGACTCGAATTCATCGCCAAATTTATCTTCCAGCTTCTTCTTCAAATCGTAGTAGCTGGCGGTCAGTAGGCCGAAATGCGTCTGAAGGTCAGTAATTTGCTTCGACTTCAGATCTTTGTCTTCGATAAGTTCGGCCACTTGAATATTGAGCTTTGTATTCTCAGTCTGAAGGTCTGCGACCTTGATATCAAGCTCAATATTTCTCTGATCCAGATCAACATTTTTCTGATTAAGAGCATCGATCTCTTTCTGGAGTCCAAGAAGTGAAGGATTCTCTTCTCCTGAGCTGCCACCCCCAATAGAAATTCCTTTGCCATGTGAGGGAGGCGTTGTGAGTTGTTCTCTGGCCAAAAACCTGGCTAACCTAACCGAGGCAGCATCATGCTCTGGCCTGGGAGGAGAGAAATCCATGGGGAATGAAGATCCACCAGCTTCATAGAAGGTACTAGGACCTTCATTGATAGGTTCAGATGAGAGTATAACTGGAGTTGTTGTTGGTTGAGCTGTAAAACTTTGAAGTGCACTAGAATCAGTAAATCCATGTCTAGGGTCGAGTCTTCGCCTTTTACTTGAAGGAGGAGAGGCTAGGGTGGCTGGGTGATCACTTTCCAACGGCGCAGAAGTAGGTAAAACAACATCAAGGGGAGGAATCCCTGACGCTGTCACCATAGGAATTGCTATTTCCGCCGATGGATTGGTAGGAGGAGGTGTGGCTTCGAGAACGTCTTCTTTTTCCCTTGTCTCTGTTGCTAGAGGAGCAACTTCATCGACATTGTCAAGCAATGTATTGAGGTTCATCCTGGTCATAAAATCTTCATTACTCCCAAAATTGAGAGGGATTTCATCGTTGTCGAATCCTGTGAGGTTGAGGTCTTCGTATAAATCAGTTTCCGTTCCAGACCCCTCATGGTAATCTCCTTGCACCGGAGTAGATGTCAATTCGTGTTCCTCAGCTACTTGAGCATTAGCAGCTGGAGCTTCTTCTTCATCATGATCTGAGACTGTGATGACATCCTCAGAAACAACTCTCTCAGAGGAAGTGGGCTCTGAAGACATCTTGTCCGAAGTCCCATGAGACTCGGAAGATTCATTGATTTCAGCGAATTTTCCAAACTTCTCGAGAGGATGTAAGCCCTGGAAAATGACTTTGCCCTTTCGATTTTGCTTGATTAGACCAACCGTGTGTGGGCCTAGTGACTTTATATCCAGCTTGTCACCGTCTTTGATCATTTCCGGGAATTGGTTGTCGATGAACACCTGAATAAATCTCGGGTATAACAAGAATGCATCTCTGGTTCCCCGGGATATAGCATTTATGTTCACCAAAAACTCATCTAGAATGAACTTCGAGAAGTTGAATTTTAAGCCAGCAGCCAATGAAACGATTGCCCCTGTGTTCCGAAGAGAGATTTCATCAGCTCCTGATCTCCTCCCCGATATGCAGCTCACGAACACGTGTGCCAAAAATCTCCAGTAGGGAGGCAAAAGCTTCTTCACCGTGGGAGGGTAGATGCCCTCATATCCCATCCTTCTGAGAATCCTTTGAACATCATCAATCCCAATTTCAGTAGGAAAATCGGGTTGATCATTGATCAACAATGTGTCTCTGATATATTGCTCGGTGATTACGATCTTGCATCCTTTGACCATAGCTTTAACAACAAATGCACCATTTTCTTTTGATATCTTGGCCGCCTGCCAGAACTCCCGGACAATGTTCTGATAAATAACGGGATTCACAGTGATAGCACAGGACAGACAACACTCTCTTAATCTGTAGATCATTGATTTGAATTCTCCATGAGCGACCGGAGGTTCATCCAACACAATCGCCAGGTTGTGCATGTCTGCAAACTTGAGATTCGCCATTGATATGCACTAAACAGGCCAAGTAAGAAAACAAAGTATTTAACAATTTAAAGCTTTAAGTTTTCTTAATTAACCTTAAAAATTAGTTTGATCACAAAAAATTTGAGTTTACGGTCAAAATTAGTCAACATTGAGTTTACGGTCAAAGTGGGTCAAACTGGGTTTACGGTCCAAACTGGTCAACTGACCGTAAACTGAGTTTACGGTTGTAAGCTCAGAGGAGTTTACGGTCGTAAAGCCAAAGTGAGTTTACGGTCGTAAGGCCAAAAAGGGTTTACGGTCGTAAGGCCAAATTGAGTTTACGGTTCTTGAATCTCCCAAAACCGTAAACCCTCCCAGAATGCCGACTAACACTAAAACCCAGATTACTCCTCCAGTTTTGATCAATTCGATGAACAAGTAGCATATCCCCAGTCGATTTTAGCATACCTTCGAAGTAGACTAGTTGATTTCGCAAAAACTCACAGAAATTTTTTCGAGGAGAGAGAGTAGAGAGAGAAAGGAGGCTTGCGGCTGTAAACAGGGAGAGGTAGAAGAGGGAAGGATTTACGGTAGTAAGCTTTTCCTTATATACTCCCTTAACTTTTACCTGTCTCCCACATAGTGTAAGGCCCAGTCCAAATTCCAATTAAATTTTTCAAAAATAAACCTTTTGAGGATATTAAAATAAAAGTAAAATTAAAATTAAACTAAAAATAAAAAAAATAAACTAATTTCTAAAATTTAAGAATTAAAATGTTTAAAAATTAAAATTTTGACAATTATTAAAAATAAAATAAAAATAAAATAAAATAAAAATAAGAATAAACACAGACAAGAATTTATCTTAGAATTCACTGAAAATTTTTCTTGTGATACTGGGATCAAAGTTGTTGGACAGCCTTAATCCACTTGTCGGTACCTTTCATCTTCACATCTTTGTCTGGTCGATCGCCGGTATTGTGGTCCACTTAAACACGAAAAATTGTGACAGATTTAGGACATACTATTAGTTGCAAGACAGGGTGATCCTAAGTTCCTAGATACTATATCTGATCCTAAGTTCCTAGATACTATATCTTAAGGACCATTCAGCTGACGACGATCAAAGATATTGTTGTCCACCTAAATTGATCAGCGAGATCTACAGACAATCTGTAAGTGTTCAGTTTTAGTTGTATCAGAACGTGTTTCCCGCTTCCTGATATGCTCAAGTAATCAAGGACTTCCAGAATACTCCTTACATCGGGTGAGCAGACAATTATTAAGAGAGAAGATAGATTTAGAATGCATATGCTATACACCTAGGTCGGATCTCTTCCAATCTCGCAGAGGGTGAAACATATGACTAACTGAAGTTTTAGAGGGATTGAGAAGTAGAATGGTGCATATACTGTGTACCAGGTCAGATTGTGAGTCACGCAAAGGAGACAGTATATGACTAACAGATAGAAAGAATTGCATAGATAGAGGATGCAGAGAAATAGAGTTGCATATGTTACATTCCAGGTCGGATCTTTCGATCACGCAGATGAGGCAACATATGACTAACAGATAGAAAGAAAGAATATAACCTTCTACAGACCTAATTTATCGGAATTCACCAGTCGCTCCATCAATACCGGAATTAAGGACAAAATCCGCACATCGAGGAAAAGTTAATCCACGGTTCCAAGTACAAGTTCTTTAATGTGACCAGTAGATTCCCATATATATCTCCCTGCTCAATCTATCCGAGCGTCGTATTGTCAGGCTAAACGGATTTAACTAGGTCAAGATTTGTCAAGTCTAAGAATTTCTTAAGTTCAACTCTGCCTAGTCAAGTCCATTTAAAATCTTTCGTGCCTACCGGCGCATCAAACCAGAGCATAGACCCTTCAACTTTGGGTACGTTACGCAGACTCAGATTTCCTGTTATTACTTGATAATATCACTTCCCAGTACTATATCAACAAGCAAAACTGTAAACGACAATATTTTTGATTTTTCTGAATTTTTAATGTTTTTGGATTTTTGAATGTTTTCTGAAAAAAATAAAACAGAAATAACACTATGTTTGGAATTTTTAATTTTCTAATTTTTTTGTTTGGTTTTTGTTTATTTCTCCCCTTAAATTTGTGCATGGGAGAGAATGAAATGACTGAAATGCGCAAATTTAATCTAAGCCTAAAAAAAATTTAATCCTCAAAACGAATCATTTTCAAAAATCCCACAAGCACATCGAATCGAGCTTTGTTAAAAGGCTTGGTGAACAGATCCGCCACATTATTAGCAGTGGGAACCTGTTCTAGCCGGATGAGCGAGCGCTCATAACAATCTCTGATAAAATGAATTTTGATATCAATGTGCTTGGTTTTGGAATGTTGGACCGGATTCTTAGTGATTTGGATTGCAGCCTCATTATCACAGTGAATTGGGGTTTCTAGATAATTCAAACCATAGTCCAACAGCTGATGTTGGATCCATATAACTTGAGAACAGCAGGCAGATGCAGCAACGTATTCCGCTTCAGCTGTTGAGGTAGAGACGGTATGTTGTTTCTTGCACTGCCACGATACCAGCCTATCACCAAGGAATTGGCACCCTCCTGATGTTGATTTCCTGTCAAGCTCACAGCCTCCATAATTACTGTCAGCAAAAGCATATAAATCAAATTCAGAATTCTTCGGATACCAAAGACCCAATTTTGGGCTGCCTTTGATATACCGAAAAATTCTTTTGACAGCAATAAGATGTGAAAGTTTAGGATTAGCCTGATAGCGAGTGCATTGACAAACTGCAAACATGATGTCGGGACGACTTGCAGTAAGATACATCAACGATCCGATCATCGATCTATAGTGAGTTCGATCTACGGATTCACCATCAATATCTGGATTCAGCAGGGGTCTTTCAGCCATTGGTGTCGATGCAGGTTTTGCGTCTTCAAACCCGAACTTCTCAAGAATATCCTCCACATACTTAGCTTAATGTAGCAGGATTCCGTTTGAATTTTGTTTGACCTGAAGCCCCAGAAACATGGTCATTTCACCCAGTGAACTCATCTCAAACCGCTTCTTCATCACGCCTTCGAATTCTTTGCAAAGCTGTGGACTGGTAGACCCGAAGATAATATCGTCAACGTAGATCTGAACTAGTATCTGATCATTACCAACATGCTTGATGAATAAAGTTTGATCAATTGTGCCGCGAGAGTATCCATGCTTGAGCAAGTGCTTTGTTAGAGTCGCATACCATGCTCGAGGAGCTTGATGTAACCCATACAATGCCTTGTCCAACTTGTAGACACGATTAGGAAACTTTGAGTTAACAAACCCAGGGGGTTGATCAACATAAATTTCTTCCTTCACCTTGCCATACAAGAAGTCAGTCTTGACATCCATTTGGTAGACCGTGAAGTTCATGTAGGAGGCATACGCGAGAAAGATACGAATGGCTTCCAACCGAGCAACTGGCGCATAAACCTCAGTATAGTCAATACCCTCAACTTGTCGAAACCCGTGAACCACCAACCTTGCTTTATTGCGCACTATTATACAAGAATCGTCTTGCTTGTTACGATAGACCCAACGCGTGTCGAGAGACCTTTTGCCCTTTGGTAACTCAACCAACTTCCAAACCCCGAGCTTTTCAAACTGATTTAGCTCTTCATGCATCGCATCTACCCAGCTGGGCTCATTCAAAGCCATTTCAACGTTTTTGGGCTCTATTTGAGATATAAAGCAAGAATAGAGACATGCATTGACATCTCCACTCTGACTTCTGGTTTTAACTCCGTCACCCAGCTGGCCAATGACGTTATCGATTGGATGATCGCGTTGAATTCTTGAAGGAATGTCTTGGCTGATATCATTGAGTGAAAAAGGAAGAGTGTGGATGTTGAAATCTCCATCATTTGCTGGTTGATCCATATGTGATGAATCTGCTACAAACTCATTTGCAATTTCTTCAGGAAAGAGTAGTTCCATAAAAGTTGAAGTGGTAGCGGAAGCATCTCTAGACATGAACTCTCTTTCAATAGGGGTAAGAGGTGTAGCATCAGCATCAGGAGTTCTATCTTGAACTTTAGACTCTGGACTAGTAGGTTGATCAGATGACTCCCCCTCAGGTGGAGCAGAAGGCTCCCCTTCAGATGGAGCAGAGGACTCCCCCTCAACCGTTGGAGGTCTGTAGACAACTTTTTCGTCTTCGTCTTCGTCAGGAACAATCTTCGAACCAGAAGATGATCCATTTGAGCCATCTGAAGACACATTTAAGGATTTGAAAAGCGATGTGTAATCAAATAGCCAGTCAGGACCCACTCGAGCGTCTGTTTCATTCTCCTCCAACCAGCGCACATCATAGGATTCGACAATCTGCTTAGTCTTTTTGTTGTAAACCCTATAAGCGGTGCGCGCAGCATACCCTACAAAGTAACAATCATCGGCTTTGGCATTGAATTTAGGGTTGGACTCCAAGTGAAGAAGGGTGCAAGGGCAGCCAAATACACGGAAATGGCTAACTGAAGGCTTGTGTCCATAGAGAATCTCGTACGGTGTCTTCATCTGAGCTTTGTTGATTAGAACACGATTCTGCACGTAGCAAGCAGTGTTAATCGCCTCGGCCCAAAAGAAAACAGGTATTTTGGAATCACAAAGCATTGTCCTTGAAGCATCTTTTAAAGTTTTGTTTCTCCTTTCAGCAACACCGTTTTGTTGAGGCGTGTGAGTAGAGCTGTATTGATGCACAATCCCCTTTTCTATGCAAAAGTGGTCAAGAACGGCATTCTTGAACTCAGTTCCATTGTCAGTACGAAGCGCCTTCACCTGGTTGTTGGTTTTTTTCTCAATCATCACCACGAACTTCTTTATCAGATCAGCAACCCCCGCTTTGTTGGAAAGGAAGAAGACCCACATGAACCGAGAGAAATCATCGATTACAACAAGACAGTACGAGCTTTTGTTGATGCTCAGGACGTTGACCGGACCAAATAAGTCCATATGTAATAATTGGAGCACCTGACGGATTGAGTTGACTTGCTTAGGTAGGTGTGGTTTTCTATGATGTTTTCCTTGGGCACAGGACACACACTTCTCAAATGTAATGAAGTCTCTGACAGGTAAGCCTCATACCATCTCATTCTTGGCAAGGCGATTCAGGTTTTTCGCGTTAGCATGGCCGAGCCGTCGGTGCCACAACATTGCGTTTTGTTCGGAGACTTTTGAGAATAGGCAAGTGACTTGTTCAGGTAGGTTACTGTTCATGTCAATAATGTAAGCATTCCCATCCCGCTTAGATTTGACGAGAATCCACTCTTCCGGGATGACAATGCATGGCTTGAGAATCATACATTCTTTATCGGTAAAATGGGTAGAATAGCCTTTGTCGCAGATTTGGGAAACACTCAACAAGCTGTGCTTTAACTCGGGAGCGAAGTTGACATTCTCAAAGCTTAGCACTCCATTTGTAACAGTTCCTCTTTGTGTGATCTTGCCACCATCTCTGCCCGCGAAGGAAACATACCCCCCATTAAAAGATTAAATTTTGCTCAATTGGGAGATGTCTCCTGTCATATGCCGGGAGCAGCCGCTGTCGACGTACCAAGGACGGACGACATTCCTCCGCAACTGTCCCTGTAAAATGAGCGAGATCATTTAGATTTGGGAACCTAGGTCATTACTGTCCTGGGTTTCCTTTTCGCTTTCTCTGATTTATCCTTTAATGTTTTCAAATTAGAATCCTCATTCCTAATCACTTCAGAGGATGGTAATGATGGATTGGAAATTGATTTGGGCATCCAATGATATTTATGTTTTAAAACATTCTCAGGTGGTTTTGAAATAGGTTTCTTATGAGTTTGAAATGAGCCTCTGGATGTTCTACCAGAAGTGGTTGAAGATCCAGAATTGCCTTTTGACGAAACCGATCTTGGCGGAGCCTTGTTCGGTTTTGGCAAACTATTTGGAGATTTGTTATTAAAAACCTTTTTATTCTTTTGAAAAATAGCCCTTTTTCTGCTTTGATCATCTTCCCAATCATCATTTCGAGAACGAGCTCTTGAGGATTTTCTAATTAAAGACCTTCCTCGAGATTCGTTCTCTCCTCTTGGTGACATATAGTTTACAAAGATCCTATTTTGACAATTCCTAGCTATATGACCACCAACGCCACAATTAAAACAAATATGTTTATTATTTGAACTTGTACTACATTTCTCAGATTTGTTTTCTTGACAGACACTCTTACTCTTCTCAGAAGAACATGCATGAGAAATAGGTTGTGAGATAAGTGAGGGTGTCTCAGATGATGTGACTTGTGGAATTGATGGTTTTTCATGAGAATCACAAGCATCAGAATTACCAAACAGTTCATCAAACATATCAAAGAAATTAAATTCAACAGTAGCAGAAGTAGAAACATCACACAAAACATTATCAGTCTTAACATCAGAATCACAAACAGAAATAGAAATATCAGAATTAGGAACAGAAACAGAAACAGAAACACCAACTACATGCTTCACCTGATCTAAGGGTTGATCTGCAGAGGAAGTAGAAGCGTCAGTACTTTCAACATTTATAAATCCTCCTGAAACGAAACTAGATGGCTTGCCATAAACCATGAAAGATTCATTGGCAATCTCATCTTTGGATAGGGGTTGATACTGATATGTATGATTATAAGGAGGAGGTACACTATCATATCCTAAGCCCTTTTGTTGGTTTCGTTTGAATTGCATGCAGTGATCAATCATGTTGGCAACTACCTCGCTTGATCCATCAAATTTTCTAAAATCAAAATTTGCAGTTTCAAATTGTCTTTTTAATGTATCAAGCTCGGTAATTAACTCATCATTTTGTCTTTTAACATAATCATACAGTTCACATTTCTCACTGTATTCTGCCTGAATTCTTCTAAAATCTTTTATTTTAGTTTCTAACTGGGCCTTAAGAGGCTTTTGTCCTTTCCTAAGTTGGTAGCCCTCATATCTAAGGTCCTCTACTTCTCTATGTAATAACTGAATTTCATCATGAAGAAGTTTAACATATTCATTACATGCATGTGAACAAGATGATAGATTTACCTCGCTTTTCTTGGGCTCGGAAGAAGTAGACACCATTAGAGCAAGCTGCAGCTCCATCATCTCTGCTTCAGGATCAGCTGCATCATTCTTCAAGGAAGCATCATAAATCTGAGCTAGGTGAGCATTTTCTGGCCCTGACATATTCAAAGCCTGAATCTGGTCCTCCCAGTCAAAAGACTGAGCGACCATAGCAGTTTCACCATTGGCCGCATCACCTGCACAGTTGTTTCCCACTGCAACCATCGTCATTTTGTTGTTCTTCCTACGATCAGGCTTTGGACAATCACGAGCAAAATGACCCGGCTCGTGGCAGTTGAAACAACGCATCATGCCCTTGTTGAAACCCACCTTCTTATCTGCATTCATGCCCCAGTTGCTCTTCCCCGTCTTCTTAGCAAACTGCTTGGCCCTGAAAACAGCCATAGCAATCTGCCATGTGATGTCCATCTCTTCCACGTTCTCAGGATGAATCTGATCCAGGTCAGCAAATGATAGCTAAGGTGGAAGCTCTCCAGCTACAAAAGCATTGTAGCAGTTAACCAGCCCAGTAGCTAGAGCCAGATTTTCATCAGTATCCTTTGTGTTTGAAGAAGATGCTACAACTGGCACATTTGGATGGGGAACAGCTTGTGGAGTGACAAATGACTGATTTTGTGAATGAGGGATGGATGATGCAGTAGCAAGAGTCTGAATTTGAGGTTGTTGAGCAGCAAAAGCTTGACCTGAGGAAGACATGATTGATGAGAGAGCATTGTTGGATGAGATTCCAAGATTTGCAGTAGAGTACGAGTTCACATGGTTTATCTCTCTCTGCTTGTCATCAATATCACAAGCTTTTATGATCGCCATGATTTCAGCAAGAGTGAGGCGATTTAAATCCTTGGTCGTCTTGATTACAGCAACATTCATGTCCCATGATCTAGGAAGAGCATTCAGAAGTTTCTTGTTAATCTCTGACTTGGTCAGAAAAATCCCAGATATGCTCATGTCAGTGGTGAGAGTTGTGAACCGTTGCAGCTGAGCCTCAAGAGTCTCTCCTGGAATGTAGTTGAACATATTGAACTTTTGTCTCAACATGTCCTGGCGACTCGCTTTCATATCTTCATTGCCCTCATATACCTCAATTAGGGCTTCCCACAAATCCTTAGCTGAAGTGTATTCTCTAAAATCTTGAGCAATATCAGGAGATAATGCCATGGTTAAAGTGGCTAAAGCCCTTTCCTGCTCTTCAACTTTCTCAAACTCCTCATCAGTGTAGTTCTTAACAGCCTTGTCAATTACCTGTCCTCCAACTGTAACAGTGATTCTGACAGTTCCTCTAAGAATGCTTCTCCAGACTTTGAAATCCTTCATTTTAATATATTTTTCAATTCTATATTTCCATTCTGGAAAACCATCTGCAGACATAAATCTTGGAATACGCGTAGTGGTGCCCATGACTGTGTCCAGTTCGTGAAAATGATTTTGACTTTGAGATTCCATTTGAAATTGAAGCAAATTAAAGTCACAAAGTGTTTACGGTTGATGATGTTTACGACCGTAAACTGAGTTTACGGTTGAAGGGTTTACGACCGTAAACTTGGTTTACAGTTAGGACGATTACGACCGTAAACTGTGTTTACGGTTGAGCAGTTTACGGTTTATGTGATTACAGTTTATGTGATTATGGTTTATGTGTTTACGGTTAATGAAACTTGATTTACGGTTTTTGAAGATTCAAAGTTTACGGTTCTTCAAGATCTAGATTTTACAACTGTAAATAGGGTTTACGGTTGGCAACAAACTCCCAGAAAGCCTTCAGAAACACGTTTTTGCAGAAGATTCAATTCCCTTAACCACAAAAACACTAAAACCAGGCTCGAACAATAAGAATATCGGATTAAACAGCCCAAAAATCGATTGAATGAAGCTTTAACACCGGTTTCTGCTCTGATACCAATTGTAAGGTCCTAATAAGGATCTTTACCAGTAGTCAAGCAACAAACAATCACGAATAGAAGAATAAGATGAAAAGAAATCGAGCTTGCACACGTTTATATTCAGAAAAACGTCAGGTACAACTCGATGGGACTCTCTGTAAACGCAATGGCATCAACAACCACATAAAGACCTACACCTCCACTATTTATACTGAATTGGACCGCAAACGGGGTTTACGACCGTAAACAGGGTTTACGGTCGTAAACATGTTTACGGCCGTAAACTCTGTTTACGGTCGTAAACACACTTACTGATCTAAAACACATAAACAACTCAATAACTGTGTTACAGACTCATACTGAACAAAATACAATGAAAGCCTAGACCAAACCATTTACTGGACCCTTCAAAGTAACTAAATGTTTTTACAAAATTCCCAATCTTAGTTACTTTAGGCAAAAGTGAATTGATGCAATTCCATGAAATTACACTTTGTACCATTGCTAAGACGTTAATGGAGCGCGTGTGGCTAACCGGCACATTAATTGGGTTCTAAGCTGTCACACCCCGCTAAAGCGGAAACGCAAGGTATGACAGCGACAAAGGTTTCATTGCAAAAGATAAAGATACATCACCATAGCAATATTTAAAAGTTTACAACCCATAGCTTAAACAAAACAAAGTACAAGTTTTTCCAAAATGACATTGTTCAAAATATAACTTCATAAAATAACTTCCACACGATGCAGCATGCTCTATGATGATGAATCTCTATATCCACTTACTAATTATTTCCTGAAAAAGCATGTAAAACGAGCGTCAACTATGAAAATAGTTGGTGAGTTCACAGGTTTATAAAATCAAGATTTGGTATAAGACTTTTCATAAATACAAGTACATTGCTTTAATGAGAACAAAGTTCATTGCTATAATGAGAAACAAAGTTGATTGCTAAAATTGATAAACGAGTTTATTGCCATAATAGATAACAAGTTTATTGCTATAATGTGTAACGAGTTTGTATGTGTATGAGCAAACAATGAGTCTCAACCAAACCTATGACTGAAACCCTATCAAGATCTATGCTTATCGTTCCATAGATGAATATGGTATCATGCACTCCAGGAATAGGGCGAGTGAGGAGTTGTCAATTCCTAATAGCGCTATCCATAATGACCATTGGCTCAAAGAGTTAATGGTTAGAGATAAGGGAAGGGCCTTAGTACGATAAGTTCTCATGTTCCGTGTTGCATAGACATACATAGAGAGACATAGCAATAAAATAGCAATCATGTTTGATACAAATCAATTTAAATACAACATTAAAATAATAGTTTTTCGGGACATGCTTTTCCACCCCAAAACATAAAAACTGAAAATAGGGGAGTGCGTGAATACTCACAACGTTTCGAGTAGGTACAAGTGGTACTTCGGAATGCACCAACGTCTTACTACCGGGATCCTACGACATCAAACACACACTAGTGAGTTTCCATGTCGAAATCTAATGCTAATATACTAAATTCTACATATAGTGAAATGCCAATTTATGTTTTTAATATTGGATTTTATATTAATTGGTTACACTTTTTCTGAAATGATGAAATTCTACAAGTCATGCGATAAATACAACTTTGGGATATTAATTTTCCAGATTTAGTAATATAAATTTAAGGGTGTTTCAACACATTTAAAGGTGTTTTAAATTCCTAAAAATGTAAGATATTATCAAATAGTTTCCAAAAATTGTCAAACCTTGTATTTTTCATTCTAAATACAATAGAGGTTTTCCAGAAAATTTTCCTTGAATTTTTGATATGGTTAACTATTTTCCAAATTTTTAAGCCTTCATAACAACATAAATTCACGAAAAATAGCATTCAAAGGATAAAAATTCTCAAACTTTTTATTTTACTGTTATTACACATTACTAAGCTGGGAAAAATATAAAAATGGATTTCCAAGCTGTTTAATTATATTTTACGATTTTTGAGCATTTATTCCAATAAATATTGAAATAAATAGAAAACAGTTTCCAAAATTACCCAAACTTTTTATTTAACTGTTATTATACATAACTAGGCTGGGAAAAATATAAAAGATGTTTTTCAGTGGGTATTTCTATTTTTCTTTGTTTTATCCCCTTAAATAACCATTAATTGAAGAATAAATAACAAACAGTTAAAATAAATTACCAAAAATTTTTGTAACATCATTTACAGTGTAAGTAATCTGAAAAAATGCCAAAAGTGGTTTTTATATTGTATAATCTGGTTTTGGGTATTTATGTGAATTTAAGTGTAATTAACTTTAGAAATTAAGAGAAAAATAGTTTGCAGTGGAGAAAAATCCTTAAACTTTTTATGTAACCTCCTACTGTAAAACATGATGTTCTGGTAAATTTTCATGAATTTTGGATAATCAGAACTATTTTTCCTATTTTTAAACCATTATAATTACCAAAAATTGGGAAAAATAGCAAAGCATGATGAAAAATGTTGAAATTATTTTTCTGAGTCATCCATCACAGGTGAGGTATGAGAAAATTGTTAGATAAAATTTTCACACTCTCTAAAGTGGTTTTGTGATTTATTATATCCTAACAAAAAGAAAATCGGAAATCATACCAAACAGCAACAAAAATTAATGAAATTTAGTGAGGGGTCATTATCCATCATAAGGGTCATTCATGAATTTGTTCCGGATTTATTGACCTCTGGAAGTATTTTATGTGATTTATGCCCTTGGTTTCTAGCAATAATTTTAATAAATCAAAGAAATAATAAAAGCTTTTGGTATTTTACAGATTATCAAATGCATGTGAGGGCTTTCAAAAGGAAAAATGTTCGAAATTTATTCAGAAGGGAAATAGGGGTATTGAACCCAAACAAGATAAGAAATGTTGCATGCAATGGTGCATGAGATGTAAATGTGGCTGAAGTTCATGAATTTGTGAAGCACATTCTGTGGGGTTTTAAGCCACGAAATTTCAGCCATCATTCACTGGATATGTTAAGTTTCTAAAGTATTTTTCCCCAGATTTATGGTTGGGTTTAAGGCCATTGATCATGCAAGGCAAAAATGGTGATCATAGAAAAAGAGCTGTTTGCGCAACCATTTTGTAAAAATTGCCAAAAATCGGATATTTAATATTTTACAGTAAGACCAGTTGGGTTTGAAAGTTAACTCATGGATCTATCCAATGCAAAAAGAATATCATGATTTGGTTAAGGAATTACCGAGATATGCTCGTTCAAAGCTGAATAAAGTAATCTAGCAGATTGCATGTTTGCTTTGAGTGCATCCTTCGGACATTTTGACAAGAACATCATGCATGCCTTTGATAAGGTCCGATTTCTAGCACATGCATGGAGTGAATGAGCATACAAGATGTACTAGAAATGGTTTAAATGCTTTTGACCATGCAAGAACACAAAAGAAATGGAGAAGAAGATGTAATACTTGTTTTTGAAGTCACATGAACATATGTGCATCATTTTCACTCTTTGCATGGGTTTGATCCCGGATTTTCACCATTTCAAACACATGCATTGTGTTATGGTGAGAATCTACAAAACACAAGGGAAAAATAAAGATTTCTAGCCATGGAAAGGCATAGAATCCGAAAAGAAGAGAAAACTAAGAAGAAGAGGTAGTAGAATCATGAAATTATGGAAGAAGATGTTGTTGTTTACCTTGGTTTTGATCTTGAGGGAAGTAAGAACACATTCAAAGTCTTCAAAATCTCGAAATTTGGCAGAGAAATGAGAGAAATTTCGTGAGTTAGAGAGAGAGAGGAAGAGAGTTTGTGTGTTAGGAGGGTGGAGTGTGAGAGAGTGAAGAGAGAAGAGGTAGAGTGAAGGTTTAAGTCTAATGATTGAGTTTTGGGAAGAGAGAGTGCATGGGGAGGGGAGAATGGCAGGCTCTATCATGCATTAGGCCTCCTCTCTCCTAATTTCAAATTTTATAAAATTCCCTCCAATAATTTTATAAAAACCCTAATTTTTATAAAAATATTTATTAAGCAATTCTTGATTTATTTGTAAAAATCTTGTTTTTAACTAATAAATTATGATTATTGCATGATAATTTAATTTCTATTTCAATGATTATAATCCATAATTTGATTAATAAAAATTTGATATTAGAAAGTTTATAGCCAAATTTTATAAAGTTTTTAAGCTTTATGATTTATAAATTTGGATTTTTAGCTCTCTTAGGGTTTTTGGAATATTGTTTGATATTCATCATCATAATGAAGTATAATTAGAATATTTTAATTTATTTTTAGGGTTTTATACCCTTTTTCAATTATAACAAAGCTTGAAAGTTTCATTCAAATTATAGCATTGGCATTTCCTATTGTAGTTAAGCAGCTTACTAGAATCGTAAGTGTCAAGTATATTAGTCCTAGGTCTTAGATGGATCCTAGTTTATGTAAGATTTTGACTTAATTTATACTACTAGGTCATGGCATGATGTGCATGAATGGTTATTATAAAGATGCATGAGTCCGAGAATGACCTGAATTGACAGTTGTCACATAAGCAAAGGTGGCAAAGGGTGACTCATTGTTTGTTATAGTTCGATGGAGCGTGTGTGGTTAACCATCACATCGAATAGGTAACTGTAACAATAAGGGCACTATGTACATTTGCATGGTTATTCACACCCACTTTGTGATCCTCGGCATCCCAGTCACAAACGAGAGGGGCATATCGAGATTTAAACATGTCATTGAAAAGTTCAATGTATCTCAAAAGATCTAGGAGTCTTCAATATATCTCAAAAGATCTAGGAGTCTTCAATACGACATCCCTCTTCTAATTTGTGAATAATGTTGTTGGTTCCTAGCCCTAATTTTTCATTTGGGTGATTAATTTGGGAAATTCATTTCTAATCAACTTTGTTCTTTTTCCTTTTCAGATGTCGAACGCAAACAACAACGCTTCTAGGTCAAACTCCTCTGGTTCATTCTCACTCATGAACTTGTGTGGGAAAGTGATCTTCGATGGGACCAATTTCAGTAATTGGATCCGCAACATTCGCATGGTCACTCGCTACGAGGACAAAGAGTATGTCCTCGTCGAGAAGCTTAAGGAGATTGATATTGAAACTGCTAATGCCGATGAGATCGCGGCCTACGAGGCCCACGAGCGTGATGCCACGAAAGTCCATTGCATCATGCCCGCGACTATGTCTGCTGAACTCCAAAAGTCCTCTGAGGACAAGTACCCCTATGAGATGCTTCAGGATCTGCTGGAACGCTATCACCAGAGCGCTAGGCAAGAGAGGTATGAGATCATCACTTCGATGATCACTACCAAAATGGGTAATGGAGAGTCCCTTACTGCCCATCTGTAAAAGATGCAGAGATATGTTGATCGCCTGCTGAAGTTAAATGTGAACTTCGATGAAGAGCTAGCAATCGACATTATCCTTCACTCATTGCCTTCCTGCTATAGCCATTTCCGCATGACCTACCATATGAATAAGGAGGAGGTCTCCTTGAGCAAGCTTCAGGGCTTGTTGAGGACTGCTGAGAGCAACCTCAAGGATAACTCTGTTGCATCACCTCCCACTCCAGCTGCTGCCCCTGTCTTGGCAATAGGGCAAGGGAAGGGTAAGAAGAGGAAGGCCTCCTCAAGGGGCCACCACAAGGGAAAGTCTCAAGATGGCACCTCTTCTAGTGGAATCAAAGTTGGTTCTGCCAAACCCAACTCAAACCCCAAGGAGGCAGAGTGCCACCACTGCCACAAGATAGGGCATTGGAAGAGAAGCTGCCCAGAATATCTGCAGGCCATCAAGGATGGAAAGATCAAGCCATCTTTCGCAGGTATTTACACAATTAAATCTAATAGTTTATCACATGCTACTTCTTGGGTTCTTGATACAGGATGTGGTTTTCACATATGTTCTGATTTGCAGGGACTAAAAGGAAATAGGGATGTGGAGCGTGGAAGGATGAATCTGATCATGGGAAACAGAAGATCGTCGCGTGTGACCAAGATTGGAGTTTATTCCTTAGTGCTTAGTAATGGTTTAGATTTAAATTTGAATAATTGTTGCTATTCTCCAGATATGGCTAGAAACATCATTTCATTTCATGGTTTATATAAACAAGGTTTTAGATAATGAAAAGGGTTCTATTTATGCTTATTTTAATAATGTTTTATATTTTGAAGCATTGCCTTGTAATGGAATATATGAAACTGTGATGGTTGTAGACAATTTAGGAAATGATGTGTTGTGTGTGGATTATTCCAATAGTATGGATAAAGCATGCTTGTGGCATTGTCGTATGGGACATGTCAACAAGAAACGCATAGCCCAACTCCAAAAGGATAGAGTGTTGGAGTCATTCGACTTTAGGGACGATGACGTGTACGAGTCTTGTTTACTTGGAAAGATCACCAAGTCACCCTTCACTGGCACTTGTGCAAGGGGTGAGGGTTTATTGGATCTCATACATACAGATGTATGTGGACCCTTTAGATCCACCACGAGGGATGCGAATCGCTTCTATGTGACTTTCACAGATGATTATAGCAGATATGGGTATATCTACTTAATCAAGCACAAGTCAGAAACCTTTGAAAAGTTCAAAGAGTTTAAACAAGAAGTGGAGAATCAGTTGGGCAGGAAAATCAAGATGCTTCGATCTGATCGAGGTGGAGAGTACCTAAGTCTTGAGTTCCACGACTACCTCAAGGAATGTGGAATAGTTTCACAATTGACTCCACCTAGGACACCACAATTAAATGGTGTAGCTGAGAGGCGTAATCGAACCTTGCTAGACATGGTTCGTTCCATGATGAGTCGTGCTTCACTACCTATCTCATTCTGGGGGTATGCCTTAGAGACTGCCGCCCATATCCTTAACTTAGTACCCACAAAGAAGGTTGCCAAAACACCTCACGAGATGTGGATAGGGAAGGCTCCCTCGTTGGCACATATCAAGGTTTGGGGTTGCGAGGATTTCGTAAGACGAGATACTCACGACAAGCTCGAACCTCGTAGTGAGCGATGTATTTTCATCGGCTACCCACAGAAATCCTTTGGATATCTCTTCTACAGACCGAGTGACGATGTAGTCTTCGTTGCGAGGAGAGGGGTTTTCCTAGAGCGAGAACTCATAAGCCAAGGACACAGTGGGAGGCAGATCGATCTTGAAGAGCTTCAAGAGTCGAGCGATGAAGGAACCTCTAACACTGGCACTCAACCCGAGGAGGAAACTCCAGTTGAACCGATTGACGAGTCCTTACCTCTTAGACGTTCCGAAAGAGTTAGTGTTCCACCCCAGTTTTATGGTTTTCATATTACTATGGAAGGGGATACGTTCATTAGTGATAGTACACTAGTGAATATGGACGAGCCTAACAGCTATAAGGAAGCCATGGCAGGCCCAGAGTCTGCGAAGTGGAAAGAGGCTATGGATAGCGAGATCCAATCCATATATGACAACCAAGTTTGGAATTTGGTTGACAATGTACCAGGTCGTAAGACGGTCGGGTGCAAGTGGATCTTCAAGAAGAAGACTGACGTGGATGGGAACGTTCACACTTATAAGGCGCGATTGGTTGCGAAGGGTTGCACACTTATAAGTGTTAATTTGATTTGGCGATTATTAAGTGGAGATCTTAATATATGATGGAGATTAGGGGTGAGCATGGTGCTGTTCGGTGCAATTTTAGGCTTAAACCGAACCGAAAAACTGTAACTTCGGTTTTTGAAATTTAGAAACCGCATGGTTCGGTTTTTTTACGGTTTCTTGCGGTTTGGTTTGTTTGCGGTTTTTTTCACCAATTGTTCTTGACCCAAAAAAACCGGCCAGTTCAATAAAAACCGAACCAAACCAATCAATAAAAACCGAACCAAACCAGTTAGGTCCAACCATCAAAAAATCGGATTTTATGAAGAAAAAAAAAACATTTTAGTTGCAAATGCCAAGTTCTACAAATGCTTATACAAGGCTTGGCGTGGCTAGGCTGGAGCAAATCTTGCAAGCTTTTCAACCCCATTACATAAAACATGAATAAAAGTCGCTTCTTCTTTAATAGAGAAAACAAACGTTGTAACTCTTTTTAACATTAGGCGATGTGGGATACAAGGCTTTCAAAGTTATTACCCTTTACTGTTATTTGCTCTTCTCATTTTGCTGAAAAATTTCACTGCTAATATTTAAAGAAATTATGGGCTGACAATTTAAAAGAACAAAAACCTATTATTTAATGATTGTTCCTTATAAAAGAAATAATACCAATAGAGTGCATATTGAGACAAATGGTTAATAAATCGAAAGATACATACAAATAAATTGTTAATGACTGTTATATATATATATATATATATATATATATATATATATATATATATATATATATATATATGTGTGTGTGTGTGTGTGTGTGTGTGTGTATGTGGTGTTGTTCGGTTTTTGCAAGACTAGAAACCGCACCGCACCAAAAATCTTCGGTTTTTGCCAAGTTAAAAACCGCACTATCGATTTTCATTTCGGTTTTGGTTTTTTGGTTTTGGTTTATGCGGATTTTTCGGTTTTTTCGGTTTTTTCGGTTTGCGGTTCGGTTTTTGCTCACCCCTAATGGAGATCAACATTTCAATTAGCCTATTACTGTGTTCTCCTTTTGCATGTTTGGAACCCACTTCCTGAGTATTAATTTACTCAAACGGCCACATTCGGTCATACTCGTGGAAGTAAGTAGTGATTCAAAACTGTCACGAGTATTGGTGGATTGTCCATAGCATAGAGATTGAGCTAACACTCAAGAGTACTTAATATAGATTTAAGTATTGGACCAACCTGAGCTTAGAGATTACTTCATGGATCCAGTCACGAGTAATTCTAAGACGATAATATCTTCTATTCTTCAAACCTAGTGTAACATCCTGATGTTGAGGTAATTTTAATTTTAACCCTGTGTATGAAGAAATATTTTATTTTGACCCTTGGGCTTGAGAAAGTTTGCAAGAATGGCCCATAGTGGCATTTTGGTGATTTTGGCCAGATGCCTAGTACGCTGGGCGTACGTTGTGTATGTTGGGCGTACTAGGGTGGACCTTAGTACGCCAAGCGTACACCGCGTACGCAGGGAGTACGTGAACAAACCCTAAATTTTAGGGTTTGGTCCATATATAAGCATCATTATTACCTCATTTCTCATTCCCTCATCAGCCTCCATCTGAGAAAACGTTCCTTTAGCTAACCCTAAGTGAGAAGAGTGCGTTTTGAGCTTATCTTTGTGTTTTGTGGTATTCTTGTAGAAGAAGAAGGTGATAGGAAGACCTTAGAGCTTGGAAGCAACTTATATATGAGATTCTCTCTTTGCTAGCAATCTCCAGTAGGTAAAAAGCTCCTTGCTTGATCATCTTATCTTGTAGATCTATCCATTCTTCATTTAGGGCATTTTTGGTCCTAAGTATGGTGATTCTTGAGCATGGCATGCTCTCAACCAAATAAGTCGTCCTTTTCAGAGAAAATGAGGGGTCTTGAGTCATAAAAATGTGTTCTTGATGCTTAGTTTTTTGTCATGCATGCTCTAAAAGGTCTTAAGGTGTTAAGAAGTTGGGATTTCATGTATTAAGAACTTAAGGGGCATGCAAAGTCATAAAGTTGGAAACTTTATGACTCTTAGTGGTATTTTGGCCTTGGATCTGAAATTTAGACATGAGAGCTTAATACATTAAGCTCTAATTGAGGAAAGAAGACTTTGAGCGTACATCGCGCGTACGTGGTCAACCTCGCAACTCCGGTAAAGGAACTGAGTACGCCCAACGTAGGAGCTGAGTAGCTCCCGCATACTCGGCTGAGTGGACCAAGTTGACTCCTTGACCCATCAATTTTGACTTTAACCAGGGTTGACCAAGTTTGACTTAAGGGTATTTTGAGATATAGTTAAGCCTTGGTCTCTATCTGTTGAATACGTGACCTATAGAGCCGGTATACGGAGCAATGTATTGTTCAGTTATTCATCAGACTGTGAGGTGAGTTTTCCTCACTGTGCCTATGGGTCGAAGGCACCAATGTCGTTCCCTTTAGTTATGTGTCATGGTATATAGGATGTTACTATACGGTAGTGATCTATAGATATGTCTTCTAGTCTGTTAACTGGTTATATGATTATCTGTTGTTGGATATATGTTATTTGTTATGTATATGTCGACATGGTATGGTGGGATTGAGACTGTACTGCTTTGTGCTATCGGTCAACAGACCGGGGCATTCCAATTGAAAGGTTGTGGGCCAGTGCATTCCAACCAGGAGGTTGTGGGCCAGGAGTAATCCAACCAAGAGGTTGTGGACCCGTTATGTATGGGGCAAGCCAACCGAAAGGTTATGGGTCGGGGCATTCCAACCGAAAGGTTGTGGGACGGGGGTAATCCAACCAGGAGGTTGTGGACCCATTATATGTTTGATTATATGTTGTGTGGTGGTACTTTGGGGGAACTCACTAAGCTTTGGCTTACTGTTTTTAGTTTATCGTTTCAGGTACTTCAGAGTATCGTGGAAAGGCAAAGGCATGATCGTACATAGCTTCCTGTTTTATGTTATTGGGTAGTGGGGAAAACTCTTATTTGAAATAATGCTTTTGAAACAATGACTATTTTTGTAAACAATGTTGATGAATGGTTGGTTTTAAAAAATTTAAATTATTGTGATTTTTGAGTGTTACAAGTTGGTATCAGAGCCTTGGTTTGAGAGAAATGGATAAGCATTCGTGTGAATCCAGACTCAAACTAGGGAACTGCAAATGTTTTTAACCTAATTTTCAAAAGTAAACAACGTAAGGATGTGATGTGTACGATCAGTTGGAGCAAGAAAGTATACCCCAAATTACCCATACTGTTATTTGCTATTATGTTTATGATAGAACAACATGCTAGTGATAAGCTGGGGATCTTCAAGAATTTCATGATATAATTGCCTAATAATTGATGCCTGATAGCCTAGGGTTTCTTTCTGGTATGGAATTGATATCATTACTGTAGTTGCTTAGTGTATGCATCATAGTTGTATATAACTAAGATTCTATAGCCTGAGAATGTTTGGTTTAGCCTTATTTCCTGTTCTTGTTTGATGAAGGGCTTTGGGTAGAATCAGGTATTCAATTGTCTAAAGGATCCAGTGTTATGTATGATTAGCATACACGAGTGTTGCAGGGTTGGTGGAAGTTTCATGGATGAGTTATGTGGGGTTAGCCGGCCAGTTGATAAATGTCTAACCTTTCTCTAGGAAGTGAGAATAGGATGTATGTGTATTCTAGTGTGTGTTGTTAGGGTTGTGGTGATGATCTTCTGCGACAAATATGGGTGGGTGTGGAAGGTAGTATGGGCTCGTACTACTGGAAGCACAGGACCCGTACGCGTAGCAGGGAAGTCACAACCCCTAGGGTTTTGTTTTATATAATAACTCATGTGGTATGAAATGCGCCTCATTTGATATTTCCTGGTTTATTTTCAGTATGGTGGTTACGAGGAGATTCGAGTCAGGAGATGGATCGAGTGGCTAGGATAGGCTAAGGCTGACTAAGGACCAGGTTAGGGAGAGGATTCATGTTGAGATTGTTTCTATTGTCCGGGGCAGATAACGGAGTTGTTTGGGTCTATCAAGACCGCCATGATGGAGTTATTTGATGACCGATACGCTACACTTTCTGAGGTTGTTGTTGATGCAGCTACCGCGACCGTTGCTACTGTGGGGATTGGTGCAGGGAGAGCCTTCCAGTACTAGGACTTTGAAAATACGAAACCCCCGATGTTTGATGGGGTTCAGGGTCTAATTATTTCTATGAAATGGTTGTCAGATGTTGAGGGGTGTTTATTTACATGCTCATGCCCTGCTGACCAGAAGGTCAAGTATGCTCTAAACCTTCTCTGGTCAGGGGCAAAGGACTGGTGGTGGTTGGTGACTAGCTTGTACACTCCGGAGCAGAGGGCTGCCGTGTATTAGGAGCAGTTCTCTTAGATGTTCCGCTCGAGATATGTTCCATTGGTGGAGCGGGAGAGGATGGCTCGGGAGTATTTAGATCTGAGACATAGAATTGAGTCAATGATTAATATCACCAAGATGTTTACGGAGAGAGCTATGTTTTGTCCTGAGTTTGCTGCTTTTGAGCAGGCTCAGATGACCCAGTTTATGAGCATGCTAAAGACGGATATCTGCCAGTTCATATCCACACATCATTATGGTACACTTATGGAGCTACAGGAGGTCAAGAGGAGGCGGGAGATTGGGATGGAGCTTCAGGTGAGAGAGCAAAGGCAAGCTCCGATTCAAACACAACCTATGGCAAAGCGGTTCAAGCCCGCTGATTCAAGGTCTGGAGGGCAGAGGGGTCGTACTTGTGGTAAGTGAGGCAATGTTCATGAGGGTTTTTTTGATCTTCATCTGGTTGTGACAAGTGTGGCAAGGAGGAGCATTACACCAAGTAGTGCCGTCAGCAGGCTCCAGTACCGAGCATCGGGATTTGCTATCATTGTGACCAGGTGGCCCATATGAAGGCCTAGTGCCTATTTCTTACTGCTAGACTGGCATAGGCTCCAACACCGACTACTCTGAGGATCACTGATGGGAGTCAGGGAGGGCGGATCCCCCGATGGCTCGAGGTCGCGCTTTTCAGCTCATGGTAGAGGAGGCTAGGGCAGCGCCAGACATCGTTATTGGTATGTTTCTATTTATCATTATGTTGATTATTTTATGGTATGCTGATGTTTATGTTTCTAATACGTACATTTGTAGTGAATTCTTTGGCTTCTTGTGTTATTCGACTCGGACGTGAGTCGGTCCTTTGTAGCCTAGTCTTTTAGTAGGGATTTCGATATGACCCTTAGCAAGTTGGAGTGTCCGTTGCGGGTTTCTATCGCCAACGAACATGGAATTTCTACATCTAGAGTGTATCAGGTTTGTGTGTTTGAATATTTTCGAGGTACCTTATCCGATTGATTTGATGCCCATCCCCATGGGGGATGTATGCATGATAGTGGGGATGGATTGGTTGAGCAGTTTTGGTGCTATGATTGACTGCGAGGGTTAGCGAGTAGTATTTTGAACCCTAAGTGTGGGAGAATTGGTAATCTATGGAGAGGGTACCAGGGTTGGATCAAGGTTTTGTTCGGCGTCCAAGGCTCGACAGTATATTCAGCATGGGTGTGTGGGTTATCTTGCCTATGTGGTTGATACTCGGGTTGGGGAGCAGGTCTAGATTTCAGATGTGCCAGTTGGCAGGGAGTTTGCTGATGTGCTTCCGGAGGAGTTACCCAATGTGCCTCCCGAGAGGCAGGTTGAGTTCAAGATTGATCAAGTGTCAATGCGGCTCCGATTGCGAAGGCATCGTACTGTTTGGCATCGCCCGATTGCCAAGGCCTCGTACTGAGCAGTTCGCTGTGGGGTGCGCCGATTTTGTTCATCAAGAAGAAGGATGGTTCACACCGGATGCGCATTGATTACTGGGAGTTGAACAAGTTGACGGTGAAAAAACGTTACCCCCTTCCACGGATTGATGGCCTCTTTGATCAGTTGTAGGGTGCGTCTTGGTTCTCCAAGATCGATCTGAGGTCGGGGTATCATCAGGTGAGGGTGAGAGAAGAGGATGTGGATAAGACATCATTTCAGACTCGTTATGGGCATTATGAGTTCGTGGTGATTCCATTTGGGCTCACCAATGCGCCTGCCGTGTTTATGGACTTGATTAATCGGGTATGTAGGCCTATGCTCGATCGATCATTTATTGTTTTTATTGATGATATCTCTGTGTATTCCAAGACCAGATATCAGCATGAGGAACACCTTCGAGAACTTTTGGGAGTGTTGAGGCGAGAACGGTTGTATGCCAAGTTATCGAAGTGGAGTTTTGGTTATTAGAGGTCCAGTTCCTGGGGCATCTCGTTAAC
The DNA here is from genome assembly GCF_052849685.1 of Lactuca virosa. Lineage (NCBI taxonomy): Eukaryota > Viridiplantae > Streptophyta > Magnoliopsida > Asterales > Asteraceae > Lactuca > Lactuca virosa. The sequence goes on from NC_136426.1 coordinate 76,790,545, forward strand.
CAGAATGAGATTTTGGTTGATCCGGCCAAGATTGAGGCTGTGATGCAGCGGGAGGTTCCGAAGTCTCCCTCAAAGATCAGGAGTTTCTTGGGTTTAGCAGGATATTATCGGAGATTTATCCAAGATTTTTCCAAGATTGTTGTACCCCTCACTCGTCTGACGAGGAAGGGCGTAGATTTCTGATGGGGCCCTGAGCAGCAGACAATGTTTGAGACACTGCGACAGAGATTATGTGAGGCCCCCGTATTGACCCTTACGGATGGTTTTGAGGATTTTGTTGTATTTTGTGATGCATCCATCGCTGGTTTGGGGCCGGTTCTTATGCAGAGGGGGCGAGTGGTTGAATATGCTTCTCCGCAGCTGAAGCCGCATGAGACATGTTATCCTACTCATGATCTAGAGTTGGGGGAGGTAGTGTTTCCCTCAAGATTTGGCGGCACTACTTGTATGGGGTCCGATGTACTATTTACACGGATCATAACAGTTTGTGATATCTTATGGACCAGCCGAACTTGAATATGAGGCAACACAGGTAGCTTGATGTGGTCAAGGATTATGACTGCGATATTCTTTACCATTTGGGTATAGCGAACGTGGTCGCGGATGCTTTGAGTCGCAAGTCAGCTGGATCTTCAGTTGGGTATATGTGTATGAGGATATCCATTGATTCTCCACTTTTGGATTTGATCAGAGAGGCACATGCAGAAGGAGTCAAGAAGGAGAACTGGAAACATGAGAGGATTAGGGCGAGATCGACAGATTTTTCATCGATAGTCGGGGATTGTTGACCCGGTGTGGTCGGGTATGGGTTCCAGTTTCAGGTGGGACCAGACAGACAGTTCTGGAGGAGGCACATAAGTCTCGCTTTTCGATACACCCGAGAGCCACCAAGATGTATCGGGACTTGAGACTAAGTTACTGGCAGTCGTGCATGAAGAGGGAGATAGCTGTTGGGTTATGAGCATTCTAACACTCCTAAGTGTACATGCAACCCTAAATACCTTGGATCTATGTTTTCTCTATTATACATACAATTATGAACATCCAAGGTATTATCCTAATCTAGCATACAAAATAATCAATATAACAAGATAGAATACATACCTCTTTGATGTAGAACGTCTTCATGTAGCTTGAGTGCCTAGTGCCCCAAATGTGACACCTCAAATGGTTCACACAACACCAAATACATTTGGAATAACTTGAGAGAAACTTGAACACTCCTTGAAATCGTCTAGCCCTCACACTCACACATTAGTTCACGATTTCTTGAGCCATGGGATTCTTTTATATGGTGGCTATTAGGGTTACACCATGTAACTCATAACTTTACCCATTCCTTATGCTCCATGGATTTTAACCTCCATGGAGTATCCATGGGTCACCCCATGGACTTAGTCCAACATAAGGAATCTTGGATCACAAGCCCACATATATAAGAATGAATGATTTACACAATCAACCCATATATTTAATTAGTCTCCTTTTGATCACTTAATTAATTCCAAATTAATTCTTGATCAATACTAATTAAATAACCTTATTAATATATTAGAACTTATAATATATTAACCAACCTTAAGTGTTATTTCTCTCATTATAGTCTATCCAAATGCATGATGCCATGCAACCCAAATGGACCATGCTGGGTCGGGTCAAGTCTTACCAATTATAGTTATGGACTTAGACATTAATCCAACAGTCTCCCACTTGGATAAGTCTAAAACTATTATTGCGTATGACTTCAGGAACCGATCAGCAATCGTAGCTCTCAAAAGCTTCTGTCGAACTCTGACCTTGTCGATGAACTCTGACCTTTGTCAATGACTTGTCCATTAGATAAGGGATCATATATTCCTCCATTCTAGATATCATATGGACTGAGACATGGATTTGTTGGGTTATGAGCATTCTAACACTCCTAAGTGTACATGCAACCCTAAATACCTTGGATCTATGTTTTCTCTATTATACATACAATTATGAACATCCAAGGTATTATCCTAATCTAGCATACAAAATAATAAATATAACAAGATAGAATACATACCTCTTTGATGTAGAATGTCTTCATGAAGCTTGAGTGCCTAGTGCCCCAAGTGTGACACCTCAAATGGTTCACACAACACCAAATACACTTGGAATTACTTGAGAGAAACTTGAACACTCCTTGAAATCGTCTAGCCCTCACACTCACACATTAGTGCACGATTTCTTGAGCCATGGGATTCTTTTATATGGTGGCTATTAGGGTTACACCATGTAACTCATAACTTTACCCATTCCTTATGCTCCATGGATTTTAAACTCCATGGAGTATCCATGGGTCACCCCATGGACTTATTCCAACATAAGGAATCTTGGATCACAAGCCCACATATATAAGAATGAATGATTTACACAATCAACCCATATATTTAATTAGCCTCCTTTTGATCACTTAATTAATTCCAAATTAATTCTTGATCAATACTAATTAAATAACCTTATTAATATATTAGAACTTATAATATATTAACCAACCTTAAGTGTTATTTCTCTCATTATAGTCTATCCAAATGCATGATGCCATGCAACCCAAATGGACAATGTCGGGTCGGGTCAAGTATTACCAATTATAGTTATGGACTTAGACATTAATCCAACAGTCTCCCACTTTGATAAGTCTAAAACTATTATTGCGTATGACTTCAGGAACCGATCATCAATCATAGCTCTCAAAAGCTTCTGTCGAACTCTGACCTTGTCGATGAACTCTGACCTTTGTCAATGACTTGTCCATTAGATAAGGGATCATATATTCCTCCATTCTAGATATCATATGGACTGAGACATGGATTTGTTGGGTTATGAGCATTCTAACACTCCTAAGTGTACATGCAACCCTAAATACCTTGGATCTATGTTTTCTCTATTATACATACAATTATGAACATCCAAGGTATTATCCTAATCTAGCATACAAAATAATAAATATAACAAGATAGAATACATACCTCTTTGATGTAGAATGTCTTCATGAAGCTTGAGTGCCTAGTGCCCCAAGTGTGACACCTCAAATGGTTCACACAACACCAAATACACTTGGAATAACTTGAGAGAAACTTGAACACTCCTTGAAATCGTCTAGCCCTCACACTTACACATTAGTGCACGATTTCTTGAGCCATGGGATTCTTTTATATGGTGGCTATTAGGGTTACACCATGTAACTCATAACTTTACCCATTCCTTATGCTCCATGGATTTTAACCTCCATGGAGTATCCATGGGTCACCCCATGGACTTAGTCCAACATAAGGAATCTTGGATCACAAGCCCACATATATAAGAATGAATGATTTACACAATCAACCCATATATTTAATTAGTCTCCTTTTGATCACTTAATTAATTCCAAATTAATTCTTGATCAATACTAATTAAATAACCTTATTAATATATTAGAACTTATAATATATTAACCAACCTTAAGTGTTATTTCTCTCATTATAGTCTATCCAAATGCATGATGCCATGCAACCCAAATGGACCATGCCGGGTTGGGTCAAGTCTTACCAATTATAGTTATGGACTTAGACATTAATCCAACAGTCTCCCACTTGGATAAGTCTAAAACTATTATTGCGTATGACTTCAGGAACCGATCAGCAATCGTAGTTCTCAAAAGCTTCTGTCGAACTTTGACCTTGTCGATGAACTCTGACCTTTGTCAATGACTTGTCCATTAGATAAGGGATCATATATTCCTCCATTCTACATATCATATGGACTGAGACATGGATTATCAATCATTCTCTCTGTCCATTTGTTGTTTGCCGATTTCCGATTCATGATGACTGACTGATTGAACAAATCAAATCAGTCCTGGCTTGGCTTGGCCAAGCACTCACATGTATCATCTTTAAATCATCGAGGGGCCCACAAATATCGCTTTTATCCCGAAGGTAAAAGGAATGGATAAACTTCGACTCATATGGCTTGTTCTACTACTTGTTGAATCATACACAAAGACACGTTTTATAACATCGAGTTACCAATGCGTTTTCGTGCAATAAATGTATAACCAACTCATAGTAACAACTCATATCTCTAGGTTTGAAGAATATAAGATATTATCGTCTCATGATCACTCGTGATAAAATCCATGAAGTGATTCAAATGAGCGCGGGTTGAATCCAATACTCAGAACTTATGAGCACTTATGAGTGTTGTAGCACCACTTTGTCCACCAACTTGGACCTCTACAAACCAACCCAAGACAGTCTTGATTCATATCTACTTCCAACATATGACCGACTGTGGATGGTTTGAATAACTTAATCATTCAGGAAGAGCGACTTAGTTATTCTGGAAGTCAAAACATGCAAAGTGAAACACAAGAATAAATGAATCAAATATGGTATCAAACCCTATGAATATAAATAAACACTTTTATTTATCACCATACTGATTACTCATTATTCATTGTTTCGGTTTTATGAACTTTATACTTGAATTTAAAACAATAGTTGTCCCATGCTCCAAGCATGTACACTATGTTTTCTAAACACTAGTCATGCCATACACCAAGTATGCATACTATGTTTGTCTATGATCTTTACTTTGTAAAATAGATCAATTGAACATCACTCCAATGATCCTCTTTTCACAGTCCCAAATCCTTACTGCAAATGCAAGAATTCCAAATTCATGCCATTTACTGAAATCTGTTAGATTCTAAACTTATATGCATTGATCCTCTTAATGATTATGCACGAAGTCAGAAAGACTTGACAACAATCATTACAGAGCATTCCAAAGAAGATCAACTCCTTGGAAACATCCTTCTTTCATTAAGTTTCCTAATCTTACACAGATTGAATAATTTCTAACTTTGAAACATTTCCATATTCCATTTTGACTATCACTTCTGAACAAGAGTTGCCTCCTTACAGATTATGTCAATATGGTCCTTCCAGAATTAACATTATACTTCCAACTGTCCTTGAGCAACCAATCTTTGGTAAACCTTAGATTGTCCTCGACAATTGCTTAATCATTTTAGTCATATCCAATTCTAGACCTTTTCCCTTCATAATGCCCCAGGCATTTGGAAAATTTTAGAAAGGATGAATATAGCACATGTAATCAATCCTATATCCGAAGCATATGGGACATGATTCATGATGTCTCACATAAAGACTAAACCAGTCTTTTGCTATAATATTTCCATTTCAATTTGCCAAGTTCTCAAAATTCAGATTATGAAAAGGGATGTCGTAATCATAATCGAATTTTAGAACGCAAATAATGGACCCATATATAGAATTTCCTTATGTTGAGCCATTCCAACATGAAATTCATATATATATCCTTGATTAAATACGATTAAAATCTCAATCTAAGCTTTTAGAATTAAAATGACGTATAATTTCCTCTCCCTTAATTATAGCAAAACAACTTTTTCAACCCCTGCAACCTCACAAATTGAAACTTTTGTTTTCTATAATTAACATTGCTAACTTGCAACCTTTGTCATAATTATCATGCTCCCACTAACATGATGATTATTAGCATAACACTTATGCTCCCACTAGCTTTGACATGTACTCAGAAATCAGCTGACTTTCTTACCAAAGTTCAGATTTCTGATACTAGATTGTTTTGATAAAACTTTATCAAAATCATACACCTCTCTTAGATAGCTCACATGTGTGTCTAAACAATTTTAGAACTATGAAAAGGGATGCCGTAATCATAGTCTCAATTGTTTAGACCTTTGCCACTTCTCACAAGTCCATGTTAGTGTGCCGGTAAACCACACACGCTCCACTAACGACTTTGAGAATGCAAATATCACAATTGCTATCTAGCTAAAATCTACTTAGTGAAAGTGTTTCCTCACCATCATTTTCTTGAATCGGAGAGAAACCTTATTACACTTAGATTTAATGGTGTATGTGTTCTTATCCACGTGAATTGTCAAAACCATAGTCACAAGACAAGGATAATGACAAATTCAAACTCATATGGACTGAACTCAATCTTAATTTCTTGCCATCTGGTAGCTCAAGGGTCTGCCATTGCTTCCAAGTAGCTGTGCAACCAATTGAGAACTCTCAGAACTCCTATGCAAAGCCAACTTGAATAGGCACAAAAATTTCAACACGATAGGTTATAAACCTCAAGTCGTGTGCTAGTGAAGGACTTTAGGTTTTATTCTTGATTAAGTCTTGAAACTTTCAAGAGCTTTAAGACTCCCACTGTCCTCTTGACATATAAGACTCCCTTGTCAAATATTCAAGAGATAGTGCAGATTCTTTATCAAGACTAACACTTTACACAATTGGCCTAAGTTGGTCTCTGTTTTATCCAAAACATCACAACTTACCAATTTCAAATGTACAAGAGTAGATAACCTTTTACTCTTACATTTGACTAGTGTTAACAAACCCCCTTTAAGATATGTCACTCAAGTTACAATCTTGGAGTATGACTCTAAGAATTGTTTTGGAACGAAGTATGACTCATCTTTTTGATTTAACCATTTCAACAATTCATGACTCCTCTTCTTAGTCATAAGAATGCACTAAGATGACTTTAGAGGACCAATTGTGATATGGTATCTTAATCATTAAGATGATCATAAACATGATACTAAAGTACTCTCCCATCTTTTCAGATTTGAGAAACTTTTATCTTTCTGCCATACTTTGATTCTTCTTATTCGTTCTGTCTCACATTGAAACTTCTCCAATGCTACAGACTTATACTTAAACTTATAAGTATAACCATATTTACTGAACCTTAAGTAAATCATGACGAATAGTCTTAACGCTTATTTGTGGTGGGCTTGATCAGTGCACAAGAATGTGTACTCGATCCTTTACTTGACTCACACATCCATGTGAACAAGTAGTTAGTCTTAATTTTTCCAATGCTTGAAAGTTCTTATTCATCATGTTATACAACTTGCACGATTCCAAGTTTCTATCCAACTGAAACTTAGGTGATGAGAATCTTTCCTTATTTGGTAAATTTAGACACTACCACAAATGATAGAATCAAATTCATATTTCCACTCTTGCTCTTAATGGAATCTTATAAGCAACAAAAGTTTTCACACATGCCATTGTAAGGATATTTTAAAATAAATAAAATCAAAAATTTTTCCTTTTATTTTAAAACTTTGCGGAAAAACTATCCTTACAATGCAAAAGCACATGAAAACTTTGTTGTTATTTATTCCTAAGCAATATATCATAACTCTTAAGAAGTAGCTCAAGAATCCGATCTTCAAACTATGTGATAGAAATCCATCTACGCGATCAGATTCAACATATTCTTTCTTTAAGTTACTTCACTTTTTCTTTGATTCTTAAAACATCACCATGTGACCCACTCACATCATGTATCAAGAATCTCAGAATAGAAACTTAGCAGAGTTAGATAGTGGACTTTACCTGAAGTAGAGTCAAACTTATTGACTTTAACATCCTTAGGTAAATTTGGCAGCTTCGCAACCAATGCCCCTTTCTTTGGCAATGGACCCTTGATAATGGGACTATCTCAGACTTAGCCTCTCTTTACCATTTGGTCAACCGAGTTGACTATGGCCGATCCCTTTCCATTGGGAAGAGAGAGCTTTACTGGATATCCAATGTCATCATTGTCAATGTCCATAGCGTTTTAGGAAGTTGATCTTAGCAAATAGATAAGATCATTAAGGGTCTTGTCTTAGTCTGTTTCATAGGATTCCCAAAAGAACTCACTATGTGACTTAGAAAGTAGTTGAGCCACCAACTTTCTCAAGACTTTGACACCCAACTCTCCCGGCTTGTCAATATGTGACTACATCTCCAAGATGTGATCACACCTAGACCTTGCCTTGCCAATCGGGCTTGAGTGACCTTAAACTTTTTAGGAACTTGTGGGTTAGGGAGAATAATTGGAGGAGGTGAAAGAAGTATGATATCCATGGGACATCATCTTCATTTAGGAATGCTTGTTTCAAGAGATTTGGGAAGATCATAAATGTCTAGACCAGACATCTTTTTGGGAGATATTCAAGATAGTTGATTTAAAGTCCTTAATATGACACCCAATATGAAATATTAAGGCTAGGACCCAACAAACTATTTTATAACTTAGAAGAGGGATGCCGTAATCCAAGCTATAAAATATTTGAAGGTAGGTGAATGACGATTCACCAATTTCCACCATGAAAAACGAAATAATTTATTAGGTTTTAATTGGATTTGAAAGTCCTAGATCTTTGAGATTCATTGAACTGTTCAAAGGCATGTTTCAATCTCGAGTGTGCCCTTCAGGTTTTGTGACTGGGATGCCGAGGATCACAAAACAAGGTGTGAATAACCATGCAAATATACTTGGTACCCTTAATATTATCCCCTTAATCAGTGTGCCGGTTAACCACACACGCTCCACCGATACTATGATAAATATTAAGTTACCCTTTGCCTACCTTGTTAAGTCCAGGTTAGTGTGCCGGTTAACCACACACGCTCCACTAACGACTTAAGCAAAGTGCAAAGTGTAATTTCATGGGTTAGCACCAAATTCACATTTTCCTAAGTAACTAAGATTGGGTATTAATAAGAGTTTAGTTACTTAGTATTTATCATTAATACTTTTAATGAAAGGAGAATTATAGTCCTTGTCCTACCCGTTCGGCTAACGACCCTCCACCAGTCAAGGAAGCGGTGGGTGAGAGTGGACACCCATTAAACTGTCATTTTATAGGCAGTAACCTTATACCCCCCTTATAGACTGGCTTCGTGAATGAGGCCTACTAACGGTAAGACTGACTTTACTCTTATACATATATATAAATATTATTAACTTATAATATTATAAAGTATAAGGGTTGAATTTTAACTTTTAAAATTCTAAGGGCTAACTTGGAATTAAAGTATTCATAAGTGAAAACTTTTTCAAATTCCAAAACTTGAGGGCAAGTTTTGAAACAATTCAAAACTAATTAATTCCATAACTTATGAGTTTAAAGTAGTTTTAATTAAAAAAAAAACTCTTCAAGTTCCATAACTTGAGGACAAGTTATGGAAGACTTTAAACTAATTAATAAAAAAAAATAAATAACTTTTTTTTATTGTAACTTATGGAACTAATTAAGGTTACACTTTTTTTTAATTTAATGAAGAGACTCTTGAACCTCCATAACTTGAGGACAAGTTATGGAGTCATAAAACCATTTAATTAGAACTAGACCCTTCATTTTGTAACCTTTGCCAACTTTTATGAGTTTTATGATTCTTAAATGTGACTTTTCATATAACTTGAGGACAAGTTACAAAAACACACTTTGGAATCAACTCTTAGATTAAAATGGATTGAAAACAACTATTTCACACAACTTTTCTATTAATCTAAGAACCTCATAAGAACAAGATAATTCAAATCATCAATCTTCAAGAAATTAGCATGAACATACAAACTAATACAAATCTTGAAATTATGACAATTATCTTAGAAATTGGATTAGCATGAACATTACCACATCAAAAACAAGTTTATAAGTCCAAAAACATCTTAGGGTAATGTTCCTAGTCCAATTCCAGCCAAAACAATCGAATATATGCATCCAACTCGATTTTTCAGCTACTTTTGCAAGTATAACAAGAAAACAAGCCTAGGCTCTGATACCACTGTTGGGTTATGAGCATTCTAACACTCCTAAGTGTACATGCAACCCTAAATACCTTGGATCTATGTTTTCTCTATTATACATACAATTATGAACATCCAAGGTATTATCCTAATCTAGCATACAAAATAATAAATATAACAAGATAGAATACATACCTCTTTGATGTAGAATGTCTTCATGTAGCTTGAGTGCCTAGTGCCCCAAGTGTGACACCTCAAATGGTTCACACAACACCAAATACATTTGGAATAACTTAAGAGAAACTTGAACACTCCTTGAAATCGTCTAGCCCTCACACTCACACATTAGTTCACGATTTCTTGAGCCATGGGATTCTTTTATATGGTGGCTATTAGGGTTACACCATGTAACTCATAACTTTACCCATTCCTTATGCTCCATGGATTTTAACCTCCATGGAGTATCCATGGGTCACCCCATGGACTTAGTCCAACATAAGGAATCTTGGATCACAAGCCCACATATATAAGAATGAATGATTTACACAATCAACCCATATATTTAATTAGTCTCCTTTTGATCACTTAATTAATTCCAAATTAATTCTTGATCAATAATAATTAAATAACCTTATTAATATATTAGAACTTATAATATATTAACCAACCTTAAGTGTTATTTCTCTCATTATATTCTATCCAAATGCATGATGCCATGCAACCCAAATGGACCATGCCGGGTCAGGTCAAGTCATACCAATTATAGTTATGGACTTAGACATTAATCCAACAATAGCCTGGTACGTTGAGAGGTGATTGACCTGTAGGATGGTTAAGGCCGAGCATTAGAGGTCGCATGGCAAGATGCAACCTTTGGAGGTTCCCATGTGGAAGTGGGAACAGATCACCATGGATTTTATCACCAAGCTACCGAAGACCGCCAAGGGTTTTGATGTTATCTGGGTCATCGTGGAACGATTGACCAAGAGTGACCACTTTTTGGCCATCCGGGAGAGCTCCTCGGCCGAGAAGTTGCTCGATGTGTATGTTTGGGAGATTGTTGCTCGTCATGGAGTTCCAAATTCCATTGTATCAGACCGAGATGTTCGGTTCACTTCCCGATTCTGGCAGAAGTTCCATGAGGAACTGGGTACGAGGCTACATTTCAGTACTACTTACCATCCACAGACCGACGACCAAAGTGAGCGGACCACCCAGACACTTGAGGATATGTTGCGAGGACGGTAGCTATAGTAGAGAGAAAGAGGAAGGTTATACGCAACAAGGAGATACCTTTGGTGAAGGTTCAGTGGGAACATCGGAGAGGCTCCGAGTGGACCTGGGAGCCAGAGGAGGAGATGCGAGAGCATTATCCTGAGTTATTCCCAACAGCTGACTTCGAGGTTGAAGTCTAGTTCAAGTGGGGGAGAATTGTAACATCCCGATGTTGAGGTAATTTTGATTTTAACCCTATGCATTAAGAAATATTCTATTGACCCTTGGGCTTGAGAAAGTTTGCAAGAATGGCCCATAGTGGCATTTTGGTGATTTTGGCCAAAGACCTAGTATGATGGGCGTACGTTGTGTACACTGGCGTACTAGGGCGGACCTTAGTACGCTAAGCGTACACCGTGTACGCAAGGCGTACGTGAACAAACATCAAACACTAATTTTTAGGGTTTGGTCCATATATAAGCATCATTGTCACCTCATTTTTCATTCCCTCATCAGCCTCCATATGAGAAAACGTCCCTCTAGCTAACCCTAAGTGAGAAGAGTTCATATTGAGCTTATCTTTGTGTTTTGTGGTATTATTGAAAAAGAAGAAGAAGAAGGTGATGGGAAGACCTTGGAGCTTGGAAGCAACTTAGATCTGGGATTCTCTCCTTGCTAGCAATCTCCAGGAGGTAAAAAGCTCCTTGCTTGATCATCTTATCTTGTAGATCTAGCTATTTCTTCATTTAGGGCATTTTTGGTCCCAAATATGGTGATTCTTGAGCATGGCATGCTCTCAACCAAATAAGTCGTCCTTTCAGACCTAATGAGGGGTATTGAGTCATAAAAATGTGGTCTTGATGCTTAGTTTTTCCCCATGCATGCTCTAGAAGGTCTTAAGGAGTTAAGAAGTTGGGATTTCGTGTATTAAGAACTTAAGGGGCATGCAAAGTCATAAAGTTGGAAACTTTATGACTCTTAGTGGTATTTTGGCCTTGGATCTGAAATTTGGACATGAGAGCTTAATGCATTAAGCTCTTATTAAGGAAAGAAGACTTTGAGTGTACGTCGTGCATATCACAACATGCGTCGCGCATACGTGGTCAACCTCCCGACTCCGGTCAAGGAACTAAGTATGCCCGACGTAAGAGATGAGTACGCACCGCTTACTCGGCTGAGTGGACCAAGTTAACTACTTGACCCGTTGACTTTAACCAAGGTTGACCAAGTTTGAATTAAGGGTATTTTGGGTATTTTGAGCTATAGTTAAGCCTTGTTCTCTATTTGTTGAATAGGTGACATGTAGATCCGGTATACGGAGTAGTGTATTGTTCATATATTCGTCAGACTGTGAGGTGAGTTTTCCTCATTGTGCCTGTGGATCGAAGGCACCAATGCCGACCCCTTTAGTTATGTATCCTGGTATATAGGATGTTGCTATATGGTAGTGATCTGTAGATCTGTCTGCTAGTCTGTTTACTGGTTATATGATAATCTGTTGTTGGATATATGTTATTTGTTATGTATATGTCGACATGGTATGGTGGGGTTGAGACTGTACTCCTTTGTGCTATCAGTCAACAGACTGGATCATTCCAACCGAAAGGTTGTGGGCCAGGGCATTCCAACCAGGAGGTTGTGTTGGGGGTAATCCAACCAGGAGGTTGTGGACCCGTTATGTATGGGGCATGCCAACCGAAAGGTTATGGGCCGGAGCATTCCAACCGAAAGGTTGTGGGCCGGGTGTAATCCAACCAGGTGGTTGCGGACCCATTATCTATTTAATTATATGTCGTGTGGTGGTACTTTGGGGGAACTCACTTAGCTTTGGCTTACTGTTTTTAGTTTATCGTTTCGGGTACTTCAGAGGATCGTGGAAAGGCGAAGGCGTGATTGTTCACAACTTCCTGTTTTATGTCATTAGGTCTTGGGGAAAACTCTGATTTGAAATAATGCTTTTGAAACAATGACTATTTTTGTAAACAATGTTGATGAATGGTTGATTTTAAAATTTTTAAATTATTGTCATTTTTTAGTGTTACACCTAGATACATGTGGAGTTTTGCTCGATGATTCTGTTATGTATTGCTCTACTCCAACTCTATTTGTAACTGGTAGTTATAAGGGTATGTTCATGTGTGACATAATGAATTAGAAAAAAACTATGTAGTTGAAGTTTATTTGTTCCTTCTACCTTTACAGGAGAAGCGATATCTGTGGGCCCCTCGATGATTTGGTGCTGACATTTAAAGTGCTTGGCCGAGCCCTGACTGAACTTGATGTGTTCAATTTAGTAGTCAGATGCACTCGTCACAAATCTATATCGAGAAACATAATCTTGAATTATGAGATTGACCATTATCGATGTCTCGAATTCATACGGATATCATAGAACGAAGGAATAGTTGATCATTTATCTAAGGGCTGAATCTTGATTAGATCAAGAGTTCGGTAGTTTCATTCGATGTCTAACTCTCTGTTGATTATTGGAGAAGTATTGGTCCTTGTATAGTTGATGACTTGTCTAAGTGGGAGACTGTTGGAAATAGTATCCAAGGTCATTAACTATTGGTAATATTTCTAATAATAACAGGGTCCTTTTGGGTTGCCCTCAAAACCTAAATTGAGTAGAATAAATAGAGGAGAAATTGGTTTATTAATTATTATGGTTAATAATTAATTAGAAACTAATTTGAAAACATTTTGGGAATTAATTAATAGTTTAATTAATTAAAGGGTTGAATATTCATTAATCGATAGTTGGTTAATCAGGAATGTTCCAGAACCCTTATGGGATTAGGGTTGGATGAAAATCACTCCATCCCACATGGGAGAAGGAGTGAATTTTGTTCTAGGTATTCCATCCGACATGGGAAGGAGTACAAAACCTAGGAAAAGATTCAAGGCTATAAATATGGTCTTAGGGATCTCATTCTTCCTTGCACCTTGGCTTGAAGTTTCGCCAACCCTTCTTCCTCCCCCTCTTAGGGGCGATTTCTAACCCTCTTAGGGTTTGTGAAATTCCCTTTTCTCCTAGTTATTTTATTCCACTCTTTGGTGTCATCGGGTGCGATACCATTAGAGGGATTATGGTTTGAGTCCTCTCATCCAAGCAACTTCGTGGAGGATCAAGATCTCAAGCATGGAGATCAAGGGCTACATAAGAGATATCTTTTTCTTCTTTGTATTTTTATTTTCTAGGGTAAAGGTAATTAGTATGAAACCATAGATCCTAGGGTGCATGTACACTTAGGTATATCATAGTTTCGATTTTTTCGATACCTAGTTTAAAGTGTGGTTGATCCGTAGAAAACCTAACACATCCATTATATAACTTTGGTAGTCCATACCATTAAATGAGTCAACCATTTAGTCAGCTCACTTTGCCAACTTGACACTTTTGGCCCTTTAACTTTTATAATGTTATTATTTTCACTTCTAACTTTCTAAACTTCATATCAACTAATGATATGATTATTCATTGATGATTTAACTATATAAATCATCTTTCATTTATTTACTTTATAGATTTAAAAACATAGTCTTAAGTTTTAGGTTGTTGTATATAACATGCAACATTTTTTTTCTTATTACAACATTCTTCTTTGAAATTCCAATGAATTATAATATTATCTCATCATTATATATAATACGAAAGTTATCTTTTGCGGATCGTGCTCAACACGACTTTTAAACATCACTAGTCTCTCTCTCTCTCTCTCTATATATATATATATATATATATATATATATATATATATATATATATATATATATATATATATATATATATATATATATATATATATAATTCAACAGTCATATCTGCGTCCGCATTCCATATGACTACTAATTCATAAATATGCATCAATGCATATATATATGAATCAGCATTAAAAAAATCATCAAATCTTTTTTTAGCCTATATATAGCTTAGACGCTGCATTTTGTTAGTATTTGTGGTTTTTGATTTTGAAAAATGATATTTGGATTAATAGTTCAAAAGTTTGCACAGCTAATTAGGTTCTCAAAAGAAAGTGCGTGTGTGTGTCTATATATATATATATATATATATATATATATATATATATATATATATATATATATATATATATATATATATATATATATATATATATATATATAGAGAGAGAGAGAGAGAGAGCTAGGTTCAGGTGTTTAAAGTAATTATTGTGTTATTGTATGCATAAATGTGGGCCAATCAAAATTTAAAATAAAATTAAATAAATAAATAAGGGTAAATAGGTAATTTGATAATTAGTTTCTACAAATAATATCCTATAATTATGGTAACCATTGACTTCAGCTACCTAGGTTTTCTCCATCCATCCAATCGTCTGCTTTTTAAAACCACAATGACGGATTAAAGGGGTGTTTGGCTCGGTGACTCTTTGTGATCCTTCTCCCATCGTCGGCAGCCCCAAAAGCAACAACGGCAGTGGCGGTCGACAGACAAGAAGGAGGCATGAAGGCATGGTTTTCTTTTGGTCCGTTTGTCGATCTGTCGCAAGGAGTGGGGGGAGAAGCATCGGTCTTAGCTAAGAAATCGCAAGTAGAGAGGGATGGGCAATCGATCTCCGAAGGACTCCTCCTTGGTCCATCTGCTTCGTCACCAGTGATCACGAATCAAGGTGGAGAAGAATCGATTGACAGAAGACGGTAAGAGATTTGTTCTGTGGTGTTTGATCGAAGTCAGTAACATACGAGAAAAGGGAAACATACGAGAAAAGGGAAAAGGATTTCGGCCCTTCGACGATTGCAGGTAATGGATGGGGGTTTCTGCTCCGATCGGTTCTTGGCTTTCCCCTTTTCTGTCCGGCAGCCAAACGCAAAGAGGGAAGGGAGATGTTAGCAATAACAATGACGAATTAAAGGGGTGTTTGGTTGGTTCTTCTTCAATAGAAAAATGAACGGGAAGCAACAGGTAAAGGTTTCTCTTTCTTTTGTTTGATTTTTAACGGAAATTGAAGGAGAAGAACAACACAAGTTCTTATTCTCCTCTTGGTTTTGATTGATATCAATTGGGTGTTTGGATTGGGGCTTGGTCATCGACACAGGAAGGGACTAAGGTGGATAGTGATGTTGAAAGTGAAGGTAGTTTGTCACTATTTTCATATCAATTTTACTTCTTCTTATATGATAAAAATCAATTTGTTTATGTAGATGATTCAATGGATGATATTGGTGAGATTCCAATTCTATTGGAATGGAATAACGAATTCCAATTCTGTTGGAATGGAATCACAAATTCCAATTCTGTTGGAATCACAGAAGTTGATGTTTGAAGAACGGACCACAAAATTCAAAGTGATTCTAAGCAATATTATTCTTTTAGAATGTATTAGTGTCGTTGTTAGATTTTGATGTTTTCTTTCCTGTTTTGAAAGTTTTTTTAGTTTTATTCTATAACAATAAATGTAATTCTTAACAATTGTTACCCGTATTCTATAAGAAATAATGTATTTTTTGTTTTTATTCTTCAATTGATTGTTCAAGAATTTGTTATTCTACAAGAAGTTTTTAAAGTCATGATCAAGAAATAGGTTCAAGAATATTTTTATTATTTATGGTTCAAGAATATTTTTATTTTTGAATATACTCATAAACATATTCTGTCAGAATGCCCGAATTAAAATAATTATAATTCGTAAAATCGGATTTTAAAATTAATAGAATCTATGATCTTTTAAAAAATGCAATTTTCCTTTATTAAATCTATATTAATTGACTAAATTACCCTTGTAATTAATTAAGATTATATTTTTCAATTATATTTAATTTAATAATATGTATTAATCACTTTCTTAAAATAAGTAAATTTGATTGGCCCACATTTATGTATACAATAACACAATAATTACTTTGAATAGAATAACCTAAGTATATATATATATATATATATATATATATATATATATATATATATATATATATATATATATATATATATAAACTATTTTGATAAAAATAGGAAATTGTCATAAAAGTTCCAATATTTTTGGAAAAGTTTTACTTTAGTCACAATTTTTATTTTTTCAACAGAAAGGTCCGATTATTTCATTTTGGCTTAAATTAACAAAAAAATCATTTTTTTTATTTTAACAGGAAATGACATATTATTGTGTAAAAATCAAATAATCTGGACTTTTCTGTTTATAAAAAAAATTGAGACTAAAGTGAATCTTTTCCTAAAATATTAAGACTTTTCTGACAATTGACAATTTCCCTGATAAAAACTAAAAAACAAGCAAAGAAAAACTCTGGACGTTGGCAAAAATGAAATTCATTATTTGCTTTGATTCAAAAAGTCAAAAAAGTCATAGAGAGGAAACTTAGCACTCAGCAGTTAGTAGCTTTGTCCACGTGCTGTCTAATGTTTTTCTTTCTTGCTAGAAACAAATGTATTATCCTAAGACGATGAAATGTCAAATGGCTTTTATAAAAAATAATTGAATTCAGAAAATAAAAGAATTAAATATGATCTTTTTAATATGTTAGGTTACTTAAAGTCCACATCATCAAATTTAATGAACTCCACACTAGGTTATGTCAAGATGAAATACATGTTGTCCGTATAATGTATACATAACAAATATGAGATCACCTGTTATGATAAATTTATTCTAGTACTGCCATCATTCGTCATACAAAACATGAGTAACACTTGAAAATTTCTTTTACAATTGATATATATATATAATGAATGGTACAATTAATGTCATTTTTTTGTAACCAAAACAAAACAATCTTGTGAAAAATTAAAATTAGTAAGTATCTTCCCTATAGATTAGATTAGACTATAGGAGTTGATGATTGATATTGGTGGGGTTGAAAACTTATGTTTGAAGGTCTTGTAACCTAACTTGCTGCTAATCCAAGTTTCCATGGTGCATAACTTTTGATTGCTTGTGACCTACCTAACTTTATTATCTGGTCAAATAGTGGTGTGTATATGCATACATCATATGCCAAATTGTTTTATATATCCGCATTAACCCAATCATTGCGGTTTGAATATGTATTCCTTATTTAATATATTTTATTACCTTGGTCCCTATATATATATATATATATATATATATATATATATATATATATATATATATATATATATATATATATATATATATATATATATATATATATATAGGGGAGCGTTCAATCGAGAATATTTTTCCCGCGAGAATATTTGAGAACAAAAGTTACATTTTTATTTTCCAAAATGGCATAATTGTAAATAACTTAACAATTGGTTCCAACATATCACGTTTAAAAAATAAGGGGCTATAATCGTTAAAAGGAATATAAACTGTATCCAAACATACATTGTCGGGATACTCGATTTACGAAAACAAAAACCCTCATTTTCTCTCAACAGAAAACCATCGCTTCTCTCTAACATTTCATCCATTTTCAAATATTTTCAACGAAAACGAAGAAAATGTCGTCAAAAACAGGGAAAACGCCATCAAAAGCTTCATCGAAAGGTATCACAACGCATATTTGACGTTTTTTTGCTAAATATCACTCGATTTCATGATTATCAACTTTTTTTTTGATGAATATCACTCGATTTTCGAGTTTTCCTACTGTTAGTTTCATCAATATACAGGAAATCGGCATTTTTCAAAAAAAAAATTGAAATCAAACCCTAGTTTCGATGTCGAACAATTTACTGTAGTTTTCTCTTAAATAACACTCAGTTTTACTGGTATTAACGTTTAATTTATTGATTTAGTGTTTTGTTATTCATTTATTGTGTAAATAAAGTCAGTTTGTGTAAACGTTTGAGAAAAAAACATTCCAGAAAGATGATAGATCCGAAAAACATAAATGAATGTGATAAATCATATGACTATGTTCAATCATATATGATTTGTTGATGAATTCTTACTTATAATGAACGTTTGCAATCATATATGATTTGTTGATGTTATAATCTCGAAAATGATTAAATCACATGTGATTATATTTATACATAGAACAAAGATTGAATCATATGTGATCACAATCTATATAAACAATATATTATTTATTTGTCATGACTTTTAATAATCACATATGATTTTCTTATAATACATCTATTTGTACATCTCAGAAACCAATAAAGAGCAGCCAAAACCTAAAGAAACGACTACTCAAAAATTTACAAAAGCAACAGCAAGAAGACAAACTCAAAATGGTAACAGTTAAATTATTCAATAATCAGTTCTGATTCATATATTTTATGTATATAATCAAATATGATTTTCTAATTATATCTGTATTTTTTTCAGAAAAAAACAAAGAAAAGCCTACACAAAAAAACCTAACGAAAGCAAAACAAGAAGAAAATCACCAAGAATTATAGTTGAAAAAGGTATATTTCAATCACAAATGATTATATATATATATATATATATATATATATATATATATATATATATATATTAATATATATCAATAATCCAAAACGATTCATAAAAGACATATGATACTCACTTGTGATTGGATTTTATGTTTGTATTAGAGATTCTAATCACATGTGATTAAACAATATTTTAGGATTGTTAATAACATGTGATTAACATATGATTATATACATAAACATGCTTTCAATCATATGTGATTTTTATTAAATACACAAAACAGATTCAATCACATGGGATTAAAATCTGTTATGAACACCTTATGCTTTTGTTTTAATCATATATGGTTTTCTAATTATATTTGAATTTATATAATTTCAGAACAAGACATAGAAGTGCCTAAAGAGAAACAACCAAGAAAATCACCTAAAGACAACTGAACAAAGTATATTTCAATCACAAATGATTATATATATTAATATATATCAATAATCTAAAACAATTCATAAAAGACATATGATACTCACTTGTGATTGGATTTGTATGTTTGTATTAGAGATGCTAATCACATGTGATTAAACAATATTTTAGGATTGTTAATAACATGTGATCAACATATGATTATATGCATAAACATCCTAAAATCTGATTAATTGATATTGTGATTAGCATCTCTGATACACACAAGCAAATCCAATCATAAATGAATATCTTTTATTATAAATATTGTATGCTTTATTTATCATGACTTGTTTCAATCATATGTGATTTATATTTACTTATTATGACTTCATTAACATCTTTTATAGGACCAGAGAAGAAAAACGAATCAAAAAAGAAAAGAAAAGCTGAAGATTCAGTTTCTGAAACAAAAGAGACTAAAAAAAGAAAGAAGAAGACTATAAATAAGCATTCTGATACAATTAGAAACATGTATAGCTTTTTTAATAACAATATGTTTTAAAACATCTATTTTAAATCAAATATGATTATTTAAAGAACAACTATTTGAAATGAATCACATATGATTATACAGATAAACATAACAAAGACATGAATAATCACATATCGGATTAATCAATCACATATGATTTTACTTATATATGAATAAAATCATATATGATTTGAAAACTCTTTGATTAATTTGTTTTAAATCAAATATAATTAAATTCATTAATTGTTATTTTTGATAATATAGGTGCTCACCTGGAGCGTTGTTATCAATCATCCAAGGTTTCAATACAATCCAAAAAGATTGTGTGAAACAAATGGGATTTGGTGATCTATTGAAAATGAAAATGACTGAAGTGCCAGGGGCATTAAGCCGTTATGTTGTTGATAAATTTGATCCGACAAAAATGAAAATTGTTCTTCGAGAGGGGGTTGAGATCGATGTGACAAAAGAATCAGTGAATCAAATGCTAGGATTTCCTTTGAAAAAAAAACAGTTTTCAAAACTTCCATTTCGAAAAGAAAATGATAAATGTTATGATGAATGGACTGAACAATTTGAAAACAAAAAAATGATCAGATTGCATGAGATTAAAATGAATATTGTCGCCTCAGACAATGTAGATATGCACTTCCAGATGAACTTCATTGCTTTGTTGATCAACTCTCTTATAGGGTGAAGCTCATGTGGAAAAAGCAAACACATATCCCTTAAACTACATCATGAAGAATACAAACATAAGCAACATTGACTGGTGCTCCTACTTGCTTAATTGTTTGGTTAAAACAAAACGATCTTTTGATTCATCCAATCCAACAAGCAATTTTGTTGGACCATCTGCTTTTTTAGTGGTATGCTTAATAACTTCTCTTTTATTTAATAATATTTATAATCACATGTGGTTTAACAGTAAAATGTTTTAAATCACATATGATTATAAAGACAAAATAATTTAATCACATGTGATTATAATAACAAATATTTCTTTTTTTCCAGTTGCTTTATGTAGATAGAGTCCATTGCAGTATAGTTATTGCTGAAAGAAAACGACCAGTTCTCTGTCACTGGACATCAGAAAAAATGAAGCTTAGAGAAATTTATGAAAAAGAAATCCTTAAGCAATTTGGTACAGGAGATTTAAATGAAGATTTTGTTGAAGAATATATTAATCAGGAGGTAAATGTATTTATAGCAGTTATACAAAAAAACTTCTCATTATTTAATAGTTATAATGTTTAATGATATATATTGCTAATATAAACTTCAAATTAATTCTGATTTAGGACTATGAACAAATGATTTTGATGAAGATTAGGAAGATCAATTTGTTGATTGACAATGGAATCAATAACTTCCCAACAAGTGTAAGATTGAATCATTTGAAAGTATGATCGGTGAAATGTTTAATGATGAAGATCAAATTGCTCAAGAAGACAACATAAATAATGATGATGATGATGATGATGATGAAGATGATGAAGATGATGATGATGATCAAGATAATTAAGATAATGACAATGTTAAAGATTGAGAGAACAGTGTTATTATGGGAAGAGGTTTCATGTGAAGCTTAAGATCGAAAATGGTGAAGTCTGTGAATGCATAATTTGATTAATGGTTTACTTAGACAATGTTTACTTTTTCATTAGATGAATACTTGCTAATTTATTAAAGACAATGATTAGGTTTTAATTATATAAATGTTTGAGCATATATATATGATATCATGGATATGTGAAGCTTAATATGGATAAGTAGTTTATTACCTTAGAAAACAATCTCTATTCTTTTGCTTAACTGAAAATTAAAGTTTACTCAATGTTTTATTTTAAATAATCACATGTGATTATATGTGATTATATACGTAATCACATGTGATTATAAACAATTTTTAAATCACATATGATTAATTTGCATTTATTAACGACAATGTATGATTTATACATCAATCATATATGATTACAAACAAAAAAAAAATTGAATACTCAATAACATATGACTATAAATATAAAAGCGAAAAGTACAATAGTATAATTTGTGATTAAACATATAAACATTAATATAAACACATGTGATTAGAAAAATAATCACATATGATCATTTTATGGTTTATAATTCAAACACATATGATTATATGTATCAAATAAAATATCGTAAATAATCACATGTGATTATCATGTGTAATATACGCATACATACAGATTACACTTTAACTAGGAGAAGCCCATGTTCCGCATGGGTTGCAATCACATGTGATTATATACGTAATCACATTTGATTATAAACAATTTTTAAATCACATATGATTAATTTGCATTTATTAAGGACAATGTATGATTTATACATCAATCATATATGATTACAAACACAAAAAACTTTTTGAATACTCAATAACATATGACTATAAATATAAAAGCCAAAAGTACAATAGTATAATATGTGATTAAACATATAAACATTAAAATAAACAAATGTGATTAAAAAATAATCACATATGATCATTTTATGGTTTATAATTCAAACACACATGATTATATGTATCAAATAAAATATCGTAAATAATCACATGTGATTATCATGTATAATATACGCATACATACAAATTACACTTCAACTAGGAGAAGCCCATGTTCCGCATGGGTTGCAATCACATGTGATTATATAAGTAATCACATGTGATTATAAACAATTTTTAAATCACATATGATTAATATGCATTTATTAAGGACAATGTATGATTTATACATCAATCATATATGATTACAAACACAAAAAAAAAATTTGAATACTCAATAACATATGACTATAAATATAAAAGCAAAAAGTACAATAGTATAATATGGATTAAACATATAAACATTAATATAAACACATGCGATTAGAAAAATAATCACATATGATCATTGTATGGTTTATAATTCAAACACATATGATTATATGTATCAAATTAAAATATCATAAATAATCACATGTGATTATCATGTGTAATATACGCATACATACAAATTACACTTTAACTAGGAGAAGCCCATGTTCCGCATGGGTTGCAATCACATGTCATTATATAAGTAATCACATGTGATTATAAACAATTTTTAAATCACATATGATTAATATGCATTTATTAAGGACAATGTATGATTTATACATCAATCATATATGATTACAAACACAAAAAAAAATTTGAATACTCAATAACATATGACTATAAATATAAAAGCAAAAAGTACAATAGTATATTATGGATTAAACATATAAACATTAATATAAACACATGTGATTAGAAAAAAAATCACATATGATCATTGTATGGTTTATAATTCAAACACATGTGATTATATTTATCAAATAAAATATCGTAAATAATCACACGTGATTATCATGTGTAATATACGTATACATACAAATTACACTTTAACTAGGAGAAGCCCATGTTCTGCATGGGTTGCAATCACATGTGATTATATAAGTAATCACATGTGATTATAAACAATTTTTAAATGACATATGATTAATATACATTTATTAAGGACAATGTATGATTTATACATCAATCATATATGATTACAAACACAAATTGTTTTTTGAATACTCAATAACATATCACTATAAATATAAAAGCAAAAAGTACAATAGTATAATATGTGATTAAACATATAAACATTAATATAAACACATGTGATTAGAAAAATAATCACATATGTTTTAATATGTACATATTAAAAAAATAATAGTTAGATTATCATGTGTAAAAATAAAAGTATTGGGTCAATCTGGATAAAAAGTTGAAAAAATGTGACAAAATATACAAACTAAATAGTTTTCTGTTACCTAACCCCCACGGGATTTATGTGTAGAATTTAGAAGGTGGCATAATTGTAAATAACTTAACAGTTGGTTCCAAACATATCACATTTAAAAAATAAGAGGGTATAATCGTAAAAAGGAATATAAACTGAATTGTGCACACATACATACATAGTCGGAATCTTCCATTTAATCAATCAAAATACATCATTTCTCTCGATAGAAAACCCTCTTCTCTCTCTAACATTTCATCCTTTTTCAAACATTTTCAACGAAAACGAAGAAATGTCGTCAAAAAAAGAGATAACGCCATCAAAACCTTCATCGAAAGGTATCACAACACATATTTGACGTTTTTTTGCTGAATATCATTCGATTCTCATTATTATCGAGTTTTTTTTGATGAATATCACTCGATTTTCGAGTTTTCCTACTGTTAGTTTCATCAATATACAGGAAATCGACATTACTCAAAAGTTTTTTTGAAATCAAACCCTTGTTTCGATGTCGAACAATTTACTGAAAGTTTTCTGTTTATATCGAGTTTTTCCACTCCATTTT
The DNA here is from genome assembly GCF_052849685.1 of Lactuca virosa. Taxonomy (NCBI): domain Eukaryota; kingdom Viridiplantae; phylum Streptophyta; class Magnoliopsida; order Asterales; family Asteraceae; genus Lactuca; species Lactuca virosa. The sequence continues at coordinate 76,815,079 of NC_136426.1, forward strand.
TGTTAAATATACATGAACTCTGCATTTATTCAAACGTTATTTCAAACTAAAACCCTCGTTGAAAGTATATAGAGTTTTTCTACTATTGCTTTGTTCAATATACATGAAATATGCATTTATTCAAAAGTTACGACTAAACACTCAATTTTACGAATATTAAAGTTTAATTTCTCGATTTAGTGTTCTGTTATTCATGTATTGTGTAAATAAAGTCCGTTTGAAATTGCAGATGATACTAAAATGTTTGAAAAAAAATATTCCAGAAGGAGGACAAATAGAAAAATCACGAATGAAGGTGATAAATAATATGACTGTGTTCAATCACATCTTATTGAAATTGACTTTGTTATTTTCTGATTATATATGTATTTTTATATCTCAGAAAATCCAGAACAAAATCACAAAAAGTGAAAAGAGGAAGGTGTAACTGAAGAAACAGAGATAACAACAGAACAAAAAAATAAGAAAGGTATTGCTCAATCACATATGATTATACACATAAACATAACACCATATGTTTTTACTCAAATGTGATTACCTGCTTTTATATGCAAAAAAACATGATCAATCACATGTGATTAACATCAATCAATAACACCTTAAGCTTTATTATAATAACATTCTTTTATTAATTATGACTTTTATCTATATTTATACTTATTTATTATTGATTTGTATACAAATATGAATTAGATTACAGCTATTGTAGTATTCACAGAAGAAAAGGAAACAACAATAGACAAAATAGGTATGTTTAAATCACATATGGTTTATGAAGACATGTTATAAACACATGATTATATGATTATTCTTTTTTTTACAATTTGTCTCTCTAAAGGAAAAGGAAAAAGATCAAATGAAGAAGACACAACAGAAAGAAGGTCTAAGTTAAAACACGACAAAGGTATAATTCAATAACATATAATTGTAATATGTATTTAAAATCACATAATTAGTAATTATTACTTGATTCTCAATTAATATATGATTATTATTTTCATAACAGCTGAAAAGAAAACTGAGTCAAGAAAGATAAAAGCTATATCTTCAAAAAGTAAAGATCAACTACTTGATGAAAATGAAGAAGATTCTGATTCTGAAACAAAAGAGATAAAGAAAAGAAAGAATAAACTAATAAAGAAGCATTTTGATACAATCAGAAACAAGTATAACTTTGTGATTAACAACTTTATACAAAAAAATATTTTATTAAATCATATGTGATATAATAATAACTTTATTAAATCACATATGATTAATATCTTTTATGTATGAAAAAAAATCAATATACAAATAAGATAACTTATTTAATCATATATGATTCAAAGATGAATCACCATGTGATTAATATCTTTTATATATGAAAATATCAATCACATGTGATTATACAAAAATTTATTAAGTCATATATGATTCAAAAATCAATCATCTGTGATTATTCAAAACATATTTCATGTATTTTTCAGTTAACCACTACAATAAAAACGCGATTTTGCTAGGGAAGGTCGCTATGGAACGTAATTTCGTTGTTAACCTGCAGTGGATCGTGCTATGGAATGTCGTTCCATAGCAATGTTGCTACCACATTGTCTACAGATTTTATTTCTGGTAGCGAGAATGGGACTTGCTAGGGAAAATGCTACCGACTCCATATACGTTGGTATTATGCTACCGATAGTTCTATGGAACAGAAATTCGTAGCAATTTTCCAACGACATTTGTTACCAAATCACTTACCGTTGTACTGCTGCTATGGAATTCATTATCGTGGTTTCTATGCAACGGAGTTTGTGACGGAAACCAATTCCATAGTTGATTTGCATGAAAGTACCATTCGTAGGTATTTGCTAGGGAATTATGCTATGGAATATGATTTCGTTTGCTTGTTTTGCTATGGAACAAAACGCGTAGCTAATTTGTGACGACATTTGTTGGGATGTTGTATGCTTAATTAATTTTGTTATACTATGGATGAATTATTATTATGATCATTGGAATTTGTAAGATATGGTTTGAATGAAATGTTTTTGAATTGGTAATATGTGGCATAAACTAATGGCTAAAAATGTAAAAATGAATTATAAAGTAGATATTGCTGGCAAGCAGACTCGAACTTAAGCTTATGCTAGAAAAGCGCGCGGTTAAGCCAGTTGTGCTAATCAAGTTGTGTATAATTTCTTGAAAACATAGTATATAATGAATAATTAACAACGAATTCATTACAAAGTTATTTTTAATTACATTAACCGGGCATGTTAAAGTATATATAATCTATGTAGATTATTTTCCTTAATAACGAATTCATTACAAACTTATTTTAATTACATTAACTATGAACAACATCAACAGCCCGCAACAACTCTTTGGCACTATCAACAACACCCCTGTACTCCCCATCATCCGGAACTGCCCAGCCAAAATAGGCATCAAGTAATTGTAAACCTACACATTAAAATATCCATCAATTAATCCAATATACCCTTTTCAATAAAACAGTAAATATTATACAACACAACAAAACTAAATACTAACCCCAAACTACAAACATGCCTTAATTAACTATATATATAATTTAATTTACATATATACCATATATACATACCTTTATCACATTGATGAGGCCCTCTTGAAATGTAGATCATTCCAAGCAAATAAATTGCCTCAAGATGATCTTCATCTGCTGCTTGTCTCAACAAAGTCATTCCTAAATCAAAATTGCCATAATAAAAGCACTCATCCTGTTGACAGAATAACAATATCAATATATAACATCAAGGACACTAAATATTAATAAATGGTATAGATTACATATAATTACTGTAACTATACATACAATGACTTGTATTTAATTAGTAAGGGTAGTTTTGTAAAAAGTCATATTTAAAAGAAAAATCAATTTCTATTTTAATCAAGGTTGTAAAAATCGATCGTTGGTCGCTCGGAGGTCGACTGGCGATAAGCGATTAATCAGACTCAGCGGGGATTAATCGGGGACCCTAAATTATTAATAAAATTATTTAAAAAATTAATATTTCCTACAAAATTAAGTATTTGAAAATTTTAAATTTTAATACACAACCGGCACAAATGATATATGTTGACGAATGACCCATATGTCATCCATATGTCAACCATGGACAGCATAAGCAACTACCATGTTGACCAATGACCCGTATGTCATCCATATGTGATACCATCACACCATAAACAACTACCATGTTGATCAATGGCCCATATGTCATCCATGGACACCATAATCAACTAACATGTTGACCAATGACCCGTATTTCATCCATGGACACCATACGCAACTACCATGTTGACCAATGGCCCATATGTCATCCATGGACACCATAATCAACTACCATGTTGATCAATGGCCCATATGTCATCCATGGACACCATAATCAACTACCATGTTGACCAATGACCCGTATTTCATCCATGGACACTATAAGCAACTACCATGTTGACCAATGGCCCATATGTCATCCATATGTCATCCATAGACACCATAATCAACTACCATGTTGACCAATGACCCGTATTTCATCCATGGACACCATAAGCAACTACCATGTTAACCAATGCCCCATATGTCATCCATATGTCAACCATGGACACCATAATCAACTACCATGTTGACCAATGACCCGTATGTCATCCATGGGTGATACCATCACACCATAAGCAACTACCATGTTGACCAATGGCCGATATGTCATCCATGGACACCATAATCAACTACCATGCTGACCAATGACCTGCATGTCATCCATGGACACCATAATCAACTACCATGTTGACCAATGACCCGTATTTCATCCATAGACACCATAAGCAACTACCATGTTGACCAATGGCCCATCTGTCATCCATATGTCATCCATGGACACCATAATCAACTACCATGTTGACCAATGACCCGTATTTCATCCATAGACACCATAAGCAACTACCATGTTGACCAATGGCCCATATGTCATCCATATGTCAACCATGGACACCATAATCAACTACCATGTTGACCAATGACCCGTATGTCATCCATGGGTGATACCATCACACCATAAGCCACTACCATGTCGACCAATGGCCTATATGTCATCCATGGACACCATAAGCCACTATCATATATATTGACATGACCCGTACGTCTTTTGTATATAAGTTTCGGTTTAAACAGAAAAGCATAAAGATGTATAGTTTATTAATGTTTAGTCCTCGTATATAATTTTAAGTTAAAATTATACTATGAACACATCGTTACTCTATGTTCTTTCTTGACGTTATTTATATGTATATACCCTATCTATCAATCTGTAACTACTTTAAATAAATTTGAATTACTAAATATTTAGTGGTAATTAGCACAGTTCGATTTTTTTATTAGCGGAGGTTCAAAGTATTTCACAATTCGTTTCCCTCCAACCTACACACGTTTATGCTGCATATTAGGGTAATTAAGTTTACCGATTAGAAATAGGGTTTACATTTTCTGTAATCATCATCTCCGGCGGCTTATTGATCGAAATCTTTGTTCGTTATACGTTTGTGCACTGACTTTGGCGATATATGTTGTCACTCATCTAAAATTTATATTTATTTAATTTAGTGTTGTCGTGATGATCGATCGTTTTTTGTTCTCTGATGATCTTCATGTAAATTGGTTTTGATTATATTCAATAGTTTGCATGCAAAGTAATGCCTTCATATATAATTTATTTTTATTGTTTGTGTCAGAAAGATGTCGACCTCGAAAGCAAAAGGAGCATCCGGTGTGAAGCCAACTAAATTCATTGCACCACAAGTTATGAAACGCAACATGATTTCTGCTGCAAAATTCTTAAATAGACAGTTACAAGATGAAGAAAGCGACTTCCCAATACCAACAACCACATCCAAAGCACCTATAACATCTACCAACAACACCCTCCTTAGAAAACACATTTAAAACTTCAGAAACTGGAACAATACAATCGTCAACACGAACATCAATAACGAAAACTTCAGAACCTAGATCATCTAGACCATCCTCAACACCAACACCCACTACCACATCATCAACACCTATATATACTACCACAACCTCAAAACCTGCATCTACACTACCATCCTCCACGACTACAATAACTACCACACCCTCCTTAAGTAAAGGAACTATCACATCATCAACATATACATCTATCCCAACACCTATCCCAGAATATACCCCATCAACAGCACCTATCCCAGAATCTACCCTATCACCAACACAACCACCCATGAATGGATCTGTAGTGGAAAGTGTAGAAGGTGAAAACAATTCCTCTGAAGATTGTGGACCAAATGGACGTTTTAATGTTCATGTTTGGAAAAATACGTGAGTTACAAATTCAAATCTTAATTACAACTTTTTTTATGTATTAAATTTTGGTTTACACCTACATATCAATTCATAACTTAACACATCACATGAGTACTTGCAGGCTAATGCCACCAGGCCCTTGTGCACACGTTATTAGTCAGTCCTTTAAACAAAGAGTAGATCCAGAAGGGTACGCTTGGGCACAAGTAAGCAAAGAAATGCGCGAATTATATTGGGAGGAGTTTCAGGTAACTATAAGTCATAAATTGTTGTTTGGTAAATATTTACACTTCAACTTATGTTTATATTGTCAATGTGTAGAAAAAATGTTGTTAGGATGAGACAATAGACTCGCTGGTGAGGCAAGCTTGGGCAAGGAAAGCGGCACAAAGTTATGGTCAATATCTCTTCAACATGAGGAGCCCAAAAAGAAACAAACATGGCTTTAAACCAGCTCATATTCCACAGGAAGTCTGGAACTCCTGGCAATTAAAATGGAATACAGAAGAATACAAGCTAAAATCTGAGCAGAACAAGAAAAATAGGCGTAACGGTGTGGCTGATGGAGTAGCTAAACCCACACATAACGCTGGATTCGCATGTCATTTGAAGATAGCTTCTGATTTGGTAATTTTTTAAATGGTACAGCATATCAATGTTTGCATATTTTTATCTGTATATTTGACTTTTTATATGGTATTTATGCAGAAGAGGAAATTAGGACATGAGCCACTCCATAGTGAATTGTTCCTGTATACACACACTAAGAATCATGATAGAGTCACTTTCACAAATGAAAAAGATAGAAAAATTCATGCAATATTCATTTTAGTTTAAATTAACTTTTATATATTGTAGCTACTCCATAATATCATTCCTAAATTTGATATCTTTTAACTTATAATATTTTTATTTTGTAGGCGGCCTATACAGAAAAACGGGAAGAGTTGGAAGCTGAAGGTGTTGAATTTGAGGAGGACAAGCTATTTTATGCTGTTGTTGGTGGTCATGATAAAAAAAGAAGACTTTATGGATTAGGCTCTTTTGCAAAGGCGGTTCCCAATAGGAATGGTAAAACGGATGTATCTTACATTCCGGAAAAAAATGATGAAATAGAAGAAATGAGGGAGCTTGTTGCTAAACAAAAACATCAAAACAAAGAGCTTAAAGAAATGATGAACGCCCAACAAGAGGAAAACAAAGCAAGGGTCGGGCATCTTGACAAACATCAAACGGCATTGGATCTTAGTAATGTCGTTACAAAACAACAAGAGTAGTAGGTTGATATATGTTTATTGAAGATTATGTATTTTAGAGTAGCAACTTTCTTTTTTCCATGTAATAAATAATTATTTTGTTATTTTATGATATAATGGTTATGAGTTTTTTGTTTTTTTTTTCTGTTTTTCATATATTACTACAAAATTATTTGGATATAATTTATAAATCAATTATCAATCGGTCCATATTGAATCTGGTATATAATATATACACCACTAAAATTGCTAGGGATTCATGACCACGGAATTTGCTAGGAGATCATCAAACGGATTTAGCTAGGGATTCATCACCACGGATTTAGCTAGGGATTCATCACCACAGATTTATCTAGGGATTCATCACCACGGATTTAGCTAGGGATTCATCACCACGGATTTTGCTAGGGATTAACTACAACGGAATTTGTGACGGAAGAACTACCACAAAATTTGTGATGGAAACGTACTACGGAATACCATCTACCACGAATTTCATTCCGTTATCACAATTGCGACGAAATTATTGTTTCCGTTGCAAACCCCTCGCTACGGCGTTTTTAGGGACAAAAATAGGTCGTTGCAAATTCTGTCGCTATTCGTCTTTTGCAACGGAATTTCAGCTTTTCGCAACGGATTCCTTTTGTAGAAAAATCGCGTTTTTCTTGTAGTGAACACACATGTGATAAAATTATAAAACATGTATAATAAATTCATTAATAATTATCATAACATATGAATTAAATTCATTATGTGATATATTTGATGATAGATGTACACCTGGAGCTTTATTGTCCGTTATACAAGGCTTCAATTAAGTACAAAAAAATTGTATCAGACAGATGGGTTTTGGGGGAATATTAAATATGAAGATGACAGAGGTCCCAGGGGCCTTAAGTTGATTTGTTCTTAAGAATTTTAACTCAGAGACAAAGAAGATAGTTCTTCAAAGAGGAGTTATTGATGTCACCAAAGAATCCGTGAAAGAAATTCTTGGATTTCCTTTGGGAAGAAAAAAGTTTTCAAAACTTCCGTTCAGAACAAAAGAAGATAAATGTTATGAAGAATGGACAAACCAATTTCATGACAAGAAGATGATTCGACTTCAAGATATAAAGATGAAGATTGTTTCCACCAACAAGGCAGATATGAATTTCAGGATGAATTTCATAGCTTTGTTGATCAACTCATTGATAGAATCAAGCTCTTCAGAAAAAGCAAACACCAACCCATTGAACTACATAACAAGCAAGACGAAAATAGAAAACATCGACTGTTGTTCTTATCTGATAGACAGTTTGGTTAAAAACAAACAGTCTTTTGATCCATCAAATCCAACAAGCAATTTTAATGGACCATCTGCTTATTTGGTGGTATGTTTAATATGTTTTACACTATTTAAATATCTTTAAAATCATATATGATTTAAATGTCAGATTCTTAAATCATATATGATTAGTAGAATTTGTTACAAAATTAATAATTTTTTTTGCAGTTGCTTTATCTAGACAGAATCAAATCTGATGTACTTAAGTTTGAAAGAACATGTCCAGTGATCTGCTATTGGACTTCAGAGAAAATAAAGATGAGAGAAACTTTTGAAAAGGATGAGCTTGGTGATTTTGGAATAGGGGATTTCAATGATGAGTATGTTGACGAAGAATTGAATGAGGAGGTAAATTTAATTGCAAAAATTATATGAAAACTCATTATTATTTACTAATATTTTACATGTTACATTATATATATTAATATATATTTTAATTCATTTATTATGTAGGCTTATGAGCAAGTGGTTATAAATAAGTATAGGAAGTTAGATATGCTGATTGAAGATGAAATAAATAAATTCCGAGAAAATATAACCTTGAATCATTTGAAAATTAGCGTTGATGCAATTTTTAAAGATAAGAGTGAAGATAATCAAGAAAAAAATGGGAATGATAATGTTCAATATGACAATAGTGATGATGATGAAGATGCCAATGGAGATGATAATGATCAATCAAAGAAAAAGAATGTAGGAGGGAAAAATATTGAAGGAGGTAAGTGTATTTAAAAAAATCTATATAAAATCACATGTGATTAAATACGTATCTTAAATTATATGCAGTTGTGGGAAAAAAAATGAGAATCTTAAAGGAGGAGAGGAACAGCAACGAAAAAATAAAGATGAGGATGGTGAAGATATTAAAATAACAGGTAAGTAATATTTTACTGAATCATATATGATTGTTAAAAAGTAACTTTTTACAATCACATGTGATTAACAACGAATTTTTATTATATGCAAATCACATGTTATTAACTACAAATTTTTATTATATGTAGATGGTGAGAAAGATGAAAATGATAATAATGATCAAGGTTTGGATGACATGAATTTGCATGATGAAGTTGTTGAAAATGAAAAATTAAGGTGGTAATAATAAAGAAGAACAAAATGCTTAAGGAGAAGGTAAACAACAATATAGATTAATAAAGTAATCAAATGTAATTATAATTTATGTAAACACATGTGATTACATTCACAAATTATTAATAATTTCTTTTTAATTGTATTTAGCTGTGGATGTGATGAATATAGAAAGGAAGAATGCTAAGAAAGTAGAAGGAATAACTGGTGAACAACTACAAAGAGATGGAGAAGGTAAATATAAATATATTGAAAATACCAATATAATATATTTATACATATAATAATCATATATTATTACATCTCTTTTAATCACATGTGATTGTATTCATATAACAATACAAATATATTTGTACAATATTTGTTTTAATAACATATGATTACTCAATCATATATGATTGTTAAAAAGTAACTTTTTACAATCACATGTGATTAACAACAATTTTTTATTATATGCAAATCACATGTTATTAACTACAAATTTTTATTATATGCAGATGGTGAGAAAGATGAAAATGATAATAATGATCAAGGTTTGGATGACATGAATTTGCATGATGAAGTTGTTGAAAATGAAAAAGGTGGTAATAATAAAGAAGAACAAAATGTTGAAGGAGAAGGTAAACAACAATATAGATTAATAAAGTAATAAAATGTAAATATAATTTATGTAAACACATGTGATTACATTCACAAATTATTAATAATTTCTTTTTAATTGTATTCAGATGTGGAGGGGATGAATATAGAAAGGAATAATGCTAAGAAAGTAGAAGGAATAACTGGTGAACAACCACAAAGAGATGGAGAAGGTAAATATAAATATATTTAATATATTTATACATATAATAATCATATATGATTACATCTCTTTTAATCACATGTGATTATATTCACATAACAATACAAATATATTTGTACAATATTTTTTTTAATAACATATGATTACTCAATCATATATGATTGTTAAAAATAACATTTTACAATCACATGTGATAAACTATAAATTTTTATTATATGCAAATCACATCTGATTAACTACAAATTTTTATTATATGCAGATGGTGAGAAATATGAAAATGATAATAATGATCAAGTTTGTGATTACATGAATTTGCATGATGAAGGTGTTGAAAATAAAAAAGGTGGTGATAATAAAGAACAAAATGCTGAAGGAGTGGGTAAACAACAATATAGATTAATAAAGTAATCACATGTAATTATAATTTATATACGCACATGTGATTTCATTCACAAATTATTAATAATTTCTTCAAACACATGTGATTAATCACATATTTAATTTATATACAGGTTTTGGCAGAAATATAGATGAAGGAGATACAGGAGAAGGTAAAGTTGATGGTAAAGAACATCATGTTGCTGGGAAATTTGAAAGTGGTCATAATGATAAAGATTATGTGACTACATATGTTATAATCACATATGATTACATATGTTATGATCATATGTGCTTAAAATCACATAATCACATATGATTATAATAACATATGATTACATATGTGATTAAAAATGAGTATCACATCTGATTTCTAAATTCATGTCTGATTAATTCACAAAACAGTGTTATTAAATACGTTATAATCACATGTGATTATAAATGTTATTACATATCTTATAATCACATGTGATTATAATCACATATAAATATAATATTTTTGTGTAATTTATTCTTTTAATCATATATGATTAATAATTTTTTTAATTATATATCAAGTGTAGAGGGGAAAAATATGGAGGGGAAAATTGGTGAAAAGAAAGAAGGAAAAAGTATATATTTCTATATATATATATATATATATATATATATATATATATATATATATATATATAATTATGAAAAAATATATTTTTACAATCATATATGATAACTAACATAATTTACTTATATGCAGAACTGATAGGAGAAATGTTGTTCGAGGAGAAGGTGCCAATCATATTTATCTGATAAAAATATTGTATTAAATGATAATTACTTTTTATGTATATGTATTAATTAATTTAAATTCTATTGTATGTAATTTGAAAATTTTAAAAATCTTTTGATGTAATTGATTAAATATTATAAAACTATTCCTTAATAATTGTCTATAAATGTTGATATTTTTTAGTAAAACATATCAATATTTATCTATAATTGCATGTGATTATATGATTATAACCACAAATAATTAAATGATTAAAATCAGTTACAATTATAATCACTTAAGATTACATGTTCAAACGACTATAATAAGCATTTAACTAATCACTAATTAAATATCTACAAAAACTCTTCATTCAACAACATTTCTTCCTATATAATCACAAGTGATTATTGTACCTATATAACTAATCACATGTGATCATAATCGATAAAAAGTATATTGTACCTATATAACTAATCATATGTGATCATAATCAACAAAAAGTATTTTGTTTTACTATAACCATAGCTTTTAACACAAGTGATTACAATACTTAAAAAGACAGTTAATAATGATCAAGGTTTTGATGACATAAATTTGCATGAGTAAGGTGTTGAAAATGAAAAAGGTGGTGATAATGAAGAAGAACAAAATGCTGAAGGAGAAGGTAAACAACAATATAGATTAATAAAGTAGATATGATTATGAAAATAATATATTTTTACAATTATTTATGATAACTTACATATTTTACTTATAATCACAAGTGATTTTTCTACTAACTTATTTTGTTTATGTGATTTTTGAAGAAGATGTGAACAAAACAATAACAAACGTTATTGAAAGTATTTTTGAAAACACATCAGAGTTTAACAGTACCCAAATGTTAAATGATGATGAATTCAATTCTGTTTATGAAAAGACCATGAAAGAATACCAAGATAAAAAAGAAGAGAGTATGATGCCCTCATATGATCTCAACATAAGTCAGTTGACACCTACAGAGATGACGGAGGTAAATATTATTTTGTCTGTTCGTACAATATCATATCTTTATGAATGTAATCACATATGATTTTTATTATTTCTTAAACGTACAATCATATGTGATTAAATATTATTTTGTCTGTTCGTACAATATCATATCTTTATGAATGTAATCACATATGATTTTATTATTTCTTAAACGTACAATCATATGTGATTAAATATTATATTGTCTATTCGTACAATATCATATCTTTATGAATGTGATCACATATGATTTTATTATTTCTTAAACGTCCAATCATATGTGATTGAAACTAATTATCACTTTACTTAAACTTACAATCATATGTGATTAACAGTAATTATTAAAATTCTAAAATTATCATTCTAATATTTTTCTAACGGTTTTAATCATATATGAATTGCAGAATACTGCTGAAGAAAAAAAAGATGAAGGTGAAAAAGAAAATCTGGTGAAAGATGTGCTAGATCCAAAAGCAAAGACCCACCCTACGATAAACATTGTGATTTCAAAAAATCAAAACAAAGAGTCTTTGCCTGATCTTACAGAAAAACAAAATGTAACTCAGGAACCTCGGCAACAAAGAAAGAAAAAACCAGCCGAAGTAAGGAGATCTCCATAAAAAGAGAGAGCCATTTGCTTGAAAACAAAATTAACAAAATAATAGGAAATGCTTGGTGAATGGTTGTTCCATTTGCAAGGAAGTGTATAGTAAGTTATTAATATTTGATTAGCATTTACAAAAATAAACATTAACATACTTGTTTAATAATTATTAAATCACATGTGATTAAAGATATGAATATAATAATGACATTAACATACATTCTAAACTTTGATTAATCACATGTGATTAAAAAAATATGTTAAATATACTTGTTCAACATTAATCAAATCACATGTGATTATATTTATGTATATAATAATACGAAATAACAATTTTTTTATATATATAGTGATGAGCTGTTATTCACAATAAACAAAAGAGTGGTATTCCGATATGTATTTGAAAGTTTGTTTCCCGGAGAATATCTATTTTTGGATGTCATAGACTCGTGGTCTGAACTATTGAACTACAACGAGAAGGACCGAGACATTAATAATTCTCCATACAGAGTTTTCTTGTCTGTCCAAATTATTGTAAGTAAAACATATATGATTCTATCACTAAATTAATATTATCTATTTAAATTCATATATGATTATACACTAAAATCACAAATGATTTAACATTTAGACAAAGTATATTGAGGATGAGCAACTTCCTAAACCAAAAAAATATGACAAAAAAGAAAAAGATTGACAAAAAGGTAAAAAAAAAAACAAATGGAAAAGGAGGCAAAGGAGAAAGACGAGTATAGATACAATTTATTCAAAAACTACTTTGTAGATTGGTTCAATGGAGATGAAGAAAGAATAAAATTGAAAGATGTTGAGCTGGTAAGTTATTCAATATCAAATTATTCTTTATATATATTCATAAATATGACAATAAATATTTAAATGCAAATATTCTTCCTTGTTTGCCGGGAAGAACACATGTTTGTCTATATTTTCAACATAAAAAATCCGAACATTGTCATCTTGGATAACAGCATATCAGAAGCAACACTTGAAGGAAAGTACATGCCACTACTTAAAAACCTGGTATGTAAAAAATCAACTGTGATTAAATAAGAAAATCATATAAAATTTTACAAAATATTTTATCAAATTGTCTTAGTCACACATAATAACATAAAATAAATCACATATGAATAAACATTTTAAATCATATCTGATTATACATTTGAATTCAAAAATCATCAAAACATTATTTTATATTTGTAATCACATGTGATTATGCAGATATTAATAATATCTTTTTATGTTTAATTTTATGTGGTTAATTTTTTTTTTTTTAATTTTCAGAAAAAAAATACTTCTTGAGATATCTGCATGAAATAAATCATCCAAGATGTTATGCCCTTCAAGACCCAAATATCAAACCACAAATACTAGATCTGTTATGTAAAACTAAACATAACAAAAGTGACTGGAGAATATTTGTGATGAGATACATGGAAACGTATATGGCTCAAACAAAATACAAAACTGGATTCCCAAAGGAAGGAGCTCAAGATGCACTGCTTGATTTGGTGAGAACCAAATATGCTCATGCATTGATAAATTCTGAAATTAATTTCATGAAGGATGATATCATGGAACTTGCAAATGAGTACCACAAACAAAATAAAGAGAAGAAAGAAAGCGATCAAAAAAATGCTTGTGCAGAAATCCATCAAAGGTTGAGTGATTGCCAATGAGGATAATGGAAGTCAAAGTGGTGAATGAGAAGATGAAGATGTGGGAAGAGGTTTGATGCAAAGGTGAAGATTGAAATACTGAAGTTTGAAAGACTGTCTGTAAATGGATGATTTGATTGTTTGTTCATTTAGACAGTGTTTAGTTTTCAATTAGATGAATGCTTGCTAGTTTATTAAGACAATAATTAGGTTTTAATTAGATAAATGTTTGAACAGATATATATATATATATATATATATATATATATATATATGATATCATGGATTTGTGAAACTTAATATAGATAAGTATTTTAACTGTAAATTAAAGTTTACTGAATGTTTCATTTTAAATCACATATGACTTTGATATTTCTAATAGTTATAAAATGCCTTGTTCTTTGTACAATAAGATGTGATATCGACAATCACATGTGATTATATACGTAATCACATGTGATTAGAAAAATAATCACATGTTATTAGAAAAAATAATCAAGTATGATCATTGTATGGTTTATACTTCAACCACATATGATTATCATGTGATTATTATGTGCAATATATACATACACAAAAAGAAAAATCACATATGATTAAACATGTACACATTATAAAAATAATACTTTTATTATCATGTGTAATATACTTAGATTATCATGTGCAAATATGATATTATAAAATCACATGTGATTATGTATATAAAAACATATGATATTATAAAATCACATGTGATTAAGATCTTTTATTAACAGTTTATACTTATTATAGAAAAAAATTATTGAAACAAATCACATGTGATTATACTAGTAAAAATTTTAGAATCACATATAATTATAAACAGACAACCAAAAAATTGAACAAGGAAAAACATATGATATTATAAAATCACATGTGATTAGATCTTTTATTAACAGTTTATACTTATTATATAAACAAACTATTGAAAAAAATCACATGTGATTATACTAGTAAAAATTTTAGAATCACATATAATTATAAACAAACAAACAAAAAATTGAATGAGGAAAAATAAATTTAATCACAAATGATTATCATCTGTTATGAACATTATTTACTTAAAAAATTGAAAACTAATAAGAAGTCTATTCATCAATTCTAAGCATTAAATCTACTTGGACAAGTACGCCTATTGTGTGGTTCTCTTTTACCACATAGTGAGCATTTTCTGGTCTTCGTTTGAGCATTCATAACTGCTTTTTCAACTTCACCAATAAGCCTCTTCTTACGTGATCCTTTATTATGTTGAACTTCTGGAACAAAAATCTCGACTTCTTCTGGAATAGTAACATTATAAAGTTTTTCAAGGATATTTGAATTTGTAATAGGCTTTTCAATTGAACAATTACTCTTCACCTCATTCAACAAAATTTCTGTTTTTTCAGCCAAAAACGCTAACTTCTGCTTATCATGTGTCACAATGTCTAAAGCAGTTTCAACATTCAAAAATACTTCATTAACCAGTTTGGTAACTTCTTCATCTTCTTCATCAAAACGATCTCTCGACAACTGATAATTCAAAAATATTACATCCTTTGCCCATCGTCTAAGAATATATTGTTCCGGTATTTCATTAAAATTTTTGTCCATCAATACTCTAAAAGCATGTCTACAGAGAATACCAAACCGATTAAAATGTCCACAGGTGCAACTAACTTCTTTTTCATCATATTTTAGTTCCACCTGTAACAATGAAAAATCACATATGATTATACAAATAAAAATCATAGTCTTGTTTAGTCACATGTGATTAACATGTTTTATATACATAAAATAGATCAATCATATATGATTACACACATGAAAACAATATACACACCAGCGACATATGCACATTATCTTTATAATCACATGTGATTGATCAGAACATTATCATATATAAAAATATATAAATGATATAAATAAAAAAATAAAATACCTTATATGTTGCTTTTACTCCGTGTTTTTGGTTCTTGTGAATAACTTTATAAAAATTTCCCATCCATCTCCCTCCCCTAAATCTTTAACCTCACAAAACAAACCTCCTTTATAAATCTCCTTTTGAACTTCAAAAAAAACTTTGCTAGTATACACCTTTGTTGCATGTTGTTCTATCATACGTGGTGACCTCCAAGAATACTTTGCTCCCTTGGTTTTACGATCAAGTTCACATTGTGTATAATGTTGTTTTTTAATGGCAACGTCATAATTCATCATGAAATTTAGAAATAAATTTTCAGTTTCTGCATATGTATTGAAAAATGAATTGATACTCTCAGACCTTGATGTTGTCTTCATCAACCCACACCTTGGAAAATCATTGAAATATGCAGGTACCTATGCTTCCTTATTTTCAAAAATATCTTTAAACCATTTCTCATCTTCAAGATTAAATTCTTTCATCAAAAGTTCCCAACTCCTCTCGAAAATATGACACTCGATATACATGTCCAAAACAAGTTTATTGAACCTTTTCTTGAAATTCGTGCTTTTAAGAAATTCCACAGATAGCTGTAACAATCACATGTGATTCAAATATTATAAATTAATATTAAAATATAAAGGTAAAAATCACATGACATAACTTTAAATCCTTTAATCATATGTGATTATAAATATAATCACATATGATTTGGAATAATCATGTGAGTTTATACTCATAATCATTTATGATAGAATAAACATATGATTTAGACAATCACATCTGATTACAATATTGAAACAAAATCACATATGATTTAAATATGTTCACATTAGAAAACAAATCACATATGATTCAAATCTGTTCAAATTGAAAAATCATATGTGATTTAAAAATATATGTTATGTAAAATCACATGTGATTTAAAAAAATGTACCTTTTTTGGAAGTTTCTTCATGATATGCCACATGCACAATCTATGCTTAGATTGAGAAAAAACAGACTCAACTGCTTGCTTTAATGCTGCATCTTGATCAGTTATAACAAGTAATGGTTGTTTATTTGAATGAGCCTTCATAAACTGCTCAAGAAGCCATTTATACGAATCCACATCCTCCGTGCTTAACAACCCGACTCCAACAGTAACAGATGATTTATGATGATCAATGACAGTGAATGGAACAAACACCAATGAATACCTATTTCATGTAATAATCCAAATAAGATTAAACATATTTATAACATAAAAATAAATAACATAAGAATACTTGATAATAAATGATAAATCACATATGATTATAATCAAAATCACATTACAAATACTTGATGAGAAATTATTCAATCACATATGATTACAATCATCATCACATCAGTATAATTCTTGATAATTGATAAATCATATGTGATTTGAAAAATAACTACATCAGAATACTTGTTAAGCATTAATCAATCATCAATCTTATATGATTATATATGATCAATCACATATGATTATAATCATAATCAAAATATCATACATGTTAATCATTCATCAATCAGATATGATTACAATAATAATCACATCAGTATACTTATTTAAAAAATATAAATCACATATGATTAGAAACATAAATACAAAAGAAAAACTTACTTATTTGTACAAAATGTTGCATCAAATGACATAACATATCTGAATTCACTGTAGTATGCTTTATATGTTTCATCGGCCCAAAACATTGCATTTAACACATTATTCTCATCACATCTATAAAAAATGAATAATTCGGATAATTGTTTTTCCGATCATTCATCTTGTTCACAATAAATTGAGCATCTCTGAAGCCAATAATAGAGCCCATATCCCTCTTAAAATTTCTGTAATCTACAGCCTTTCCCCTTACATACTGAAAACCACCTTTCAAAGTTGATTTGAGTTTGTAAGCTTTTGTAGCACCCATTTTTGCAGTAGACGCCCGAACAATGAACTTCTTGTCAGAGTATGAAAGAGTCCTTATACTTTTCAAGTGAAATGTATCTTCAAGGTCATGGTTGTGATTTTCTTGAAACTTATCAAACCTATACTCACACGTTCCTTTGACACGTTTCATAATAATTTTAGCTTTACAATCTGTAACCCTATAGATTGTATTACGTTTCGTTGGATTCAATTTTGGTTTACCCATCCTGTTACAAACCAAAAACCTATGCTTTATTATATCACCAACTTTCCTTAATGTGTTCAAACGAACATCAAAACCAACCTTCTCTGCATATCTTTTATAAAATTTAACTCCCTCATCCACATCTTTGAACCTCATTTCCTTAGTAGGTTTAAACTCATCAGGAACATCTGGTTTGAAATCATGTAGAACCTCTGACATATAAAACTCTGATACACAACTTGAACTAGTCCAACTGTTTGAATTTGCATCATTACAAGAACTAGAACATTCACATGTATGATCAAATATAGAAAACATTTTAATCATATATTATTATAAAAGAAACAATTGAATATACATAAATCAATGCAATATAAAATCACATGTGATTAATAATAAAATTCCTTGTATACTCATATGTGATTAAAAGAAATAATTGAACATATATAAACTAAAAATATGTCAATATTTATTAAAATATAAAAAAATGGATAATCAGATATGATAACACTATATTAAACATAATTATTAAAAAAACTAATTAATAATCACATAAGATTAACAAAACAGATTAAATAAACACTAATAAATTACTTATAATCACATGTGATTATATAAGGAATTCATTATTAATCACATGTGATTGTATAAGAAATTCATTATCAATCACATGTGATTGTACATTACATACATTGATATATAATCAATTCTAAATAACATTAATAATAATAAAAAATACTTATATAATAATAACAGATTAAATAATTTTTTTTTTACCTGAAATAATAATGTTTTGGATTTGATGACTTGAATGCTCAAAATCTTCATCCACGTAATTTGTGATTTGATGACTTGAATGTTCAACATCTTCATTAACATCTTCAATACTAATTTCATTTTCATTTATAAAGAAATTAACATTATCGCTTATAAAAGACATTATGAATCAATAGAACCTGTCATTAACAACATAAAGAATTATTATTACAACAAATATTAATAATATATGATTTAAAAAACTATAACATAAAATGTAAATGTTCATAAGATTTATGATTAAAACATATATCAATCGTATGTGATTTTAAACATATATGACTAAAACATTTATGATTATAACATATATTAATCATACATGACTTAAATACTTGTATTATAGTTTATAAAATATACATGATAATAGTGTCACTTGAAGAACATGATTGTTAGCTCAATGAGGGGAGGTTTTAGAGTCCAAAACTGAATCTTTTAAAGCCAATAACCAATTAAATTAACAACGACTTTCTACTTTTGCATTGATGTATATGCAACAACAACACAAAATCAGATGGTGTACATGTTGAATGATGAAGAAACTACTGGAAAAGATCCTAATCACATGTGATTGAAATAATAAATTATAAACAAATACTAATCACACGTTTTTTTGAATGTTTTTGCTTTTTCTGCAACTATAAAAGCAGGCTACAAGGCAAGAAACTACTGGAAAAGATCCTAATCATTTGTGACTGAAATAATAGATTACAAATAAATACTAATCACATGATTTTTTTGAATGTTTTAGGTTTTTCTACAACTATAAAAGCAGCTACAAGGCAAGAAACAAGTGGAAAAGATCCTAATCAGATGTGATTGAAATAATAGATTACTAATCACATGTTTTTTTTAATGTTTTAGGTTTTTCTACAATTATAAAAGCAGCTACAAGGCAAGAAACTACTGGAAAAGATCCAGTTACAATGCAAGAATCGACAATGAATATTTTGTACCTTTTGATAGAACAAACTTTGACCTAACTTCGAATCAAAACGTTAAATAACTGATTGGATTACCAAAATACATGAAATAAACACAAATGCGATACTTTAATCATCAAAAAAAGTTATACTGTTGGAAAATGTTTTTGTATGTGACCATCACTGAAATAAGACGAACTGTTTTGATGTTATCTAACAAATATTATCAGTTATTTCAGGTTGTATCAATGCGTAATCAAAACGACATATACGAAAACACGTGAATGACAAAAACGCAAAGACGTAAATTCACAACTCGACAAGTCTCAAACCGCATGAAGATAAGAATCTCAAGACTCAAGTCATGCAACTCAAACCACTTGCAAAACCGAATACAAAGATCAAAAACGAATCAAACCAAAGCAAGATGATTCACGAACCCGACTCGACTCGCATACCCGCGGATATCATGGATCAAATCCAAAATTCCGCACAAAACCATTCAGGTCCCGCGACCAGCCCGCGGCCCGCATGACAAACCGCACAAAACTGATCAGGTCCAGCGACCGACCCGCGGCCCGCGCCCATACCCGCGTAGATTGAGATTTTCACTTCAGCTATTCAGAACGCAAGACGCGACCTACCCACGGCCCGCGCCCATACCCGCGACCCGCGCCCATACCCGCGTACATCGAATTTTTACTTCAGCTATTCAGATCGCAAGAAGCAGCCATGCACGCGACCGACCCGCGGCCCGCGCCTACACCCGCGTAAAACTCATCCATGCAAGAAATACCCACGAATATATATTATATATATGTATATTGTGTGTATATGTATATATATACATATATATATATATATATATATATATATATATATATACATGTATCGTATATATATACATATGAAGGAAGAAACAAGAAAACACAAAAGCAAAAGTCTCCATCACATGTGTTTCTTCTTTCTTTCTAAACTCACAGCTTCATCATCACTTCCAGCATACATACCACCTAGAAATTACTTTTGAATATATATATACATGCACATGCATAGTGTATATGTGTGTGTGCTGTGAGGAAAGAAAGCAAAGACAGCACAAAAGAAGAAAACCCACTTGCATGCTTCCAACTTCTTTCCAGCTTTCACTCCTCAACAATGTTTACTTTCCCTTAAACAAATGAGAGTTGCCTGGAGTATTTGTGCATATATATAT
Source organism: Lactuca virosa (assembly GCF_052849685.1). Classification (NCBI taxonomy): domain Eukaryota; kingdom Viridiplantae; phylum Streptophyta; class Magnoliopsida; order Asterales; family Asteraceae; genus Lactuca; species Lactuca virosa. The sequence continues at coordinate 76,836,337 of NC_136426.1, forward strand.
AGATGCATGCAAGAAGAGAGGAGTAAGAGAAAAACACAAAAGTGTGAATAAAATCACCAAAGTGTGGGAGTGTTGTGGGTAAATACACCAAAAAGAGAGAGAGAGAGAGAGAGAGAGAGAGAGAGAGAGAGAGAGAGAGAGCATACGTGAGTATGTGTGTGTGTGGATGTATGTGAGTGTATTGTGTGTGTTAGAGAGTGTTTAAAGAGTTTTCATTGTAATATTCTGTAACTCTTTCATTCCAGAAGAAGAAAGCCAAAGCCAAGACCAACAAGCTTCAAGAACAACCTCTTCTTCAAGAACAACTCAAGAACAGAAACACTATTCATCATCTTCCTCACATTCAACCCATCAAACAAAGCCTATACCACCTTTGTTTACTACACCAATCACCACCAAACACCTCTCTCACATCAAAACAACCAATAACAACTTGACAAAACAGTCGTTCCACAAGTCCCGTTATAACACCACCTACTATATATATATTTATATATTTTATTAACGCTTTATGTCATTTAAATACTGTCATTTATTTCATTTATAGCTTTCCAGTATTTATTTATTCCGCACTTCTTATCTTTCCGCATCTAATCTCATTAAATATATTTATCTGTCACCCAGTAACTGGTAACCGAGCCTTTTATTTGTGGTAATCAGATCGTATATTTTCAACAATTGGTATCAGAGCTTGTGTGATTTACCTTGAAATTTTTGTCGAAAACTTTTGGTTAGCGTTTATAAACCTTCCATAAGCTTTTCTTTAAAAATTTCACTTTAATATCACTTGTTCAAAATCCTTAAAAAAAAATATATATTAAAAAAAAAAAAAAAAAAATTATTTAAAAAAAAAAAAAAAAATTCTTAAACAAAAAAATTCAAAGCTTGTGTGATTTACCTTGAAATTTTTGTCGAAAACTTTTGGTTAGAGTTTATAAACCTTCCATAAGCTTTTCTTTAAAAATTTCACTTTAATATCACTTGTTCAAAATCCTTAAAAAAAATTATTAAAAAATATATATATATATATATATATATTTAAAAAAAAAAAATTCTTAAACAAAAAAATTCAGAGCTTGTGTGATTTACCTTGAAATTTTTGTCGAAAACTTTTGGTTAGCGTTTATAAACCTTCCATAAGCTTTTCTTTAAAAATTTCATTTTAATATCACTTGTTCAAAATCCTTTCAAAAACAAAAAATTTTATTATGTCTTCCGCTAATTATTCCAACATGAACTCTGTTTCTATTGCTAACAGCTTGGGATCTGGTTCACGGGCGCCCATACTTATTCCTGAAGAGTATAATTCGTGGGTTGGCCGTATGAATCTTCATCTTAACACCATAAGTGAAGATGTCTGGAATTGTGTAGAAGGAACATATTTTACTCCAGAAAATATGGCAACTCTTGCTACAAATCAAGCCACTCTTGCTGAAACCGAAAAAAGGCTGCAACTCCAAGCCAAAAAGGAACTTGTGTCTGGAATTCCCCACAGTATTCTAAGTCAAATGGATGACATAATACTGTTGACTGCAAATCAAATCTGAGAAAATTTAAAAAATCGTTTTTGTGGAAATCAAAGAATTATTGGAAACAAAAGAACATCTGTTTTAAATGAATTCGATAATTTCAAGATGCTTTCATCAGAAACCATCCATGATGCTCATGATAGGTTCAATTTTATCATGGTAAAAATGAACAATTTGGGCATCAAAAAGACACAACACGAGATAAATCTCAAGTTTCTAAACAATCTTTACGAAAGCTGGAAGATGGTTAAACTCATCATTCAGGGAAATCCAGCCATTCATACTGAAACTTTATACAATTTGTATGGAGAACTTCAATCGTATGAATCCTCGATTGACCCACCAACCACTACAGCTTTTGGAGGACCACTTGCTCTCGTTTCCACATCTTCTCAAAACCAAACACCTTTTAATGAACAAAACTTCAATCATTTTAATCAGACATCTTTTCAAAACCAACCCTTTTTGAACAATTCTTTTGATCAATCTGATTTAAATGATGAAGCAGACTACCAACAACTGTGTGCTTTGGTAGCAAACACAAACCTCCAGAGATTTATTCCAAATCACGGTCAATCGAATTTTAAACCAAATTTTCAAAACCGACCATCATTTGGACAAAATAATTCTGGATTTCAACCAAGACCTCAACCTGTTCAAAACAACTCAGGTTTTCAACCAAGACCTTATTTTGGACAAAATTTTCAAAGACCTTCCTTCCAAAACAATTCAAACCAAGGTTTTCAAAACCAGGGATTTCAAAACAATCCCAACTCAAGTCATCATAACAATAACCAAAACAACAGTTTTCAAAACCAAAACAGAGGATTCCAAAATCAAGGTTACACTAATCAAAACAATGGCTTTCAAAACAACCAAAATTTTGGATTCCAACAGAACCCTTCCCAATCTTCCCAACAAATCCAAACTCAAGCTCCTGAAAGATTTCCGATTAAAAGTCAAAAGGATGACAGTGATGAAGAAGTGATCATTTGTCACAACTGCAAAGGAACTAATCACTATGCCAGAGAATGCCGAGCCAAAAACAAAACCAAAGTCAAAGACTCAGCATACTACGCTCAAAAATCCGATGAATTAAAGAAACAGGAAAATCAAGATAAGCAAAGAGCATTGATGGCAATCCATGAACCAAACGTGGAATACTGGCCAACTTCTGAAGATGAAGCTGACAATGAACCAACACAATCAAACTTCTGTTTCGTAGTTGGTGTTGATAGACCTTCAAGAGCTCCAAACGTCATAGAACAGGTATGGTCTATGATCTCTGAACTTGGTCTTTCGAAATCAATTTTTGAGTCCCATATAACCAAGATTGAGAAAAGTCTAGAAGCTGATCTCAAAAAATATCATGACACAATGATCAATTCCGATATCTGCAAATCTGAGTTACAAACCTTGCAACTCAAATTTGGAGAATCAACAAGGATAAAGAACAAATTGGAAAGAGACGTTGAAAGAAAATCAGAAGATTATAATCACGTCTTGGAACAATTAAATCAAACCCTAATTCAGAAAAAGGATTTGGAACAAAAAAATCAGTCAGTCATTTCCTCTGAAACAAAAGATGTTTTAGAAAAGGAAATCCTTCAGTTGAAACAAAACTTTCAAGAATCAACTGAAAAATACAAAACTTTAAATGAAAAACTGACTGATTGTTTAAACCAAACCAATTTTCTTGAATCTGAAAACAAAATATTGATATGGAATATGAATTCTATCAAAATTGCTAGAAAACTAAGTGATGATGTTTTCACCAAAGCAAACACCTTAGGAACTGCCAAAATTGATACGAATTACAGACCAGGAATTGGAAGAGAATCCTTTGAAAATGAACTAGCTAAACAGGAAAACATGACAAATTGTGAAAACTCTGAATCCACTCTACCAGATCTTTTCACATCTGTTAATGAGGAAGATTCAGATGACGAAACAGTTATCAACTGTAGCCCAGATGATACTGCTTTCACTGTTTCCAAAAAGTCTATAAAAAGAGTTGTAAAATCTGAAACAGACTCTACTAGTTCTTCAACTCACCAAATCAAACATACCAATGAAACCACCAAAACCCCACTTAACAAACCAAAAGTTTTTGAAAACAAACCAAAGAAACCAGTTCAACCTTACCTCATACCTCAAAAACAGGTTTCCAAACAAAAACCAAAACCTTTTCAAAAACCTTTTGAAAACCGCTTTCAAGAGATCACCTTTAACCATTCAAGGAACTTTAAAAAACGACCAAATCAGAAAGTTCCAAACCATCATCTTCAAAAAGCTTTTCATAACCGCCAATCACATCCCAGATATGAAGAGAACTTTTCAAAAAAAATTTCACATCTAGGATATCATTCACCAAATCACTGATTTTATCAACCAACGAATTTTCATAAACAAATCACTTTTTGGGAAAATTTAATAAATAAAATCAAACCTCAACCATTCCATCCTTATAAACCAAACTCTTATAGCAATATGAAGTCAAATGCTACAAGAAGTTCAGTAAACAAAAAACCCAAAATAAAAACAACTAACAAACCAGGACCCATTCAGATTTGGGTACCTAAATCTTCTGTCTAAATTACAGGTATCTAATGCTGGAGAACCCAAGGATGATACATGGTATATTGATAGTGGCTGCTCTAAGCATATGACAGGAAACCGAAACTACCTTCGTGACTTCAAACCCACCCAAACCAATCAAGACGTTACCTTCGGCAACAACATGACGGCAAAAATCAAGGGTTATGGAAACATAACAAATGGTAACTTCACCATAAAGAAAGTTGCCTATGTCGATGACCTGAAACACAACCTCATCAGTGTTTCTCAACTGTGTGATAACAATCTTGAAGTCCTATTCACCAAACAAAGAAGCTTGATCATGGATGCCAAAACCAAAGAAATCATTGTTGATTCTTACCGTGCCGGAAATATGTATCCACTTGACATGGATCTTATCTATGGTAAACCCGATATATGTCTGCTATCAAAAGCCCCAGCAGATATTAGTTGGTTATGGCACCGCCGCCTTTCCCATCTAAACTTTGGGTACATCAACAAACTGATCGGCGATGATCTTGTTAGAGGACTGCCACTTCTGAAGCTTGATAATGAAACTCTGTGTGCTGCATGTGAAAAGGGAAAACTTTCCAAATCCACTCACAAAAGCATCTCAGAATCTAGTGTATCCGAACCACTAGAATTGCTGCACATAGACCTTTGTGGCCCTGCCAAAACCCAAACCATACAAGGGAAGAAGTACATTCTTGTTGTCGTTGATGGTTTCTCGCGCTTTACTTGGGTCTTCTTCTTAAGACTAAAATCAGAAGCACCTGAAGAGATGATCAACTTCATAAAATAAATCGAACTGAAGCTCAAACGACCTGTTCGAAGAATCCGAAGTGATAATGGTTTAGAGTTCAAAAACAAGACTCTAGATTCATTTCTCAAAGACAAAGGAATTGAACATAACTTCTCAGCCCCATACACTCCACAACAGAACGGAGTTGTCGAAAGAAGGAACAGAACTCTATGTGAAGCTGCAAGATCAATGCTTATCTTCGCTGATCTGCCACAATACTTCTGGGCAGAAGCAATAGCCACAGCTTGCTACACTCAAAATCGTTCCTTAATCCATAAACATCTTCATAAAACACCATATGAAGTCATTAACAACCGAAAACCAAACATCAAATTTTTCCATATTTTTGGTTGTCGATGCTTCATAAAGAACAATAAAGATCACCTTTCAAAATTTGAATCAAGGTCGGACGAAGGAATTTTCCTTGGTTACTCGTTTTCCTCAGCTGCTTATCGTGTACTGAACAAACGTACCAGAGTAATTGAAGAAAGTACCGATGTTCATTTCGATGAATTTTATGTTAGAAAATTGGATCGTGAACATTTTGGTTCTAAAATGATTGATAATATTTTTCAAAATCCAATTCAACAAACACCTTCTCCTGACATAGACATTGAAATCGATCTTGATTTAATTTTTGAACAACCCAAAACCGCTTACAATTCTGAACTTCTAACTACTTCTATTGATTCTATAGGAATGACCACTAAAGGAACTCCACAAACAAACCGAAATGATGCAGATCAATTCAAGGGGGAACCACCTACACATACTTCTTCATTGGAACAAACACCAAATCCTCCTTTAAATACCCCATCCCCAAATATCCAAAACAATCCCGATGCATCATTTATGGGGGAACCTTCAAACCTATTCCAAGATGAAACTCCCGGAGAAGAACAATGGGATACTGAAATTCCAATTATTATAGCGGAAGAGAATCGCTTAATAAAATGGACCAGAAACCACCCAACTGACCAAATCATCGGAGATCCAAACTCAGGCATCCAAACTAGAGCCGCAACTTCTAATGATTGTTTATTTGGAGCCTTCTTATCCATGACTGAACCCAAAACCATACATTCTGCTCTCAAAGATCCAGACTGGGTAAAAGCTATGCAAGAAGAGCTAGAAGAATTTGAAAGAATTGACGTATGGAATCTTGTCCCTACCCCACCCGATGTTTCTGTTATAGGTTCAAGATGGGTATTCAGAAACAAAACTGACGATCAAGGAATCGTTTGTCGAAACAAGGCACGTCTACGATGAAACATATGCTCCAGTTGCCAGAATTGAAGCAATTCGCATCTTTCTTGCATATGCTGCACATAAGAACTTCAAAGTATTCCAAATGGATGTTAAATGTGCATTCCTACATGGAGAGTTAGATCGCGATGTATACATCCAACAACCACCAAGTTTCGAAGATCCCAAATTTCCTGATCACAACTTCAAATTGCAGAAAGCTGTCTATGGCTTGAAACAAGCACCCCGAGCCTGGTATGCCACATTGACAACCTTTCTCGAAGAATCAGGTTTTAAAAGAGGTTCAATCGATCAAACCCTCTTTCGTAAAATCTATAATAAACATCTTTTAATCGTACAAATATATGTTGATGACATTATTTTCGGTTCTACTGATGAATCTTTGAGTATTAAGTTTGCAGATCTAATGAAGAGCAAATTTGAAATGAGAATGATTGGGGAGATGACTACTTTTCTCGGACTTCAAATCAAACAGTCAACTGATGGCATTTTCATCAACCAAGAGAATTATGTCAAAAACCTACTCACTCGCTTTTCAATGGACAAATCCAATACCGCAAAACCCCCAATGGCTTTTGGATACAAAATCGATGCAGACATAAATGGCAAACCTGTTGATCAGAAAAGATATCGTGGAATGATCGGATCACTCTTATACCTCACTGCCAGCAGACCTGACATCATGTTTTCTACATGTGTCTGTGCCAGATACCAAGCAAATCCTATGGAATCCCATGTAGTTGCTGTGAAACGCATCTTCAAATACCTAAAAGGCACTCCCAAACTTGGCCTTTGGTATCCAGCTAAATCCGATTTTCAGCTGAACGCTTTCACCGACTCAGACTATGGAGGATGCAAGTTAGATAGAAAGAGTACATCTGGTAGCTGTCAATTCCTAGGAGGTAGACTAGTGAGTTGGACTTCAAAGAAACAGACTTGTGTATCCACATCAACAGCAGAAGCTGAATACGTCGCTGCCGCCAGCTGTTGTTCGGAAGTCATATGGATGCAAACTCAACTGCGAGACTATGGCTTCAAAATTTCACAAATTCCCATATTTTGTGACTCAACCAGTGCAATTGCCATTTCTCACAATCCCGTTCACCATTCCATGACAAAGCACATCGATATTCGATATCATTTCATCAAAGACAACATTCAAAAGGGTCATATCGAATTACACTTCATCAACACCGAAGATCAAATTGCCGATGTCTTCACTAAGGCTCTCGATGAAACAAAGTTTCAATACTTCCTAGGCCGTCTAGGAATGTTAAATCCAGATAACATCCATCCTTAAACTTTTACTTTTTGTTTGTACAAAAGTGTGTTTACTTTCATTCAAAAGGAAAATTCAAAAACAATTGAAAATTGCTTTCCTTTCAAAAATACCAAAAACATTCAAATAACCAATATTTCCAAAAACATTCAGAAAAACAAATCATCAAAAAAAATTAATAAAAGACTTGCCATAATAAGCTTTTATAGAACCTTGTGATTAATCTTCTCTTGACTTAATTTTCAGATGCTTATGCTCGATGAAGATTTTAAGTCATATTGATTCTCAATTGGAGTGAAGGTTCAAATATCCTACTTTTCATAATGTATATAACTTTATTTCCTTCGATTTTATTTCATTATTGACGATATTAAACAATCAAGGGACATAAGGTTAGGAGGTTCAGATGAAAACAAAAACCCATGTGAGAATTTGTGCCTCGTCGATCTAAATCATTGTGGAAATCATTTCTTGTGAGCTTAGGTGTGTCACTATTGCTTATAAGGTACAACCGATTATACCTTGTCACGATCTCATTTTTGCTTAGATATCAAAATGACCAGGGACGATACATTCATTTCTTACATACTAGACAAACTGTCTTTTATGCCACCTATCCCTACCCAGATAAATGCCAAGCAAAAATGAAGACTTGCGATCCATGATCCATCAAGCAAAGACGACATATCCTTACAAGAAAACCTAAGGAGAAACAAAGATCGTTTATCTCCAACAAATGGTATCAAAAAACCCCACAGGAGAAACAAAGATCTATCAACATCCAATCCTCAAAGACAAATCAACAAGATAGCCAAACCATTCACCGAAGAAATACCAAAGAAAACAAAAATATTCTACATTTGGTATTTTAAAACAAACTTTCAACCAAATGGTTATTTCAAAACAAAAATCATAAAATTCACGATTTGTTTTAACCATTTTTGACAAAAGAAGATAGCTCAATCACTCAAGTCAAATACTCTTAAAAACTCTCAAATGTAGCAAACTCTCAAAACAAAATATATTTTTACAGTAAATCGATATTGATCAACAAACAGGACACTATCAAAGAGAAGCTGCAACACCAATAAATTTTATGGGATACTGTAGCCTTCATTACTGAAGAATCTTAGTTGCAAATTGCACTATGAAAATTGCTAAACCCCTCTACATGTATTTCCCGACGGAGAGAGAGTGAACGTTAATGGCATGAATGAAAAAACCCGTTGAGTAATGCCGAAACCAGTCTTATGTCATTGATTATCTAATAATGAGACTAAGTGACTTGCAGGAAAAGCATAGCTGAACACCTCCAATATGAGTGTGAGTCGTCAGAGAGAGATATCACTCATTTTTAGTGATCATTAACCTGTTCTGCTGCCAGAACAACCAAACACCCAAGTGAAGTGTGAGCTATACCAATAAGCGTTCATCTGAATCGACCTGTTAAACCATTTGTCGTCAGAAATAATGCTATAAAATCTTAAGAAATCTCTTTAGATACATATATGGCTACCCTTTGATAACCGAACCCGAGACTTTGATTCGGAAACAAATTTCTAAAAATCTTTTACATAAGATATGTTAAACAAAGTCACAAGCTTTCAAAACGATCACTATGTTTTATATATATCTTATCTTTGACAAAAACAATTATCCCAAATCTTCAAGATTAAAACTGTTAATGTGATAATATTTGTCCTTATTTCATCAATGATCACATAGGGGGAAATTGTTGGAAAATGTTTTTGTATGTGACCATCACTGAAATAAGACGAACTGTTTTGATGTTATCTAACAAATATTATCAGTTATTTCAGGTTGTATCAATGCGTAATCAAAACGACATATACGAAAACACGTGAATGACAAAAACGCAAAGACGTAAATTCACAACTCGACAAGTCTCAAACCGCATGAAGATAAGAATCTCAAGACTCAAGTCATGCAACTCAAACCACTTGCAAAACCGAATACAAAGATCAAAAACGAATCAAACCAAAGCAAGATGATTCACGAACCCGACTCGACTCGCATACCCGCGGATATCATGGATCAAATCCAAAATTCCGCACAAAACCATTCAGGTCCCGCGACCAGCCCGCGGCCCGCATGACAAACCGCACAAAACTGATCAGGTCCAGCGACCGACCCGCGGCCCGCGCCCATACCCGCGTAGATCGAGATTTTCACTTCAGCTATTCAGAACGCAAGACGCGACCTACCCACGGCCCGCGCCCATACCCGCGACCCGCGCCCATACCCGCGTACATCGAATTTTTACTTCAGCTATTCAGATCGCAAGAAGCAGCCATGCACGCGACCGACCCGCGGCCCGCGCCTACACCCGCGTAAAACTCATCCATGCAAGAAATACCCACGAATATATATTATATATATGTATATTGTGTGTATATGTATATATATATATATACATATATATATATATATATATATATATATATATATATATATATACATGTATCGTATATATATACATATGAAGGAAGAAACAAGAAAACACAAAAGCAAAAGTCTCCATCACATGTGTTTCTTCTTTCTTTCTAAACTCACAGCTTCATCATCACTTCCAGCATACATACCACCTAGAAATTACTTTTGAATATATATACATGCACATGCATAGTGTATATGTGTGTGTGCTGTGAGGAAAGAAAGCAAAGACAGCACAAAAGAAGAAAACCCACTTGCATGCTTCCAACTTCTTTCCAGCTTTCACTCCTCAACAATGTTTACTTTCCCTTAAACAAATGAGAGTTGCCTGGAGTATTTGTGCATATATATATAGATGCATGCAAGAAGAGAGGAGTAAGAGAAAAACACAAAAATGTGAATAAAATCACCAAAGTGTGGGAGTGTTGTGGGTAAATACACCAAAAAGAGAGAGAGAGAGAGCATACGCGAGTATGTGTGTGTGTGGATGTATGTGAGTGTATTGTGTGTGTTAGAGAGTGTTTAAAGAGTTTTCATTGTAATATTCTGTAACTCTTTCATTCCAGAAGAAGAAAGCCAAAGCCAAGACCAACAAGCTTCAAGAACAACCTCTTCTTCAAGAACAACTCAAGAACAGAAACACTATTCATCATCTTCCTCACATTCAACCCATCAAACAAAGCCTATACCACCTTTGTTTACTACACCAATCACCACCAAACACCTCTCTCACATCAAAACAACCAATAACAACTTGACAAAACAGTCGTTCCACAAGTCCCGTTATAACACCACCTACTATATATATATTTATATATTTTATTAACGCTTTATGTCATTTAAATACTGTCATTTATTTCATTTATAGCTTTCCAGTATTTATTTATTCCGCACTTCTTATCTTTCCGCATCTAATCTCATTAAATATATTTATCTGTCACCCAGTAACTGGTAACCGAGCCTTTTATTTGTGGTAATCAGATCGTATATTTTCAACATATACAAAGTGAATATTTTGTACCTTTTGATAGAACGAACTGTGACCTAACTTCTTCGACGACGACGACACAATTACTTCTCTATAAGAATCGATGAAAAAAAAACAACGAGTTTTGTAAGAAGAATCTTAGGAATCGCTAATATTTAGAACCAATTCCGTAAAATTCGATGATAATCACTCAGTTTTCAATGGATACTCTCGATCAAACTTTCATCAAAAACGTAAAGAAAATCAGATGAGAATACGGTAATAATAACAAATTTACCGAAATAGCCCTAAACGCAATTAGAAAACAAAAACGCCTGTTTTTTTAACTCATAGGATAAAAAATGTTCTCAAATGTTCTCAAATCTAAAAAATGTTCTCATTTGAACATAACTCTATATATATATATATATATATATATATATATATATATATATATATATAGGGAAGGGTTATTTGGAAAACAAAAAAACCCTAAAAAAACCCTAAAAATCATAAAAATGCATAAAAAAATATCAAGACATCACAAAACTTTTTTTTTGAATTTTTTTATCAAAAAAGTGCAGCAATTTTTACAATTTCGCTGAAAAAAAAAATCAAAAATCAAAAAAAAAATTTTGACCTAAAAGTTGCGATTTTTTGATAAAAAAATTCAAAAAAAAGTTTTATGATCTTTAAGTTTTTTTTTATGCATTTTAATGAATTTTAGGGTTTTTTTTAGGATTTTTTGTTTTCCATAGAACCTAAACCTATATATATATATATATATATATATATATATATATATATATATATATATATATATATATATATATATATATATATATATATATATATCAATTTGGTCCACAATCAAAAAATCGTTGGTTGTAATCATGTTTAAAAAAAAATGATAAATATTATTAGCAAAAAGATAAAAATTTTAATATATATATATATATATATATATATATATATATATATATATATATATATATTAAAATTTTTATCTTTTTGCTAATAATATTTATCATTTTTTCTAAACATGATTACAACCAACGATTTTTTGAATCTCAACCAATAATACATTTTACAAAAAGTAAGAAAATTTTTCTTGAATCAAAACTAAAAAACATCATATTTATATAGTTTTATGAACGTTGATAACTTTGAATGAAAAATCGAAACTCATCCAAAAAAAATGGTGGTATAAAAAATACTCTCATAATGTTTAAAGTATATTGTTTTCCGCACACAAGTCTAATGAATTACATATTCTATCTATCTATTGTGTGGATGGATGATTGATTGTGGACCAATCATTTTAGTTATTTTAAGAAAGTGATTAATAAATATTATTGAATTAAAAATAATTGAAAAATACCATCTAATTTCACTATAAAGGTATTTAAGTCAATTAACATAAATTTAAAAAAGAAAAATTACGGATTTTTGGAAATAATTAATTCTTTTAACTTTAAAAATCTGATTTTAAGGGATAATTGATTTTCTTAATCTTTAATCTTGATTTTTTTTAATTAAATTCATTTCAATTCTAATGTAATTTGAAATCATAGTCGATTTGATTATGTCATAATAATATTCTATGAGAATGACATCATAAACTAGTAAAGAGTGTTGGATTTTGAAAGCTTGAGATTAAAACGAATATCAAATCTTTTTTCAATAATTCTCCAAGAATGAGTTGAATAACATAGAGTTTGAATAGTAAAAATGTTAATATAAAATATATATTCTTACAGAATTTGTTTACATCAAAAGAATAAAAAAAAACCTTCAAAAACATTTTTGAAGCTCTTGAAAGAATCTATCTCCCTTGGTTCGTTTCCAACATATATATAATCAAACATAAAAACAAAGCTTCCTTTGTGAAATAATACTCAATCATTGACCTGCAAAAACAATAAAATAAATAAGAGACATTCTTCAAGAATGATATAGAATTTTTTTAAGTTGTACTTATAAAAAAAAAGTTAGTAAACGAATCAAACTATATATTCTCCATGTGAACTCAGTGCATTCTAAAAAAAATAAAACTATAAATTGTAATAGAATATGATAGATTCTGATAGAATATGGTCGTAGGTCCCGTATTATACTGCATGAGGGGTTATGTTTGGGGCTACAGATAGAATTACTGCAACTACACTTGGTTGTGGGTAAGCTTCTTGTGGGACAATCTATTATAAACACCCATCCCAAAATCAACATTTACAATATTTAACTAAAAGTCATTATATGTTCCATCAAACATTATTATTTCTTTTAAGACGTAAACAAGTATAAAAATGAGCTTATAATACATGAATTGGGCATGAAGTGTAAGCAGCCGCTTGTGGTTAAACATAGCTACTTCCGTATCAAAATATGACTTTTGAGGTCAACATACTTTTCGATGCTTTAATTTAATGTGTATTAACACTAATTCTTTTTTTTTCCTATAATCTACCTTGTAAGCACAAATAAGAAAAATGCATATGAACATGTAAAATTTTAATCTGAGAGACAAAATAATTCACGATTATTAAGGAAAAAACTTATTAACTATAATCATACATCATGAAACATACTAAAATATTTAAATAAGTTGTGAAATTCAAGAACCCCGACTCGTCGAGTCAGCTAAGGGACTCGACGAGTTCCTTCAGTTCTATCCAAGTTCAGCCCTTTACAGTGGGATCTAAGGTCCCAAAGTCCAGATCCAAACTCCCTTAGTGCAGATACCACGTAAAGTTGCAAACTTTACGTGCATATCCTTGTGACCATATCCTTGTGATAAGTCCATATCCAAGTTTGACTCCATTTTGCACCAAAAATGGTCATTTACTTCCAAGAAAAGGGATCTAATCAACTACAGATCAAGGTGACGACTTTGTACCTCAAAATGATGGCCAAGAGAGAGTAGATGTCGGATCTACTGCTCCTCTCCTTGCCCCTTCCTCTTCAAGCTCTAGAATCCTTCACAAATACCCCAAAATAACTCACAAAATCTCTCACTCACTCAAGAAGATGCAAGGTCGAAATAGGGTTCTCTCTGGCTAAAAGGGTGATAAGGGAGGCCACAAGAGGCGGGTTATGATCCTTAAATAGGGTGCAAACCCTAAAATTTAGGGTTTCTCTTTACAGCCCCTACTCGTCGAGTCGGGGCCTTCCGACTCGTCGAGTAGGACCCAAACCCCGCGTCCCCTAACAGTCTCTACTCGACGAGTTGGAGCACCCCAACTCGCCGAGTCCATGCACAAAACCCTAAAAATGATATCAATTAATCAATACATGGAACAGGTATTACAAAAATCATAAAAAAACCGACAGATAGGTAAAAGGTACACACATGCAACATCGGAAGCTGCTCGTGCCTCCTTTGTAGTCACCTGGAAATCACTGCTCCTCGCCGCAGGCGCCTCCGCCCGACCCTAACGGTCGTCGGTGATCCTTAACGTCGCAGGGGCAGGTGCCATCACCTGTCCCGCCGCTGTCAAACTCGGACATTGGGCCTTCTAGTGGCCCCGTTGAATGCAATGAAAGCAGATCAAGTCTGATCCCTGGGTGGTGGTAGCAGTACAATCTCTGCTATAATGACTGATTCGGCCGCACTTGAAGCAATCAGAATCACCACCACTACCGTTGCTACACGCACCCTCGTGTGTCCTACCGCACTTGCGACAACGGCTACGGTCCTGATGACCTCTCGATCTAGAATCAGATAGCTTGGGCCTCTTGCCCGACCCTGCAGATGTATGTACCTCATCTAATTTTCCTCTTCCGCTCTGCCTCTAAGTCGATCTCCCTCTCCCTGGCTCGAGCGATCATATCCTACAGCGTCTTGCAGCTGGACTGGCTCACAAACTGCCTAATGTCGCTCCTCATCATCTCATGGTATCAGGCCTTCTTCATCTCCTCGTCCGCTACATACTGCTAAACAAGAAGGGCCCTCTCTCTGAACTTAGCGTTATCTCAGTCACCATCTCTGTAGTCTGCTGGAGATCCTAAAACTCCCGTGCTAACTGCTGCACCTCGATAACTGGTGTAAACCCGACCTTGAACTTGGCCGAGCAGTCGCTCCAGGTCATCGCGTCCAACGCGACATCATCTCAAATGGCATGTCCAACCTCCTCCCACCAATCACGTGCTCTTTCCTTTAAAAGGCAGGAGGAGAGTCGGAATTTGTCCCCCTTGGGACACCGGAAAGTACGAAAAGCGTTGGCGACATCTGCCAATCACCGGCTGGTAGCAATGGGGTCCTTAGCCCCATGATAGTCTGGAGCTCCGCAGGCTCTGAACTCCCTGAATGTCAATGTGCGCGCCCCTAACATGGCCGCCATCTCGGTGTGGAACGCACCCAACCTCTCGTCTAAAATCTCCAAAATACCCTCCTTGATCGTACCGAAGATCACACGAGTCTGGTCCATAATACTGCGCATAATCTCAGATGATATAAACTCTCTCATCTGCTCATCCAGCTGCCCGACTCCAGAGCCCGATCCTGATCCATCTCCCGCGCCTGAACTGCCAACTGGTCTGGTACGTAACATCACCTTGCTGCAACATATCATAACGTCCATCAGAATACTCATCACTATCAAGGGATCACACATACACACACACACACTACAAGTTCCCTAGTTTTATCTCAACCCTCCTTGACTCGAGTACAGATCCTCTTCTTCCAGTAGTATGGGCCCATACTACCTTCCACATCTATCCGTACTTTCCTCAAGAATTTCCTTGACTCCACCAAGTCCCTTTCACTACTACTATTGCTCCCAACACTAATCTCATGCTAATCTCATCATAGGCTTGCCCTAGGGTAATCACCAACCCACTCTACGCCATCATCTGCATAAGAAGTCAGTGTTATCTCCCCTAACTAGCTCACGAATACCATTACATATCACTAAGACTAGATAATTCTTCGAATGAGAGGTCCTACCATACAACGGTTGGACTCAAACAAGAGCTGCGAAATAGAGCTAGACCTAACCTTATGAAATTATTTAGTCCTCGCAATATGTAACTTAACATATTTGTTTACTAGTTAGTTAAAGATAACTAGAACCCCTAAAAGCACAAAGCAAGCAGCATTCGAGCATCGAGTAAACATAATCAAACATATCCTAATCAGGCCATCATATCACTAACTAATCTGTACTAGCATGCAGTTCATAAAGCTCATACACATATAACATGCACATAAGGCATCCTTCCTAGATCCTTAGTCCTAATCTAGCATGCGGTTCTTATAAGCATATCATAACTAAACAAACATGTATGGGTAATTTGGGAGAACTTACTTGAGCTCGGCTGATAGCATGCACAACACCCTTTTCTCTTTTCGAAATTCTTTTATATTTTCAAAGATCTTTTCTTTTTCTCAAAGTTCTTTTATAAAATTGATTTTCTTTTGAAACTTTTCATACCAAGTCCTCAGTTTGAGTCCAGACACACCCGAGAGTGTGCCCGAATCCCTCAAACCAAGGCTCTGATACCAACTTGTAACATCCATAAAAATCATGACCAAAAATTTCATTTTAAATCATTAAATAAAACCATAGTTATCAAATCATTTCATCATAATATCTCAAACATTATTATCAGAGTATCAAAAATCTGAGTAAACATCCCAAGCTAAAACATCTTGGTATGTACAATGCAGTCATCCCGAGCTCTTCTCTCTGCAACTGAAAATACCTGACACCAAAACTGAAAACCGTAAGCACGAAGCTTAGTGAGTTCCCTATACTACCACATACCATACACATAAACGCAAATACCGGGCACCCACCCCTACTTCGGGCCTCTCCCGACATTGGACAATGTTCGGCATCAGGCCCCGCCTGGCATCGAGCCCCGCTCGGTATACATATCTGTTTCTCTTAGGCCCCGCCTGTCTCTGGGCCCCGCCCGCTATATGCATACAACAATATCACATAATCATACTAGCACGTAAAGAAACATACTCTAGATGTATTCCTGTCCTAAGGCCTCGCCTATCTTGGGCCCCGCCCCTGTCCTGCTATTGATGAGTCATGGAACCCCGTCCACACTCCTGCTGATAGTGAGATATGAGCCCCCGCCCACACTCACTTCTCTTCTATCATGGACCTCACCCCTACTCTATTATGGATGAGATATGGAACCCCGTCCATACTCAACTAGTGATGAGATACGGGACCTCGCCCATACTCACCTCCTTACCAGGCACATACAAGTACCACAGAAAACAAGTATAATCTAACATGCAAACATTACTCGGGCACTGCCCGACATCGGACCTTGGTCCGGAATAACATACTATCATACATTACCTAGGGCTAACCCCCCAGGTCTTCCTACCAAATATAACTAAATAGGCCGGCATTGTGGTCGTGGACCCATGTAAACAGTGAGGAGACTCACCTCACAAGCTGAGTGTAGAACCCTGCGAATAAACCTCTCGCTGCTAGCTGGCAGATCCCCAAACTGTTGATCTCTCGACTCCCCGAGCTACCGATCATCATGCAAATTAGATAAGTCTGGGATTCTTATATCTTAACCATACGTCCTCACTGGGGTAGAAGACCATTCCACCCCTCACATACTCTTGTCCAAATGTCTTCAAAAGTCAAACTAAGTCAACCTTGGTCAAAGTCAAAGTCAACAGTCAAAGTCAACGCCCCAAGTTGACTCAACTCGTAGAGTCACCCCCTGAATCGTCGAGTTCCCTTGCTACTCATAGTCGAAAAAACACGAACTAACTCGTCGAGTCCCTTCACATACTCGTCGAGTTCTTCCTTGTACTGAATCAGGACAAATCGCTTCAACTCGTCGAGTCCCTCTCTGGACTCGCCGAGTTCCTCAGTCTGTTTAGGCCATCTTAACAGATTAATCCCCTATTCTTCAGATCAAGACTCCATACTTCTTCTACATACAGAAAATGCCTTATCAAGGGTAAAGTTTCCAACTTTACCCGCTACTAGTCCTTCTTAATTGGTTTAGCTAAAACCCTAGTTCTTTAGGACATAGATCTTGTCCAAAAAGCCATAATACTCCGAGCTAAAACATACTAACATAGATCTAGATCTTAAACCTCATTTGGACACGTAAAGTCTCAGGCGTTCCTTCCATACATGGCCTTTTGGGGCTTAAAAGGCCATAACAACACTTTAAAGCTTGCATGGGGCTTCCATGGCCATAAAGTTTGCACCTTTATGCGATGAAACCCGTTCTAGATCCCAGATCTGAAAGATAAGTCACTTGGGACATCCATGTCCCAAATATCAAGATTCTTGAACCAAAACCCTCATAAAAATGAAAAGGAGAGATCTAAGAAACCGTTGAGCAAGGTTGGGACTTGATTACCCAAAAATGTAGCAAATGATGTGTAGTTTCTGGATCTACTATCTCCCTCTTAAGCCCTCTAGCTTCCTCTTCTTCCACAAGCTTCAAAAGTACACAAGGATCACTCAAAATGGCTCACAACCTCAAACAAAGCACTCGGGTTTTGTGAATTAGGGTTTGGGACTTGGAGGCTGTTAATAAGGTTGATGGGTGGGAATTAAGATGCTTAAATAGGGTGCAAAACCCCAAATCTAGGGTTTCCCAAACCTAGACCAAATCGTCGAGTTGGTCCTCCCCAACTCGTCGAGTATGTCTTTCTACCCGTGTCCAAAACTAATTTCCTACTCTTCGATTTATCCCATATGGACTCGACGAGTAGACCTTTAATTTGCTTATCAACTTTCCTTAAATAGCCTTCTGGTTTCTGGGTGTTACAGATGCTATGTTTAGTGATCTGTTAGATCGGTATCTTGGTATATAGGATGATGGTACGATTAGTGATATGTTAGATATGTATGACTATCTGTATATGCTAGCTAGCGTATGATAATATGTGTTATTTGTATGATTTGAGGTGGGTTAAGGCGGACCTGCTTTATCCTCTAGGACAACATACCCAGGGTGGCCCGGATAGACCGCATACCCGGTAGGGCATATTAGTTAGGCCGAAGGCCCGGAGAACGGTCCAGACAGGATGAAGGCCTAGAAGGGCGGACCAGACTTGCTGAAGGTTCTGAGAGTGGGCCAGATAGACTGAAGGCCCGGTGAGGGCGGTCCAGTCATACTAAAGACTCTGAGAGTGGACCAGGTAGACTGAAGGTCCGGTGAGGGCGGACCAGTCGTACTGTAGACTCTATATATGCATGTTGTTTGTATGATATTGTTATGGTTTGTAAGGCGTTGGTATTTTGGGGGAACTCACTAAGCCTCGGGCTTACAGTTGTTGATTTTGTTTCAGGTACTTCAGATGATCGCAGGAAGGCGAAGGCGTGATCGTGCACCACCTCACATTTTATGATTTTGATTTCTGGGATACTCTGATATGAAACTATTTTAAAAATAATTTGTAATAACTATTGGTTTTTGAATGCTTTAAAAAGTTTTAAATTGGCATGAATTTTATGGATGTTACAAGTTGGTATCACAGCCTTGGTTTGAGTGAATTGGAGGAACACTCGTGTGAATCCAGTCTCAAACTAAGGAAAAGATTTTCAAAATGATTTTCAAATGGTTTTCAAAATATTAAAGGAGGATGCAAAGTGTACGATCAGCCGGAGCCAGTAAGTAGACCCCAAAATACCTTACCATTATTTGATATTGTGATATGTTAGAACAACATGCTAGTGATAGGCTAGGGATCTTCAAGAATTGCATGATAGAATTGCCTGATTATATAATGCCTGATAGCCTAGGGTTTTCCTTATATGAAATTGACATCATTACTATAGTTGCTTAGTGTATGCATCACGGTCGTACATAACTAAGATCTTATAGCCTGAGAATGTTTGGTTTGGCCTTATTTCCTATTCTTGTTTGATGAAGGGCTTAGGGTAGGATCGGGTATTCGAAAGTCTATAGGGTCCAACGTTATGTATGGCTAGCATACACGAGTGCTGCAGGGTTGGTGGGAGCTTCATGGATGAGTTATGCAGGGTCAGTCGGCCAGTTATGAGATATTTAGCCTTCCTCTAGGAGTGAGGATTGAGCGCTCGCTTATGTTTATGTATATTGTTAGGACGTTGTGATGATACTTGAGACAAATATGGGTAGGTGTGGAAGGTAGTATGGGCCCGTACTACTGAAAGCACAAGACCCATACGCATAGCAAGGAAGTCACAACCCATAGGGATTTGTTGGGAGTTGGTTCCCAATTGTTATATGGAATATCTGCTATCTTCCTGGTATATTTTCAGAATGGTGGTTACGAGGCGATTTGTGATCGGATCCGAATCGGGATCAGGGGATGGCAGTCAGGGTGCACCAGCAGTGCCCGAGACCATCAGTCAGATGAGATCAGATGAGTTGGATTCCAGGATTAGGGAAATCCTGCATGACGAGGTTGCTACACTGTTCCGGGCACAGTTACCGGATATGTTTGGATCTATTAATACCGCTATGGTTGAGTACTTCGATGAGCGCTATGCATCCCTTGCCGAGACGGCTGCCGTTGCAGCTTCCGCTGCAGCTTTCGCAGCCGTAGCAGTTGCAGGCAGTGGGGTCAGTTGGGCTTTCCAGTACCAGGACTTTGATAAAACGAAGCCCCGATTTTTGATGGGATTCAGGACCCGATCATAGCCATGAGGTGGCTATCTGACGTGGAGGGATGTTTCTTCACATGCTTATGTCATGCTGACCAGAAGGTCAGGTGTGCTCTGAACCTGCTAAGGTCCGGAGCAAAGGACTGGTGGAGACTGATGACGGGGTCATATTCTGATGAGCAGCGAGCAACGTTTACTTGGGATCAGTTCAAGGAGATGTTCCGCTCTCGTAATATTCTGTGGGTGGAGCGGGAGCAGCTGGCACATGAGTTTCTGGATTTGAGGCAGGTTACAGAGTCGGTGACGGAAGTGCAGAAGGGAGGGGCACTTTACGAGGGATTGCTGCCAGTTAGCCCCGGTTCAGGATATGAGGATTTGCTACCACTGCAATCAGGTTGGTCACGTGAAGACCAACTGTCCAGTGCTTGCTGCCAGGCCGGCGCAGGCTCCAACATCGGCTACAATGAGAATTACTGACGAGAGTCAGGGTAGAGCAGGGCCCCCAAGGGCTCAGGGACACGCCTTCCAGCTCACAGCCGAGGAGGCCAGGGCAGCACCAGATGTGGTTGTTGGTATGTTTCTATCCCTCATCTTGTTGATCATATTTATTTTTTGCTTATATGTTTTGTACCTATGTTAGGTACATTCTTAGTGAACTCCTTACCTGCTCTGGTATTGTTTGACTCGATTTTCCTTTAGGAGAGCTAGAGTGTCCGTTGCGAGTCTCCATCGCCAACGAACACGGAAATCTGCTTCTTCAGTCTATCGGGGTAGCATTCTGGAGATTTTCGGGGTAACCTTCCCAATTGATTTAATTCCGATTCCCATGGGGGAAGTTTGTGTTATAGTGGGTATGGATTGGCTGAGTCGATTCGGTGCTGTGATCGACTGCGAGGGTCAGCGTATGGTAGTTTGAACCCCAATTGGGGGAGAACTGGTTATCTACGGCGAGGGCACCAGGTTGGGTCAGGGTTCTGTTCAGCCGCCAGGGCCCGACAGTGTAGTCAGCACCGGTATACGGGTTATTTGGCATATGTGGTGGATACACGGGTTAAGGATCAGATATCGGTGTCAGACGTTCCAGTCGTCTGAGAATTCGCTGATGTATTCCCATAGGAGTTACCCGAAGTGCCTCCAGAGAGGCATGTCGAGTTCAGGATCGACCTTGTGCCAGGTGCGGCCCCTACCGCTAAGGCGTCGTACCGATTGGCACCACCTGAGATGCAGGAGTTGTCATCTCATCTACAGGAGCTGCTAGGCAAGCAGTTCATTCATCCGAGCAGTTCTCCGTGGGGAGCGTCGATTCTCTTCATGAAGAAGAAGGACGGTTCACACCAGATGCGCATTGATTACCGGGAGCTGAAGAAGTTGTTAGTGAAGAACCGTTACCCACTTCCCCAGATTGACGATCTTTTTTAATCAGCTATAGGGAGAATCTTGGTTCTCCAAGATAGATTTGAGGTGCGGGTACCATCAGGTCAGGGTACGGGAGGAGGACATGGAGAAGACCGTGTTTCAGACTCGTTATGGACATTACGAGTTCGTGGTGATGCCGTTTGGGATCACCAACGCGCCAGCAATATTTATAGACCTGATGAATCGGGTAGGTAGACCGATACTCGATCGCTCGGTTATCGTATTCATAGATGATATCTTGGTGTATTCCAAGACCAGAGAGCAGCATGATGAGCATCTCCGCGAGCTGCTGGGAGTTTTGAGGCGAGAACGACTTTATGCCAAGTTCTCGAAGTGTGAGTTCATGTTACGAGAGGTTCAGTTCCTTGGACACCTCGTTAACAAGGAGGGGATTTTGGTCGATCCGTCCAAGATCGAGGCGGTTATGTAGTGGGAGGTTCCAAAATCTCCCTTGGATATCAGGAGCTTCTTGGGATTGGCAGGGTACTACCGGAGATTCATTTAGGATTTCTCCAAGATTGCAGTACCCCTCACTCGTCTGACGAGGGAGGGGTGGATTTGCGGTGGGGCCCTGAGAAGCAGAGGGCGTTTGAGACCCTCAGACAACGACTTTACGAGGCTCCAGTCTTGACTCTCCCGGAGGGAGTTGAGGATTTTGTAGTTTTCTGTGATGCATCCATCACATGACTGGGAGCGGTCCTCATGCAGGGAGAATGAGTGACAGCCTACGCGTCGCGAAAGTTAAAGCTGCATGAGACGAGATATCCCACAAACGATTTGGAGTTGGGAGCGGTGGTATTCACTCTCAAGATTTGGAGACATTATCTCTACAAGGTCTGTTGTACCATATACATGGACCACAAGAGCGTGAGACATATCATGGATAAGTCGAACCTGAATATCAGGCAGCGCAGGTGGCTGGACGTAGTCAAGGATTATGACTGCGAGATCCTTTACCATCCGGGTAAAGCGAACATGGTGGAGGACGCCCTGAGCCGCAATTCGGCTGGATCTTCTATTCCAATGACATGTATGCGGATATCAGTGGATTCTCCACTTGTGATCTTGATCAGGGAAGCTCAGGACGAGGGTGTGCGACAGGAGAATTGGAAACTGGAGAGAATTAGGGGCGAGATCACCAGATTTGTGTAGGATAGTCGGGGATTGTTGACCCGTTGTGGTCGGGTATGGGTTCCGATGTCTGGTGGGGTCAGACAGATTGTACTGGAGGAGGCTCATAAGTCTCGCTTCTCTATCCACCCAGGGGCCACCAAGATATACCGGGATCTGATTTTGAGTTATTGGTGGTCGTGCATGAAGAGAGAGATCGCTTGGTACGTCGAGAGGTGCTTGACCTGCAGGATGGTCAAGGCCGAGCATCATAGGCCGCATGACAAGACGCAGCCTCTAGAGATTCCCATGTGGAAGTGGGAGCAGATTGTGACAACCCGAAATTTCCATCTTGTACTATTATCCAAATCAAGCAAAGTCAGACTCATTTCTGTCACTTCTAGCCTTGTTTTGAGTCATTTGGGTGTTCTAAACTTAGTAGCTTCAAGTTAGAAGTTTGGATTTGAGTCTCGCAAGCTCACCCGACACAAAAAGTTGCCAAACACTCCAACTCGAGGAGTATACGGCCGTACACTTGGGTGTGTGGTCGCACACCCCTCCTCCGGCAGCACACTCTCGTCTGGCAGCACACTCATGCCTTTAAGATAGAGTCTTGGCCTTCATTCAATCCTTTTCACCCTCCTAAGGCAAGAACTCATTTTCTCTCAAGTAACTCCCGATTTTTCAGCTAGATCTTCAAGTGGTAAGTGTTCTATCCTTTGATTTGTTGATTCCTTACTCCATCTAGTGTAAATCACTGATTTCATCATGAAATCACTCCATTTTAGTAGATCTTCAAGTGTTCTTCAGTTTCACCAAGAACACCTACTAAGTTATTGGGCTCCAAACACCCCTATACGCTTCTACATTGTAAGTACCCTACTCCTACATGTGTTTAGCTATATTGGAGCCTTAGTAAATGTCCAGAACTCGATCTTCAAGGAGTGTGCGGCCGCACACATTCATGTGGTCGTACACCCCTTATTTTAATGCTTTAAGGCCTCAAACTCAACTAGTATGCTAGCAAACGATTAAACACACTTAAGGGATACAAGATATAACCTTGAAAACATGTTTTTGACCATTTTCCCTAGGAGTGTGCGGCTGCACACTCCCTGACCGCACACACCTGGCCGCACACCCAATGGGCAGCACACCAGGTGGCCGCACATGACCCTGTACGGCCGTACACCCACTTCAGAAGACTTTTGATGCTTCTAACACTTTAATCTAAGTGTTTTCTAACTCCTAGAGTGTTTTCCTTTCATGATTAGTGGTATATAGACTAATTATATTCATATTTATGCCAATATATGCTCATTAGGATCCGTTGTGCACAAGTCTTCACTTGACAATTAGCATCCTATACCATCCGTTCATCCGAACCACTCACTACAGGTGAGTTCATACCCCTTAATCAACCTTTGAAATGATTTTAAATGCTTTTATGGGGGGAATACAAGTTGAAGCATTCTAGTTATTGCATTAATCATATGTGATTAATAACTGGAACAAACAGGAAAATTTTCTATTACTTTCAAATTGTTATCAAACTTATGGATTTCAAATACTTCAAAACAATTTATTAAACTCTTTTAAATGCTAAAACCTTTATTAAACTCTTTTAAACTTACGTTATTGTCAAACTCATATCTATACAGATATATTTATATAAGTAAGGTTTGAAGGACTTAGGACTGATAGCTCACTTTATTTCATGTTCCTTGTTTGGTTGTGGACTTAGGGTATCTTGTTATTTGTCCGAATGTCGTTGAAACCTTAATTATATATCGTATATATGTGTTAGGATATAAAAGCTTTCACTTCAGTTCAGTACCTTTGGGTAGCAAAGGCATACATACAACAGTACTAGTTAACTATAATAGGTATAATTAAGAGATCACTACCCACTATTACTATTACAATGGCACATACAAGAGTCAATACAGTTACGAGTCATTAGATACATACTATAATGAGAAACAATACGTACTATACACTATATAAGAGAACATACTATACACTATACAAGAGGATATACTATACACTAGTGCAGAGAAAACATTACTACACTATGACATACTATACAAACATTTGAATACGATAATCAGAATGTGACATACTACTTCTCGATACGACACTACATTGTTGTATCACTTTGTAACCAGAGTCTCATGGAGGGAGAGCGGGCATTGTGTGTATAGATCTATACGGGACAAACACTCCCACACCCCGACTGCTAGCTACAGTCCCAGCCGACAAGTCCAAGGGGTGACAGAATGTTACCTCACTACATATGACACCGGAGGGTCATCAGTTATTCAGTCGTCGATCAGCATGGTTACATACGAGTTCACATTTAAACCTTTAATTAACCGACTAAGAATTAAAGGAAAACAGACTCCCCGAGGTGTATTGTACATTTAATACTACCTGGAGTCTGCATTTTTATCACTTTATAGCCAGCAGTGACACTGCTGAGGTAAAACATTATTTTCCCCTATTACCTTTATTTGTAATCATCTCACATAAACGATGACTTAAACTATATTTTTATAATGATAGTTTCACTGGGGAAAAACTCTTACATTTACAAAAGAACAAACATACAAATGGTCGGGTCTTGGTAGAAGACTACATTTCAGTAGAAAATATAGGATTTTCTAGGGAGTTCAACCATTTCCAAACATTTGCAAACAATTACGAACATTTACACTACGTTGTTATAAACATTTTCATACAAGCAATGACACTAAGTACTTATGAACTCACCAGCGTAATGCTGATAAACTCTTTCAAAATAACTTGTATTCTCAGGTCATCAGTAGACATGTACCGATGAAGCTTTTGAGAAGATGGAGCACATTCAAGACTCATCTTTTATTTTGATCATTCATTTTGGTGTCTTACAAACTATACAGAACACGCTTGTATTAAAATTATTATATTAATGCAATGGATGTTGTTGCTTGTCTTTACTATTATGCATTGTTATGATACTGTACATGAAGTCCTCCACCCCATAACATTTCCGTCGTTCCGGTTTTGGGGTGTGACACAGATCATGATGGACCTCATCACCAAATTGCCGAGAACAGCAAAGGGTTTCGACGCTATATGGGTCATCATGGATCGATTGACCAAGAGTGCCCATTTTCTGCCCATTCGGGGGAGCTCATCGGCCGAGAAGCTGGCCGATGTGTATATACGCGAGATCGTTGCTCGCCTTGGGGTTCCGGTCTCTATCGTTTCCGACCGTGATGTTCGGTTCACCTCCAGTTTCTGGCAGAAATTCCACAAGGAATTGGGCATGCGGCTGCATTTTAGTACAACTTATCATCCGCAGACAGACGACTAGAGCAAGTGGACCATTCAGACCCTTGAGGATATGTTACGGGCCTACGTTATTGACTTCGATGGAAGCTGGGACTCTGACCTACCCCTTGTAGAGTTCTCCTACAACAACAGCTCTCACTCCAGCAGTGATGCTCCACCTTATGAGCTGTTGTATGGACGGAGGTGTCGTACCCTTGTATGTTGCGGTGAGGTTGGTCACAGGGTGATGGGATGGACCGAAGTAGTTCTGCAGACTACCGAGATGATTTATCAGATCAGACAACGATTGCAGACTACTCAGAGTCGGCAGAAGAGTTACGCCTACCAGCGCCGATCTAAGTTGGAGTTTCAGGTTGGTGATATGGTACAACTGAAGGTCTCACCCTGGAAGGGTGTGATTCGCTTCAGGAAGAGGGGAAAGTTGGGTCCCCGATACATTGGACCATTCAGGATTATTGCCAGGGTTGGCAAGGTGGCATATAGACTGGATCTCCCAGAGGAGCTCAGTTAGATTCACAGCACGTTTCACGTCTCGCAATTGCGGAAGTGCATACTAGATGAGGAGGCAGTGGTGTCATTAGATGATATTCAGGTCGATGAGCGCCTGAATTACGTGGAGAGGCCAGTGGCCGTTCTGGAGAGGAAAGTGAAGGTCCTACGGAACAAGGAGGTACCTTTGGTAAAGGTACAATGGGAGCATCGGAGGGGATCCGAGTGGACTTGGGAGCCGGAGGCCGAGATGCGGGAGCATTATCCGGAGTTGTTCACCGCAACAGACTTTGAGGACAAAGTGGGGGAGAAATATAACATCCTGACTCCCAGGTATAAATTTAAAGCTTTTATATTAATATTATTAGGGCAACTCGACGAGTTGGAGGCCCCAACTTGTTTGTAGAACCTGGTCAGCCGCGTAAATTTTAGAACCTACTCGACGAGTTGGAGGACCCAACTCGACGAGTGGAGGCTGTGCTTGAAATCCTTAATTTTTAGGGTTTGCACCCTATTTAAAGGACCTTAAGTCCTCCCTCCAGCCTCCCTTACCACCTTCACATCCATAAACAAACCCTAATCAAGCTAACCTTCTATTTTGAGTGTGTGTGAGGCTAAAGAGTGTGTGTTTGGTGCTTTTCTTGAAGAGACTTGAAGATTGAGAAGCTTGGAACGAGAAAGAGCTTGTAGATCTAGCATCTGTATGGAGATCTGCTCAGAATTTCCTGATAGAATGCTAGGAGAGATGCCTTTATGTGCCTATCTTTATGAGCTTTGAGATTTGCATGCTAGTATCATATAAGTTAATTGTTAGAATGGCATGTATACAATATGTTTTGAGTTGTATTGCCTAATGCTCGAATGCTGCATGCTTTGTGCTATAGGAAATTCTGTTGATACTAACTAACTAGTGGATGAATGCATTGGGTTACATATTAGTGTGATTGGATAATTTTAGAATGATAAGTTTAACGCTATTGCGCAGCTCTTGTTTGAGTCCAACCGTTGTAGTGTGGGACTTGTCATTCGAAGAATTATCTAGTACTAGTAGTATGTAACTGTGTTCATGCGGTAGTTATCCATTACTTGTAGAAGTTCCTTCTGCAACTAATGGTAGAGAAGGGTGAGTAAGGGAGTCTTAGGGAGTCCCTATGAGATATTGGTGCGTAGGATGCCTTATAGCTTGAGAGTGAATTAGTTAGGAAGGGTGACTTGGAGGAGTCGAGGTAGTCCTTGAGGAGGGTATAAATAGGTGCGGAAGGTAGTACTGGGCCCATAGTACTGAAAGCACAAATTTATACTCGATTCCAGGAAGACCACGATGAATCTAGGGAACCAAGGGTGTGAACCTTCTCATGCGTATGCTAATTGTTTATGTGGTTATGTTTCAGTATGGTGCTGACACGTCATGGAGCGGGAGGTTCAGGATCTGGATCTGGTTCAGGCACGGGCTCTGAACCAATTGGTACGGGTTTGAGAGTTCATTGCATCTGAGGTTACGATAGGTATCCTTGATGCGACCCCTGTGATGTTCGGGTCGATCAAGGAGGGTATCATGGAGTTGATGGAGGATCATTTTCGGATCTTCAGGGCTGACATGGCCGCTAGCCATTCGGGATCGCACACACTCTCCTTCAAGGATTTCAGGGGATGTGGGGCACCAGATTTCTTTGGGGTGAAGGACCCCATCGTAGCCAGACGTTTGATAGCCGACATCGAGTACGCTCAGATGACGAGCTTCTTCCTACAAAGGTCAGGTTCGTTGTGGGATATTTAAGGGAGCGATCCCGGGATTGGTGGGAGGAGGTCAACTATGCTTTGGGAGCCACGACCATTGAGGCCATACCTGACCATATTTTGTGACCAGGTTTCCAGTCAAGTTTGCGCCGGCTATTGAGGTGCATGAGCTAGCCAGGGAGTTTCTTAATATGAGGCAGACGACTAAGACTGTGGTGGAGATCATCGTGAAGTTTAGAGAGAGGGCATTATTGGTACCCCAGTATGCAACTGATGTGTGTGAAATACACTAGTTTTATTCCTACTATTTTAAATACAAATTAAACACATGAAACGCAGTACACCTATCGATTAGCAATATAGTTCAAGTAAGCAGGGTATTGAACACAGGGAACGGTAACAATTAAACTAACTACTAGAATTATCTTAAATAAAAGCTAGTAATAAAAATATGGGGTTTCTCTAGTTTTGCAAGACTAGAAACTTAAGCAATTAACTAACACTCAAATTAAGACAATTAACAACTAAAGCAAATAAGAGGTAACTAGATTCAATAATAAAAGAGACTTTTGTTCTGGTTCGACTCACTTGTTCAGATGGTTGATTTTATGGCAAGTGCAATGTATTAATTTATCATTGGATACCGATTAATGTGATTAGATTCATGTTCACTATTATTAATCCTTAGTAAACAAATTAATTCAAACAATGGCCAATTGGTTAAACTAATAAGTTTCCTAGTATTTTGATTCAGATCAAGTAAGACTTGTGATGTTGGTTAACTAATTTTGGTTAAATTAATCAACTCATGTATGGTTGCTCATCATACATGCTTACACATTGATGTACTTATTTTCTAGTTAATCCTAGGTTCATGCTCACTAATACTAGGCATACAATATTGTGTTCACAAAATCATATGATTCAAGTAATTAAGAAGATGTTCATGCAATCTCAACAACTTGATTTTTAACAGAAAACAATTATTATCAACACATAAGGTTCTTTAACAAGCTTAGCAAGGCAATTCACCAAATCAAAATTAATCCCAAACATAAAATCAAACCATAATCACAAGTTAATCTACCCTAAACAGAAGTGATGAGTTTTTAGCTCATATCTATAGCAACAAACATCTCATAAACAAAATCCAATAATAGAAACATAATTGTATGCAAAAGATTACGAAAAGAGAATGTGTTTTGCCTTTGATCTCTTCCAAATTGATCTCTAGGGTTGATCTTCGAATTCCAGAGCTCCAGAAATCCTTCTATTCGCCAATAAGTCGCCAAAAAGATCTAGAAAAACTTAGGGTCTCAGGCAATACTGCCCTTTATATATTTTTCTGAAAACAGGGGCGACTTGTCGAGTCCATAGACCGACTTGACGAGTCCATCACTAAAATCCCGTGCACGGTAAGGCACCTGATGGTTCACGAATCTTCTCATCAACTCGTCAAGTTGAGGACCAACTCGCCGAGTTCTTCACCTTTTTAGCTTAATTTCTTCTAACTTTAATTCCCGATCTTTCGATCACTAGTTCCGCTTCCTTTTTCACTCGAGCACGTCTTTTAGGCTGAAAATAAAATTTTAACACAATTAAGTACCTTTTGTTCAATAATTGAGACAAAATAGCCAAAAAGTATTAAGATATTAGAAAACATATATGACTAAATATGCACATATCAAAATACCCCACACTTGACTTTTGCTTGCCCCCAGGCAAAACTGCATTTTAGCATACTAGCATCACATAAGACAATCCTAATCAAACCCATCCATTATGCCAAGACCGCAACGCATGCATTTCTGTCTAAAATGTTTCCTAAAGACCCCCCTAATCCTAAATACTTACAATCCTCATAAACACTCGCCCACTTCTTTTGAACAATGCTCATTTTATGCATCCCTCCGAATCCATCCGCATAAAACTTTCTTAACCTCAAGTCATTTTTGGTTAAACAACCAAGCATACATAAATTCTAGAAAAATTACATCTTTGATACCACAATGGAGCTCTTGAATTCTTCACTTATTTGATCTTTGATCTCTTTGAATTCACCACCTTCTTTGTTTGGTTTTTGGTATCTTCAACTTTTGAATTTCTTTCGAATTTTGATCTTCGTATTTTATACTTTAACTGTTCCAAAATTCTTTAACTTTTTGGTAATTTCTCTCTCTTTTTTTATATGTACCTCACTTTTTTTCACTCAAACCATACATGATTAAGCAAGGAGGTTAAGTTCATCATTTATTGGTTAAGGTATTAGTCTATAAGTGCAATGACTACTTAAGCTTCCCTGGATACATTTCCGGTACACGATGCTAAACATATTGCATCCCTCAAACTAAGTGAGGTTATGTTTTTGTCCCATGATTTCACTAGGATAAAGGGGGCCACAAATTCATTATAACGTATATTGGCTCAACTAAACATTTGGGTCCTCATAAAATCATCAAATACAATACTAAGCATGAATCCTAATTGCTTTACCAAATTTTTCTAAATTAAGTCCTAGCAATTTTATGAAAAAAAAAATTAAAAATTAAATAAAATTATGATTCTAATTTCACTAATATAACCAACCCCCTACCCCACGCTTAATTCATGCAATGTCCTCATTGCATGTTATGCATGATAAAGAAAACATAAAAATAAAGAGGGAATTGGAACAAACTCCCTTGGGATAATAGTTGCGAGGTTGATATTCTTCATTTATAGCTCCATCTTCAATCGACTTTTAGTCATAGGAACAGCTCATCCATGCCTTGGGTGTCAAATCTTGTGTGGTACAACTCCAAATATTTGGGAAAAAGCTCTCGGAAATGCTCGACAAATAATCTTCAAAAATACAGCTAATTGCCCACATCAAATGCAATCGAATCACCAATCTTGAAGGTAAGAGAAATGGCAACTCGTCGAGTCCATATGGTGACTCGCCGAGTTGAAGCGTAATGTTAACAGAAATCGCTTTTTTTCACTTGGACTCATCGAGTTCAGGTATGGCACTCGACGAGTTATCGATATATGGCCAAAAATTCTTTCTGCTTCAGGTCCGTTTCTGGTGTTTAAAGAGAGTATTAAGGCAATATTCCCCCATATTTTTCTTCAGTAAAATACACTTTTTAACCGCTCTAATTGTCGGACTCGATACCGGACTCAAAACTCTTATCTTCTCGTTTTAGACTCGATTTATCTCGTGATATTCCTCACTATATATTTTTGCATTCATACCCTCGTCCCTAAAACTGAAAAGATCAAAAGCAAACAATACGTAATAAACAAGGAAAACAAAATAAAAATCCTACTTAATCCCTAAATAACTACAAGTTTTAAACATTAACCAAGCAAACAAAAGGATAATTAGTCGTCATCCTCTTCCTCTTCTCCTCCATGACCGCTTCCACCCGCATCACTCCTTCGTGCATTTACCCGTTCTTCCCAACTCCTAACGTATGGGTACTCGGGGCCATCCATTCATGGTATATTCAAATGGCTCATCAAGTGGGAGAGTGTCATATGGGTGTAATTCATAATACACCCCAAATCGTCTTGATATTGTCTTGATTCCACACTATACCAATCCATGGGCAACTCGTCATCCACCGGAATCACGGGAGGGTCTTCATGTACACGTTCTTGCATCGGCCTCACTCTCCTTCCCGGTTGTTCGGGTGTTACCACCTCATCATCATTCGGGATGGCAAAATGACCACCTCCATAATCTACCACTATTTTTGCCCTCCTAAAAAGAATATGATTAAATGGATGTGTGGGTAGCATAGTTAGCATATTACCGGCTCCCCTTTCCAAGATGCCAAATGACCTCGCCAATCTAGTCACAAACGTACCCCCATTAATCTTGGAGGTCTTCCTATCCTTTACCGCGCCCTCACCCAAGTACCTAGCCAAGCAATATGGAATATTGCAAAAGGTGCTGGGCATGATAATGCACCATAAATAAAAGACGTCAAGGCTCGGGACCTTGTCATCATCCTTCCTCATGTTGATTGTGCTTGCAATGAGGCGATGAATCAAGTGGTGAATCGCGACCGAATACTCCCGTCTTGAGCGGCGGAGGGTATGTAGACACTGTTTGCTATTGTGGTCCACCAATTTCTGAAATTTGTCCCTTCCGGAAAAACTCTATGGCAACTATTCAAAAATATACCAAATGCCTTCGTCATGACCAAAGATTGGTCATATATACCCACTCTCCATCCCAAATCCCCCATGCTATATTCCCGGTATTCACCACCGAGACAAAAGGTCAAGGCCTTCGGGTCATAATAATTGTCCCCTCCAGAAAATGAAACGGTAGCAAAAAACTCCAAACAAAGCTCTTGATACACCGGTTCTTGTATCCGGAATAATCTACTCCAGCCATCGCAAGTAATTTGCACTCCATCTCGAATGAAGACTTTAGTTAATAATGGGTACAAAGAGTCCGCCAAACCCACTTGCTCAATCCACGTCCAATTTAGCTCATTCGGTACATAGAACTCCTTTTTCTTAAGTGCGTCAATCCTCTTTTTCCATCTATTCATATTAGCCTTGGATCCAATTTCTGGAAAGTTGAACCAAGGGAAGTCCCCTTGGTCTCTCCTAGAGCTCTGACCCCCGCTTCTGAACATTTTCTGCAAATCAAACACAAGGAAAGCAAACACACAAACCACAGAACTTGTTAAAAGAATAAAAATCTGGAAACTGAAACACAGACTCGTCGAGTCCATGAACAGACTTGCCGAGTCCATGAACAGGTTGCGGACATCGCTTTTGATTCGAACCAAATCTGCCATGTAAATCCAAAATTCGTTCTAGGGGTTTGTTTAGGGTGATAATCCAAGTATCTATTCACAAAAAATTCCAGTCCAAACACTATAATTTAACCAAAATGAAAACCCTAAAATTTATGTCAAAACCAAAAATCGGTTTTTTTTAACAAATTCCAACTTCTAAACCACTAAAAATCAAAACTTTAACAAGATTATGCATGAAAAATGTTACCTGTTGAGAAAAATGGAAGACTTTTGAGCAAAATGGAAGATGAAGTGACGAAAATTGGAAGTCTTGCTTGAGAGAACTGCTTGGTCGAATGGGGGAGGGTGACGGCTGTGAAAATGAGAGTTTTACTTTTTCGGGTAAAAACCCTAATTTACGGAGTTTAAAAAAAATATATTTTTTTCATTAATAAAACCTACTCGTCGAGTTGGGGGTCCCCGACTCGTCGTGTAGAGACGTCTTTTACGAAATAACACGTATTTCCAGATGGACTCGACGAGTTATATCCTCTGTTTGAAAAAAAATTGTTCTCTTAAAAATAAATTTCACCACACCCCACAATCAAACTTTGCTTGTCCTCAAGCAAACATTATAAGCTTAACAGAAGATTTAGACTAAAAATCCTTTAGAATACACAAAATAAAGAAAATGAAACTAAAAACCAAAACGAAAAGAAAATGGTAAAAGAAAGAAAACTCAAACTGCGGGTTGCCTTCCCTAAGCGCTTCTTTTTTAGGAGTATTTAGTTGGACTCCTTCCCGCTCTACGTTGTAGCGGCTTTCTCAAAGTCCATTCCTCCGTCAAGTAGTTCTTCATTTAGTATGCCCTCTTTGTATTTCTTGACCATATGCCCATTCACTTTAAAGCTTGACCCATCCTTGCTCCAGAACTCAATTACTCTGTATGGATACACATGCTTGATTATAAAAAGCCCGGACCAACGAGTGCGTAATTTTCCCGGAAAGAGCTTAAGTCTTGAATTGTATAAAAGAACTTTTTGCTTAGCTTCAAATTTCTTGTTACCCTTCAACCTTGCATCATGCCATCTTTTTGTCTTGTCTTTGTAGATCAACGAGTTAGTGTAGGACTCGTTCCTCAATTCTTCCAAAGCATTCATTTGCAAAAGTCGATTAGTACACAGCTCATTTAGCTCAAAATTGCATGTTTTTAAAGCCCAATAGGCTTTATGTTCAAGCTCCACGGGTAAATGACAATTTTTACCATAAACCAATCTATAGGGTGTGGTTCCAATGGGTGTTTTGAATGTGGTCCGAAATGCCCAAAGTGCATCATCCAATTTGTCTGCCCAATCTTTCCTATTGCTACCCATCGATCTCTCCAAAATCCTCTTGAGTGCTCGATTAGTAATATTGGTTTGCCCATTTGTTTGTGGATGGTAAGGTGTTGAAAATCTATGGCGTACACCATATTTTGCAACACTTTTGCTAGTTGGTCATTAGAAAAGTGTGTTCCCCTATCACTAATTAACGCCTTGGGTACTCCAAATATAGAAAATAATTTTTTTAGGAACTTCACCACAACCCTTGCATCATTGGTTGTTAACGCTTGCGCTTCTGCCCATTTTGACACATAATCCACCGCCACAAGTATGTATTTATTACCTTTGGATGAAGGAAATGGTCCCATGAAATCCACACCCCACACATCAAATATTTCACACTTGGATGTTCCTTTGAGGCATTTCACTTCTTGCAGAAATATTACCCGTTCTTTGGCAAACATCACACTATCTAACATAAGTGGCAGCATCCTTGAAGATTGTCGGCCAATAGAACCCCGCATCAAACACTTTCTTAGTAGTGAATTGTACCCCATGATGTCCTCCTGCCGGTCCATTGTGGCAATGCTCTAGTATGTCTCGGATTTCCTTGCCAAAAACGCATCTTCTTATTATCCCATCCACACAACTCCTAAAAAGATATGGCTCATCCCAGAAATAATATTTGATTTCTAAAAAGAGCTTCTTTTTCTGCTGGTGAGTGAGCCCCTTTGGAAGAAAATCTACTGCCAGAAAGTTTGCAATATCGGCATACCACGGTTCTTCCCCCATTATTACCATCAAATACTCTTCCGGGAAGCTATCTTCAATGTCCTTGTTGTCCATCTCGTCCCTTATTTGATTCTCTAATCTAGAAAGTTGGTCAACAGCTACATTTTCCATCCCTTTCTTGTCCTTGATCTCGATGTCAAATTCTTGAAGTAGCAGCACCCATCGGATCAACCTTGGCTTTGCATCCTGCTTAGCAAACAAATACTTAATAGCAGTGTGGTCAGTAAAAACAGTAGTTTTGGACAAAATTAAGTAGGGACAAAATTTATCAAAGGCATACACCACGGCTAATAATTCTTTTTCAGTTGTGGTGTAGTTTTCTTGGGTCAGATTTAGGGTCTTGCTTGCATAGTAAATGGGTTGAAAGTGCTTGTCAACCCTTTGGCCAAGTACAACTCCTAAAGAAAAGTCGCTAGCATCGCACATTATCTCAAATGGTAAGTTCCAATTCGGGGCGATAATGATCGGGGCATTAGTTAATATTTCTTTCAAAATTTCAAAGGAAGCTAAACATTCTTTAGAAAAATTAAAAGGTGCATGTTTTAAAAGTAATTGAGTTAAAGGTCTAGTAATTTTAGAAAAATCTTTTATGAAACGGCGGTGGAAACCCGCATGACCCAAAAAACTCCTAACGCCCTTTACATTAGTTGGTGGGGGTAATTTAGCAATAGTTTCAATTTTTCCCCGATCCACCTCGATCCCTGCTTTGGACACTTTATGGCCTAATACAATGCCCTTTTTCACCATGAAATGACACTTTTCCCAATTAAGAACAAAATTGGTCTTTTCACACCTAGCAAGCATCAAGTCAAGGTTAGTAAGAAAATCATGAAAAGAAGAGCCAAAGACAGAAAAATCAACCATAAATACTTCCATAAACTTTTCCACCATGTCGTGGAATATCGCCGTCATGCATCGTTGAAAGGTTGCCGGCGCATTGCATAACCCAAAAGTCATGCGTCGATAAGCAAATGTTCCACTTGGACAAGTGAAAGTAGTCTTCTCTTGATCAATTGGGTCAACTGGAATTTGGAGGTAACCTGAAAATCCATCTAAAAATTAATAATAGCTATGGCCAGATAAACATTCAAGCATTTGATCAATAAAAGGAAAAGGGAATTGGTCTTTGCAAGTGGCATCGTTTAGCTTTCGGTAATCGATACACACCCGCCAACCGGTTACCGTTCGTGTAGGTATGAGCTCGTTCTTCTCGTTTTCCACGACCGTCATCCCTACCTTTTTTGGAACCACTTGAACGGGACTAACCCATGGACTATCGGAAATCGAATATATGATCCCGACATCTAAAAGCTTGACAACCTCCTTCTTGAACACCTCTTGCATGTTTGGGTTTAGACGCCTTTGATGTTGCACTACCGGCCTTGCACCTTCTTCAAGATTTATCTTATGAGAACAATAGGAAGGACTTATTCTTTTTATCAGTGATTTTCCATGCAATGACATTCTTTCTCTTCTTCAAGACTTGGACTAGCTCTTCTTTTTCAGATTTGGTGAGGTCATAAGCTATAATCATGGGTTTTTGTTCACCTTCTTCCAGAAATGCATATTCTAAATGTTCGGGCAACGTTTTCAGCTCTAAATTCGTGTTCTGTACACTGAACACGTCAAGTCCATATGGGGGGACTCGTTGAGTCCATGCCAAAATTCCCGTCTGATCGCGATTTTTCACACGGACTCGTCGAGTCAGTGTCTTCAACTCGTCAAGTCGCATTTTCAGTATTTCTGATTAATTCTTCGTATTAAGATTCTTCAAGCAGCCTTTCTATCTCCTTCAAGTCTCTTTCAGCATCAAAGTCATTTTTCAGAGGCCATGGTTGATTTGCTTGACTTATCTTCATTCCATTCTTCCAAGAGTTCCTCCATGAAGTCCACCGAGAAGGCCATGTCATCACTAAATTTGGAATGCTTCATTGCTCGATCTACTCCAAAAGTAACTGAATCGTCTCCCACCCGAAGGGTAAGTTTGTATTCTTTCATGTCTACTATGGCGCTTGCGGTGTTTAAGAATGGTCTTCCAAGAATGATCAGATCTTGATGGTCTTCTTCCATATCGAGCACTATGAAATCCGCCAGAAATACGAATTTATCAGCTTTCACCAATAAGTCCTCGCATATCCCCCTTGGAAATGTCATCGTTTTGTTTGCCAAATGAATTTCCATTCGAATTGGTCTCGGCTCCGGAAAGTTTAATTTCGTAAAGAATGAGTATGGCATGAGGTTAACACTTGCCCCCGAATCAGCCAAGGCATAACTAGGAGCTAAGTTCTCGAATTAGCAATGCAAGGTCAAACTACTTGGGTCACCCATCTTCTTTGGAAATTTGTTCAACATTGCTGCTGAACAATTTTCATTAAGCACCACCTTGGAAACCTCTTCCAGATTCTTTCGATATGTTTGTAGCTCCTTTAAGAATTTTGCGTACTTATGCATTTGTGCAACCGCTTCTATGAAAGGAATGTTGATTTGGAGGGCTTTTATGTGTTCCAAGAACTTTTGATAATCTTCATTATGCTTTTCTTGTCTATCCCGGCTTGGAAATGACAACGGAGGTTGATAAGGTTTTAAAGGAGGGTTATTTTTCTGTTCAGACGGCGGACTCGTGGAGTCCTTCTCCCCAACTCGACGAGTCGAGTCGACTGTTTGTGATTTCGGGTTTTCTGTCAGTTCCTCATGCACCTCTTTTGGATCTTCATTCATGATAGGGGTCAGAGGATTAATTATCTTTCCACTCCTAGTAGTCACGATGTTGATTTGAGCGCCTCTAGGAATTTTATCGGTATTACTTGGAAGTTCACCCGGTGCTCTTTGGTTGATTTGTTGTGCAGTTGGCCTAATTGTTTTTCAATATTAAGTATAGAGGTCTGCTGATTTCTCATCATTGCTTGTTGTTCTCGTATTGCCGCATCGGTGTCGTTGTGTCTTTTCTCGGATGCGGCTACAAATTGCTTTAGCATATCTTCAAGATCCATTTTCTTTTCTTGCACCGGCTCATCCTTTTGATAGAAACCTCTTGTCTTCAGCCTACATTTCTCCTCCTTTGCCTTCTTGTATTCATCGTATGGTAGCCACTCCTTTTTCAGTTTTCGCCAATCCTCATCATATCTATCTCCACTAGAGTAACACACTTGCACTTTTCGGTTCCCATGCTTGTCAAGATCATAATCTTTAGTAAGGTGAGGTATGCTACAGTTGTCCCATCCCACTCGGATGGCGTTGATGGATTGGTCAATCTTTGTCATCCTACGATCCACCCTATCTAGTTTAGCCATCATCGCCGCCATATCAACAGCAACTGAATTTACCGCCCCTCGGGTTAAGTCGTCCCTTAGGTTATGATATTCTCTAGAGTGCTTAGAGAATTCTTTAATTAGCACCTTTATGACCGCGGGTGCTTTCTTCGTGAGCGGTCCTTGGGAGTCAAGGAGCTGCCTAGTTGTCACGTTCACTCCATCATAGAAGATTGAGACTTTGTCACACTCCCAGCCATCGGCGGAAACACCGGGTGGTGTAACGTCATTCTTCGTATCACAGTTATATAACATACATTGAACAGTACTAAAGAAAATACATACCTTTATTGATAACTGAAAGTTACATAATTGTTTTTCTAGGACCTATTACATAATATCCGACTATGGCATACTTCTTAATGAACAGAAAGGTAATAGTAAAACTTCTTCTGTTCGAATACATACCAGCTTTTAAACTTCCTGAAAACACATGCATTTTAAAATACGTCAACATAAAGTTGGTGAGTCCACAAGGTTTGACTCCATAAAATAGTACATTTTCCACGTTCAAAATAATAGTTTTGAAAGTATCATTTTGACTCTCCAACATTTAGTATGTATATTAGGTATAATAGTTTACTTATCAATTAAGTGTTATACCTAAACATTCCTTGAGCCTAAGGTATAAGTAGGGGAAACTTATACTTAACATTAATACTTGTATACGACAAAGTATAATGTTTCTAACAATTTGCTACCATGAGCCTATAACCGCTGTTGTGACATAATAACCCACTCATGATTTCCATGAGGACAACCCACTCATGATTTCCATGAGGACAACACTGTACGCTTCATCGACGCCGGAACAATAACAAGTAAAAAGGATAGTTCGTCACTTGCTTATGGTTGACTGTAGCTAACAGTCACAAGTGGGGTGGTCAACCCGTATACTAATTATACACGACTTCCTCGCTCACATGGGATTAACGGTTACAGTTCAAAGGATTTCCAATAAGATCCCCAATCTTAGTTGATGAATACAATTACTCATGTAGACTTCGACGGCTTCCTATAGCTCTAACAACAAAAGCATCTTCATGTCTAAAACCCTAAGTTACTAGACTATGCTTTTAAACAGTACTCCTAATTTCATAACATTTAGGCAGTATAACAGCTATAACTTGAAGTAAAACCAGGTTTTATCTTGACATAAAACCAATAATAACAACATATAACGTTCATAGTTTTATCTTGACATAAAACTATCAATAACAA
Organism: Lactuca virosa; assembly: GCF_052849685.1. Taxonomy (NCBI): domain Eukaryota; kingdom Viridiplantae; phylum Streptophyta; class Magnoliopsida; order Asterales; family Asteraceae; genus Lactuca; species Lactuca virosa. The sequence continues at coordinate 76,876,274 of NC_136426.1, forward strand.
TATATAACATACCAAGTTTTATCTTGACATAAAACTAACAATAACAACATATAACATACCAAGTTTTATTTTGACATAAAACACATAATAGCAACATACTTTATAAATTAACATATAGAACTTCCGAATATAACTTCGGAATTATATCGCACACAACATATATATAGAATCCTAAGTATAACTCAAGATCTACATTAGTATAATAACATGCTGACAAGTTGATAATAGTTGTATATATTCAAAATATTATATTTAGAACAACTATACCCTGACTATTAAAACTATATACTATCATATAGACATAATAGTAATGTATATACAATATTTAGCATGCGTTTTCCCCCAAAATATTAGAAGGTGGGGCCGTGAAACTCACCCTAGTAGAGTGATTTTATGTAATCTAAGCAGAAACGGTCGGCGTACGAGGTCGTCGGGGCTCGGGATGCAAGATGGCTTCAGCAAAGGAGAGAGGAGAAAGAAGTTTAGGTGTAAGAATGGCTGAAGTTGGACCTGCTATTTATAGTAAGGATTTTGGACCCTCACCTCGTGAGTTTTATAAGGCCCACGTCGTGAGTTTGGATCTTATCCCCATAGACTTGCCATTTGTGTCCCTAGCTTCGGAAGGTGGCCATGTGACTCTTCACGTCGTGAGATATCCTTGCTCACGTCGTGAGTTTGGATCTTATCCCCTCGCAGCCTCGTCACATACCTTCTAGATTCCGAGATGTGGCAAAATGACTCCTCACGTCGTGAGTTTCTGTGCTCACGTCGTGAGCTCAGTCAGATTAGGGTTTCTGACAGCTGAATCTTCGGAAGGTCGTAACTTTCACATACGAACTCCGTTTATGACGTTCTTTATATGAACGCGTAGGTATTTACAAGTACTACAACTCTATTTTAGACTCCAATAGCTAGTTCTAAGTCTATTTTCAATTCCTCTTATTATAGAGATTTATAGTGTTCGGTTTATCATAACTTTTTCATTCGAAGTCAAATTTAGACATTCTCTATATTTTTGGAATCGTATGACGTATACTTTGAGTTGTATCATAAAGAAAGTTCATATTTGTATTAGAATTTATCATTAACTACATAGAACTCTTATCACATTACTAGTTTAACAAAATCACATTACATGATTGGCATAATCACATGTGATTGTCTATTGACCTATTTTGACTAGTGTTACATTCTCCCCCCGTTAGAATAATTTTGTCCCGAAATTTATCTTATGGATGGGGTTTTGTCAAACAGTCGGGGGTATTTTTCTTTCATCTGATCTTTACGTTCCCAAGTAAATTCAGGTCCTCGTAAAGAGTTCCATCGAACTTTCACTATGGGAATACGACTTTGCTTTAATCGTTTGACTTCTCGATCCATGATCTCAACAGGTTCTTCTACAAAGTTGAGTTTCGTATCGACTTGTATCTCTTCGAGAAGTATAACAAGAGTGTCATCGTAAAGACATCTTTTATGATTTGATACGTGAAAAACATCATGCACATTACTTAGCTCTTGAGGCAACTTGAGTTGGTATGCGATAGAGCCAATTCTTGCTAGAATTTCAAAAGGTCCTATATACCTTGGGTTTAGTTTGCCTCGTTTTACGAATCGAATTACGCCTTTCCAAGGAGAGACTTTCAACATTACTTTATCTCCAACTTGGAGTTCTAAAGGCTTACGTCTTACGTCATGATAGCTCTTTTGACGATCACGTGCAGCCTTTAATCGATCCTTAATTTGCACGATCTTTTCAGTTGTTTCGTCGATTATTTTTGGTCCAGTACGTAAGGTATCGCCTGTACGTTCTCTGACCATCTGTGTATCTCCAACTTCTACCCAACATACTGGGGAACGACATTTTCATCCATAAAGAGCCTCAAACGGTGCAGCCTTGATGCTGGTGTAATGACTATTGTTGTAGGAAAACTCAATTAATGGTAAATGAGTATCCCACGCATTTCTAAAGTCTATTACACAGGCTCGGAGCATATCTTCTAAAGTCTGAATGGTTCTCTCACTCTGACCATCAGTCTATGGATGGTAAGTTGTACTCATATCTAGACGTGTTCCTAAGGATTTTTGTAGAGATTGCCAAAATCGTGAAGTGAATCTACTATCTCAGTCAGAAATAATAGAATTTGGAACTCCATGCAATCTGACAATTTCCTTAAGATAAATTCTAGTCAGCTTCTCTATCTTGTTGTTCTCCTTAATTGGTAAGAAATGGGCGGACTTAGTCAACATATCGTCTATTACCCAAATAGTGTCGAACCCACTAGGAGTTTTAGGTAACTTAGTGATGAAGTCCATTGATATCTGCTCCCATTTCCATTCAGGTATTTCCGATCGTTGAAGTAAACGTGAAGGCTTTTGATGTTCTGTCTTTACTCTAGAACAAGTCAAACATTTGCTCACATAAGTAGCAATTTTTGCCTTCATGTTTGACCACCAATAATGTACTTTTAATCTAAGTACATTTTGTCAGAACCTGGATGCACAGAATATCTGGACTTGTGGGCTTCTTCTAAGACCAAGTCCCTGACTCCTCCGAACTTAGGCGTCCAAATTCGGTTCATAAAGTGTCGCGTTCCATCATCTTTTTGTATAAGTTGCTTTTCCATTCCTCGCAAAGCTTCGTTCTTGATGTTTTCTTCTTTTAGAGCCTGAAGTTGAGCTTCTCTACTTTGTGTGGTAAAGTTAGAATGGATAGTTATAATTAATGCTCGTACCCGACGGGGTTTAATATATTCTTTCCGGCTCAAGGCATCTGCTACCACGTTTGCCTTTCCGGGATGATAACGAATCTCACATTCGTAATCATTCAACAATTCGACCCATCTTCGTTGTCTCATATTAAGATCTTTTTTGTTGAAGATGTGCTGGAGACTCTTGTGGTCAGTAAAAATGGTACACTTAGTACCGTATAAGTAATATCTCCAAATTTTTAGTGCAAAAACTACAGCTCCCAATTCAAGATCATGGGTAGTGTAATTATTCTCATGCACCTTAAGTTGTCGTGATGCATAGGCGATAACTCTTCCTCTCTGCATCAACACACATCCCAATCCTTGATTTGATGCGTCGCAGTATACGACGAAAATTTATGTCCCATCTGGAAGGGATAGGATTGGTGCACTACACAACATTTGCTTCAGTTTCTGAAAAACAGCTTCTTGTTTGTCTTCCCAGTTGAACTTCGTATCCTTCTGGGTTAGTGTTGTAAGCGGCTTGGCTATTTTTGAGAAATTCTCTATGAATCTACGGTAATAGCCAGCAAGTCCTAGGAATTGACGCACCTCTGTTGGCGTCTTTGGTGCTTCCTAATTCCTGATTGCTTCAACTTTGGATGGGTCAACATGAATTCCTTCGTTGCTAACTACATGACCTAAAAATTGTACTTCTCTAATCCAAAACTCACATTTGGAGAATTTGGCATACAACTTTTCTTTTCTTAGTAGTTCCAAGATTATTTGCAGGTGTTGACCATGTTCTTCCTTGGTTCGTGAATATATTAATATATCATAGATAAATACGATCACGAATTTATCCAAGTATGGTTTGCAAACACGATTCATGAGATCCATAAACACTGTTGGGGCATTGGTCAATCCAAAAGACATAACTAAGAACTCATAATGACCATAACGAGTTCTAAATGTTGTCTTTGGAATGTCATCTTCTTGTACTCTGACTTGATGGTATCCTGATCTAAGATCTATCTTTGAGTAGTAGCTGGATCCTTGCAGTTGATCGAATAGATCATCAATTTTTGGAAGCGGATAACGATTCTTGATCGTTAGCTTGTTCAGCTCCCGATAATCAATACACATTCGAAAGGATCCGTCCTTCTTGAGAAACAAGATTGGTGCTCCCCAATGTGAAAAACTTGGTCGGATAAAGCCTTTGTCAAGAAGTTCTTGTAGTTGGCTAGACAATTCTTGCATTTCAGATGGAGCCAGCCGATAAGGAGATTTCGCTACTGGTGCTGCTACTGGAATTAAGTCGATTCGAAACTCGACTTGTCGGACAGGAGGTATTCCAGGTAGATCTTTAGGAAACATGTCAGGGAAATCACATACTTGAGGTATGTCCTTGATTTCTTTTATCTTTCTCTTCCTACCTACAATGTGGGCTAAGAATACGCTACATTTCTTATGTAGATATTTCTGGGTCTTAGTACAAGAGATGACTTTGAGGTTCTTCCCAGATTTATCACCATAGATAATCAGGGCTTCGCCATTTGGTAAGGGTAGTCGTATGGCTTTCTCATGACATAGCATTTCGGCGCGGTGTGAAGATAACCAATCCATGCCAATTATGACATCAAAACTACCGATAGGCATTGGCATGAGGTTGACGTGAAAAAGGTAGTTATTAAGAGTTAACAGACAGTTTTCTAGGATTTCATGTGTTCTCTCTGTTTGACCATTAGCGATTTCTACTTCATAGATTTCTTTTAATTTACTAGACTTATGACTTAACAATTTTCTAAACGTTGGAGTTATAAAACTTCTATCTGCTCCAGAGTCGAAGAGTATAGTAGCATATAAATTATCTATGAGAAACGTACCAGATACGACCGAAGGGTCCTGGATAGCCTCTCTGCTTCCGATCACAAACGCCCTGCCACGTCCTATGCCTCCTTGACTCCTTAACTTTGGACATTCTTTCTTGATGTGTCCAACCTCTCCACACTCATAGCACTTTCTTCCTTCACCACGGCCGGTTCCAGTATTTGTGTGTTGATCGACTGTTGCAGGTGTTGTGCTCCTGCAGTAACTAGCAGTATGCCCCTTTTTCTTGCACTTCGTGCAGACAAAACAGTCACCTGGATGATGAGGGTTGCATTGATTGCACCATGAATATTTTGGTTGTGTGGGTACTGCTGTCGTGGCTGCATAATTGGTTGCCACTTCTTGTCTTTTCTCAGATGATTGTTTAGGATTCTTCCTATTAAACTTGCTCTTGTGTGACATCCCCATTTTCACGGCCAGAAAAGACCGATTTTTGTTTATGCTTTATAAAAATCAGAGTACTTCTTTTAATAAAAATGTTGCGGAATTTGTTCCCAGAAAAACATGATAAATACGTTATCAAAGCATTTCCGAAGAAATGTATTTTTATTCATTTAAAACATTTGGGATGTCATCGTCAATACAGAAACATAAGCATAAACAGAACTTACATTCATTTACACTAGTGATCTACATCTCTTTTAAATCTCTCAGTGTAAAGTAGCTTCGTATCGACACCTGTGATACAAATAAGCTGGAGTGGGTCAGGTTGGGAAACCTGGTGAGTACATAGGGTTTTCAACCCACAATAATATAATTATTATATTTAAACATCAAACAATCAACCCGATTACCCATCCCCGTTATCTTCTTTAATATTCCTTAAAGAATTATCTTAAGGGTCATCTCCTATATCATATTTACCTCTCATCTTTCTACCTCACATTTCCTTATATGCTCGTTCCTAAGGCATGAATACGTAGTTACGTCGCCTGAACTCGTATTTCATAGTAAGGGTTAGAGTATCATCGCATGAATATACAGTCACCACATCACCTGGACTCGTAATTCATCACCTACAGGTTATAAGTCTGTTGGTGTTTCCACGGGTTGTCTAGAATATTCCGTGGTCGCCATCTATACTCTAGTAGATGACTACATCTCCAAATTGTCAGACAAGGTTATAGTATCTTTCATCCTACATCACCGATTCATCATCACCTATCCATCACCTAATTATCATCACCTTTCTATCATCACCTATCTCTCATCATTTTATTTCATCACACACCAACTATTTCATCTACCCATGTTTTATCCCAACTTATTTGTAGATATAAAATAAATATATATATTTAAATCATTTAAAACATGTATAAAATCATTCATCCATCATAGACAGCAAGTATTCAGATAATATGCACACATAGCACGTAATTTATATAAAATACTCCATATCTATGTGTAAGATGAAAGGGACCATGCACTCACCTGTTAAAGTGATGATTCCAAACTCAGACAGCGCTTCGTTACTCTTAAAACAACTTCCTTCGACAAAACCTAGTATCAATACCACTAGGGTTTAGTCTAACGTTAACCGCGACTAATTAATAGTCTAGCTATTATTATTATTATTATTATTATTATTATTATTATTATATAAGCGTTAAACAACACTCTTATATAACTCATAATAATATCCCAAATAATTGTTTTAAGGTCCTAATAATGTTACTATAATTAATTAGAAGTTATATTAAAAATAGCGTAGGCGTAGCTCACTTACAGCGAGTTTTTATTAAAAACCGGGCTTCGCTGGAGCAGCGTTTCCGAGCCGAAAGCTTTTCTTCTCGGAGCCGTCGGGCGCTCCGGGAATTTCTTCTCGTACTAGGGAGGTTCCCTAGACTTGGGAGGGGTTTAGGGAGGTTAGAGAGAAGTTAGAGAGAGAAAGAAAGGTTTGAAGGTGTGAGGAAATTATGAAGAGTTCATCTCTTATTTATAGGAATTCTATAGTAAAGTAGTCTCCAAGCTTCGTCCGTAACTTTCGCATACGAGCTCCGTTTTTGTCTGTCTTTTTACCGTTGAGTTCCTATTAATGAGATCTTCAACTCTCATTTAGACCTCGTTGGCTAATTCTCATTCTATCTCGGATTTACAAAACTGTATCGAATTCGTCGCGCTCGAAAAGTAGAGACTAAGCTTCGTCCATAACTTTCGCATACGAGCTCCGTTTTTGTCTGTCTTTTTACCGTTGAGTTCCTATTAATGAGATCTCCAACTCTCATTTAGGTCGCGTAAGCCAAAAACCGCTTGAACAAAAATTCGAGTTTCGGGCTGTACACTGCTAAGCCGAAACTTCGAAAAATCATAACTTCCTCATACGAAGTCAGATTTGGGTGTTCTTTTTATGGACGCTCTCGGTTTAACATTTTCTACGACTTTTGTTTAGATTACTAAGGCTAAAAGTCACTCCATCGTAAATTCACTATTTACGCTTCCCGGTGCCGTGCCGGTTTTGCCGTAAAACTTCGATGGGCCATAACTTCTTCGTTATAACTCGGATTTCAGAGTTATTTATATGTACGAAAACCTTGAGAAATATTCTACAACTTGGTTAAGATTATTTATTATAAATAATCTTTTGCCGAAAATTCGTTTTCGACACTCATTGCCTCTAAATTTACTAGCCCGGATCTACGGGCGTTACAGCTTGTTTGTTCTAGATTTGGGAGACTCAGCCTTTGAGACCACTTCTGTTCCTTGGATCTTTGTGAGGGTTAGCTGATGAGCTATTCTTTTGGTGCTGTCATAGGTCGTAGGCTTTGATGCGATCACCATGCCTTTAATTTGCGATGCTAAACCCCAGATATATCGCTCAATTTTCTTATATTCAGGGGTTACAAGTACTGGACACAATACTGCAAGATCATTAAATCTAGCGGTATAAGATTTTATCTTTGAACCCTTCATGGTTAGGGTCCACAATTCTTGTTCCAGTTTATGTATCTCCTCCCTAGGACAATACTCCTCCACTAACATCATTTTTATCTCCTCCCATTTCATGGAATTTGCAGTATCAATTCCCATTGTATTCACATGGCTGTTCCACCATGTGAGTGTTGCATCAGCGAAAGTACATGCTGCAAATCGTACTTTACAATCATCTGGACATAAGCTTATTTGAAAGACGGACTCTGTCTTTTTTATCCACCTTGTCAAATTAACTACCCCTTCATTTCCATGAAAGCTTTTTGGCCTGCAATTCATAAAATCCTTGTAGGTACATGTTCTAGCGGTCCCTACATGGCCTTCATTTCTAACTCCATCTCTTGTGACATTAGGTAGAGCCGCAGTAATTCTTTGAGCTATGATTTCATCCAGTTGTGTTGTACTTATTGGGGGGTTTGGTTCTAGTGGTTGTTGTTGTGGTGCTGATGGTCGGTTAGGGTTTAGCCGAGCACTACTCCTTCTAGGCATTTTGTTTCAGTTCCTAAAATAATAAGAACTTTATGAGTTTTGTTAATCATTTAATACACGAGTACTAAATACTTCAATTATTCTTCAAAGTGTAAAACATAATGGACAACACCATGATTACTGTAATATATGCTTCATATTATTACCAGCGGTTACATCAGTTTATTTAGGTTTATAAGAGAAAAGTCTCTATAAACATTGCAAAATTTGCAAGGTTTTCTACATCCTTGCTATAATCTTTCCTCTTTTCGCCTTAACTAGTCTGATTTCTCTATTTACACAACCACTAGTTTTAACTTATCTACCAGAAACCTAAGTGATGACCTAGCACGTCAGTGACATTAACCACTTGCTCCTCAAGTGCTTGAGTTCTCTGCTCAAGACTTCCCGTGCATTCTTCATTTCTTGAGGTTTGATTGTAGAGCTCTAACTCTGCAATCCTTGCATCATGAGTAATCATGTCGTTATAAGCGAAATTTATACGATGATGGACATCCATCACCGATTCCTGATCTCGCGTCCTTTGTCCTTCTAGCCTTCGTACTCTTCCAGAGAGATAAGTAGCCCTCCCTTCGACAATTTCCATCTTATCTTCAATTTTCACACTTTTCTCAAACAATTGAGATAAAGTGTTAACTTCAAAAGAATGTGGGAGATGTGGTCGAGATGATTGACCAGTCTCATACATCTTAGCAGCTCTTTCTTCCGCCACCCACCTATCAACGGTTTGTGCGATCCGAGCAGGTTCATCTTGAACTCTATGACTTCCTAAAGATGTCGCCTTCTGATTCTTCTTAATCTTTTTCCATATCGGTATGGATTTACGTGCCATGTGTTTCTTTTTTCCTCCTCCTGGAACTTTACGGTAAAGAGTGTTCAGTGGTGGTAAAGATGATGCCACTGATTCTGTGTTCTCTATTGATTCGCTTTCTTCCATTGGTTCACTCTCTTCCCATTCGTTGGAGGGTAAAGGTGCTCCATCGTCAGAAGGTATTGGATGAAAGGTGGTTGGATTTATAGGGTAGTAAGGATCGCCTACCATCATAGGGAATGAAACTTCCTCTTCGTCATCCGTATCCTCGATGATTATCCATTCTCGTGAATGTGCCATGTCGAATTCCTATACGCTTTGGATCACCAAGAGTTTAGTCTATCAAATATTACTCCCAAATTAAATAGTTCATATGATCTGATCATAATTTAATGTAGTTGCGCACCTACACCTAGTTGTGATAGGATATATGCACATATAAACTTTAGTTGGAATATTTGATCTAAATCCTTGAGATCAAAAACATTCCGGGTATTAAGGTGTATTCTCATCGCGGGTCTGAGTCTTTATATATGACTCTATATTCTTATTTATTGTATTCACGCTTTAACTATTGTTTGTTACTTCAGGTCTATCTGATAAGGCTCCGGCCAGTCAGGACAGTCGAAAGGGCAGGATCATTTTAGCATATAGCCGTTCTGGAATCCAGCAACCCAAATCGACATGTCTATCCTTGTCACCGCTCCCGTAAGTAGTCGTTCAGTAGAATAATTAATAATACTTTTTATTGTAGGCTAAGGGATATACCTAAACCTAATAGAGTAAGCCCTAAACTATAGATGTGCTTTCCTAAGAAAGTACTAGTTCACAATAGTTAATAGCTCTGATACCAATTTCTGTCACACCCCCAGCCATCGGCGGAAACACCGGGTGGTGTAACGTCATTCTTCGTATCACAATTATATAACATACATTGAACAATACTAAAGAAAATACATACCTTTATTGATAACTGAAAGTTACATAACTGTTTTTCTAGGACCTATTACATAATATCCGTCTATGGCATACTTCTTAATGAACAGAAAGGTAATAGTAAAACTTCTTATGTTCGAATACATACCAGCTTTTCAAGTTCCTGAAAACACATGCATTTTAAAATACGTCAAAATAAAGTTGGTGAGTCCACAGGTTTTGACTCCATAAAATAGTACATTTTCCACGTTTAAAAGTATAGTTTTGAAAGTATCATTTTGACTCTCCAACATTTAGTATGTATATTAGGTATAATAGTTTACTTATCAATTAAGTGTTATACCTAAACATTCCTTGAGCCTAAGGTATAAGTAGGGGGAAACTTATACTTAACATTAATACTTGTATACGACAAAGTATAATGTTTCTAACAATTTGCTACCATGAGCCTGTAACCACTGCTGTGACATAATACCTCTGATAAAACCCACTCATGATTTCCATGAGGACAACCCACTCATGATTTCCATAAGGACAACCCACTCATGATTTCCATGAGGACAACACCGTACGCTTCATCGACGCCGGAACAATAACAACTAAAAAGGATAGTTCGTTACTTGCTTATGGTTGATTGTAGCTAATAGTCACAAGTGGGGTGGTCAACCCATATACTAATTATACACGACTTCCTCGCTCACACGGGATTAACAGTTACAGTTCAGAGGATTTCCGCTAAGATCCCCAATCTTAGTTGATGAATACAATTACTCATGTAGACTTCGACAGCTTCCTATAGCTCTAACAACAAAAGCATCTTCATGTCTAAAACCCTAAGTTACTAGACTATGCTTTTAAACAGTATTCCTAATTTCATAACATTTAGGCAGTATAACAGCTATAACTTGAAGTAAAACCAGGTTTTATCTTGACATAAAACCAATAATAACAACATATAACGTTCCTAGTTTTATCTTGACATAAAACTATCAATAACAATATATAACATACCAAGTTTTATCTTGACATAAAACTAACAATAACAACATATAACATACCAAGTTTTATTTTGACATAAAACCAATAATAGCAACATACTTTATAAATTAACATATAGAACTTCCGAATATAACTTTGGAACTATATCGCACACAACATATATAGAATCCTAAGTATAACTCAAGATCTACATTAGTATAATAACATGCTAACAAGTTGATAATAGTTGTATATATTCAAAATATTATATTTAGAACAACTATACCCCGGCTATTATAACTATATACTATCATATAGACATAATAGTAATGTATATACAATATTTAGCATGCATTTTCCCCCAAAATATTAGAAGGTGGGGCCGTGAAACTCACCCTAGTAGTGTGATTTTATGTAATCTAAGCAGAAACGGTCAGCGTACGAGGTCGTCGGGGCTCGGGATGCAAGATGGCTTCAGCAAAGGAGAGAGGAGAAAGAAGTTTAGGTGTAAGAATGGCTGAAGTCGGACCTGCTATTTATAGTAAGGATTTTAGACCCTCACGTCGTGAGTTTTATAAGGCCCACGTCGTGAGTTTGGATCTTATCCCCGTAGACTTGCCATTTGCGTCCCTAGCTTCGGAAGGTGGCCATGTGTCTCTTCACGTCGTGAGATATCCTTGCTCACGTCGTGAGTTTGGATCTTATCCCCTCACAGCCTCGTCACACACCTTCTAGATTCCGAGATGTGGCAAAATGACTCCTCACGTCGTGAGTTTTTGTGCTCACGTCGTGAGCTCAGTCATATTAGGGTTTCTGACAGCTGAATCTTCGGAAGGTCGTAACTTTCACATACGAACTCCGTTTTTGACGTTCTTTATATGCACGCGTAGGTATTTACAAGTACTACAACTCTCTTTTAGACTCCAATAGCTAATTATAAGTCTATTTTAAATTCCTCTTATTATAGAGATTTATAGTGTTCGGTTTATCATAACTTCTTCATGCGAAGTCAGATTCAGACATTCTCTATATTTTTGGAATTGTATGGACGTATACTTTGAGTTGTATCATAAAGAAAGTTCATATTTGTATTAGAATTTATCATGAACTACATAGAACTCTTATCACATTACTAGTTTAACAAAATCCAATTACATGATGGTATAATTACATGTGATTGTCTATTGACCTATTTTGACTAGTGTTACAGACTTCTTGCTGAATGTTCGGATCATTGTGGGGAAAATTCCTCAACAAGCCCTTGTACCTTTCCCATGCCTCATAAAGTGACTCACCTGCTTGTTGCTCAAAGATTGCAATGGCTTTCTTCAATTTTGCTATTTTTGAGGGAGAGAAAAATTGGCGAATAAACTCTTCACGCATTTTCGCCCACGTGGTGATGGATCCTGAAGGGAGTGATTTTAGCCAATCTTTTACGGCTCCCTTAAATGTGACCGGTAGCATACGAAGCAAAACAGTCTCACGAGGTACATTAGGAATGTTGAAGTAGTCGGCTATGTCGTTGACCTCGTCGATATGCTTGTACACGTCTTTGTGATATTTCCCGTAGAATGGGATGTCCTTGAGTTGGGCGAGTATGTGACCTTTCAGCTCAAAGTTGGCAGTTGCTGGAATCACAGATTGCACGAGCCCTGGGACGGTATCGTCACACATTCTTCTTTTCCATTCGCCCATGGGTATGTGTGTGATGTCTCCCATGGTGTTGTCGGGTTCGCTTTCGCGCTCGCTTCCTTCTTAAATTTCCGTTTCGTACTCGGTATCCTCCTTATTAGGGTCTTCGTCTGTCAGTGTTGTGCTGGATTCTCTTACTTGCTTTCCCTTTTTCTTGCTAAAAACCAATTTGAGATTCTTGAAAGGTGACTTCTTTGATTCTCCAACGGTTTTATCATTGTCCTTCCTAAGAGCTGATTCCGGGTTTTCAAGTGGTAGGATCAAAGGTGTGTTTGATCCACGGGTCGTAAACTCCCTGCAATAAAACAGAAAAACACGCGTAAAAAGAACAAAACGAAGTAAAAAACGAAACTAAAAAATGCGATGGACTCGTCGAGTTCAGTCGACTGGACTCGACGAGTTCAACACTAAAATTGAAAAAAAAAACTAAAATTCTAAATCTAAAAACAGAAAAACTAATAACTTTGTATGAAATAAATTCCACACAAAAGATCGATAATACTAGAAATTAAAGTAACTATTAGAACTGTTTGTGACATCCCCTAATTTCTCGGCCAGAAAAGAACGATTTAATTTATGCTTTTAAAATAAAATCAGAGTAATATTTTTAAAAGATGTTGCGGAATTTGTTCCCAAAACAAAATATAATAAAAAATTTATCAAAACATTTCTTAAAGAAATATATTTTCCATTTCATAACAAAACCTCGGGATGTCATGTTCCGATACAGATCAAAAGCATAAACAGTATATTATAAGCCTTACAACATTTATTTACATCTACTGGCCTATAATCCAAAATCTCTCGTTAAGTCATCCAACTATGCTCATGCCACTACCTGTAATACAAGAAACTGAGTGGGTCAGGCTTGGGAGCCTAGTGAGCATATAGGGTTTTCAACCCACAAATAATAAATTTATTAATTTCATCATTCAACAATAAATTTATTAATTTCATCAACCAAAAATAACCCTGATTACCCATTCCCGTTATCCCCACTTTACGTCCCTAAAACAACTATCACAAGGGACCTAGCCTAAGGATTTTCATCAGGGTGACAACACTGCTTCGGGGGTTCCTCAGCAATTTATGTCAAATAAGGCAACCAATGGGGTGACAACACTGCTTTCCTCAGCAATTTATGTCAAATAAGACAACCAATGTGGTGACAACATTGCTTTCCTTCGCAATTTATGTCAAATAAGGCAAACATCGGGGTGACAACATTGCTTTCCCTCATCAATTTATGTCAAATAGGCACGAAGTCACATCGTCGCCAAGGTTTATACAACAGGCACTAAGTCCATAGCTGCCAACGTACTAAATTCATAGCTACCAACGTACATCTATATTGTACTAAATTCATAGCTACCAACTTACATCTATACAGTACTTTTATCCCTCAATCTTTATCTACCCATGTTTTACCCAACATATTTGAAGATAAAATATATATACATTTTAAATCATTTTAAACATGTATAAAACATTCATTCAACATCCATCCCAAGTAAACAAACAACATATATACACATAGCACCTATTTTATATAAACTACTTCATATCTATGTGTAAGATGAAAGTGACTATACACTCACTTGATTTAACGATAATCGGGCAGCACTTCGTTTCCTAAAACAATCGTTTCTAATAAAATCAGGAGTTTTATTGAGAAAGCGGGCTCTGCGAGGGTTGGGCTTCAAAACCGAAAAGATAAATTTTTCCGGGTCTTCGGGCACTTCGGAACGTATTTTGGGTGTTTCGTATAATACCGGGGCTTTGGGGGAAGTTGGAATGGAAGAAATATGGGTTTAGGGGTGTAAAATGACACTTTTCCAAAATATACCAGGGAGGACTTGCATCCTTCTATTTATAGGGGCGAGGCTTCGGATCCGAGGACTGAGAAGCGAACAGGTGTCAGCAGATGCGAGGGGCAGGTGGCGCGCAAGTGCGAGGCTCGGACACCTGGTGCGACACGCGTCGGATGCGAGGTGAGGCGGCTTCGGATGCGAGGAGTCACCTGGGCACGCGTCGGACTCCTATTGGACCGCGCTTCGGATAGCTCTCCGGTTCGGACACGCGTCTGATGACTCACCGAGATCGGACACGGGGCGACACGCGGCCTACTTCGGTTGGGCCTCCCTTCGGTCGAATCAGCAACGAGCACGTGGCATGCATGCGAGAATCGAGGTGACGTGGCCGAAGTCTGTCCATGCGAAATTCCTCGGATTTCGTGTTTTCTCGATTTTTGAGCCAAAAATTCTAAAATCCATAACTTTCGCATACGGGCTCCGTTTTTGACGTTCTTTATATGCATGCGTAGGTAAAATTACGCTCTACAACTTTCGTTTAGACTTCGTCGGCTAATTTTGACTTTAATTTTAATATTATTATTTTTAACAGACCGGGACAGGAAATCCGTTAAAAATTCATAACTTCTTCATCCGACGTCCGTTTTCGTCTGTCTTTTTACCGTTGTACTACTATTGACGAGACCTTCAATTCTAGTTTTGGTTGTGTCGGCTAAAAATCACTCGATCTAAAATTCGAATTTTTAGTTGTCTACTGCTAAGCTGAAACTTAGAAAAATCATAACTTCCTTATACGAAGTCAGATTTGGGCGTTCTTTTTATGCATACTCTCGGTTTAACGAACACTACGACATTCATTTAGATCACTAAGGCTAAAAAGTAGTTTATCAAAAACTCACTTTTTACGTCATTCGGCACCGTGCCGGTTTTGTCGCGAAATTTCGACAGGTCATAACTTCTTCGTTATAACTCAGATTTCAGTATTCTTTATATATCCGGAATCCTTGTCACGACCACTACAACTTTCTTAATAAATATCGGCTTTATCTAATATTTATTTTCGACGCTCATTTTTATTCTTAATTAATTAAATCCTAATAATTAAGCATAAAACACATAATTCACATAATTCCTTTTCATTTCTTCAAAATGAGTTACAAATGTTAACCTAGACTATTACGTCAATATTAATGCATATCCTGAAAACACGGGCGTTACACCGTTCCCCGGCAATGATGCCAAAAACTTGATGTGTGTGAAATGCACTAGTTTTATTCCAACTATTTTAAACACAAATTAAACACACAAAAGGCAGTGTACCTATCGATTAGCAATATAGTTCAAGTAAGCAGGGTATCGAACACAGGGAACGGTAACAATTAAACTAACTACTAGAATTATCTTAAATAAAAGCAAGTAATAAAAAGAGGGGTTTTCTCTAGTTTTGCAAGACTAGAAACTTAAGCAATTAACTAACACTCAAATTTAGACAATTAACAATTAAAGCAAATAAGAGGTAACTAGATTCAATAATAAAAGAGATTTTTGTTCAGGTTCGACTCACTTGTTCCTATGGTTGATTTTATGGCAAGTGCAATGGATTAATTTATCATTGGATACCGATTAATGTGATTAAATTCATGTTCACTATTACTAATCCTTAGTAAACCAATTAATTCAAACAGTGGTCAATTGGTTAAACTAATAAGTTTCCTAGTATTTTGATTCAGATCAAGTAAGACTTGTAATGTTGGTTAACTAATTTTGGTTAAATTAATCAACTCATGTATGGTTGTTCATCATGCATGCTTACACATTGATGTAATTATTTTCTAGTTAATCCTAGGTTCATGCTCACTAATACTAGGCATACAATATTGTGTTCACAAAATCATATGATTCAAGTAATTAAGAAGATGTTCATGCAATCTCAACAACTTGATTTTTAACAGAAAAAAATTATTATCAACACATAAGGTTTTATAACAAGCTTAGCAAGGCAATTCACCAAATCAAAATTAATCCCAAACATAAAATCAAACCATAATCACAAGTTAATCTACCCTAAATAGAAGTGATGAGTTTTTAGCTCATATCTATAGCAACGAACATCTCAAAAACGAAATCCATAATTCTATGCAAAAGATTACGAAAAGAGAATGTGTTTTGCCTTTGATCTCTTCCAAATTGATCTCTAGGGTTGATCTTCGAATTCCAGAGCTCCATAAATCCTTCTATTCGCCAATAAGTCTCCAAAAAGATCCAGAAAAACTTAGGGTCTCGGGAAATAATGCCCTTTATATAGTTTTTCTAAAAACAGGGGCGACTCGTCGAGTCCATAGACCGACTCGACGAGTCCATCACTAAAATCCCGTGCACGGTAAGGCACCTGATGGTTAGTGAATCTTCTCATCAACTCGTCGAGTTGAGGACCAACTCGCCGAGTTCTTCACCTTTTAAGCTTAATTTCTTCTAATTTTAATTCTTGAACTTCCGATCGCTAGTCCCGCTTCCTTTTTCACTCGAGCTTTAACACAATTAAGTACCTTTTGTTCAATAATTGAGACAAAATAGCCAAAAAGTATTAAGATATTAGACAAAATATATGACTAAATATGCACATATCAGCAACTGATGAGGAGATGAGGAGGACCAGACACTGGATGATATGATATCCAGGGTGTGGGAGCGAGAGATCGATCTGGAGCACATAGGGAAGAGGAAGGCGGAGCCTGGGCAGACAGTTGGGGTTTAAGCAAAGAAACCCAAGGGTTTCGACTCTAGGTCGGAGGGCCAGCGGATCCGGAGCCGCTGTGGCAAGTGCGGCAAGCCACATGACGAGGTTTGTAGAGCGGGTGGTTCGGGCTGCTACAAGTGCGGCAAGTGAGAGCACTTTAGCAATGATTGTACTGCTTCTATCACCACTTCACAGATATCAGCCCTAATTTGCTTTCATTGCAATCAGAGGGGCCACAAAAGACCAACTGTCCGAGTCTAGTATCGGGAGGACGAGTGGTAGCACCAGCTCCAGCTACCCTACATATCACACGTGGCCGCCAGAGTAAGGCGGATGCTCCTATGGTGAGGAGCCGAGCTTTTTAGTTGACCGTCGCGGAGGCGCGTGTTGCACCAGATGTAGTGACGAGTATGTCTCTTCTCCTTAACTCTTTATTTATGTTGATTTCGTTGCTTATGTTTTATGTGTATTATTTTAGGATCGTTCCTTGTGAACGATATCCCTGCTTTGGTATTATTTGATTCGGGGGCAACCCGATCTTTCGTGTCTCTTGTGCTCAGCAAGAGGTTTTCCGAATCTCCGAGTGAGTTGGATCATCCATTAGAGGTCGAGATTGCAGATGGTCGATCCGTACGAGCATTGCGGATTTATCGGGATTATGTTTTGGGGATGTTTTGCGAGTGGTATCTGATTGACCTGGTTCCCATCCCTCTGCGCGGGAACAAGGTTATTGTGGGGATGGAGTGGTTAAGCCCCAATAAGGTAGTGATTGATTGTGAGTGCCAGATGGTACAGGTTCGGACCCCAAGTGAGGAAGAGCTAGTGTTCCATGGAGAGGGTGTGCAACACGATCCGGTCCTATGTTCAGCCGCTAGGTCCATACGCTATCTCCATCAGGGTTGTTTTGGGTTTGTTACATATGTTATGGATACCCGGGAGCAGTAGAGGATGTCGGTTGATGATGTCCCAGTAGGGAGGGAGTACCCGGATGTGTTTCTGGAGGATTTACCTGGGGTGCATCCGGAGAGGCACGTGGAGTTCAGGATTGATTTGGTTCCTGGTGCGGCTTCGATAGCCAAAGCACCATATCGATTATCTCCACCAGAGATGCAAGGTTTGTCTTCACAACTGTAAGTGTTGTTAGATAAGGGATTCATCCGACCGAATAGTTCGCCTTGGGGTGCATCGATCCTGTTTGTGAAAAAGAAGGACGGGTCGTGTAACGCCCGTAGATCCGGGCTAGTCAACTTAGAGATAATAGGGGTCGAAAATGACTTTTTGACAAAATATTATTTAGAATAAATAATCTTAACCAAGTTGTAGAATATGTCTCAAGGGTTCCGTACATATAAATAACGCCAAAATCCGATTTATAACGAAGAAGTTATGACCCGTCGAAGTTTCCCGACGGCACCGGCTTGGCACCGGGAAGACGTAAATAGTGAATTTATGATAGAGCAACTTTTAGCTTTAGTGATCTAAATGAAAGTTGTAGAATACGTTAAACTGAGAGCGTCCATAAAAAGAACGCCCAAATTTGACTTTGTATGAGGAAGTTATGACTTTTCGAAGTTTCAGCTTAGCAGTGTACAGCCCAAAGTTCGAATATTAGATCGATCGGTTTTTAACCGACACAACCTAAACGAGAATCGAATATCTCATTAATAGTAGCGTGACGATAAAAGGACAGACGAAAACGGATGTCGGATGAAGAAGTTTTGAATTTTTAACGGACCAATCTTGTCCCGGCCTGTTAAAAATATAACTTTTAAAATAAAGTGAAAATTAGCCGATGAAGTCTAAACGAAAGTTGTAGAGTACGTTACCGCCTACGCGTGGATATAAATAACGTCGAAAACGGAGCTCGTATGCGAAAGATACGGATTTTTGAAGTCGGAGTATGAATTTACGAAGCCTGATGCGAACTCGATGACGTGGCCAAATCTCAGCCGTTCCTTGTTGCCCACGCCTCGCTTCGGATGGTGACAGCTGGTGCGAGGACTATGCCCATCATAATCCGAGAACGCCCCGCATAGTCTGAAGGAAGCCTTTCCATGCGAAGTACGCCCCGTGTCGGAAGGAGTTACGCCCAGCGTTCCGACCCTTGTGCAGTTCCGAAAGTAGCCACGTCGCCCCAGCAGCTTCGCGACGCGTGTGTACGGCCGAGCCCTTACGCCCAGCATAGGTCGAAAGTACGCCCAGCGTACTCCAAGGCCTCACGGCTATAAAAGGAGGTCGAGGCAGCCTACATTTCCACACCATTTCAACCTTCTCTTTCTCTCTCTAAGTTCTCTCTCTAGCCCTAGAAGCCCCCTAAACCCTAGGGAACTCCCCTAGCACCCAAAGGAAGCCCCGAGGTTCCCGAAGCCCCGAGAAAAAGAGTCTTTCGGTTTGGAAACGCTGCTCCAAGCGAAGCCCGGTTTTCGAGAAAACCCGCTGTAAGTGAGCTACGCCTACGCTATTTTTAATATGGCTACTAATTAATTATAGTAACATTATTAGGACCTTAAAGTAATTATTTGAGCTATTATTATGAGTTATATAAGAGTGTTGCTTAACGCTTATATAAAAGTAGTAATAGTTAGACTATTAATTAGTCGCGGTTAACGTTAGACTAAACCCTAGTGGTATTGATACTAGGTTTTGTCAGGGGAAAATTGTTCTGAGATAACGAAGTGTTGTCCAAGTACCGAGTCACCACCTTTTCAAGTGAGTGCATAGTTACTTTCATCTTACACATATATATGAAGTATTTAATATAAATTACATGCTATGTGTGCATATTGTCTGTATACTTGCCGTCTATGCTGGGTGAAAGATTTTTATACATGTTTTAAATGATTTAAATTGTATATGTATTTTATATCTACAAAATGTGTTAGATAAAACATGGGTAGATGAAATAGTTGTTGTGTGACAAACACAAAATGATGATAGGTGATATAGACCATGAGATAAGGGTGAGAGGTGAACCATGAGAGAAGCTTTTTACCCAAGTGTTGGCCCCGTCATCTAGTAGAGTATGGATGACAACCACGGACTATTCTAGACAGTCCAGTGGAACACTAGCAGGCTCGCAACCTGTAGGTGTATTTGAAGTGTGTATTCACCAGCTGTACTCTAAAAACCCATTGACATGTATTACGAGTGGATTCTCGGAAACGATACTGTCGATAAACGAGATAAGCCTGGTGACTATGAGACTTAGTGCCTAAACCCTGGCGACTATGCGACGTAGTGCCTGTTGTATAAACCCTGGCGACTATGAGACTTAGTGCCTAAATCCTGGCGACTATGCGACTTAGTGCCTGTTGAGTAAACCCTGGCAAACGATGGATTTCGTGCCGATTCCTTAGGATGATCCTTAGGAATGAATGAACGAGGAATAGCTAATTCTTAGGGTAGATCCTTAAGAGTAAAGAAGATAATGGGGATGGGTAATTGGGTTGATTGTTTGATGTTTAAACTTAATAATTATATTGTGGGTTGAAAAGCCTATGTACTCACCAGGTTTCCCAACCTGATCCACTCAGTTTATTTGTATCACAGGTGTCGATATGAAGTTACATTACACTGAGAGATTAAGGAGATATAAATCACTAGTGATAATGAATGTAAGTTCCGTTTATGCTTATGTTTCTGTATTGACGATGACATCCCAATATTTTTAAATAAATAAAATACATTTCTTCAGAAATGCTTTGATAACACATTTATCATGTTTTTCTGGGAACAAATTCCGCAACATTTTTATTAAAAAGGGTACTCTAATTTTTATAAAGCATAAACAAAAATCGGTCTTTTCTGGCCGTGAAAATGGGGATGTCACAGTTGGTATCAGAGCATTAGTTTAATATAAAACCTTCGTTTTGCTATCTAGTGTGTTAAACTGTTATGTGATTTTCTTGTATAGTGACTTGGAAAACTGTGATACAATACTTGGGACGAGTATGAGTAGGTGTGAATGGTAGTAGAGGCCTATACTACCGGAAGCACAGGACTCACACTTGGATCAGGGAAAGTCACAAGGTTACCAAGAAGCTAGTAATTGATACCATTTTATTCAAGTATGTCGTTACCATTGTTTCAGTAATGACTAAGAAGATTGTTGTTATTCTGACCCTAGTGGTCATATCGAATTGAGTCCGACTACGAGGAGTATGTTACGTGGTTCGGAGAACCAAGTTTGAGGTAACATCTGACTTAAGCCAGAAGATTGAAATAAAAGATAATCAAAGCGATCGGTGGAGGTATCGCGATAGTTGCTTGTAGCTAGAAATGCTACCATTTAAGATATGATTAGAACATGAAGGAAGGTATAGTCTGTTCTGGAATTTGACTCTAAAAGACTTGAGTCCAAGAAATGCATCATACGATGAGAGGTCATTAGAACATGACACATCGGTCTATTATGATAATCGAAGGAAGAAACTTATCTCAAGTTTGTTAAAGAAGGAGTCTCCAATAAAGAACGAGATCGTGACATGAAGATCATGATTGGAAGTCTAACATGAGATAGAGAGCGGGTCCAAGATCGGGCACCGCCTGCAGTCAGGAAGTCTTAGAGTTAGGTACTCGTTCGAAGAAACATCAAAGTTACGATTATTACATAGGATGAAGAGATAACGTATGGAGTCATCATGTGAGCCCTATTTCGTTGATGATTCCGGGACGTAATCATCCTAAGGGGGAGATAATTGTAACGCCTGTAGATCCGGGCTAGTCAACTTAGAGATAATAGGGGTAAAAAACGACTTTTTGACAAAAGATTATTTAGAATACATAATCTTAACCAAGTTGTAGAATATGTCTCAAGGGTTCCGTACATATAAATAACGCCGAAATCCGAGTTATAACGAAGAAGTTATGACCCGTCGAAGTTTCGCGACGGAACCGGCTCGGCACCGGGAAGACTTTAATAGTGAATTTACGATAGAGCGACTTTTAGCTTTAGAGATCTAAACAAAAGTTTTAGAATACGTTAAACGGAGAGCGTCCATAAAAAGAACGCCCAAATCTGACCTCGTATGAGGAAGTTATGATTTTTCGAAGTTTCGGCTTAGCAGTGTACAGCCCGAAGTTCAAATATTAGATCGAGCGGTTTTTAGCCGACACAACCTAAACGAGAATCGAAGATCTCGTTAATAGTAGCGTGACGATAAAAAGACAGACGAAAACGGATGTCGGATGAAGAAGTTTTGAATTTTTAACAGACCAATCCTGTCCTGGCCTGTTAAAAATATAACTTTTAAAATAAAGTCAAAATTAGCCGACGAAGTCTAAATGAAAGTTGTAGAGTACGTTCCCGCCTACGCGTGGATATAAAGAACGTCGAAAACGGAGCTCGTATGCGAAAGATACGAATTTTTGAAGTCGGAGTATGAATTTACGAAGCCTGATGCGAACTCGATGACGTGGCCAAATCTCAGCTGTTCCTTGTTGCCCACGCCTCGCTTCGGATGGTGACAGCTGGTGCGAGGACTATGCCCATCATAATCCGAGAACGCCCCGCGTAGTCTGAAGGAAGCCTTGCCATGCGAAGTACGCCCCGCGTCGGAAGGAGTTACGCCCAGCGTTCTAACCCTTGTGCGGTTCCGAAAGTAGCCACGTCGCCCCAGCAGCTTCGTGACACGTGTGTATGGACGAGCCCTTACGCCCAGCGTAGGTCCGAAGTACGTGTAGCGTACTCCGAGGCCTCACGGCTATAAAAGGAGGCCGAGGCAGCCTACATTTCCACACCGTTTCAACATTCTCTTTCTCTCTCTAAGTTCTCTCTCTAGCCCTAGAAGCCCCCTAAACCCTAGGGAACTCCCCTAGCACCCGAAGGAAGCCCCGAGCTTCCCGAAGCCCCGAGAAAAAGAGTCTTTCGGTTCGGAAACGCTGCTCCAAGCGAAACCCGGTTTTCGAGAAAACCCGTTGTAAGTGAGCTACGCCTACGCTATTTTTAATATGGCTACTAATTAATTATAGTAACATTATTAGGACCTTAAAGTAATTATTTGAGCTATTATTATGAGTTATATAAGAGTGTTGCTTAACGCTTATATAAAAGTAGTAATAGCTAGACTATTAATTAGTCGCGGTTAACGTTAGACTAAACCGTAGTGGTATTGATACTAGGTTTTGTCAAGGGAAAATTGTTCTGAGATAACGAAGTGTTGTCCAAGTACCGAGTCACCACCTTTTCAAGTGAATGCATAGTTACTTTCATCTTACACATATATATGAATTATTTAATATAAATTACATGCTATGTGTGCATATTATCTGTATACTTGCCGTCTATGCTGGGTGAAAGATTTTTATACATGTTTTAAATGATTTAAACTATATATGTATTTTATATCTACAAAATGTGTTGGATAAAACATGGGTAGATGAAATAGTTGTTGTGTGACAAAAACAAAATGATGAGAGGTGATATAGACCATGAGATAAGGGTGAGAGGTGAACCATGAGAGAAGCCTTTTACCCAAGTGTTGGCCCCGTCATCTAGCAGAGTATGGATGACAACCACGGACTATTCTAGACAGTCCAGTGGAACACTAGCAGGCTCGCAACCTGTAGGTGTATTCGAACTGTGTATTCACCAGTTGTACTCTAAAAACTCATTGACATGTATTGCGAGTGGATTCTCGGAAACGATATTGTCGATAAACGAGATAACCCTGGCGACTATGAGACTTAGTGCCTAAACCCTGGCGACTATGCGACGTAGTGCCTGTTGTATAAACCTTGGCGACTATGAGACTTAGTGCCTAAATCCTGGCGACTATGCGACTCAGTGCCTGTTGAGTAAACCCTGGCAACGATGGATTTCGTGCCGATTCCTTAGGATGATCCTTAGGAATGAATGAACGAGGAAAAGCTAATTCTTAGGGTAGATCCTTAAAAGTAAAGAAGATAATGGGGATGGGTAATTGGGTTGATTGTTTGATGTTTAAACTTAATAATTATATTGTGGGTTGAAAACCCTATGTACTCACCAGGTTTCCCAACCTGACCCATTCAGTTTATTTGTATCACAAGTGTCGATATAAAGTTACATTACACTGAGAGATTAAGGTGATATAAATCACTAGTGATAATGAATGTAAGTTCCGTTTATGCTTATGTTTCTGTATTGACGATGACATCCCAATACTTTTAAATGAATAAAATACATTTCTTCAGAAATGATTTGATAACACATTTATCATGTTTTTTGGGAACAAATTCCGCAACATTTTTATTAAAAAGGGTACTCTGATTTTTTAAAAACATAAACAAAAATCGGTCTTTTCTGGCCGTGAAAATGGGGATGTCACAGGTCGCATCGGATGTGAATATATTAGTGGGAGTTGAATAAGCTAACGGTGATGAACATTTATCCACTCCCGAGGATTGATGATTTTTTTGACCAGCTTCAGGGCGCTTCTTGGTTTTCCAAGATTGTTCTGCGCTCGGGTTATCATCAGATGAGGGTTAGAGAGGACGATGTTCTGAAGACGGCATTCCGGACTCACTATGGTCATTACGAGTTCGTGGTGATGCCTTTTGGGATCACCAATGATCCAGCCGCATTCACGGACCTCTTCAACCGCGTGTGCATATCAATGCTGGATCGGTCTATGATTGTGTTTGTTGATGATAACCTGGTCTATTCCAAGACCCAGGAGCAGCATGAGGAGCACTTGTGAGAGGTATTGAAGACCCTGAGGATGGAGAGGTTGTATGCGAAGTTCTCCAAGTGTGAGTTCTGGTTGCGCGAGGTGCAGTTTCTGGGGCACCTTGTCAACCAAAACGGTATTCTGGTCGATCCGGCCAAAGTGAATGCCGTAATGAGGTAAGAGGTTCTGCGGTCTCCATCTGAGATTCTGAGTTTCCTGGGTTTAGCTGGATATTACCGGAGATTTATTTAGGATTTCTCCAAGATAGCGGTTTCCCTGACCCAACTGACGAAAAAGATTACCACTTTTTGCTGGGGGCCTAGGCGGCAGGCAGCATTTGAGACCCTGAGACAGAGATTATGTGAAGCGCCGATTTTGACCTTGCCATAGGGTGTTAAGGATTTTATGGTCTACTGTGACGCGTCTATCACAGGATTGGGCACGGTCTTGATGCAGAGGGGTCGTGTTCTTGATTACACCTCGAGGCAGCTAAAGCCTCATGAGGTAAATTATACGATACATGATTTGGAGCTGGGGGCTGTAGTTTTCGCCCTTACGATTTGGCGAAATTACCTCTATAGGGTCCGTTGTACTATTTACACAGATTACAAGAGCCTTAGGTACTAGATGGATCAGCCGAACCTGAACATGAGGCAGCGTCGGTGGTTGGATGTGGTGAAGGATTATGATTGTGAGATCCTTTACCAACCGGGGAAGGTCAATGTGGTGGCAGATACTCTTATCTGCGAGGCACTCGCGGCTTCGATCAGGGATATCTGTCTGAGGATGACAACGATTACTGCGCTTTTGGAGCAGGTTCGGGAGGTACAGATTGAGGCTATGAAGGAGGAGCATTGTAAGATGAGCGCATTGTGGGTCAGGTGGCTTCCTTCGATATTGATAGTCGGGGGTTATTGATTCTTTATTGGAGAGTTTGGGATCCTTACTGCGGTGGCGTGCGCCAGATTCTGATGGAGGAGGCTCACAAATCGAGATTCTCCATTCATCCCGGGGCGACGAATAAGTATAGGGATCTTCGTCCTGATTATTAGTAACCCTGCATGAAGCGGGATGTAGCCTGGTACGTGGAGAGGTGCTTGACTTGTAGGAAGTCAAGGTCGAGCGTCAGCGACCTCACGGCAAGGTGCGGTCATTGGATATTTCCATTTGGAAATGGGAATATATTACTATGGATTTCATCACGAAGTTGCCCCGGCCTGCGCGCGTTGTGGATTCGTGTTGGGTCATCGTGGATCGGTTGACCAAGAGCACATATTTTATCCCAATCCAGGATGGTATCTATACGAAGTAGTTGGTCGAGATATACATCAGGGAGGTTGTTGCACGACATGGAGTGCCGGTTTCTATGGTTTAAGATAGGGATGTCAGATTTACTTCCGGGTTTTGGAAAAGGTTCCATGATGAGTTGGGGTACTCATCTCTATTTCAGTACATCCTTCCATCCGTAGACGGATAGTCAGAGCCAGCGGACCATCCAGACATTGGAAGATATGTGGCAGGCATGTATTCTGGATTTCGGTGGTAGTTGGGATACGTATCTTCCGTTGGCGGAATTCTCATATAATAATAGCTACCACGCCAGCATTGATCGACCTCCTTTTGATATGGTTTATGGAAGGAAGTGTAGGACCCCGATATGTTGGGGCGAGGTTGTTTAGCGAGTTATAGGAAGTACCGAGGTGGTACTCAAGATGACCGAGTTGATTCAGCAGGTTCGCATCAGACTTGAAACAACTCAGATCCGACCGAAAATTTATGCCGACAAGCGTCGATCAGATTTGGTGTTTCAAGTTGCGGATACGGTTCTCCTGAAGGTGTCGCCTTGTAAAGGTGTCATTTGGTTCAGGAAGCAGGGCAAGTTGGGCCCCTGGTATATCGGTCCTTTCAGGGTTATAGCCCGGGTGGGCAGGGTGGCATATCGATTGGATCTTCTTGAGGAGCTAAGTAATATTCACAGTAATTTTCATGTCTCGCAACTGCGGAAGTGTTTGGCTGATGATTCCGCAGTGGTTCCGTTGGAGGACATTCAGGTGGACGACCTCTAACATCCCGTTTATTAAATAAATAAATGGATAAAATTAATAAACGAATAGTGGCCCTAAATCTGTAATAAGTTACCAGTGTGTATGTCATAAAGGCTAAATGACATAATTCCTAGAAATTTAGGGTCTTTATTGTAATAAAGTGTGGGAAGCAAGGACTAAAGAGTAAAATGGGGACTTAAATTGTAATGTTTAGAGAAGGAAGGGCTGAACATGTCATAAGTTAGATTTATGGGGGCTAAGTGTAATTCTGGGATTAAAAGGTAATTTATGGATTAGTTTTGCAAAAGATTCTCAAAGCGGAGGGTTGTTTGGTAAATATTGGACCTAAATTGAAATGAATTTGGAATGTTGAGGGCTAAAAGGGTAAATTATGGATTCATGTTGAAAGAAATTGATAAGGAGGGGTTTGAAATATAAATATGGGGAAGTTGTATATAACCGGGTATATGAACCCGTCACCTTCCCAAACCCTAACCCTAGACACACTATTCAGCCACCACCCTCCTTATGCCTCCCTTCACCTCCAGCCGCCGCCACCATGCCATCTGCAGCTTCGCCATTGAAACGCCACCATCACTACTGTCGCCGGACATCGTGTGTAGCCGGGAAAAACCACCGAGACCGACGCTATGATTGTGGGAAGACCGGTCGAATGTGCTGTTGTTGGGTCTCATCGTTGCTATCGCCGCCATGCGGCTGTTTCACCATGAGCTGCTGCCAAACCCTAGCCGCCTCCGACTGCCACTGTGAACGACTGATGTCGCCATCCTTTCTTCTTCTTCCTTTCGTTTCACCGCCGATAGCCGTTGTTGTTGCCACCTTTCGTGCCTCTGCTCTCCGACCGTTTCACACCACCAGGTGGGTGGTTTCGCTCATATTAGCATTCTTAAGCGATTGTGCTTCTGTTGCCGGTCGTGAATGTCGAGAGGGTGTGACGGTTGGTCGGAAAACAGAGAAAAAGCCACCACCACCACCGTGAGGTGGTGGCTGTCACCTCCAACCACCGCTTGCCACCACAAGGGTGGCTGGGTGTGTGTGTGTGTGTATTCATTTGGATATTGCTTTGTATAATGTATTGTTTGGGCGGATTGATAGAGGAAACAACCTACCACCACCACCGTGAGGTGGTGATTGTCGCCACTAGCCGCCATGTTGGGTGGCGGTGTGCATTGTGTGATTGGATTGCTAGATAGATGCTTAAACATGTTTTAGTCTAAAATCATAACCACCATCACGTGGTGGTGGCCGCCGACGTGATCCGCCATTGACCACTACTACTCGGGGTGGTAGTGGGTGGTGCCCGACTTAATTAACAATTAATTAGCCTAAAAGCTTAACAAATGGACTAATTGGATCGCGATTGGGTTGGAAACCCTAATTAGGGTTTACAAAACCCTAATTTTTTGATATGTTAATTTGGATTTGTCGGGACCCGCATGTTTGGACCATTGGATTGGAATTATGGATTAATCCCGACCACATCGTATGGTTGACCTAGTAGAATGATGGACTTAATGGATTAAGTCCTTAATGGGTTAAGTAAGAACACTTAACCCTAATCGTCATTTTATGTGAAAACCCTAATTTTGTTTGGGCCTTGAGTTGGGCCTTTCTGTTGGGATTTGGTGATTGGGCTATTGATCGGCCATCCAAGAACAAGTATATGGACTTGAATATTTGAATGGGATTTAGGGTAACGCCCATGTGAGGGGTTTGGGCCCAATTTGGAAAATTAGGCCATAGGTGGGCCATAATTGGGCCTTGATGATTATAAGATATTAGACCATTGGAATGCCAAATGTTGGACTGGAATAAATGGTTGGGCCTCAGGGTAAGACCATGTAAAGATTTGGGCCCAATTTGGAAAATTGGGCCATATGCTGGGCTTTGGTTCATTGTTTGACTTTTGGGCCTTTAGATTGGGCCATGGGCTTGAATCAAGCTAAGTTGGAGGTAAAGTAGTCTTTTACCCCAAGCATGGACTTATGGTTATGAATTGGAACCCAATTATTAATTGGGTGTTATTTTGATGTTGACAGTTCGGGAATCTGTCATCCAGCAGCCAGGGTTTTGTCCGCGGGACTTCAGCAGTGTGAGGTGAGTTACCTTCCAGTAGAAGTGGGTCTAAGGCACCAATGTCGGCCCACTAGTAGGAGATTATAGTAGAGATGATTGTCTTTGTGATAATTGTCTGGTATGCCACTATATGTTATGCTTTATGTGCTAGTATGCTATGATATTATGTGATAGTAGTAGGAGGGGTAGGACAGACCCCGTTACCGTTCGAAAGGACCGAAGGAGTAAGCCAGCACCCTGATATGCTAGGCAGTATGTGACTTATGTGTTATGTACTAGAATGTTATATGGTAGTATTAGGGGGTGAAATAGTGTTGGATTAGGTTTCTAAGCCCATAACTATAATTGGTATGTACTTGACCCGAGAGTAGCATGGTCCATTTGGGTTGCCTTCACCAGAGCAATTTGATAGGATGGACTTTTGAGAAGAGGTTATTTATGATTTTTAATATATTATAAGTTCTAATATATTAATATGAAATCATGTTATTTAATTAGTATTGATCAAGAATTAATTTGGAATTAATTTAGTGATCAAAAGAGACTAATTAAATTAATGGGGACTGATTATTTAAATCGGTGATATATATATATATATATATATATATATATATATATATATATATATATATATATATATATATATTGTTTGGGCTATTGATCCATGATGGGCTAAGTTTATGTAAGTATCCATGAAGAGTTAGCCCACATGAAATATGGATCATAACCCAAGTGTATGGATTAGGGTTTACCCATGATTCTTGGATTCCTACACTATATATATGACACCCCTTTGGCCTAAAGTTGGTTGAACATGTATTCTTGGAGAAGCATAGCCGAATTTTAGTGCTCCATATTCTCTCTCAAAATTCCTCCATTTGTTCATGGTGTTTGTGAACCATTTGAGGCATCACATTTTAGGTTCTAAGTTCTTAAAGGCCAAAACTACAAGCTACAACAAAGAGGTAATTTTATAACTCAATTCTATGTTGTTTATATCAATTGTATGATCAGACAACAGTTTTTCGGGATTTTTGGCCTGTTTTGGATTAGGATCATTACCACAAAATGTTTTAGTTCATAAAATTTGATTTTGTTTGTATGGTAATGATTATCCTCATCCAATTAAAAGATAATTGTCAAAATTTCAAGATTTGTATTAGTTTATATGTTAGGCTAATTTCTTGATTATTGTTGATGTGAATTATCTTGACTTATGAGTTTAGTTAGATCATGAAAATTATATGATAATTTTTGTTTGTTTAAAATATTGATCTAAATGTTTTTTAAAGCCCTCCATAATTTGTCCTCAAGTTATGGAACATGAAAAGTTTTTCCATAAAAACCACATTAAACTCATAAGTTATGGAAATCAAAGGTTTTCAAGAGTTACAAAACTTGCCCTCAAGTTTTGGTATTTGAAAAGTCTCAAATTAAGAAACTCTTGTAATTAAAAAGGTGTAACTCTTGGGTTTAAAAATTAAAAAAAATAATTAAATAGTTTTTTAATTTTGAATTTTTTATATTTAAAACCTTGAAGTATTTGAATAATTCAAATTGCACCTTATGGACTTTATTAAATTAATTAAAGTGTTTAATTAAAAGAGAAGTTTAATAAATGCATAATAATGACATGGTTTAAGTTTAATTAAATTAAGAGTATAATTTATTAATAGATTAAACCATCTAGTATTTTAAAAGTTTAAAATACACCCTTATACTATTATAATATTAAAAGTTTAATAATTATATATATATATATATATATATATATA
The DNA here is from genome assembly GCF_052849685.1 of Lactuca virosa. Lineage (NCBI taxonomy): Eukaryota > Viridiplantae > Streptophyta > Magnoliopsida > Asterales > Asteraceae > Lactuca > Lactuca virosa. Next base: position 76,906,799 of record NC_136426.1, read on the forward strand.
TATATATATATATAAGACAAGTCAGTCTTACCGTTAGTAGGCCTCATTCACGAAGTCGGTCTATAAGGAGGGTATAAGGTTACTGCCTATAAAATGGTGGTTTAATGGGTGTCCACTCTCACCCACCGCTTCCTTGACTGGTGGAGGGTCATTAGCCGAACGGGTAAGATAGGACATTCTCATTAAAAGTATAATGAATACTTTAAGTAACTAAATGCCTTACAAATTCCCAATCTTAGTTACTTAGGAAAAATGTGAATTTGGTGCTAACCCATGAAATTGCATTTTGCACCTTGCCAAGTCGTTAGTGGAGCGTGTGTGGTTAACCGGCACACTAACTTGAACTAACAAAGGTGGAAAAGGGTAGCTCGATGCTTGTCATAGATCAATGGAGCGTGTGTGGATAACGGGCACATTGATTAGGTGATAAATGACATCGAGAGTACCAAGCTAATTTTCATGGTTATTCACACCTTGTTTGTGATCCTCGGTATCCCAGTCACAAACTTGAAGGGCATAATCGAGATTAAAATATGCCATTGAAAACTTCAATGAATCTCAAAAAAGAATCTAGGAATTTCAATTCATTTAAAACTTAATAATCAATTTCGTTTTTCATAGTGGAAATTGGTAAATCGTCATTTACCTACCTTCAAATATTTTACAATTGGATTACAGCATCCCTCTTCCGAATTGTAGAATATTGTGTTGGGTCCTAGCCTTAATATTTCATTTGGGTGTTATATTAAGGACTTAAATCAACAAAACTTGAATTTCTCCATTGTAGATGTCTAGTTCTGACAACTATGGTCTTCCCGAATCCTTTCTTTATAAAGATGATATTCTACAAGACGATCGAGGTGAAAGATTAATCCCCTCTTCGTGTTGTAGTGGAACTTCACTTCCTCCACTTCCTCCAATAATTCTCCCTGACCCACAAGTTCAAAGACTTGAAAAGTTCAAGGTCACTCAAGCCCTATTGGCTAGCAAACACCAAGATGGAAGGTTTGTGTGTGCACATGTCTTGGAGATTAAGTCGCACATTGATAGGCTGAGAATGTTGGGTGTCGTTGTTTCAAGGAAGTTGGTTGTTGACTTGATTCTTCAATAACTTCCTAAGTCATATAGCGGGTTCTTTAAGGGCTACTATATGAGAGATCATGACATGACCCTTATTGATCTAACATATTTGCTTGTTGCTGCTGAATCAGCAATGATTTGGTGCACTGGTAAAGGAAATTTGATTAGAAGATCTACTCTCCAAACTTCCATGGACATTGACAATGGTAACATCGGAAGTCCAGAAAAGCTTTCTCTTCCCAATGGAAAGGGATCGGCCATAGTCAACCCGGTTAACCAAATGGTAAAGAGAAGGGCTAAGTCCGAGATTGTCCCATGTGCCATTCCGAAAGAGTATGTTTTTTTCTGTTGCCAAAAGAAGGGGCATTGGTTGCGAAACTGCCATATGTACCTAAAAGATCGCAAGGATGATAAAGTCAAAAACTTTGACTCTACTTCAGGAAAGTCCACTATCTAACTCTAATAAGTTCCTATTTGGAGATTCTTAATACATGATGTAATGTAATTACATTTGGATGTTTTGTAGAATCAAAGAAAAGAAAGGAAGCTTAAAGGAAGAGTAAGCTGATTCTGATCGTGAAGAGATGGATTTCGATCGCATGGTTCGATGATCAGAATTTTGAGCTGTTGCTTTAGAGTTATGATAGATTGCTTAGGAATAGATAACAACATAGTTTTCATATGTATTTGCATTGTAAGGAAAAGTTTTCCGCAATTTTAATAAATAAATTTTGATTTTATTATATTTTAAGTTTCCTTACAATGACATTTGTGAAAATTGTTGTTTATATGTTTCCATTAATAGCAATATTGGAAAATGGATTTAATTCTTTTGTTTGTGGTAGTGTCAAGATTTACCAAATAAGGAAAGATTCTCATCACCCAAGGTTCAGCTGAATAGAAACTTGGAATCAGGCAACTTGTATTGTGTGATGAATGAGAACTTCATCTTTGGGAAATTAAGACTAATTCCTTGTTCACATGTATATGTGAGTCAAGTGAAGGACTAGGAGATCGGGTACACTTGGTTGAGTGTTGGTCAGGTCCACCACAAAGAACAATAAGACTATTCGTTATGATTTACTAAAGTTTAGTAAATATGGTTATACTTACAAGATTAAGTGTAATTCTGAATCCTTGGAAAAGTTTCAATGTGTGGCAAAACGAATAAGAAGAATCAAATTAGGCATAAAGATAAAAGTTTCTCCAATCTGAGAAGAAGAGAGAGTACTTAAGTATCGTGTTTTATGATTATCTTACTGATTATGAAACCATATCACATCCTCTAAGGACATCTTAGTGCATTTCTATGTCTAAGAAGAGGAATCATGAATTGTTGAAATGGTTAAATCAAGAAGATAAATCATACTTCGTTCCAAAATCAAGTCTTAGAGTGACATGATCTTAAGAAGGTTTATAACACTTATCAAATGTAGAGTAAAATGTTTCTTACTCTTGTACATTTGAAATTGGAAATTTGTGATGTTTTGGATAAAACAAAGACCAACTAAGACCAATGGTGTGAAGTGTTTGTCTTGATAGGAAACCGCACTAACTCTTGAATATTTGTTTGTCAAGTAATTTTCCTTGACAAAGTGAATATTATATGTCAAGAGGTCACTGGGTGTCTTAAAGATCTTGAATTGCTTCAAGAACTAATCAAGAGTAAACCTATTGTTAATCACTAGCACACGACTTGAGATTTGTAACCTATCGGTTTGACATATTCTTATTTCTGTGCCCATTCCAGTTAAAGTTGACTATGCATGTGAGTTCTATGAGTGCTCAATTGTTTGCATAACAAATTGGAAGCAATGGTAGGTACTTGTGCTGCCAGGTGGAAAGAAATTAAAATTGAACAAGTTCAGTCCATATGAGTTTGGATTTGTCACTAACCTTGTCTTGTGATTATGGTTATGACAAATTTAGATGGATAGGAACACATACACCATAAAATCTAAGTGTCATAAGGTTTCTCTCCGCTTCATGAAAATGATTGTGACGAAACACTTTCACTAAGTAGATTTTAAGGAGATAGCAATTGTGATATTTGCATTCTCAAATTCGATTATGATTATGGCATCCCTCTTCATAGTTCGAATTGTGAGAAATGGCAAAAGGTCTAAACATTTGAGACTTATTGATGTAAGTTCTAAAATTGTTTAGACACACATGTGTGCTATCTAAGGAAAAGTGTATGAGTTTGAGAAGCTTAGATAAAGGCTTATCAAAGCATCTCGTGTCAGAAATCTGAACTTTGGTAAGAAAGTCAATAAGTATTGATTTCTAGAAGTCCAGCTGATTTCTGGTTACATGTCAAAGCTAGTGGGAGCATAAGTGTTATGCGAGTAAGATAATAATTATTATGCTAGTGGGAGCATAATTATTATGGTAAGTGTTGCGAGTTAGCAATGTTAAGTATAGAAAACAAATGTTTCAATTTGCAAAGTTGCAGGGTTTGAAAAGTTGTTTTGCTATAATTAAGGGAGAGGAATTCATACGTCATTTCGAATCTAAAAGCTTAGATTGAGATTTTAATCGAATTTAGTCATGGACATATGTGAATGTTATGTTGAAATGATTCAACATAAGGAAATTCTATATGTGGAAATATTATAGCGAAAGACTGGTAAAGTATCATGTCTTTATGTGAGACATTACGAATCGTATTCCATGTGCTTCGGGTATAGGATCGATTACATAAGCTATAATATTAATCTGTTCTAATTTTACATATGCCTAGGGCATTAAGAGGGAAAAGGGACTAGAACGAGATATGACTAAAATGGTTAAGCAATTGTCGAGGACAATCTGAGGTTTACCAAAGATTGGTTGCTCATGGACAGTTGGAAGTAAAGTGTAAATTTTTGAAGGTCCATATTGACATACTCTGAGAAGAGGTAACTCTAGTTCAGAAGTGATAGTCAAAATGGGATTATGGAAGTGTTCCATAAGTGGAAGTTGATCATAAAATCTGTATAAGATTAGAAACCTTGATGCAAGAAGCATGTTCAAAGGAATGTACTTTGAATAGGAGACTTCGCTTCCATGGAATTGGTCCAGTAACCAATTTCCAAAGGGAATACTTTGTAATATCATTGGCATAGTCTTTTTGACCTTTATGCATTGACATTACAAAAGGATTATTGCATTTGAGTTTCGAATCTAATAGATTATAGTAAATGGCAAGAATTTGGTATTCTTACATTTACGATAAGGATTTGGAATTGTGAAATGACCATCATTGAAATGTTTTCCATTGATCTATTTCACAAAGAGAGAACCATAGGTAAACATGGTGTGCATGCTTGGAGAATGGCATAACTATTGTTTTAATTCAAGTATTAAGTTGATTAATCGAAACATTATAAATGAATAATGTGTAATCAATATGGTGATTAAATAAAAGGTGTTTTATTTATATTCATAAGTTATGAGACCATATTGGATTCGATTATTCTTGTGTTTCACTTTGCATGTTTTGACATCCCGAATAACTAGGTTATTCAAACTATCCACAGTCGATCATACTTTGGAAGTAGGTATTGAGGCAAGACTATCATGAATCTGACTGTAGATTGTCTAGGTGTTTTAGACATAACACAAGTTTGTTGCAGTGCTCATGAGTACTCCTGGAATAAGATTCGAGTATTGGATAAAACTCACGCTCATCTGAATCACTTCATGGATTTTATCACGAGTGATTGTGAGACGATAATATCTTATATTCTTAAAACAGAGACATGTGAGTTGTAGCTTACAAATCGGTTGCACATTGATGATGCGTAAACGTACTAGTAACTTGGTGTTATAAAATGCAATGTTGTGTGTGATTTGATGAGTAAATATAGCAAGCATATGATTCGAAGTTTATCCATTTCTTTTACCCTTAGAGGGATAAAAGCGATATCTGTGGGCCCCTCGATGATTTAGTGATGACACCCTAAGCGCTTGGCCAATCCTGGACTGATTTGATTTGTTCAGTTAGTCAGTTTTAATAAATCAGAAATCGGGAAACAACATATGGACAGAGAGAATAATTGTAATCCATGTCTCAGTCCATATGATATCTTGTAGAGTGGAGGAATATATGAATCCTTATCAAATGGACGCGTCATTGACTAGGTCACAGTTCGACAACGACTTTTAAGAGCTACGATTGCTAGTCGGGTTGTGGAGCCGTACTTGCAATAATAGTTATTAGACTTATCCAAGTGGGAGACTATTGGATTAGGTGTCTAATCCCATAACTATAATTGGTATGTACTTGACCCGAGAGTAGCATGGTCCATTTGGGTTGCCTTCACCAGAGAAATTTGATAGGATGGACGTTTGAGAAGAGGTTATTTATGATTTATTAATATATTATAAGTTCTAATATATTAATATGAAATCATGTTATTTAATTAGTATTGATCAAGAATTAATTTGGAATTAATTTAGTGATCAAAAGAGACTAATAAAATTAACGGGGACTGATTATGTAAATCAGTGATATATATATATATATATATATATATATATATATATATATATATATATATATATATATATATATATATATATATATTGTTTGGGTTATTGATCCATGATGTGCTAAGTTTATGTAAGTATCCATGAAGAGTTAGCCCACATGAAATATGGATCATAACCCAAGTGTATGGATTAGGGTTTACCCATGACTCTTGGATTCCTACACTATATATATGACACCCCTTTGGCCTAAAGTTGGTTGAACATGTATTCTTGGAGAAGCATAGCCGAATTTTAGTGCTCCATATTCTCTCTCAAAATTCCTCCATTTGTTCATGGTGTTGGTGAACCATTTGAGGCATCACATTTGAGGTGCTAAGTTCTTAAAGGCCAAAACTACAAGCTACAACAAAGAGGTAATTTTATAACTCAATTCTATGTTGTTTATGTCAATTGTATGCTAGTTGTAGGCTTCATGCTTTGGAAACAATATTGCATGTATAATTAGAGAAAACATAGATCCAAAGCAATTAGGGTTGTATGTGCACCATAGGATGTTAGAGTACATAAAACGCAACAAATAGTCCCCGTTACCGGTCGAAAGGACCGAAGGGGTAGGCCAGCACCCTGATATGCTAGGCAGTTACCGATTGAAAGATACCGAAGGGGGTAGCCCAGCACCCTGATATGCTAGGCAGTTACTGGTTGAAAGAGACCGAAGGGGTAGGCCAGCACCCAGATATGCTAGGAGGTTACCGGTTGAAAGAGATCAAAGGGGTAGGTCGGGCACCCAGATATGCCTGACACTATGTTATTTGTATGGTGTGTGGTATGATGGGGGAACTCACTAAGCTTTGTGCTTATGGTTTTCAGTTTTGGTTTCAAGTACTTCTTTTTCAAAAGGAAAGGAGATGGCATGATCGCAGCGCATCACACTATGTTTTCCGCACATAAGATCTTTGGGATTATGCTCTGATATTGTTTCATTATGACATGTTTTGATTATTGACATACTGGTTTTGATATGGGATGACACTATGGATGTTTTTATACTTTTGGTTTTATAATAACTTAATTAAAAATGAAATATTTGGTCTTGAATTTTGGGATTTACAAGTTGGTATCAGAGCCTTGGTTTGAGGGATTCGGAAACACCTTCGGGGTGTCTAGACTCAAATCGAGGGTTTGTAATATTTTTACAAGAAAATAAGTTTTCTAAAATTTAAAATAAAGAGTTTTTGTGATAAAGAACAAGGAGTGTGATGTGTGCAATCAGCCGAGTTCAAGTAAGTTTTCCCCAAGATACCCATGCATGTTATGTTATGTTATGATATGAATTGAGAATATGTGAACTGCATGCTAGATTAGGGCTAAGGATCTAGGAAAGATGCCTTATATGCCTATTGTATGTGCTTGTAGACCTGCATGCTAGTACTGATCAGTCAATGAAAGGATGGCTTGTTTAGGTTATGCCTGATTGCATGAGTCTTAGAATCTCATGCCAATATAGATTCCTGATAAGTGGATAGAATGGTTTAATTGGAGTATGTTGGTTACATTTTTCCATTGTCTGAATGCTACTTGCTTTTTGCTTTGTGGGACTCTTAGCAATGTGAGCTAGCTACTAAGTGAATATGCTAAGTCACATGTGGCACATGATGGATAATCTTAGAGTTATGGACTTGGCCCTATTGCGCAGCTCTCGTCTGAGTCCAACCGTCATAGGATTAAGTCTTTTACTTGAAGGATTATCTGATCTCTGTTGCATGTGGATATATTCATGAGGAAGCTAGTTGAAAGTACTGGGAATCCTTGAGCAGCTGAGGATTGGGTGGGTTCGGGAACCTAGGAAATCCTAGGATATGCTTCAGTGGGTTAGTAGTGAGGTTTAGTGAGACTTGGGTGCATTAGTTTGAGGAAGTGACTTGGAGGATTCAGGAGGATTGCTGAGGAAAGTATGGATAGGTGTGGAAGGTAGTATTGGGCCCGTACTACTGAGAGCACATGATCCATACTCGAATCGGCGAGAGTCTTGGAAAATCTGAGAAGCTTCGGGGAGGAGAATCCTTGAGTATGTTTTGACCATTTGTTTTGGGGTTTATCACTCTGGAGATGAGCACTCAGGGAGGCGGTTCTGGTTCAGGATTAGGTCTCGGCTCAGGTGGTGAGCCATTCGAGGGAAGGACTGCCAAGATTTTGAGTTCGCGTTGAATTGGGGAAGGTGTCTTCTGCATTAGTCCCTACCCCATAGGAGTCGAGGTGCGGTTCACCTTGGATCTCCTGTATCGAGCGGCAAGGAGTTGTTGGGAATTGATTGGGCGATCTATTACGCTTTCTGAATTGGATACTATGTATTAGAAGGACTTTGTGACCCGGTTTAAGGCAGAGGATGTTCCAGTTGTTGCAGTTCAGTCAGTGGCAAGTGAGCTGGTGAGCGTGACACGGTATCAGACCCTGAAGGATATGACTTCCAGAGTCTGAGGGTGAGAGATCAATTTGGAGCACGTTGGGAAGAGAGGGTCATGCCAGGTGCGAATAGTAGAGGGTCCCAGGAAGAGACTCAATACTTTTGATCATCGGATGAAAGGCCAGCAGGGTCGGAGTCAGTGCAACACGTGCGAGAAAGTGCACAAGGGAGCTTGTCGCTCCAAGGGTTTAGGCGGCTACAAGTGTGGCAGGGTTGATCGTGTCAGCAGGGATTGTCCTCAGGGGGTAAGCCCATTATGTTTTCACTGAGATCAGGTGGGCCACAAGAAGGTCGATTATCCGAGGAGGAGGGAAGGAGCCCCAACAGATAGTAGTCAGGCCCGTCAGTGTCAGACAGGAGAAGTGAGGACTCCAGCAGGCGATGTTGCGGGTATATAGCTTTGCCTTCTTTGAGTTTTATCTTGATATTGTTGTGGGAATTTTACTTTGGTTTTGAATATTTTAGCGGGTTAGTTAAGTGTACCCCCTGGTTTATTTCTTCGCTCCTGTTGGGTTAGATCATCAAATATTGTCATATGCCAATTGCATACCGTAAATTATTAGTGGTTAGTGTATGGTCGTTTCCCTTTTGCTGGTTCGGGGTGTTCAGTGTTATCTCATTTCGTAGTAGAGATCTGTTCAGGGGCATTATGTGAAGGTGTCCGGTCAAGGTCTGTAGGATGGTTATTCAGCACCGTCAGGATTCGGTGGTTTAGTAGTTGCTTTGGAGTGGCTGTTGGAAGCGCCAAGGGAAGTGGGTTATGGATTGAGGTATCGGACTGGACCAGATTTCAAGAGTAATCTTCAAGATTTCAGAGGATGGACGTGTTGGATTAATGTCTAAGTCCATAACTATAATTGGTAAGACTTGACCCGACCCGGCATGGTCCATTTGGGTTGCATGGCATCATGCATTTGGATAGACTATAATGAGAGAAATAACACTTAAGGTTGGTTAATATATTATAAGTTCTAATATATTAATAAGGTTATTTAATTAGTATTGATCAAGAATTAATTTGGAATTAATTAAGTGATCAAAAGGAGACTAATTAAATATATGGGTTGATTGTGTAAATCATTCATTCTTATATATGTGGGCTTGTGATCCAAGATTCCTTATGTTGGACTAAGTCCATGGGGTGACCCATGGATACTCCATGGAGGTTAAAATCCATGGAGCATAAGGAATGGGTAAAGTTATGAGTTACATGGTGTAACCCTAATAACCACCATATAAAAGAATCCCATGGCTCAAGAAATCGTGCACTAATGTGTGAGTGTGAGGGCTAGACGATTTCAAGGAGTGTTCAAGTTTCTCTCAAGTTATTCCAAGTGTATTTGGTGTTGTGTGAACCATTTGAGGTGTCACACTTGGGGCACTAGGCACTCAAGCTTCATGAAGACATTCTACATCAAAGAGGTATGTATTCTATCTTGTTATATTTATTATTTTGTATGCTAGATTAGGATAATACCTTGGATGTTCATAATTGTATGTATAATAGAGAAAACATAGATCCAAGGTATTTAGGGTTGCATGTACACTTAGGAGTGTTAGAATGCTCATAACCCAACAGTGGTATCAGAGCCTAGGCTTGTTTTCTTGTTATACTTGCAAAAGTAGCTGAAAAATCGAGTTGGATGCATATATTCGATTGTTTTGGCTGGAATTGGACTAGGAACATTACCCTAAGATGTTTTTGGACTTATAAACTTGTTTTTGATGTGGTAATGTTCATGCTAATCCAATTTCTAAGATAATTGTCATAATTTCAAGATTTGTATTAGTTTGTATGTTCATGCTAATTTCTTGAAGATTGATGATTTGAATTATCTTGTTCTTATGAGGTTCTTAGATTAATAGAAAAGTTGTGTGAAATAGTTGTTTTCAATCCGTTTTAATCTAAGAGTTGATTCCAAAGTGTGTTTTTGTAACTTGTCCTCAAGTTATATGAAAAGTCACATTTAAGAATCATAAAACTCATAAAAGTTGGCAAAGGTTACAAAATGAAGAGTCTAGTTCTAATTAAATGGTTTTATGACTCCATAACTTGTCCTCAAGTTATGGAGGTTCAAGAGTCTCTTCATTAAATTAAAAAAAAAGTGTAACCTTAATTAGTTCCATAAGTTACAATAAAAAAAAGTTATTTTTTTTATTAATTAGTTTAAAGTCTTCCATAACTTGTCCTCAAGTTATGGAACTTGTAGAGTTTTTTTTTTTTTTTAATTAAAATTACTTTAAACTCATAAGTTATGGAATTAATTAGTTTTGAATAGTTTCAAAACTTGCCCTCAAGTTTTGGAATTTGAAAAGTTTTTACTTATGAATACTTTAATTCCAAGTTAGCCCTTAGAATTTTAAAAGTTAAAATTCAACCCTTATACTTTATAATATTATAAGTTAATAATATTTATATATATGTATAAGAGTAAAGTCAGTCTTACCGTTAGTAGGCCTCATTCACGAAGCCGGTCTATAAGGGGGTATAAGGTTACTGCCTATAAAATGGCAGTTTAATGGGTGTCCACTCTCACCCACCGCTTCCTTGACTGGTGGAGGGTCGTTAGCCGAACGGGTAGGACAAGGACTATAATTCTCCTTTCATTAAAAGTATTAATGATAAATACTAAGTAACTAAACTCTTATTAATACCCAATCTTAGTTACTTAGGAAAATGTGAATTTGGTGCTAACCCATGAAATTACACTTTGCACTTTGCTTAAGTCGTTAGTGGAGCGTGTGTGGTTAACCGGCACACTAACCTCGACTTAACAAGGTAGGCAAAGGGTAACTTAATATTTATCATAGTATCAGTGGAGCGTGTGTGGTTAACCGGCACACTGATTAAGGGGTAAATATTAAGGGTACCAAGTATATTTGCATGGTTATTCACACCTTGTTTTGTGATCCTCGGCATCCCAGTCACAAAACCTGAAGGGCACACTCGAGATTGAAACATGTCTTTGAACAGTTCAATGAATCTCAAAGATCTAGGACTTTCAAATCCAATTAAAACCTAATAAATTATTTCGTTTTTCATGGTGGAAATTGGTGAATCGTCATTCACCTACCTTCAAATATTTTATAGCTTGGATTACGGCATCCCTCTTCTAAGTTATAAAATAGTTTGTTGGGTCCTAGCCTTAATATTTCATATTGGGTGTCATATTAAGGACTTTAAATCAACTATCTTGAATATCTCCCAAAAAAAAGATGTCTGGTCTAGACATTTATGATCTTCCCAAATCTCTTGAAACAAGCTTTCCTAAATGAAGATGATGTCCCATGGATATCATACTTCTTTCACCTCCTCCAATTATTCTCCCTAACCCACAAGTTCCTAAAAAGTTTAAGGTCACTCAAGCCCTATTGGCAAGGCAAGGTCTAGGTGTGATCACATCTTGGAGATGTAGTCACATATTGACAAGCCGGGAGAGTTGGGTGTCAAAGTCTTGAGAAAGTTGGTGGCTCAACTACTTTCTAAGTCACATAGTGAGTTCTTTTGGGAATCCTATGAAACAGACTAAGACAAGACCCTTAATGATCTTATCTATTTGCTAAGATCAACTTCCTAAAACGCTATGGACATTGACAATGATGACATTGGCTATCCAGTAAAGCTCTCTCTTCCCAATGGAAAGGGATCGGCCATAGTCAACTCGGTTGACCCAATGGTAAAGAGAGAGGCGAAGTCTGAGATAGTCCCATTATCAAGGGTCCATAGGTAACTATTGCCAAAGGAAGGGGCATTGGTTACGAAGCTGCCAAATTTACCTAAGGATGTTAAAGTCAATAAGTTTGGCTCTACTTCAGGTAAAGTCCATTGTCTAACTCTATTAAGTACATGCTGATTCTGATCGCGAAGATGGATTTCAATCGCATGGTTCGGTGATCAGAATTTTGGGCTATTACTTAAGAGTTATGATATTTATATTGCTTAGGAATAGATAACAACAAGGTTTTCATATGGATTGTAAGGGTAAGTTTTTCCGCAAAGTTTTAAAATAAAAGAAAAAGGTTTTGATTTTATTTATTTTAAGTATCCTTACAATGGCATTTGTGAAAAGTTGTTGCTTATAAGATTCCATTGATAGCAATATTGGAAAAATGGATTTGATTCTTTCGGTTGTGGTAGTGTCTAATATTACCAAATAAGGAAAGATTCTCATCACCCAAGGTTCAATTGGACCGAAACTTGGAATCATGCAAGTTGTATAGTACGATGAATGAGAACTTTCAGCTTGGAAAATTAAGACTAATTCCTTATGTGAATAAGGAAAGGACTAAGGGATCGAGTACACATTCTTGTGCACTGGTCAAGTCCACCACAAAAGATCAAGAAGACTATTCGTCATGATTTACTTAAGTTCAGTAAATATGGTTATACTTATAAGTTTAAGTATAAGTCTGTAGCATTGGAGAAGTTTCAATGTGAGACATAACGAATAAGAAGAATCAAAGTATGGCAGAAAGATAAAAGTTTCTCAAATCTGAAAAGATGGGAGAGTACTTTAGTATCATGTTTATGATCATCTTAATGATTAAGATACCATATCACAATTGGTCCTCTAAAGTCATCTTAGTGCTTTCTTATGACTAAGAAGAGGAGTCATGAATTGTTGAAATGGTTAAATCAAAAAGATGAGTCATACTTCGTTCCAAAACAATTCTTAGAGTCATACTCCAAGATTGTAACTTGAGTGACATATCTTAAAGAGGGTTTGTTAACACTAGTCAAATGTAAGAGTAAAAGGTTATCTACTCTTGTACATTTGAAATTGGTAAGTTGTGATGTTTTGGATAAAACAGAGACCAACTTAGGCCAATTGTGTAAAGTGTTAGTCTTGATAAAGAATCCGCACTATCTCTTGAATATTTGACAAGGGAGTCTTATATGTCAAGAGGACAGTGGGAGTCTTAAAGCTCTTGAAAGTTTCAAGACTTAATCAAGAATAAAACCTAAAGTCATTCACTAGCACACGACTTGAGGTTTATAACCTATCGTGTTGAAATTTTTGTGCCTATTCAAGTTGGCTTTGCATAGGAGTTCTGAGAGTTCTCAATTGGTTGCGCAACTACTTGGAAGCAATGGCAGGCACCTGAGCTGCCAAATGGCAAGAATTTAAGATTGCACAAGTTTAATCAATATGAGTTTGGATTTGTCACTAACCTTGTCTTGTGATTATGGTTTTGAAAAATTCACATGGATAAGAACACATACACTATTAAATCTAAGTGTCATAAGGTTTCTCTCCGATTCATGAAAATGATGGTGAGGAAACACTTTCACTAAGTAGATTTTAGCTAGATAGCAATTGTGATATTTGCATTCTCAAAGTCGTTAGTGGAGCGTGTGTGGTTTACCGGCACACTAACATGGACTTGTGAGAAGTGGCAAAGGTCTAAACAATTGAGACTATGATTACGACATCCCTTTTCATAGTTCTAAAATTGTTTAGACACACATGTGAGCTATCTAAGAGAGGTGTATGATTTTGATAAAGTTTTATCAAAACAATCTAGTATCAGAAATCTGAACTTTGGTAAGAAAGTCAGCTGATTTCTGAGTACATGTCAAAGCTAGTGGGAGCATAAGTGTTATGCTAATAATCATCATGTTAGTGGGAGCATGATAATTATGACAAAGGTTGCAAGTTAGCAATGTTAATTATAGAAAACAAAAGTTTCAATTCGTGAGGTTGCAGGGGTTGAAAAAGTTGTTTTGCTATAATTAAGGGAGAGGAAATTATACTTCATTTCAATTCTAAAAGCTTAGATTGAGATTTTAATCGTATTTAATCAAGGATATATATATGAATTTCATGTTGGAATGGCTCAACATAAGGAAATTCTATATATGGGTCCATTATTTGCGTTCTAAAATTCGATTATGATTACAGCATCCCTTTTCATAATCTGAATTTTGAGAACTTGGCAAACTGAAATGGAAATATTATAGCAAAAGACTGGTTTAGTCTTTATGTGAGACATCATGAATCGTGTCCCATATGCTTCGGATATAGGATCGATTACATGTGATATATTCATCCTTTCTAAAATTTTCCAAATGCCTGGGGCATTATGAAGGGAAAAGGTCTAGAATTGGATATGACTAAAATGATTAAGCAATTGTCGAGGACAATCTAAGGTTTACCAAAGATTGGTTGCTCAAGGACAGTTGGAAGTATAATGTTAATTCTGGAAGGACCATATTGACATAATCTGTAAGGAGGCAACTCTTGTTCAGAAGTGATAGTCAAAATGGAATATGGAAATGTTTCAAAGTTAGAAATTATTCAATCTGTGTAAGATTAGGAAACTTAATGAAAGAAGGATGTTTCCAAGGAGCTGGTCTCCTTTGGAATGCTCTGTAATGATTGTTGTCAAGTCTTTCTGACTTCGTGCATAATCATTAAGAGGATCAATGCATATAAGTTTAGAATCTAACAGATTTCAGTAGATGGCATGAATTTGGAATTCTTGCATTTGCAGTAAGGATTTGGGACTGTGAAAAGAGGATCATTGGAGTGATGTTCAATTGATCTATTTTACAAAGTAAAGATCATAGACAAACATAGTATGCATACTTGGTGTATGGCATGACTAGTGTTTAGAAAACATAGTGTACATGCTTGGAGCATGGGACAACTATTGTTTTAAATTCAAGTATAAAGTTGATAAAACCGAAACAATGAATAATGAGTAATCAGTATGGTGATAAATAAAAGTGTTTATTTATATTCATAGGGTTTGATACCATATTTGATTCATTTATTCTTGTGTTTCACTTTGCATGTTTTGACTTCCAGAATAACTAAGTCGCTCTTCCTGAATGATTAAGTTATTCAAACCATCCACAGTCGGTCATATGTTGGAAGTAAATATGAATCAAGACTGTCATGGGTTGGTTTGTAGAGGTCCAACTTGGTGGACAAAAGTGGTGCTACAACACTCATGAGTGCTCATAAGTTCTGAGTATTGGATTCAACCCGCGCTCATTTGAATCACTTCATGGATTTTATCACGAGTGATCATGAGACGATAATATCTTATATTCTTCAAACCTAGAGATATGAGTTGTTACTATGAGTTGGTTATACATTGATTGCACGAAAACGCATTGGTAACTCGATGTTATAAAACGTGCCTTTGTGTATGATTCAACAAGTAGTAGAACAAGCCATATGAGTCGAAGTTTATCCATTCCTTTTACCTTCTGGATAAAAGCGATATATGTGGGCCCCTCGATGATTTAAAGATGATACATGTGAGTGCTTGGCCAAGCCAGGACTGATTTGATTTGTTCAATCAGTCAGTCATCATGAATCGGAAATCGGCAAACAACAAATGGACAGAGAGAATGATTGATAATCCATGTCTCAGTCCATATGATATCTAGAATGGAGGAATATATGATCCCTCATCTAATGGACAAGTCATTGACAAAGGTCAGAGTTCATCGACAAGGTCAGAGTTCGACAGAAGCTTTTAAGAGCTACGATTGTTGATCGGTTCCTGAAGTCATACGCAATAATAGTTTTAGACTTATCCAAGTGGGAGACTGTTGGATTAATGTCTAAGTCCATAACTATAATTGGTAAGACTTGACCCGACCCGACATGGTCCATTTGGGTTGCATGGCATCATGCATTTGGATAGACTATAATGAGAGAAATAACACTTAAGGTTGGTTAATATATTATAAGTTCTAATATATTAATAAGGTTATTTAATTAGTATTGATCAAGAATTAATTTGGAATTAATTAAGTGATCAAAAGGAGACTAATTAAATATATGGGTTGATTGTGTAAATCATTCATTCTTATATATGTGGGCTTGTGATCCAAGATTCCTTATGTTGGACTAAGTCCATGGGGTGACCCATGGATACTCCATGGAGCATAAGGAATGGGTAAAGTTATGAGTTACATGGTGTAACCCTAATAGCCACCATATAAAAGAATCACATGGCTCAAGAAATCGTGCACTAATGTGTGAGTGTGAGGGCTAGACGATTTCAAGGAGTGTTCAAGTTTCTCTCAAGTCATTCCAAGTGTATTTGGTGTTGTGTGAACCATTTGAGGTGTCACACTTGGGGCACTAGGCACTCAAGCTTCATGAAGACATTCTACATCAAAGAGGTATGTATTATATCTTGTTATATTTATTATTTTGTATGCTAGAGTAGGATAATACCTTGGATGTTCATAATTGTATGTATAATAGAGAAAACATAGATCCAAGGTATTTAGGGTTGCATGTACACTTAGGAGTGTTAGAATGCTCATAACCCAACAGGACGATCTTAGGGTTTGACTGGTAATGGAACGTTAGCATTGGTAAGCACAGGTTGTCATCGGTGGATTATTAAAAAAGTAAGAAGGACTGGGAATCCTTCAATTCTCACGTGCCGTGAAGACTTAGTTGAATCTAAGTGGGGGAGAATCGACCAGGTACTTAGGAGCGGAAATAGGTGCGAAACTAGGATGAGTTTTGCATCCCCGTCGGGGAGGAAGGCGGTCGAGTGACCGTCTAGGTTGAGGATTGTGTGAGTTGAGAGTTTAGAAAACACTCCAACATTTGGTACACGCTTTCCTTGGCATCAGATATCAGGTTTCGGGGAACAGGTTAGAACTCCAGTTTGTACTCAAGTTCAGTTGAGTGTTAGGTCGAGTGTGTGTTCGACCCGGTATGGAAAGTGTTGTAAGACTGTGGGGGTAGTCGTAGCATTCACTAGCGGTCAGATAGTATGGAAAGTGTTGTAATACTGTGGGGGTGGCCGTAGCATTCACTAGCGGTCAGGTAGTGTGAGAAGTGTTGTAAGTCTGCGGGTGTAGTCGTATCATTCACGAGGCTGGTAGATAGTGCTAGAATGTTGTAAGTATGTGGGTGTAGCCGTAGCATTCACGAGGTTGGAAGATAGTGCTAGAGTGTTGTAAGTCTGCGGGTGTAGCCGTAGCATTCACAAGGTTGGCAGATAGTGCTAGAGTGTTGTGAGACTGCGGGTGTAGTCGTAGCATTCACTAGGTTGGTAGATAACATGAGCGTGTGTTAGAACTCGGAAGGAACAGTAGTACCCACCAGTTCGGGTGCAACAGTGAGGGCGTGGCAAATCCACGGATAAGTCTACAGATTCCCCAGATTAATTAGACCTGGTTGAGCCAGTGATAAGCCTGTAGGAACGCCACTACAGTTATGAGATCAAGGAAGCAATGGACCGTATAAGGTCTTTTGTAGTATAAGGCTACCTTGTGGTCATGTAACATTCACCTTTAGCCTTGGAATTGGTGACGTCAGGATTCGATGTATGGACCCGACCGTTAGATCAGAAGGTCGTTAGAGCCACAGTGGCAAGATAACTTATGGCAACTACCGACATATGAGGATTTCGTTCGGAAGTCGCGAAGGGCGACTGTACGGGAGCCTTTGGCTCGGTGACCAGTTAGGAACTCGGTACTTCAAATGACTAGCATACGAATTGGGACCAGGGCGACCTCGGTGGATTATTGAAAGCAGCCAGGTGGTAACATGCTTTTTCAGGCAGTTTCAGTGTTTCGAGAAGTATTAGTGTTGTCAGATTTCATGTATGGATGGAGTAATTGACTGCTTGGGTTAGGCTAAGTCACTCGCAATGGGATTAAATAATCTCAGATTAATAGATTTGACCCTGTTGCGTAGCTCTCGTCTGAGTCTAACCGTTACAGGGATGAGTCTCCTACTCGAAAGATTATCTGAGCCTTCTGTCAAGTATAATTGATATACAGGGATGATTGGGTATGTGATACCGTTTTCTAGTGGGAACCTCCAGTTATCAGAAGCTGAATAGTTAGTTGGGAGCTAAGTGGACTGGATTCAACAATAATGATTCGGTATGGGCGGTCTGTCAGGGAGTCAGACCATCTCGAGACTACATATTTCGGACTGAGTAGAGGTGATCATGTTGCAAGGAATTCATTCATCTTCGGGTTTTAGAACCCTTCGAGGGATGGTTTTGGTTACCTTGGGAAGGCTAGGGTATGCTTGTGATTGTGTCCATGTTGTTCAAGTTGTCTGACGTGTAAGGAATGGTAAGGAATGATTTCGAGGACGAAATCTAATTTAAGTGCGGGAGAGTTGCAACATCCCGTTTATTAAATAAATAAATGGATAAAATTAATAAACGAATAGTGGCCCTAAATCCGTAATAAGTTACCAGTGTGTGTGTCATAAGGGCTAAATGACATAATTCCTAGAAATTTGGGGTATTTATTGTAATAAAGTGTGGAAAGCAAGGACTAAAGAGTAAAATGGGGACTTAAACAGACTTAGGAACTCGTCGAGTCCATAGGGGAACTCGACAAGTTAGGATGGCTTGTCCCGATTCTTCACTAGGCAGAACTTAAAGAGTCTGTGAAGGGACTCGACGAGTTGGATCGTGTGTTCATGAATATGAGTAGCAAGGGAACTCGGTGATTCAGGGAGATGACTCGACGATTTGAGTCAACTCAGATTGTTGACTTTGACTTTGACTGAGCGTTCACTTTGACTGGGACATTGAATTTGACCAAGGTCGGCCCGTGAAGGGGTCTTGACATAAGGAATGGTATCTAAGGGGTTGTTTTGTATAGGGAGTGAGTAGAGCCGGTTGCAGGAGCAAAGACGTTCAGTTACTTCACTCGACATTTGAGGTGAGTTTTCCTCCTAGGAATGGGCCTAAGGCACCAATGTCGGCCCGTTTATGTATGTTAGCGTATTCCGTACTTAGGTCCGATGTCGGGGTTAGCCCGAAGTAGATTATATGTTTCGGGCTTCGGTCCGATGTCGGTGCAATCCCGAGGAGTGTTTGTATGCTTGATGTCTTCATGATTCTTGCATGTGTTTGTTTATGTGTTCCGGGCTTCAGTCCGATGCCGGGGAAAGCCCGAGGAATGTTTAGCTTATATGTTATGTTTATATGTTCCGGACTTCGGTCCGATGCCGGGGCAAGCCTGAGGAATGTTTATATGTTTATCTTATATGCTTGTTGATATGTTATATGTATACCGGACTTCGGTCCGATGTCGGGCGGGGCCCGAGGTAGCGGGCAAGGCCCAATGTATGTTATTATGTGATTATGTGTATGGTATGTGGTAGTTTGGGGAGACTCACTAAGCTTCGTGCTTACACTTTTCAGTTTTGGTTTCAGGTACTTCTGCTAGTAAGGGGAAGATCTCAGGATGACTGCATCGCACACACCACAGTATTTAGCCTGTGATGATTTACTCTGATATTTGGATATATGATTTTGACACAGAGATTGATATGATGTTTTGAAATATTTTCACTTATGTTTTTATGAGATGAATTGAATTACTATGGTTTTATTTATAAATTAAAACGAAATTTTTGGACCGTATTTTTGGGATGTTTCAAGTTGGTATCAGAGCCTTGGTTTGAGGGATTCGGGCACACTCTCGGGAGTGTCTGAACTCAAAATGAGGACTTGGTATGAAAATTTTCAAAATAAAATCATTTTTATAAAAAGAATTTTGAAAAGAGAAAAGAGCTTTGAAAAGAGGAAAGGGTGTGGTGCATGCAATCAGTCGAGCTCAAGTAAGTACTCCCAAATTACCCATACAAGTTTATGTTATGATATGTTTATGAGAATTGCATGCTAGATTAAGGCTAAGGATCTAGGAAGGATGCCTTACATGCCTGTTATATGTGTATGAGCTTTATGAACTGCATGTTAGTACTGACTAGTCAGTGATATGATGGGCTGATTAGGATATGCTTGATTATGTTTACTCAATGCTCGAATGCTACTTGCTTTGTGCTTTTAGGAGTTCTAGATATCTTCAACTAACTAGTAAACGGATATGTTAAGTTACATATTGTGAGGACTAAATAATTTCAGAAGGTTAGGTTCAGCCTTATTTCGCAGCTCTCGTTTGAGTCTAACCGTTTTAGGGTAGGACCTCTCATTCGAAGAATTATCTGGTCTTAGTGATATGTAATGGTATTCGCGAACTAGTCAGGGGGAGATAGCAGGGACTTCTTATGCAGCTGATGGTGGAGAGTGGGTTGGTGATTACCCTAGGGCAAGCCTAGGACGAGATTAGCGTGAGAACAGCAGTAGCAGTAGAAGGGACTTAGTGGAGTCAAGGCAATTCGTGGAAGGTAGTATGGTCCTGTACTACTGAAAGCAGAGGATCCTTACTCGAATCAAGGAAGGATGAGATGAATCCAGGGAACTTGTAGTGTGTGAGATCCCTCGAGCTATGATGAGTATTCTGATGTTGTTATGGTGTATTTTCAGAATGGTGATGTTACGCACTAGACCACTCGGCACTTCGGGAGCCGGAGAGGGATCAGGCTCGGGCTCTGGAGTCGGGCAGCTTGACGAGCAGACGAGAGAGTTCATATGGTCTGAGGTCACACACAGTATATTAGACCAGACTCCTGTTATCTTCGGTACGATCAAGGAGGGTATCTTGGAGCTTTTGGATGAGAGACTGAGTGCATTCCGCACTGAGGTGGCGACCATGATTGGGTCGCGCACGCTAACTTTCAGGGAGTTCCGAGCTTGCAGAGCTCTAGACTACCATGGGGCTCGGGACCCCATTGATAGCAGCAGATGGTTGGCTGATGTCGCCTACGCTTTCCGTACGAGCCGATGTCCCGAGGGGGACAAGGTCCGACTTGCGTCCTATCTTCTGAAGGACAGGGAACGTGACTGGTGGGAGGAGGTTGGACGGGCCATTGGAGATGATGCAGTTCTAGATGCGATGACCTGGAGTGATTTTCCGGCCAGGTTCAGGGCCGATTTCGCACCTATGATTGAGGTGCAACAGCTTGCTAGGGAGTTCCAGGATCTCCAGCCGATGACTGAGACGGTGACCGAGATTACCTCTATATTCAGGGAGAGGGCCCTTCTTGTTCGGCAGTACGTGGCAGACGAGGAGATGAAAAAGGCCTGATATCATGAGATGCTGCGGAGTGACATCCACCAGTTTGTGAGCTGATCCAGCTACAAGACGCTGGAGGATATGATTGCTAGGGCGAGAGAGAGAGAGAGAGAGAGAGAGAGAGAGAGAGAGAGAGTTGGATTTGGAGATGGAGAAGAAGAGGAAACCAGAGGAGGGTCAGTCAGGGAGTTCGGGCAAGAATCCCAAGCTGTCAGATCATAGACCTAGGAGCCAGCAGGGCCGCAACCAATGTGGAAAATACGGCAAGATGCAAGAGGGAACGTGCAAGGCAGGGAGTTCAGGCTGCTTCAAGTACGGACAAACAGGTCATGTGAGCAGAGACTGTACAGCTACTACCACCACCACAACAGTATCAGATCTGATTTGCTTTCAGTGCAATCAGAGGGGACACAAACGGTCCCAGTGCTCGAGTTTACCAGCAGCAGGACGGGTGGTGGCCCCCGATCCTACTACGTTTAGGATTACAGACGGCCGCCAGGGCCGGACAGAAGCGCTTGTGGCGAAGAGCAGGGCCTTTCAGTTGACAGTAGAGGAGGCACGTGCAGCTCCTGACGTGGTGACGGGTATGTATCTTCTCCTTATCTCTATATGTATATTGATTATAGCTTATGTTTATGTGTTTCATATATAGGATCGTTCCTTGTGAACGATATATCTGCTCTAGTATTGTTTGATTCGGGGGCTACCCAATCTTTAGTGTCGCTCGCGCTCAGCAAGCGATTCGCAGGGGTTCTGTGACATCCCCAAAATCACGGCCAGAAAAGACCGGTTTCATTTATGCTTTTAAAATAATTTCAGAGTAAATCCATTGATTTAAAAGAGTTGCAGAAATTTGTCCCCAAAACAAAACATGATAAAATAAAGTTTATCAAAGCATTTCTTAAAGAAATGTATTTTCATTATATATCAAAACTCGGGATGTCATGTTCCGATACAGACCAAAAGCATAAACAATACAAAATAGACCTTACAACAGTTATATTTAACTATGGTCTATAATCCAAAATATCTTGACAAGTCATCCAACGTATGCTCTCGTGCCACTACATGTAATACAAAGAAAAACTGAGTGGGCCAGGCTTGGGAGCCTGGTGAACATATAAGGTCTTCAACCCACAACAAATAATTATATTTAGTTCATCAACCAACAATAACCCGATTACCCATTCCCGTTATCCTCACTTTATGTCCCTAAAACAACTATCACAAGGGACCTAGTCTAAGGATTTTCATCGGGGTGGACATTACTGCGAAGGGGTTTCCTCCACAATAAATGTTCTAAAGGCAACCATGAGGAGGATGGAGTACAACAAATGAACACCCAAGTTCATTAACACCTACAGGTTATGAGCCTACTAGCGTTCCACTGGACTGTCTAGAAAAGTCTGTGGTCGTCATCTAAACTCCGCTAGATGACTGAATCAGCAACAACAACGAGGCTTCTCATCATTTTATTTCATCACACACCGACTGTCTAGCCATGTTCTACCCAACATATTAGTAGATAAAATATATACATTTATATACAGCTTAAAACCTGTACAAAACATCCATTCAACAACTAGTTCAAATAAACAAATAATATATAAACACATAGCACGTGTTTTATAAAGAATACTTCATATCTATGTGTTACAAGAAAACGAATATACACTCACTTGATAAGACGATGATCGGGCAGCACCTCGTCTCTTAAAATAATCTTTTCCGATAAAACTGGTATGTTTTCTTGAAAACCAGGCTTCTCGCGGGCAGAGTTTCGGCTCGGAAACTTAACTTCTCGAGATCTTCGGGGTTTCGGGACTTGCTTCGGGTCTCGGGAATAATATCGGGGCTTCGGGGGTATTTCTTGCATGCAAAACGAGAAAATATGGGTGAGAGAGAAAGATTTTGGGCAAAAAAGAGCGGCAGCCTCGGCCTCCTATTTATAGCAGTGAGACCTCGTACTACGCTGGGCGTACCGAGGCCCTACGTTGGGCGTACTTCGGATAAGGTGCCAGGTGGCGAACTTCGGGTGGGGCGACGTGGCCTCTTCTGGACCGATGAAAGTAGCTGTACGCGGGGCGTAACTTCGTCCGATGCGGAGCGTACCTCGCTGTCGACATGTACGCTGGGCGTACCTCGCATCCCTAGGCTCCCTTCGGATAAGCTTTGGTATGCGTGCCTCGAACTTCAAAAATTCATAACTTTCACATACGAGCTCCGTTTTCGACGTTCTTTATATCCACACGTAGGTGAGACTATGCTCTACAACTTTCATTTAGACTCCGTCGGCTAATTTTGATTTTATTTTTATTATATTATTTTTAGTAGGCCGGGACAGGAAAACTCTGTTATAAAATCATAACTTCTTCCTCCGACGTCCGTTTTCGTCTTTCTTTTTACCGTTGGACTACTAACGACGAGATCTTCGATTCTCGTTTAGATTGTTTCGGCTAAAAGTCACTCGATCTCATATTAGAGTTTCGGGCTGCATACCCCTAAGTCGAAACTTAGAAAAATCATAACTTCCTCATACGAAGTCAGATTTAGACGTTCTTTTTATGCATGCTCTCGGTTTAACGAACTCTTCGACTTCCGTTTAGATCACTAAGGCTAGATATCGCTCTATCTTAAATTCGTATTTTACGTCATACCGTGCCGTGTCGGTTCTGTCGCGAAACTTCGACAGGTCATAACTTCTTCGTTATAACTCGGATTTCAGCATTCTTTATTTATTCGGAAACCTTGCCACGACCACTACAACTTCCTTCATAGATATCGGGATTATCTAATATTTTATTTTATCGCTTATTTTTATCCTTAATTCATTTAAATCACACAATTAAGCAATAAACATATAATACTCAAATAATACACTCTTATTATTTCAAAACGAGTTACAAGGGTTAACCTAGACTATTACATCAACATTAATGCCTAGCCCAGAAACACGGGCGTTACAATTCTCTCCACCTTACAATGATTATGTCCCCGGAATCACACATCAGCAAACAAATGCAAATAGCGACTCATCATGTCACTCTCCGTTCCCAGGTGAGATTTGGCCCATTCGTATGTTTCCATCGGACAAGCACTAATTCGACCATCTTGCGTCGCAACTTCTTAGTCTTTCGGTCAACGATTGCCTCTGGTTCTTCAATTAACCTTTTGTTCTCATCAATTATTAACTCAGAAATTGGAATTATATCGGGAACTTCTCCTGTGAAGTTCCTCAAATAACACACATGGAAAGTGTTATGAATTCCATTCAGTTCTTCGGGTAATTCGAGCTTGTAAGCTTGATTCCCAATCCTCTGAAGAACCTTAAACGGTCCAATAAACCTTGGACTTAACTTTCCCCTTTTACCAAATCGTATAAGTCCCTTCCACAGTGAGACTTTAAGCAAAACCGAATCTCCAACTTCAAAAGTCATCGGTCGTCTTTTCTTGTCAGCATAGCTCTTTTGACGATCTTGAGCTGCTAACATTCTCTCCTTAATTATTTTCAGCTTTTCAGCAGTTTGATGGACTATCTCCGGTCCCATAAACTGCTTTTCCCCAGCCTCAAGCCAACAAGACGGCGTACGACACTTCTGTCCATACAAAGCTTGATAAGGTGCCATCTTTATACTCGAGTGGAAACTATTATTGTAGGAAAATTCTACCAAAGGTAAGTGTTCGTCCCAGTTACCTTGGAATTCCAGGGTACATGCTCTCAGCATATCTTCAAGCGTTTGTATCGTTCGTTCGCTCTGACCATCAGTCTGTGGATGGTAAGTTGTACTTAAACACAACTTGGTACCCAATTCCTCTTGTAGACTTTTCCAAAACCTTGAGGTGAAACGGCTATCACGATCTAATACAATCGTTAACGGAACACCGTGAAGCCTCACTATTTGCTTAACATAAGAATTCACAAGCTTATCCATAGACCATTTCTCATTGGCTGCTATGAAGTGCGCACTCTTAGTGAAGCGATCAACGACCACCCAAATCATGTCGTGACCATTCTTCGTTCTGGGCAGTTTAGTGACAAAATCCATAGTGATGTCTTCCCACTTACCCATAGGCACGGGTAAGGGTTCTAAAATCCTGTATGGCTTCTGATGTTGTGCCTTGACTCTCGCACATGTCACACACTCCGCCACATACTTCGCAATGTCGAGCTTCATCGTCGACCACCAGTAATAGGGTTTTAGGTCCCTATACATTTTAGTGCTACCAGGATGAATTGAGTACATGGTTTTGTGAGCTTCTTCCATCAGAAGATCTCTTATTCCTCCTGACTTAGGTACCCAAATACGATCTTGGAATACCTTCAGTCCATGACCGTTTGTACCAAACACTAACGTTTTGCCCAAACGTTCCTCCTTCCGGTCATTCTTTTCTGAAGCTTCCTCTTGAGCTTTCTTTATACTCTCCACAATTGTCGAGACAACTTCTATTCTCAACGCTCTTGGTCTTTTTCTTTCAAGATTGACTTTCCGACTGAGAGCATCAGCAACAACATTTGCTGTACCGGGGTGGTAAAGTATCTCACAGTTGTAGTCCTTAAGTAATTCTAGCCAGCGTCGTTGCCTCATATTTAATTCCTTCTGATTAAAGAGATATTGGAGACTCTTATGATCAGTAAAAAGTTTGCACTTCGAGCCATAGAGGTAATGCCTCCATATTTTCAGAGCAAATACTACCGCTGCCAACTCCAAATCATGAGTGGGGTAGTTCTTTTCATGCTCTTTCAGCTGTCGAGACGCATATGCTATCACCTTTTCTCTTTGGGTCAAAACACAACCCAACCCAACACCAGACGCATCGCTATAGATAGCGAAGTCTTCAACTCCATCGGGTAGAGAAAGAATCGGTGCCTCACATAGCTTCTTCTTTAGCAACTCGAATGCTTCTTTGTGCTTATCACTCCAAGCATAAGTAGCTCCTTTGTGACTCAAAGCTGTTAATGGAGTAGCGATCGAAGAAAAGCCTTGGATAAACCTTCAGTAATATCCGGCTAATGCTAAAAAGCTTCGGATCTCCGTGGGACTTTTCGGTTGTTCCCACTTCATCACAGCTTCGATCTTAGCTGGATCAACCATTATCCCTTCTTGGTTGACCATGTGACCTAAGAATTGGACTTCTCGAATCCAAAAATCACATTTGGAGAACTTAGCATACAGCTTCTCCTTCTTCAAGACTTCTAACACTTCGCGCAAGTGTTGGCCATGCTCCTCTTGGCTTTTCGAGTAAATCAGAATGTCATCTATGAACACTATCACAGATTTATCAAGGAACGGATTGCAAACTCTGTTCATTAAATCCATGAATGCTGCTGGAGCATTGGTTAGTCCAAACGACATAACCAAAAACTCGTAGTGTCCATATCGTGTTCTGAATGCAGTCTTCTCGATATCCTACTCTCTCACCTTCAGCTGATGATATCCTGACCTTAGGTCGATCTTTGAAAAATAACTTGAACCTTGTAGTTGATCGAACAGGTCATCAATCCTCGGAAACGAATATCTATTCTTTATCGTTGCCTTATTCAGCTCTCTGTAGTCAATACACATTCTCATACTCTCGTCTTTCTTTTTCACGAATAACACCGGAGCTCCCCAGGGTGATGAACTAGGTCTTATGAAACCTTTGTCCAATAACTCCTGAAGTTGCATCATCAGCTCCTTCATCTCCGTTGGTGCTAATTGGTAAGGTGCTTTTGCTATTGGCGTCGTTCCTGGTAACAAGTCAATACATAATTCTACTTGTCGGTCAGGCGGTAATCCAGGAAGATCTTTGGGAAATACTTCCGGATAATCACACATGACAGGAATGCTCTTCATCTCCTTTTTCTCCTTCTTTGCGTCAATCACGAATGCCAGATATGATGTACATCCTTTGGCCAAACACTTTCTGGCTTTCATTAGAGAAATGATTCCAGAATTTACCCTGCGTTTGTCCCCATACACCATAAATGACTCTTTCCCAGGCGGGTTTACTTTTACAATCTTCTTCTTGCACAGTATTTCGGCATCATTGGCGCTAAGCCAATCCATTCCCAACACGATGTCGAAACCGTTAAGTTCGATAGGTAATAATTCCTCGTGGAACTTATTCCCATTCAGGTCGATTAAGATGTTTTTCATACGATGGCCAACAGGTACAAACTTCCCACTAGCAACTTCGACTAATAAAGCATTATCTAGTCTATCAACAGGCAAAGCTATTTTTCTACCAAATTCATGCGAAATAAAGGAGTAGTTGGCTCCAGAATCAAATAAAATTTGGGCAGGCAAATTGTTTACGAGAAAGGTACCTGAAGCGACATCAGCTTCTTCTTTAGCAGCTTCCAGTGTCATCTAGAAAGCTCTTGCTTTAGGCTTTGGGGGAATATTGGGTTTTGTTGCCTCCTTCTTTCTCGGACAGTCTTTCAAAATGTGCCCCAAAGCACACCCTTTTGTTGGACGGACACTCATTGGCATAATGCCCCGTCTTTCCACACTTGTAGCAGGTCACATCCTCGCTACATTTCCCAGAGTGATTTTTCTTGCACTTCTCACACCATTTCGATTCGCCTCCTTTTCATCCTCCAAACTTTTTCGAATCAGACTTCGAAAATTTGCTTTTCTTGCTGGAACCTGAAGTTCCTTCAAACTTTCTCTTTTCACCAACTTCAACTTTGCTAGCGGTTCTTCCCTTGATCATGTCCTCAACGGACTTGGCAACCCAAATTGCTGCCTCTAGAGTAGGTGCCTGACGCACTGGCACCGCGTACTCCCATGGGAGTCCCTTCGCGTACCGGTCCACCTTTGTCAGCTCATCTGGGACGATGCGCAAAGCAAATTCCATTTCGTCTGTAAATACATTGGTGTATTCATCAACTGACATGCTGCCTTTTGTCAATGTCAGAAATTTGTTCTCCAATTCTAGCAGATTTTGGGCCGAGCAGAACTTGCGCTTGAATTGCACCAAGAACTCTGCCCAAGTCAGTTGCAGTGGCTCATTAGGGCTTAGGGTCTTTCCCAGAGTGTTCCACCAACGAACAGCGCCACCCCTGAACAGACGTACTGCATATATGGTTTGTAGTTTTCCCTTGCAACCGCATGTCATAAAGGCCAACTCCATTTCTGAGATCCAATCCATAACTCCGATCGGATCTTCCTTTCCAGTGAAGGTCGATGGTTTGCAAGTCAGAAAAATATTTGTACTTGCATCCAAGGCCATCATTCCGTCCATCGTGGTTATTCTGCCTAACAATTGGTGGGTTGGCTTGACCAACAGTCCCACTGAAGTTACCTCCTTCCGACAGCCCTCCATTCACTTCGGGCTCTTCAACTTGAATTGAAAGTTCTTCACGATTTTGTTGAAGCAGACGTCTAGTTTCTTCCATCTGACGATCCAACATCGTCTGGATCATCAATTGTACACCAGCCATTGTCATTGGCTCAGGTGCTGCAGCTACTACAGGAGCTTGCTCAATCACTGGTGGTTGAGGCTGTTGATTCCTGTTTTCGTTAGCGTTTCCAACTCCACTTCTTGTTCTTTCCATTCTTGATCTATACACCGAATAAGGTGAATTTAGATCTTTATTCACGATAGATATTTAAACCATCCTTATCACTCCGAAACGTTTACATGCTAGTTCTAATATCGTCATCATCCGCTTAGAACCCTAAACACATAAGGTTTCCAGATCCGGTTGGCAACAAACCATAGATCCGAACAAATAATATCATATATGGCATTTAGCACACAAAAGCATTTTAGGAAACTTTCCTAAAATAAACTAGTGCTCGTGTCTTAAATATAACAGACGCTCATCTCACAATCTTCACTTAGCATTCTAAGTTTAAGTCTAGAAATCCTACAAATTCCTAGTTCGCTTAAACTAATGCTCTGATACCAACTGTGACATCCCCAAAATCACGGCCAGAAAAGACCGGTTTCATTTATGCTTTTAAAATAATTTCAGAGCAATCCATTGATTTAAAAGAGTTGCGGAAATTTGTCCCCAAAACAAAACATGATAAAATAAAGTTTATCAAAGCATTTCTTAAAGAAATGTATTTTCATTATATATCAAAACTCAGGATGTCATGTTTCGATACAGACCAAAAGCATAAACAATACAAAATAGACCTTACAACAGTTATATTTAACTATGGTCTATAATCCAAAATATCTTGACAAGTCATCCAACTTATGCTCTCGTGCCACTACCTGTAATACAAAGAAAAATTGAGTGGGTCAGGCTTGGGAGCCTGGTGAGCATATAGGGTCTTCAACCCACAATAAATAATTATATTTAGTTCATCAACCAACAATAACCCGATTACCTATTCCCGTTATCCTCACTTTATGTCCCTAAAACAACTATCACAAGGGACCTAGTCTAAGGATTTTCATCGGGGTGGACATTACTGCGAAGGGGTTTCCTCCACAATAAATGTCCTAAAGGCAACCATGAGGGGGCTGGAGTACAGCAAATGAACACCCAAGTTCATTAACACCTACAGGTTATGAGCCTACTAGCGTTCCACTGGACTGTCTAGAAAAGGTTGTGGTCGTCATCTAAACTCCGCTAGATGACTGAATCAGCAACAACAACGAGGCTTCTCATCATTTTATTTCATCACACACCGACTGTCTAGCCATGTTCTACCCAACATATTAGTAGATAAAATATATACATTTATATACAGCTTAAAACCTGTACAAAACATCCATTCAACAACTAGTTCAAATAAACAAATAATATATAAACACATAGCACGTGTTTTATAAAGAATACTTCATATCTATGTGTTACAAGAAAACGAATATACACTCACTTGATAAGACGATGATCGGACAGCACCTCGTCTCTTAAAATAATCTTTTCCGATAAAACCGGGATGTTTTCTTGAAAACCAGGCTTCTCGCGGGCAGAGTTTCGGCTCGGAAACTTTACTTCTCGGGATCTTCGGGGCTTCGGGACTTGCTTCGGGTCTCGGGAATAATATCGGGGCTTCGGGGGTATTTCTTGCACGCAAAACGAGAAAATATGGGAGAGAGAGAGAAAGATTTGGGGCAAAAAAAATCGGCAGCCTCGGCCTCCTATTTATAGTAGCAAGACCTCGTACTACGTTGGGCGTACCGAGGCACTACGTTGGGCGTACCGAGGCCCTACGTTGGGCGTACTTCGGATAAGGTGTCAGGTGGCGAACTTCGAGTGGGGCGACGTGGCCTCTTCTGGACCGAGGAAAGCAGCTGTACGCGGGGCGTAACTTCGTCCGACGCGGAGCGTACCTCGCTGTCGACATGTACGTTGGGCGTACCTCCTTGTACGTTGGGCGTACCTCGCATCCCTAGGCTCCCTTCGGATAAGCTTTGGTATGCGTGCCTCGAACTTCAAAAATTCATAACTTTCACATACGAGCTCCGTTTTCGACGTTCTTTATATCCACGCGTAGGTGAGACTATGATCTACAACTTTCATTTAGACTCCGTCGGCTAATTTTGATTTTATTTTTATTATATTATTTTTAGTAGGCCGGGACAGGAAAACTCCGTTATAAAATCATAACTTCTTCCTCCGACGTCCGTTTTCGTCTTTCTTTTTACCGTTGGACTACTAACGACGAGATCTTCGATTCTCGTTTAGATTGTTTCGGCTAAAAGTCACTCGATCTCATATTCGAGTTTCGGGCTGCATACCCCTAAGTCGAAACTTAGAAAAATCATAACTTCCTCATACGAAGTCAGATTTAGACGTTCTTTTTATGCATGCTCTCGGTTTAACGAACTCTTCGACTTCCGTTTAGATCACTAAGGCTAGATATCGCTCTATCTTAAATTCGTATTTTACGTCATACCGTGCCGTGTCGGTTCTGTCGCGAAACTTCGACAGGTCATAACTTCTTCGTTATAACTCGGATTTCGGCATTCTTTATTTATTCGGAAACCTTGCCACGACCACTACAACTTCCTTCGTAGATATCGGGCTTATCTAATATTTTATTTTATCGCTTATTTTTATCCTTAATTCATTTAAATCACACAATTAAGCAATAAACATATAATACTCAAATAATACATTCTTATTATTTCAAAACGAGTTACAAGGGTTAACCTAGACTATTACATCAACATTAATGCCTAGCCCAGAAACACGGGCGTTACAGGTTCCAGGGGAGCTGGATTGCCCACTTGATGTAGAGATAGCAGATGATAGGATCGTTCGGGTCGCGAGGGTTTACCGAGGATGTACACTACAGTTGTTCAATGAGTAGTTTTCTGTGGATCTAGTCCCTATTCCCCTGCGAGGGAATAAGGTTATAGTTGGTATGGACTGGTTGAGCCCCAATGGGGGCAGTGACCGACTGTGAGCAGCAGCTAGTGAGAGTTCGAACTCCTAGTGGGGGAGGGTTAGTGATTCAGGGCGAAAGGTCGTAGGGTGGACCGACTCTATGTTCAGCAGCGACAGCGAGACGCTACCTTCAGCAGGGCTGCGCAGGTTATGTCGTCTATATCATGGATACCCGGGATAAGGGTAAGGCAACAGTGGATGACGTACCGATCGTGTGAGAGTACCCGGACGTATTCCCGGAAGAATTGCCAGGGATACCCCCGGAGAGACAGGTTGAGTTCAGGATTGACCTAGTCCCTGGTGCGGCTCCGATAGCCAAGGCATCATATCGGTTGGCTCCTCCCAAGATGCAGGAGTTGTCTACGCAGCTGCAAGAACTGCTAGACAAGGGATTTATCAGGCCAAGTAGTTCGCCATGGGGAGCCCTGATCCTGTTTGTGAACAAGAAGGACGGGTCACATCGGATGTGCATAGACTACCGGGAGCGAAATAAGGTAACGATGAAGAACCATTATCCCCTCCCAAGGATTGATGATTTGTTTGACCAGCTACAGGGTGCATCTTGGTTCTCTAAGATTGATCTACTATTGGGTTATCACCAGATGCGAGTCAGACGATGGGATAACTTCATGGATTATACAAAAAAAAAATATTTCTTTCTGCTAATCGAAAGTGTACTTCTCCCGTACTAGACATATTATTTCTTAGACGCGTTCTAAAGGCAAGATATCACTCTTACAATATCTTTCGATAGGTACCACTCAGTATCGTAAGCCTTCTCATTTCCTCCGTTTACTCAATTCACTACGAGTCTTCACCATGATGTTTTGCACACAAAAGCAGTCGTTTGGTGTGTCGAGACGAGAATATAGATAGAGGAAGGTTTAGATGCGTATTCCTCCTTATTACTTCGAAAAATTACATGCCAGTTCTAATATCGTAATTAAACGTTTAGAAATCTGAACACATAAAGTTTCCAAATCCGGTCGGCAATAGACCATAGATCCGATCAAACGATAGCATCATAAAGCATCACAAATCATTTAGCACATAAAAGCAATTTAGGCATCTTCCCTAAATGAGCTAGTGCTCGTGTCTATTCAGGTGTACTTCCTAAAATATATTAGACACACTCCTCACGATCATCGCTTAGCATTCTAAGTTTAAGTCTAGAAATAAATCCTTATTCCTAGTTCGCTTAAACTAATGCTCTGATACCAACTGTGACATCCCTATTTTCACAGCCAGAAAAGACCGATTTTGTTTATGCTTAGTTTAAAAATCAGAGTAACATTTTAAATAAAAGTGTTGCGGAATTTGTTCCCAGAAAAAACATGATAAATGTGTTATCAAAGCATTTCCGAAGAAATGTATTTTTATTCCTTGTAAAACCTTGGGATGTCATTGTCAATACAGAAACATAAGCATAAACAGAACTTACATTCATTTACACTAGTGATCTACATCTCTTTTAAATCTCTCAGTGTAAAGTGACTTCATATCGACACTTGTGATACAAATAAGCTTGAGTGGGTCAGGTTGGGAAACCTGGTGAGTACATAGGGTTTTCAACCCACAATAATATAATTATTATGTTTAAACATCAAACAATCAGTCCAATTACCCATCCCCATTATATTCCTTACTCTTAAGAATCTACCCTAAGAGTCATCTATCCTGCATTCGTTTATTCCGAAGTCCCTTGCTTCCAGGGTTATAAGACAGGCACTAAGTACATAGCTGCCAATGCTCATTCGTAAAGCACTAAATCCATAGCTGCTAAAATTCATTCATCGGGTACTAAATCCATAGCTACCAGTGTTCATCTAATAGGTACTAAGTCCATAGCTACCCACGTTTATCTATCAGGTACTAAGTCCATAGATACCAACGTTTATCTATCAGGTACTAAGTCCATAGCTACCAACGTTTATCTAACAGGTACTAAGTCCATAGCTACCAACGTTTATTCAATAGGCACTAAGTCCATAGCTGCCGATGTTATTTGTTAGGCACTAAGTCTATAGCTGCCAATGTTCACTCATATCATCTTTCACCTCTCATCGTTCATCTACCCATGTTTTACCCAACATATTCGTAGATATAAAATACATATACATTTTAAATTATTTAAAACATGTATAAAATCATTCATCCAGCATAGATAACAAGTATACAGATAATATGCACACATAGCACGTAATTTATATAAAATACTTCATATCTATGTGTAAGATGAAAGTAACTATGCACTCACTTGATAAGGTGGTAACTCGGTACTCGGACAGCGCTTCGTTTACTTTAAAATAATTTCCTTCGACGATACCTAGTATTATTACCACTAGATTTTAGTCTAATATTTACCGTGACTAATTATTAGTCTTATTATTATTATTATATAAGCGTTTAAACAATATTTTCCAACCACTATGTACAGACAGGGGTCAGACATAAAACACCGGAGGGCGGGATCATTTTGGCATATAGCACTTTTGAAATCCAACAACCCAGGCGGCCCTTCAAACCGGATTCCCCGTACCGCGAGTGGTTAAAAAGATATTATAACGACACTTATATAACCCATAATAATAGCTCAAATAATTATTATAAGGTCCTAATAACGTTACTATATTTAAATAAAAGCTATATTAAAAATTAGGTAGGTTTATCTTACCTACGAGGGGGTTTGGCTAGAAGCTGTGCTATGCAGGGGCAGAACTTCCGAGCCGAAAGCTCTTCTTCTCGGAGCCGTCGAGCGCTCCGGGGCTTTCTTCTAGCGCTAGGGGAGTTTTGGGATGTTTAGAGAGAGAGAGTAGAGAGATAATGGTGGAGGTGTGAAGAAATGAGGGTGGAAGGTGTTGTATTTATAGGGTGAAGTATGGCTGAAGTTGGTGCCACATGTCACCATCTAGTGCCAAGCCTTGGGGAGAAAGCAATGGCCAAGATTGTGTCACGTCACCCCTTTTGCAACAGCACCCTGCCGACTTCTAAACCACATAACTTTCGTATACGAGCTCCGTTTTCGACATTCTTTATATCCACGCGTAGGTAAAAATATGATCTACAACTTTCATTTTGACTCCGTCGGCTAATTCTCGGCCGATCTTAAATTTAACAGTATGATGAGATTATATTGTTAAATGTCCGCGTAAAATTCATAACTTCTACATACGGACTCCGTTTTCGTCTGTCTTTTTACCATTGAGTTCCTATTAATGAGATCTTCAACTCTCATTTAGGTCGTGTAGGCCAAAAACCGCTCGATCTACAATTCGAGTTTCGGGTCGTGCACTGTTATGCCAAATCTTAGAAAATTCATAACTTCCTCATACAAAGTCAGATTTAGGCGTTCTTTTTATGAATGTTCTCGGTTTAACGTATACTACAACTTTTGTTTAGATCACTAAGGCCAAAAAGTCCTCTATCGTAAATTTACTATTTACGTCTCCCGGTGCCGTGCCGGTTTTGCCGTAAAACTTCGACGGACCATAACTTCTTCGTTATAACTCGGATTTCGGCGTTCTTTATATGTACGGAACCCTTGTAACATATACTAAAACTTGGTTAAGATTAATCCTTCTAAATAATCTTCCATCAAAAACCCATTTTTGATGCTCATCGTCTCTAAATTGACTAGCCCGGATCTGCGGGCGTTACACCTTGTCAACCAGAAGGGTATTCTGGTCGATCCGACCAAGATAGAGGCCGTGATGCAGTGGGAGGTTCCGAGGTCTCCAACTGAGATTCAGAGTTTTCTTGGCCTAGCGGGTTATTACCGGAGATTCATTCAGGATTTCTCGAAGATTGTTGTTCCCTTGACCCGACTGACCAAGAAGTCGGTGACATTCCGCTAGGGGCCTGAGCAGCAGGCAGCCTTCGAGACTCTCAGACAGCGGTTATGCGAGGCACCGATTCTGACGTTGCCGAAGGGCGTCGATGATTTCGTAGTTTACTGTGACGCTTCGATCACGAGTATGGGTGCGGCATTGATGCAGCGGCGTCACGTGATAGCTTACGCTTCGAGGCAGTTGAAGCCTCACGAGGCGAACTATCCGACACATGATTTGGAGCTGGGGGCCGTAGTTTTCGCCCTCAAGATTTGGCGGCATTACCTCTATGGGTTCTGTTTTACCATTTACACGGACCACAAGAGTTTGAGGTACCTCATGGATCAGTCGAATCTGAACATGAGACAGCGTCGGTGGTTAGATGTGGTGAATGACTACGACTGTGAGATCCTTTACCACCCGGGCAAGGCCAACGTGGTGGCCGATGCTCTGAGCTGTAAGGCAGTGGCGGCCCCAATTCGAGATATATGTATGAGGATGGCAGTGGTTACCCCATTGCTAGAGCAGATCTGGGAGGCGCAGGCCGAGGGCCTGAAGGAAGAGCGCCGAAAGTGCGAGAGGATCGTAGGCCGAGTGGCCTCATTTGATTATGACAGTCGTGGGTTGTTGACCCTGCATGGGAGGGTATCGGTTCCGTACTGGGGCGGAGTACGACAGGTTCTAATAGATGAGGCCCACAAGTCGAGATTTTCCATCCATCCCGGGGCGACGAAGATGTATCGAGACCTTCGCCCTGATTACTGGTGGCCCTGCATGAAGTGGGACATAGCATGGTACATAGAGCGGTGCTTAACCTGCAGGAAGGTCAAGGTCGAGCACCAGCGTCCTCACTACAAGATGCAACCATTGGAGATTTCCGTGTGGAAATGGGAATATATGCTATGGATTTCATCACGAAGCTTCCCAGGACCGCACGTGGAGTGGATTCTATATGGGTCATCGTGGATCGGTTGACCAAGAGTGCTCATTTCATCCCGATCCAGGAGAGTATATCGGCTGAGAAGCTAGCTGAGATCTACATTCGAGAGGTGGTGGCACGACATGGAGTGCCTGTCTCGGTGGTGTCAGACCGGGACGTCCGTTTTACTTCCAGATTTTGGAAGCGGTTTCACGACGAGATGGGTACTTGTCTCCACTTCAGCACCGCTTTCCACCCTCAGACGGATGGGCAGAGTGAGAGGACGGTTCATACTCTCGAGGATATGTTGCACGCATGTGTTTTGGATTTCGGTGGCATTTGGGATACATATCTTCCGTTAGCGGAATTTTCGTATAACAACAGTTACCACGCCATCATAGACCGACCTCCCTTCGAGATGCTCTACGGGTGGAAGTGTAGGACCGCAATATGTTGGGGCGAGGTCGGTCAGAGGGTCATGGGGAGTACTAAAGTAGTACTCAAGACTATTGAGAGGATCCAACAGGTCTGGAGCAGGCTCCAGACTGCTCAGAGTCGGCAGAAAAGCTATGCTGACAAGCGGCGTGCAGACTTGGAGTTTCTGGTGGGTGACATGGTTCTCCTGAAGGTGTCACCTTGGAAAGGTGTCATCCGGTTAAGGAAGCGGAGCAAGCTGGGCCCCAGGTACATCGCTCCCTTCAGTGTTATAGCCCGGGTGGGCAAGGTGGCATATCGATTGGATCTTCCAGTGGAGCTC
Source organism: Lactuca virosa (assembly GCF_052849685.1). NCBI lineage: Eukaryota > Viridiplantae > Streptophyta > Magnoliopsida > Asterales > Asteraceae > Lactuca > Lactuca virosa. Next base: position 76,943,592 of record NC_136426.1, read on the forward strand.
AGCCAGATCCATAGCACTTTTCATGTTTCATAGTTACAGAAGTGCTTAGTGGATGATTCAGCGATTGTGCCTTTAGAGGATATTCAGATTGATGACAACATGAACTACATTGAGTGGCCTTTGGCGATTCTGGATCGCATGACGAAAACCTTGAGGAACAAGGTTGTTCAGCCGGTGTAGGTGCAGTGGCAGCACCGCAAGGGCTCAGAATGGACTTGGGATCCCAAAGAGGAGATGAAGGAGCACTACCCGGAGTTGTTTCCCGACGCAGCAGACTTCGAGGACGAAGTCTAAGACAAGTAGGGGAGAATTGTAACGCCTGGTTCCTGGTACACATTTAATCATAAATTATTCACTTTTATAGAACAACTCGACGAGTTGGGTGCCCTAAACTCGTCGAGTAGGAACCACATTTGACGCGGGGTTTTAAGTCACGTACTCGACGAGTTGAGAGCCTCGACTCGAAGAGTAGGGCTGCCAGAGTGAAACCCTAAATTTGGGGTTTTGCACCCTATTTAAGAATCCTAATCCCCACTTGCTGGCCTCATTTCCATCCTCCAAGTCCCAAACCCTAGTTTCAGAAACCCTAATGCATTTGTGAGCTTGTGAGCCATTTTTGAGTGAACCTTGTATGTTTTGAAGCTTGTGAAGAAGATGAGAGCTTGAGGACTTAAGAAGAAGATAGTAGATCCATAGACTTCCTTTCATCCTCATCATTTTCTGATAATCAAGTCTCTAACTTGATTAGTAGTTTCTTAGATCTCCTTAGTTTCATTTTATTGGGTTTTTGGTCCAAGAACCTTGATCTTTGGGATATGGACATCCCAAGTGAGGATACCTTCAGATCTGGGATTATAGAGAGCTCTCATGGCATAAAGATGCAAACTTTATGACCATGGAAGCCCCATGCAAGCCGTAGGGAGTCTTTTTGGCCTTTTAAGCTCCAAAAGGCCATGCATGTAGAGAAAGGTGGAAGCTTTACGTGTCCATGTAGTTTTTAGGGTCTAGATCTCTGTTTGTAGGCTTTAGTTTGGAGTATGGATGGCTTGTGGACCAAGATCTAGGTCCTAAGGAGTTAAGGTTTGAGCTAAAGTCTTTAAGTAAAGGTATTAACTGGTAAAGTTGGAAACTTTACCCTTAAAAGGACATTTTCAGTGTATATGAGAAGTATGAAACTTAGATCTGAAGAGTTGGGGCTTAATCTATGTAGATGGCCCAAACAGACTTAGGAACTCGTCGAGTCCATAGGGGAACTCGACGAGTTAGGTTGGCTTGTCCCGATTCTGCACAAGGTAGAACTCGACGAGTCTGTGAAGGGACTCGACGAGTTGGATCGTGTTTTCACGACTTTGAGTAGCAAAGGGAACTCGGCGAGTCATGGAGATGACTCGACGAGTTGAGTCAACTCAGATTGTTGACTTTGACTTTGACCGAGCGTTTACTTTGACTGGGACATTGAATTTGACCAAGGTCGACCCGTGAAGGGGTCTTGACATAAGGAATGGTATCTAAGGGGTTGTTTTGTATAGGGAGTGAGTAGAGCTGGTTGCAGGAGCAGAGACGTTCAACTACTTCACTCGACATTTGAGGTGAGTTTTCCTCCTAGGAATGGGTCTAAGGCACCAATGCCGGCCCGTTTATGTATGTTAGCGTATGCCGGACTTAGGTCCGATGTCGGGGTTAGCCCAAAATAGATTATATGTTCCGGGCTTCGTTATGATGTCGGTGCAAGCCCGAGGAATGTTTGTATGCTTGATGTCTTCATGATTCTTGCATGTGTTTGTTTATGTGTTCCGGGCTTCGGTCCGATGCTGGGGCAAGCCCGAGGAATGTTTAGCTTATATGTTATGTTTATATGCTTCGGACTTCGGTCTGATGTCGGGGCAAGCCCGAGGAATGTTTATATGTTTATGTTATATGCTTGTTGATATGTTAGATGTATACCAGACTTCGGTCCGATGCCGGGCGGGGCCCGATGTCTGATTCGTTCGATGCCAGGCGGGGCCTAATGTAGCGGGTAAGGCCCAATGTATGTTATTATGTGATTATGTGTAAGGTATGTGGTAGTTTGGGGAGACTCACTAAGCTTCGTGCTTACAGTTTTCATTTTTGGTTTCAGGTACTTCCGCTAGTAAGGGGAAGAGCTCGGGATGACTGTATGGCACACACCACAGTGTTTAGTCTGCGATGATTTACTCTTATATTTGGATATATGATTTTGACACAGAGATTGATATGATGTTTTGAAAGATTTTCACTTATGTTTTTATGAGATGAATTGGATTTGATTCATGTTTTGGGCCTCATCCTTGCATGAAAAAGCATATAGTTTGCAACTTTATGACTTAAGACATTTTTAGGGGTCTGGATCCAAGTTTGGAACGTTAGGTCTTAATGGATTAATACTTGGAATTGAGGTTGGCTTAGCAGACATGTACGTCGTGCGTAATCCAGTGTACGTCGTGCGTACTGGGTCAGCGCCTTGATTTCCGGTCAACACCAGCGTATGTTGGGCGTACGAGCCAGGTACGTCGTGCGTACGCAATCAATGGGCTTAGAAGGTTTTTGGGCTCGGTTGGTGTTGGGCTTTGGACTTGAGTGAGTAGGGCCTCAGGCCCCTCTGAGCGTAACAAGTCATTTTTGGGCCGAAGGTCATGTTGGGGGTTGCATGGCCATATTGGGCCCTAGAGGCCCTATAGTGGGCTTGGATGCCTTGTTGGGTTTTGTGGTTTTGGGCCTTGGAGGAGGGGTGGCCCAATTAGGCAATGGTAAAGGATCCCTTTGCCTTAAGTCAAGAAGTAGGTTTTTAGGCTTTCATGTTAGAATGTGACCTAATTTCTAATTAGGGTTTTATGTTTGTGCGATAGGGAGAGGAGTCCGCGAGTCATCCGCTGAGTGCGATTTGATACCTACAGTCTGAGGTGAGTCTTTCTTCGCAGTATTCGTGGGTCGAAGGCACCAAGGCCAACCCATTAGCTTATGTTGTGGTATGATGGTTGTCTTCGTGACAATTGTCAGTTATGCCTGTCTTTGCTTGATGACTTTGTGATTTATGTTATGATATTATGTGGTAGCAGTATGGGTGAAATAGACTCGGTATTCAGTTGAAATAGACCGAAGGGTAGGCCATCACCCAGATATGCTTGGTAGGGTAGGCCAGCACCCAGATATGCTCGACAATATGTTTGTTTGGTATGTGGTATTTTGGGGAAACTCACTAAACTTTGTGCTTACAGGTTTCAGTTTATGTTTCAGGTACTTCCAGCTCGAAGGGGAAGGGCACCGCTTGATCGCACCACATCACCCTATGATTTCCGCATTTAGAGATTTTGGGAACTTGTACTCAGATAACATTTGATTATGATACTCTGTCGACTAATTTTGTATTAATATCGTATGAACTGAATGAATTTTAAAAAACAAAATTTTAGCTGAATTTTTGGGTTGTTAGATAGAAGCACCACTAACATGTACACCCCCACAATTCCTATGCAAGACTTTAACCACTTAGACCCACAAAGCTTCCTCTTCATAATAAATTCCCATCTCCATTTATGGAGTAATGCATAATTAAAAACCTCCAAAATACAAATGTTGAGACCTCAATTCTCTTTTAAAGCAAGAACCAAATCCCATTAATTTTACCTGTGAGATTTGTCGAGAAGTACTTCCCCACCCTAAAAAAATTGGACCTCAAAGATTCAAGAATATTTTTAACTTGAACTAGCATCCAAAAAAAAGATGGTGTTGTTTGTTTTTGTAGAAAAAGATCCACATCACATCTCATGTTGCGGGCAAGCAGACTTTAAAGCTAAAGAATTTTTTTTTTTTTATAATACTGCAAACATAAAAAGTTTTGTGTGACAACTTTTTTCCAGAAGACAAAAAAGTGACTTTTGAATTTAGAAGACATTTTTTTTGAACAACCACTGTCACCGCCACCAACTCAAATGAAATGTTGGGTTGATCAGAATTGCTAATAAACTAAAAAAAACCCTAAAATAATTAGGTTGTATATACAAATGAAAAGATATTATTTTTTTGATAAAATGTTGTATTGAATTGGATAACAATTAAGATAGTCACTTACGATAGTCGGCCTTTCTTTTATAGGTATAGTTTATAATTATTCTAGTATGGATTCACCTAAATGTTGTGAGAAAAATTGAAATTAGATTATGAGTCTTACTTATGTGATATGTATTGTAAAATAAATATGATTTTAAACCAGTGGCGAATCTAGAATAGAACAATATGTGGTTCCCAATTAAATGAAGGCGGAAAAACCAAAGAGTCAACGCTATATGTGATAGATCGGGTCGGGTCGAACCAATAAAAAAATGACCAAGTTGTAAAAACTCGAGTTCAACCGGATAGAACAACTAAAAACTAGTAAAATTGGTTTACTTAACCCAATTTGTGCAAAAAAAAAACTACTTTGCACGACCGAGTCTCTTTTCTTTTTAAAGAGTTCATTTGCAACAATCATTTCATATAACCAACAATATGAGATGAGTTGTATTGTTTTTTAAATTTCCTAATAACCATTCATAATTTATTTTTATGATATCAAACAACTTCAACTTTCTCTTTATCTCCGATGTGTGATAGGTTTTGTCGAATAGTATTAGATAGATCCTAAATTTTTTTCAAGATGGTTCCTAATTTTTTTTTCTATAAAAATATTACATAAATTTAAGAAATTAGGTGAGTCCTAGGACCCACCTTAGTTGTGAGTGGCTACGCCCCTGATTTAAACCAAAAAACAAAATTTAAACAAGTGAAACTTTACCCTCATAATTGGAACATGTCCAAACAACCTCCCATGTTGTTGCCCAGAAAAGAGTTGAAAGAGCAAATGATCGAGGAAGTAAATTTGCTATGCGGTATGTTAATTGGTAATTCAGTTAAAATCTAATATATTTATACATTAGATATGCAAGTTTGATTCTTGTATGAAACAAGTTTATGAAAAATCACAACTATATCACATAAAAAGAAAATTTGTAAAGTTCATTTAGAGATGTCGTTTAGTATAAACTCGATGGACTAGGTACACGTACACCCAAATTATGTCGATATCATAAATTTAAGTAACAAATTTTTTATAAAATATACTCAATACCCCACTAATCCATGACAGATTATCAAAATACCTACCAACTCTCTCAAGTCTCAACCCTTTATAACAATTTGTGTGGTCTCAGGCTCGGCTCTCCATTCATTTAAAGGTTTGCCACCTCTTTCTTGGAAGATTCCAACTAATGCTCATTGTTTTCTTTAATAAAATTGAAATTAAAGTGTTGATTTTTTTATAAATTATTTCCTCGATGTGTATAACTTTTTTTTTGGTTCTATCTTGATGATTTCGAGTAATTAATATAAATGTAAAAATATTTATATAGTTGATAAACCTTTTCCGTTTTAAAAATGTAACTAAAAACATATAAATATACGATGATATATCAACCAATGAAAGATACATACTTAGGTGCTGTTTGTTTTTTCGAAGCGAAAATGTCTTAAGTCTGCGGACCACCTCTGCAATCCTCTGTAGCAGAAGAGGTGGAACAAAAGGCTGCAGCATTTAATAAAAAGTCTGTTTGTTTTTTAACGTCTGCAGACTGCTGCAGTAAGTTAAAGTAAGGCGCGAAGAGGTTTGAAGCAGTTGGTTTAGTGTTGCGCACGCAGCACACGCGCAGCAGTTTTTAAGTCAGAAGTCTTCAGGAAAACAAACAGCTGCGAAAGGCCAAGTGTTGCGCGTGTGCTGCGCGGCGCAGCAATAAGTGGTTTTTAAAAAAAAACAAACAACACATTAACCTCCTCCACTCACACCCATAAACTTTTGTTTAATGGTGTAAGAATATAATTTCTTTTCCACACAACTTCTCTATTTTGTGTTTATATCCATATAAAATAAGTATTAGCATATATATATATATATATATATATATATATATATATATATATATATAAAAGCTTTTAAATAGTCTTATCCCCTCAATTGTCGCACAAATCTCACATTCAATAGAAAACTTATATTTTCTAGCGATTTAAATATTGTATCAAAGCTTTAGGTTCACTATTTAGCATCGGTTGTCTTCCTCGCCATCTTTAACACCTTATACATTACCATGTCTACCGTTGGCTATTAGGGAGGACGGAGTCGTAACGGGTTCAAGGAGTAGAGGGAGGAGCGGGAGGACAGCAAGAGAGAAAGAGAGGGGTGTTGCGGTTTGAGGAACCCGTTGGAGGTTGAAACCATAGCAAGAATTTAGGGAAGACGGGTTGGGAGGCATCTGGTTTGGGCGGGTTCGACGCCCTCCACAGTGGGTTCGGCGGCTTCGGCGGGAGGAGAGAAACGACTCTGTCCTCCCTTAGGGGTGAGCATGGTGTGGTTCGGTGCGGTTTTAGGCTAAAACCGAACCGAAAAACCGCAACTTCGGTTTTTGAAATTTAGAAACCGCATGGTTCCGTTTTTGCGGTTTTTTTACGGTTTCTTGCAGTTTGATTTTTTTGCGGTTTTTTTCACCAATTGTTCTTGACCCAAAAAAACCGGCCAGTTCAATAAAAACCGAACCAAACCGGTCAGGTCCAACCATCAAAAAATCGGATTTTATGAAGAAAAAAAAACATTTTAGTTGCAAATGTCAAACTCTACAAATGCTTATACAAGGTTTGGCGTGGCTAGGCTGGAGCAAATCTTGCAAGCTTTTCAACCTTCTTTAATAGAGGGGTAAATTACACGATTTATCCCTCGTGCAAGTGCCAAAAAACACGTTTAGTCCCTATTTTCAAAAATTAACTCGGACCATCTCTCATATATCTAAAACTTGCACGCTTCATCCCTCATTAGTTTGAATTTGCACGTTGTATCCTTTGGCAGACATAAAAAGACTATTTTGCCCTCACTGTTTTATTTTTAATTAAATTATAGTTAAATCTGTATTAAAATAAAAAGAAAATAAAATAAAATACCCTACCCCTTCCCTTTCCCTTTCCCCGTTTCCTTCTACGTTCCCTGTAAATCACAATTCACCGGACCACCACCACTCTTTTCACCTCTGAGGTTCCCACCATCACCGCTCTATCCACCTCCAACCACCACTGCTCTAAACGTCGCAGGTGACGAAGATCGAGAACCCACATGTCCCAGAGAAGAAAAAAGATTCAAATCGGAACACTGAAACGCCACCAACACCTCACTGACTTTATCTTCCTCTGGCGAACATCACCTCACTGACCCCATCTTCCTCCGGTGTGCATCAAGAAACTATTCTCTCTTCTATGAAACATCGACACCAGCACATAACACAGACTATCAATCTCTCTCAACTTCGCCTAACAGCTCGCATCGTCGTCACCTTCTAAACTCTCTCTGATCCACCATCCTATCTCCCAAAATCAAACCCCATAACTTAAAGCTACACACAAACCCCACCACCCCATCGGTGGGTTTGGGTGGTTGTAGAAACCGTTGGAAACTAACTTCATCTCCGTCGGAAACAACCTCCTCTCTCCCTTTCCGGAGACAACATCTTCATCACCACCGATGTTATCATCTCTTGTCCCACCCCTTTTATCTATCCTTCTCTCTTTTGAACCAAATCTCCAAGACCATAGCCTTAAGCTTTGTTATTCACAGTGACAATGATTGAAGCATTGTAAATTTCCAAACCACAAATCGAACTAAGAAGAGGAGAGAACGGAGAGATTGAGTTCCAAACCATAAATAGACCTAAGGGGATCGACACTAACTAGTTGTCGCCTTCGTGGGGGTGATTGTTGCCATCGACGACTCTATTTCCGCCACACCAGCATACACAAATTAAGCATCGATGTGGATCGTTTGTTCAAGGGGATTTAACCTTAAATCGGTTTTTGTTTAATTTAATCCAGGTGATGTCGCTGCAATTTAAGGTTTGCTTGGGGTTTATTCCATGCGATTTAGGTTTGTTCTGGTAGAGCAACAAAAGTTGAGAGAAAGGAAGAGGTGGAGCGGCGGTAGAAACTCTGATATTAAGTCTAATTATTAAAAAAATCTAAAAACTGATAAAGAAATAAAAAAAATGAAAAAAGAAATTATTAAGGGTAAAATAGTCATTTTATGTCAATAGGGACTAAGCATGCAAGAAAAAACAAACATAGGGACGGTCTGAGTTAATTTTTGAAAATAGGGACTAAACATGAATTTTAGCACCTGCACGAGGGACGAATGATGTAATTTACCCCTAATAGAGAAAACAAACGTTGTAACTCTTTGAGTAAATTACACAAATGGTCCCTATGGTTTGGGGTAATTTGCGTGCTTGGTCCCTAAATTATTTTTTAACTCGGAAGGTCCATATTATTTGTTTTTGTTAGGCGTTTGATCCTTACTATTTGTTTTTGTTACGTTCTTGGTCTCTGTCTTATCTAAAAAGACTATTATTTAAATAGTGAAAAATTGTGTGTTAGGTAAGGTAAGGTGAGGGGATGAGGTTGGGGGTGTGTTTATTTAAATAAATTAAAAAATCAAGGGAAAAATAGTCTGTTTAGGTAAGACAGGGACCAAGCGCGTAACAAAAACAAACAGTAGAGACCTTCCGAGTTAAAAAAATAAGTTAATGACCAAATACGCAAATTACACTAAACCATAGGGACCATTCGTGTAATTTACTCTAACTCTTTTTAACATTAGGCACGTGGGATACAAGGCTTTCAAAGTTATTACCCTTTACTGTTATTTCCTCTTCTCATTTTGCTGAAAAATTTCACTGCTAATATTTAAAGAAATTATGGGCTGACAATTTAAAAGAACAAAAACCTATTATTTAATGATTGTTTCTTTATAAAAGAAATAATACCAATAGAGTGCATATTGAGACAAATGGTTAATAAATCGAAAGATACATACAAATAAATTGTTAAAGACTGTTTTATATATATATATATATATATATATATATATATATATATATATATATATATATATATATATATATATATCTGTGTGTGTGGTGCGGTTCGGTTTTTTCGGTTTTTGCAAGACTAGAAACCGCACCGCACCGAAAATCTTCGGTTTTTGCCAAGCTAAAAATCGCACCGTCGGTTTTCATTTCGGTTTCGGTTTATGCGGATTTTTCAGTTTTTTCGGTTTGCGGTTCGGTTTTTGCTCACCCCTATATGGCTATCGATGCACATGCATCATCTGTCCTCTGTCTACCATCCATGTTTCTCTATCGTTTGTTATCATCTTCGGCTACTGTCTATTATCTACATCCCCGTGATAACCGTACATATACAACCTGAATTCATGTAAAATTATGATTATATTTTCATTTTCTTGTTGTTTATATCTTTATCTTAAGGTTACAACGTTAGGCTTATTAGAATAGGACTTGGTTTTATATTGTAATAAAAACTCACATTAATAAAGAATACTTTTTTCTATTGATTCTAATATGGTATCATAGCATTAAGTTTATTATATGCACATTTGTGCTACGATCATAAAAGCCTCCATCACACTGACATATCGTTCATTGTCTAATATTGTCTCTCTTCGTCTATCACTTGTCTTATTTTTTTAAACACACGGTCACAAACCCATCACTTTTACCTCCTTACCGGTTGTTGAACCAAATATCGTATATTTTTATGGCATTAAATCCAAAAGCACCTACCCTCCATTACTTGCACAACATCGGCCCATTTCACCACCAAAAACCCTTTATTAAATAACAGTTGTTTATAATTCAAAACACAATACCAAGTCACCCAATTATAGGGTTGTAAACGAACCGAACGAACACGAACGGGGCTTGTTCATGTTCGTTCGTTTAAGTTAGCCGAACAAATAAACGAACACGAACTGATAAACGAACGATTTTTTTTGTTCATATTCGTTTGTTTAACAAATTACATTGTTCATGTTCGTTAGTTTATGTTCGTAAACATGTTAAACGAACATAAACAAACAAACATAAATAAACAAAGATATAAAAAAACATAATTGAAAATATATGAACATAAATTAATATATAATACACTAATGTAATCAAAGACAATTAAGCATATGTGAACATAAAATGAACTTATATGAACGAACATAAACGAACGTTTACGGACATAACTGAACGAACGGGAACATTGTTCATGTTCGTTCATTTAACTAAACAAACGATAATTTGTGTTCATGTTCGTTCGTTTATTAAATAAACGAACATAAACGAACTTTCCCCCGAACAGTTCACGAACAGTTCGCTGAACGTTCAGTTCGTTTATAGCCCTACCCAATTACATCCATCGTGGAAAGCCATGCAAGTCCCTCTCCAATTACCTCACACTTTCCACTGTCGATTAAACCAACCTTACCCACTCAATCACATTGACTAACCACACGGTACGCTCATACTAGACATGCAAGAACCAAAATTCGTTGACCTTTTGCATGCACATAACTACATAAAGTTATAGGGTATTCCATCTGGAGTTAGTGGTTAGAAATTAGTATCACGAAATTGTTCACGTCAGGGTTAGAACTCGAGACCATATTTACTTGGTATATTTACCATTTCATATCACTTTTCCAATAAATAAATAAATTAATTTAGAAATTAAAATACTAGATTTTAATTAAATTTAAAACATTACATTGATTAAAATAAATAAAAAACATAGAAAAAAATACCACACTGGAAAATAAAATTACATATTCCTGTATTTTTCGCAAATGCTTCATTTCATCGCGAGAAGTGTCCCTAAATCCTCCCCCTCGTAATTTCGTTTTCATCCTCAAAATTTCAAAATCGTTCTTTTTTTGTCTTCCAAGTTGCGTTTCTTGCATATCTTTTTTCACCCGATCCACGATGACGTATCGATCAAATTTATCTCTAAAACGATCGATACCACTTGACTTCGAATTATTTGAACCCGAATCGAAATCCGTTTTCTTCGTTTTATTTTTTCCAATCAGTCGACGTGGAGGTTGTTCATCTTCAAGGTCATACGACTCAGTGTTGATATTGATATATGTCTGCCCATCCGATTGTAGTGAATGATTACATGCTTGGACATATCTCGGATGCTTCGAACCACAAGAGATCACTTCCTCAACAAGCAACCATTTTCAACACTTCTTCAACTCTAACCAAACATTGACATAGGAAAAACATTAGAGGAAGGTTTCAATTCTTGGTATTGTTTGAGGGTCGCTGTGAAGGTGTCAAAATCGTTTGACCTACTTTTGTGCATGTTGTTGTAAATCCGTTAAATTCGATTATTTTCAACCTTATATCATGTCATTTCAATGTAATTTAGTTGCACGTATGATAAGCATTTGGTCATGGAAGATGTTTCGAATGGTATCCCAAAAAGTATATCCCATTTGAGCAATTCCTTTGATGGGATCTTGGGTAGCCGAAATCCAAGCCTTTGCAAAATTGGGTTAAAAATATGTTTTTTTTATTTTTGAACACAAATTTTGAATTATATACATTCTCAAAATGGGTAAATGATTATATATTGGGGTTCCCTGTGTCATACCTTCATTTTGGTATGCTAAACATCCAAAACGGACTTTAAATGAATTTCATGTCATCACATATATGGGAGAATGAAAAGGAGAATGAAAAGAAAATGTGTTTATATATAGAAAGATTTCTAATAATTGGTTAAGAGGTTAAACGTGTTTATATGTAAAAAAGAGTAAAACATGTTTTTATTTCTTACCATTCGTCTTCGTTATTTTATCAATTATAATAGGTTTAAAAAAATTTCATTAAATTAAATTAACAAATATAAACAATTAGTTTATAATTTAAGTTGCATATGCTATTGATATGATATGAAGTTATAACCAGCCGTGGTGCACTTACTCAAAATTTAACAACACGTTTTGCAAGGTTCGAGCAATTGTATTGTCTTTCAATAGGAATTTTTAAAATCATTGTTCAATTATCATGCAATAATAATAATAATATCAAGAAGAAACGAAAGCGAATCGTTTATATTTGAAATTTAATTTCCCAATTACAACAAATATGACTTCATGAATGGAACCTAAATTCTAAATCACAATCAAAATCTGCAATTCATCTTCACAAGCTTTGATTTGATTTCATGAACACAAAAATCCTGAACTTGTAATCCACAATTTCAATTTACTGTTGATAGAAACAAAACAAAAACGTCCAGAAGAAGAAATGGCACCTTAACCCTGCGAAACCCTAAGCATTTCAAACCATCAAATCGCCAATATCTTAAGAAATCCTTCGAACGTTACACCGTCGTTATCATCATCTCCGGAGCCTAAACTAACCATCGCCTTGATATCATCGTCGTTGACTTCAATTCCCGCCGACCGAAGATAACTCCGGAGGTCTCCGTGACCTACTTTTCCGTCGCCGTCTCTGTCCATATCATTAAACACATCCTCCATTACGCAGCTGCTAATTCCATTCTTATTCGTCCTCAGAACGTTCTCGAACTCTTCGTATTCGACGTAGCCGTCCTTGTTCAAATCGGCTACCTTCATCATCGTTCCGATGATCTCGTCGCCTGCGTCCGCGTAAAAACGCTTTAGATCATCGTGGCTGATCTTTCCATCACGGTCAACGTCGAGGACATCAAATGCCGATCGTAAATCGGCGGGTTTTCTCGACGGTGGTAGGGAAGTTCCGGTGGGACACATAGCTAAGGTGCGTTCTCCTTTTTTTTTTTTTTGGCGATTTTGAGATTTAGAATTACGAATGAAAAAATCGCTCGCCAGAGGATTTTGGAAACGAAGTTGATGTATTTATAGGGCTCAAAATAGCACGTGATTTGTGATTGTTAGCTATTTGGTTTTGGTCCATATAGTTTATATTTGTATGCTTTTGTACCCTCTAATTTCTCATGTATTGTTGTATAGAGTTAAATACATATTATATCTTACATATTTCAGTCAAGTTTTATATTCCATGTATTTTTGAAGTATTTTAAGGTATATACTGTGTCAAATGTTTTATAAGACGGTGTGGTTCAAATTTTAAAATGTTATCATCTTCAATCGTCAAACAATGAAGCAATTGAATATGATTTGGTTAAATATATATATATATATATATATATATATATATATAATATTTCAACAACAAATTAACTTGTTGAACCCAAACTTATATAAATTATAATAACAATAAGTAACTATTTGATATGTCTTTTATTGGATCTGATAAGAAGTTGGGTTTGACTCGGTCAAATTCAAATTATTTAATATCACAATTACAAGCTTCTAATTTGGTCATATAACGGTTTTCAGTGCCTTGCTAGCTCTTTTATGTTATTTTATCTCTGTTGTTCAAAAAATAATAATAATAACTATTGTTGGGTTTGGTAAGAAGTTGAATTTGAATCAATCGGATATTTACTTAATTAGGTTTGACTTAATCGACAACTATCAAACAACTCTAACACTTAAATGTACCTAGAAAGTGTGATATTAACCAAATCTATAATAAACTCAAAACTTATCACAAAATAACCAAAATCCCTAGTATAGTTATGTAAAAATAAGGTGTGCTTTTTTGTTTTTTTCAAATATGATGAGGAACTGAATTTAATGAAATGCAATCTGAGATGATAAAGGGTGTAAAATTAGACGGGAGACGAAATAACGAATATCCCTTTGACTGGAGAGATTCTCAAAAACCTCCATGTCGACGTCCTCGCGAGAGGAGAAGGCTCCACATAGTGCTTACGCCACTCCTTAAAAAAAAGAGAAAATACATTATTTGGGGTTAGAATTTCAAAATATTGACACAAAAAATTGAATTTCTGGGTATAGACATGGATTCCGCGGAGGTAGCTCCGCGGAATCCACTGTAGCTCCGCGGAATGACAAAATCGTAAATAAATGAGGAAAAAAAAAACTCAAGATCCATTCCGCGGAGCTACAGTGGATTCCGCGGAGCTCCGAGGAATGGATCTTCAGAAAAAAAAATCTACTCAACTAATTCTTCTATGTAATGATCTCTAATTAAAAGATCAATTTTTTTTCATCTCACATTCATTCCAAACATTGTAAAGAAAAATTCATACTATCATAATTTTTTCTTGAAAAATAATTAGTTGGGGGAATGAATATAAACCCCGAAGAATCGATTTGAAAAAAAAAAAAACTGAAGATCCATTCTTCGGAGCTACCTCCGCAGAGCTCTGCGGAATCCATTGTAGCTCCGCGGAATGGATCTTGAGTTTTTTTTTTTTTTAATACACTAATTTATTTACGATTTTGCCATTCCGCGGAGCTACAGTAGATTCCGCGGAGCTACCTCCGCGGAATGCATGTCTATACCCGGAAATGTCCATTTTCATGTCTAAATTTTGAAAATACCCCCATTTTTTGACTATTGCCGGTATTTTCCCTATAAAAAACTTATGGTCAATCGTAAATGGAGATATTTTATATTTATATAAATACTACCAACAAATTACGAATTTATTTATTTATTTTTTACAAATTTGTATTATGTTTTTTCCTTTTACCGTTAGTCTTATTTTTTCTTAAGAATTTGATCCAACATACTTTACAAACTTTTTTAATTGGTTTTTATAAGTTTTTTAAAACTAAGTTTTTTTTTAATTATTTCAAATATTCGTTTTATATATGTTTTAAAGATTTTTTTTTTCATTTCTAGGAATTGCTATTCTTTTTAAAAAAAAAATCCTATTCTCTTTTATATTATAATGCATGTAGAGTCGTGTGTGTGTGTGTGTATATATATATATATATATATATATATATAAAAGTAAGTTCAAATAAAAATAGTAAATAGTGTGGGAACGTAAAAACACTATGTTTATGTTATTATTCTGTAATGAATTTTGTATATGTGTATTGTTGAAGTAATTCTAATATAAATATTAACTTTCGATTAGTCATATATTCATTACAATGTTATTATTCTATTATAAACTTATGTATGTGCATTTTTGTAGTAAATTCTAATTTTAATTTTAACATTTGACTATTCATTTATTCTTTGTTGAATAATGACATAAAGTTGTCGATACAAAATTCATTGCAGATTAATAACATAAAAAAGTGTTTTTACGTTCTCACACTATTTACTGTTTTTATTTGAACTGTCTCATATATATATATATATATATATATATATATATATATATATATATATATATATATATATATATATATATATATATATATATATATATATATATATACTTGTATAGAACTAAACCTAATCATACCAAATATAAATATTCCTAACGTCGTGCAACCAATGTTTTAAAAACCAGTTTTTTATTTGAACATATATGGTGACCGGTTTTCGGTTTAACCTGTTCGACCGCCGGATCAACCGGCTTCTATATTTTTCATGTTTTTTCCTATTTTCGTACACATACATACATATATAAATCATGAATTTGATGTTTACAAGTTCGAACATTAAAAATACACGTAAAAATAAGTTGTAGATGAATCCAAATACATTAAAATAACACATAATCATAAGTTTTAGTGTTTTACATCAATCCATATACGTCAAAAAGAAAATAATGTATATTACCGAAACAAAATATAGTTTTAGATTAATACAAACACATCAAAAAACTTTATAACATTTACTATATGTTTTTATTTAGAGAAAACTAAATAGATTCGAAAAAAATCACCAAAGTTTATTAAGTAAATGATTCTTTTTCATGTGTTTTTATTCGGTTTAACCGGTTTATTTTGATTGATACAACCTGGTTTTTCTAAAAACCGGCTGGTTCAATCCGGTTCAGAAATCAACGTAAAATCGGTGATAGTTGAACCGCTCCTTCCTCTGGTTCCCGATCCAACCAGTTCGACCGGCCTGTTCAAACCGTTTTTTTTAAATATTACGTGCAACACACTATATCTAGTTATGCTATTTTTGACAAACTAGCTGAAAAGGTAGGTGCTAGTTTATAAACTAGCCGATAAAAAAATGAAGTTTGGTAAAAACTAACTGATAAGTTAACCAAAAGATATAAAATGACATAATAAGACAATTGGAATAATATGTTTTTATAATTATTTAAGGTATATTCGAGAATTTTTCAAAAAACTCCTACAAAAGCTACTCAAGGTAACTTCTATGAAAGCTAGCTTAACAACTATTTATTGGTTTGCCAAACATGACAATTTAAAAAACTCAAAATATAAACTAATTATGGGATGCTAAACACAACCTTAATATACAATACAATCGTATTTAATGTTTAACTCCTATTTTGAGAAGTTGTATATGAGTTGAACAATTATTTCTTAGTCATCATTTGGTTTTAATGTAAACTAGGAGCCTTATTCCAGTTTGGTAGTTTGGTGTAATGAAAATTTTGAAAATTATTACATAGTTTTTTGCTTGATGTTATGAAATTTGATAAAAAAAATAAATTAGAGGTAGAATTGTGAGTCTAAGATTATGTTATAAGTTTATGTAAAGTCTTTTAATATATTATATTGGTAAATAAGAAATTAGTTGAATCTTGTATTTTTGTGATATTTTATGAGATAAATTACAAAGAAGTTATCATTGCACTCGGTTATTTATGACATTTACAACGGTGTAATTAGATTCATAACATGATGATATTTGTGGTATTAGGTCAATGGAAATTGACACACTTTATTAAATTCTTACAGATTCGAACATATATAGAAATTTATATTTCAACAACATGATGTAATGAAAACACACTTTGGACCTAAGGGTGTGTGGGGGAAGGATTCCTCACTTTTTGTCTGTCACATCAGGATTTCTCTTATTTTTCTTTCTTTTACCGGAACTCAGGTGTGTATGTGAAGATTCTTTCACTTTTTTTAATATATATATATATATATATATATATATATTTCATACAAATATTATACTTATTTTGTAGGGAATTAAAAACTATTAATTTTAATATATATTTCTAATAGATATATAATTTAATAAATATTAAAAAAGCTGAAAAAAAAATAATGACCAATCACATAACGAGAGAGAGTGGGGGATAAACTCCCCTCACCCACGGTATGGTATTCGAGGGTGGGGGAAACTTTCCCTCACTCTTTTTTTCCCTCAGCACATCGTCGAGCCTTATAGCAGTAAATACAAAAACATACTTTATACTGATGTATCAAAACCAAATTTTGTGACTAAAAATATGTCAAGTCTTATACATGTAGAATGAGAAAATTTTATGTCTTTATGTAGATAAAAATAAAACGGTCTCAATGATATATTTGTAGTTATATCGAGCTTTACGTAATATGATAGAAAATCAATCTAAACAACTTGAATTAGGTCATCCGTTATACCCACCACTAACCATTATAGTGGTGGGTGTCACATCATCACCACACTCCCTACCACTAACCATGTGATATCTACCACGAAACACACCGCTTCACCTTTTTTTTTATTTAAATTTAATTCAAAAATACATAAAAAATCATATAATTTTTTTTTAAATACTAGTTTTCATTAATTTAAAATACCAAATTTCATTAATTAAAATAAAAAAATAAAAATTACATTAGAAATAAAAATTACATTAATTAAAATAAAAAAAATAAAAATTACATTAGAAATAAAAATTACATTAATAAAAAATAAAAAAATAAAAATAACATTAGAAATAAAAACACAAAAATTACCAAGTTTAACTAAAAAATTATCCCCTATTCCTACGTCGGACTCGAACGGACTCCTTCATCGCAAGAAATAGCTCCAAATCTTCGCCTTCGAGGTCGTCCGCTTTCATTTTCAAGATTTCCATATCGGTTTTTGTTTGAATCACCGATTGTGTTTCTATCATTTTTTTGTTCTACCCGACTCAACATCTCCGCCTTCGTTTCTTGAACGTGCACATAACGCTCAAATTTCTCTCCAAATTGATCCATAACACTAGATCCCGAAGACATTGAAGCTGCTTTGTAACGCCCGTGTTTCTAGGCTAGACATTAATGATGATGTAATAGTCTATGTTAACCTTTGTAACTCGTTTTGAAATAATAAGAATGTATTATTTAAGTATTATGTGTTTATTGCTTAATTGAGTGATTTAAATGGATTAAGGATAAAAATAAGCGATAAAGTAAAATATTAGATAAGCTCGATATCTATACATGAAGTTGTAGTGGTCGTGGCAAGGTTTCCGAATATATAAAGAATTCCGAAATCCGAGTTATAACGAAGAAGTTATGACCTGTCGAAGTTTCGCGACAGAACCGGTACGACATTGTGTGACGTAAATATTGAATTTACGATGGAGCGATATTTAGCCTTAGTGATCTAAACGAAAGTCGTAGAATACGTTGAACCGAGAGCGTGCATAAAAAGAACGTCTAAATTTGACTTCATATGAGGAAGTTATGATTTTTCGAAGTTTCGACTTAGCGGTATGCAGCCCAAAGTTCGAATATGAGATCGAGTGGTTTCTAGCCGAAACAATCTAAACGAGAATCAAAGATCTCGTCGATAGTAATCCAATGGTAAAAAGACAGACGAAAACGGACGTCAGATGAAGGAGTTGTGAATTCCTAACGGGGTTTTCCTGTCCCGACCTACTAAAAATAATATAATAAAAGTTAAAGTCAAAATTAGCCGACAGAGTCTAAACGAGAGTTGTAGAGCATAATCTCACATACGCGTGCATATAAACAACGTCGAAAACGGAGCTCGTATGCGAAAGATATGAATTTTTGAAGTTCGGGCACAAACCCCGACACTGTGTCAGAATTCACGACGTGAACTCAGAGGTGACGCCTTCCAGAGCAAGTGGACTGATGACGAACGCAATGACCTATGCCTGACTGAACTCACAACGTGAATTTTTGAGATTCACGACGTGAATCCAGAAAATCAGACATATAAATAGAAATCGAAGGGCAACCGATTTTGGTTGCTACTTTCTTACTCTCTCACTCCCGATACCCTCTCTAGCTGTCTTGAAGTACCCCCGAAGCCCCGGTATCATCCCGACACCCGAAGCACCGAAGATCCCGAGAAGAAAAGAGTTTTCGAGCCGAAGCTCTACCCGCGAGAAGCCCGGTGTGTGAAGATATCCCGGTTTCACCGAAGAATACTGCTTTAAGAGTCGTAGTGCTATCCGATAATCTTCTTATTAAGTGAGTGCATAGTCTCTTTCATAAACACGATTTTAATACAAGTATTGATTGAATGTATTAAGTATATGTTTTGTGTGAGTGTGTAGTTACTTTCTTCTAACGCATAGATATGAATTATTCTCTATGAAATACATGTTATGTGTTTGTCTAGTATCTGTTATCTGGAATGAGTATTGATTGGATATATTATACAGGTTTTAAAGTTGTATAAGTATGTATATATGTATATGTTATCTACAAAACTGTTGGGTATAACATGGGTAGATAGCTGATGTGTGATGAAACAAAATGGTGAGAGGCCTCGATGTTGTTGTTGATCTAGTCATCTAGTGGAGTATGGATGACGACCACTGACTCTTTCTAGACTGTCCAGTGGAACGCTGGCAGGTTCATAACCTGTAGGTGTTGTGAACGATGTGTTCACCGGTGTACTCTATCCCCCTCATGGTTGCCTTTTAGGACATCTATTATTGAGGAAACCCCTTTGCAGTAATGTCCATCCCGATGAAAATCCTTAGACTAGGTCCCTTGTGATAGTTGTTGTTTTAGGGACGTAAAGTGAGGATAACGGGAATGGGTAATCGGGTTATTGTTGGTTGGTGAAATTAAATATAATTATTTATTGTGGGTTGAAAACCCTATATGCTCACCAGGCTCCCAAGCCTGACCCACTCAGTTTTATTTGTATTACAGGTAGTGGCGCGAGAGGATAAGTTGGATGAATCATCAAGATATTTTGTTTATAGGCCAGTAGTTGTATATAACTGTTGTAAGGCTTATAATGTGCCGTTTATGCTTTTGGTCTGTATCGAAACATGACATCCCGAGTTTTGTTATATATGAAAAATACATTTCTTTAAGAAATGCTTTGATAAATTTTATCTTATCATATTTTGTTTTGGGAACAAATTCTGCAACCCTTTTAATCAAAAGATTACTCTGAAATTATTTTAAAAAGCATAAATTAATCGGTCTTTTCTGGCCGTGAATTTGGGGATGTCACATGCTTGGAGCGAATTTGATCGGGATTTCCACTTTCACTTCCCGTTAACTCATAAAACACCGTGCATACTTTCTCCCAAAAACAACCGAACGTTTGACTATCGCCTTCAATCGGGTGTTGGGAAGCCGAAATTCATGCCTCGACGAGCTTTTCTTCTTCGTCTTTTGTCCATGGGACCCTTTCTTGGGTGGTGTTGGGTCGGGCCGGTTTTTTTCCTTTTTTTTTTAGGTTGAGGTGGTGGTGAAGGTTGAGTTTTCGAAACAAAATCCGGCGAATGAGGGGGTTGTGATGGTTGTGGTTGTGATTGTTGTTGTTGGAGTTGTTTGAATTGTTGGAAAGCTTGATATTGTTGTTGTTGGAAAGCCGGAAAAGGTTGATATTGTTGTTGGAAAAGTGTTGTTTGTTGGATAGGGGAACCGATTTGAAGCAAATTGACAAAACCACCTTGAGGTGATTTCATGGTCGGGAATTGACGAGGGGTTGTGTCTAACGCAAAGGTGTTATCGGGTTTGCGATTTCTAAAGTTTGGGGGGGGGGGTGTTTTGGTTGGGATCCATTTTTGATTGATATGAAATTGTTGTGTGTGTATTGTGTATAAAGAAAGAAAAGAATGGTGTAAATATTGAGTGTAAAAATATGGTATTTATAGGTAAAAATAGAAGTTGTTTTAAAAAAAATTCTTTAAAAAATTAGTTGTTCAAACGGCTAATTGTTTTCTCTTCCCCCATTGGTCCTTATCCCACAACCAATACCATTCCGTCGTTTCAATTCGTGATGAGTACCACAAGCGACCTCGAGCACGAGGGACCACGAAGGTCCGGGCTAGTGTGCACGAGCCACGATCGTGGCCACCTAGACCACGGAACCCTTCGTGGTATGCATACCGGAAGGTCTTAGTTATAAAGATATGAGACAGTTTTAGAGAAATAATTGGATTTATACGGAACATTTTCTGAAAGAAAACCAACTTAAACACGCTTAATTAATTATAGAATTACAAAAATTAAAATATTAATATAGTGTTGTTCAATTTAGATATGCTAGTAATATTTTATACACAAAGTCAATTGATTATTATTTAGAGATTAAATGATAAAAACGCCACTTTTTTTAGATTTTGACAAGAATTAACCAAAAATTATTTCATTTTTACCGACGGATTTATTTCTACACACCAATCTACTACAAACCTACCACACACCAATCTATTTTTTTGAAAAGTTAAATATTGAAAATTGTGTATTTCAGCCTCCCATTTACCCACGCCTCTTTTTTGTTCTTTTTCATTTTTTCTTTTGTTCTTTTATGATTTCTTTGAGTTTTTAAAATAGAGAACTTGTTTTTTTTTTTTTTTACTTTTTTGAAAAGTTAAATATTAATACTTCCATTTGCATTTTTTTCCGTCACTTAATAAAATCATGTTTTTTTTACTGTTATGTCATCTTCAAACTAAGTTATCAAATCTTTTTCTTTATTATTATCATTTATTATTATCACGTGCACCTTATTTTGATTTGTTTTTTCATTTTAAATTTGATTTTTACACACTTAAAAAATAAAAATATATAAGCACTTCCTTGATTTTGGTTTCCCAATCCTATTTTTATTGGATTAACTTTTATTTTTATTTTCAGTTTTAAAATTTTGTTTTATTTTAATTCTGATTTTATTTATATATACCTAAAATAAAATATGTATAAAAAGGCCTTATAATTGAATTATTTCAAAAATTATTCAAAACAAAACTAACACAAGTTTAATTATTTTGTTCGTATACGTGGTAACATTTAGATAAAATATATATGGAAATGAAATGAAATAATAAAATACTATATATTTTTTTGATTGATGAACTATGCAAATTGAGTATATATAGTAATTTTTAAATATAAAATTAAAATTAAAATTAAATATAAGTAGATTTTGTTTTATTTTTTTGGTCTTTTTATTGAATATTTCTTTTGGAAATTTTTGAAAAATATCTTCATCATTTCGTTTAATCGTCAATTATGGTTCAACGGGCGGCATAACGCCTGGTGGTCCGGTGAGTCGGTGGTTTGACCACGACGGCTTGGTGGTTTCGGTGGTCCGGCAAAACGACGATGGCATATATATTATTTTTAGTTTTATTTATGATTCTATGATTGTAAAAGTATTTTAGTATATTAACATGAAAGTTTGAAAAAAAAATATTGAGTTAAATACATATTATATTGCAACGTTATTGAAATGTAAAAAAAGAAAAAAGAAATATTTAGTTAAATATTGAAAACGACGACGGCTTGGTGGTTTCGGTGGTCCGGCAATATATATATATATATATATATATATATATATATATATATATATATATATATATATATATATATATATATATATATATATATATATATATATATATAAGAGAGAGAAAAAAGAAAAAAAATATTTTTTCGTAAAACAATGTAAGTAATAATTTATTAATGGTAATGATTATGATAATGATTAGCTTAGGTATATTAGATTAGTGTTTAATAGAGTGGTGTGTACAAAGTAGGACCATTTACCGACAAACACCCATTTCATAGGAGTGCCAAAATAAAGATAGGCACTAGTATAAAAGGAGCAAGTAGGAATGCTTGATTGGAATTTTGATGCCTCTCCACTCCGGGGATGGTTGAAATGTAATCATACCTTGATTGGAGAACTCCATAGCTTTGATCATTTAGAAAAGGCCCCATATTCTTTTAAGAATAATGATGGATCCAATTGTGACATAAAATACTTCGGAGGATTGAATATAGGGGTTCGGTTCATGAATGAAGCAAGTAGGAATGCTTTCATGAATGAATGGACGGAATGGTTTAGTAAAGTGGACAGTGGTGACATAGCTACAACTAATTTTGATAGAATTGCGTGGATTAAGATTTCGGGACTCCCACTGGAATTGTGGTCAGAAGAAAACTTCACAGTGATTGCAGAGTCATTGGGTAGGGTAATTGTTTCGTTTGTGGTAGACCCATCTGCTGTGAACCTATCTTTTGGTAAAGTGGGGATCCTAACTGAATATCCTTCATCTATATCCAGAGAACCATTTGTGGAAGTTAATGGAAAAATAATAAAGATTAGAATTTCGGAAGTCGATTTTGATTGGGTCCCATTCAAATCCAAGACGGAGAATTTCTCATCAGATGATGAAGAAGACGAGGACGCGGATGAAGATGATGAGGAGGAATATATATCCGATACGGTCCCGATGGATGATAATGACGTGGGTCTAGAGGAAGGGGAGTTCAGAATCTCGGAAGTCGACGTAGTCAAAGAATCCAGTATGGGGAGCTCGGAATCAAACCCACCTATAGATTCCCGGTCACCGGAGGTGATGTCGTCGCCGGTTGACGGTGCAATTAATGAAGATGATCGGGGAAATGGAAACGACATTCGTGGGGATTGCCAAAAGTCAGTCATAGGCATGGAGGAGCATGGGAATTCACAGAGAGAAGTGGAAAGTTTAAATAATAATGAAAGATCAAAAAATAATAATGAGAGCAATAATGATGTGGTACATGCAGCACTTCTTAGCCATAATGTGGAGAATAACAACGTGGGGCCAAATAATAGAATGGTTAATGGACTCCCGTATAACCTAGATATTTCTGGATGTTTTGGGCCTTTTCCAAACAACTTGGGCTTAATTGAAAACCAAACGGACGTCAATTTTGATAGTGCACATGATAAACGTAGGAGAACGGTAAGGAACACAGAAGGAACCCCAGTTGACGTGTTAGATTTCCCCCCACCTCAACCAAACATCGACCTAAATTGTATGTCGATCCCTTCTCAGATCCTGCTCCCGGATTCCAACACTGACTCACCATCCCCGTCGATGGAAATTAGAAACACGGTGGTAATTGGCAATATGTTAGGTTTTGATGTGGATGAAGAGAATCCGATGCTTAAAGAAGTTTTTGGTGAAGCAGATGAGAATAACACTTTCCGATGAATATAATGTCACTAAACATCCGAGGTATGGGAGAGAGACATAAAATTGACTGGGTATGTAGACTCAGGAATGAACACAGGTTATGCATGATTGGGATTCAGGAATCAAAATTAGGTGAGTGTTCTCCGACTCTAAATGTTGCCGGATGTTGGGGTGATGTGGACTATGGATTTGAGTAGGTATTTACCACAGGACGATCTGGAGGTCTTGTCTCTATATGGGATAGCAATCGGTTTTCGGTGATTGAGACCATTAAGTCTAGATACTTCATAGTGGTCTTGGGGAATTTTGCTGGAATAAATGGGTTAACTGGATTCGTAAACGTGTATGGACCTAGATCGGAGATAGATAAACTAAAGGTCTGGGATGAACTGCTAGCAGTGAAAAACTCCAAATCAGCCACTTGGATTTTTATGGGCGATTTTAATGTGGTGCGACGGCCGGAGGAGAGAATAAATTCGATCTTTTGTACTCGTAGCGCGAATGACTTCAACCATTTCATACGTTCGGCCGAACTCACTGATTTGAAGATGGGAGGTCAAAGATTTACCTACTTTAAAACTCAGGGAGCTAAACTCAGTAAGCTTGATAGATTCTTGGTGTGTAGCAGTTTTTTATCAATATTTCCTCTTGCTTCTTGCTTTGCAATGGAGAGAGATCTCTCTGATCACTCACCAATTATCCTAAGAGCTCGTTGTGATGACTTTGGCCCCCCTCCTTTCAAATTATTTAATTCATGGATGACGCAAGACGGGTTTGATGAGAATGTTAGGAATGCATGCTCGGAATTTGTGGGCTATGGTTACCCTGATATGATGTTTATGAATAAATTAAAACATTTGAAGAAAGCCATTAAAAGTTGGAAATTTAAAACAGTGAGGGAGGAAAATAAGAAGATGGTCGATATGAAAAAAAGAATGGCTGAAATTGAAATGGTGGCAGAATTCAGGCACTTATCAGAAGCAGAAATAGAAGAAAGAGTTAAAGGAGGTATTAAGATTGTTGAATGTGCTAGAATCATGGCATTGGATTTAAAGCAAAGGGCTAGGCTAAAATGGGAAGTGGAGGGTGATGAAAATTCGCGTTTTTTCCATGGGTATGTTAAAAATAGAAACAGGAAGAACCATATTCATGGAATCATGGTAAATGGCAGGTGGACTACGGAGCCAACGGAGATTAAGACGGCGGCTGCTAAGTTTTTTAAAGAGAAATTCCATGAAGTGTGGATTAACAGACCCCGGTTTCATAATCCTAGCTTTCGTATTCTCTCTGATTGTGATGCGAGATTTCTTGAAGGAGAATTTTCACTGGATGAAATAAGGAATGCAATTTGGTCGTGTGGGGGGGACAAGTCGCCAGGGCCAGACGGTTTCACGTTCAAGTTCTTCAAAAAATATTGGGACCTTCTAAAAGATGATATACTGGGGTTTGTAAAACACTTTGAAGCAGGGGGTAAAATCTCGGATGGTTGTAATTCATCATTTATTTCTCTGGCAGCAAAAACAAAAGATCCAATTCACTTCTGTGACTTTAGACCCATAAGTCTGATTGGAGCTTTGTATAAAATTATTGCAAAGCTGTTAGCCCTAAGACTAAAGCGAGTCATCGGGGGGGTTGTAGGGGAAGAACAATCGGCTTATGTTGAGGGGAGGAACATACTTGAAGGCCCGTTGATTGTAAATGAACTGTGTTATTGGGCAAAAGCGAAACGTAGGAGGATGCCCCTGTTTAAGGCTGATTTCAATAAAGCATTTGATTCAGTAAATTGGGCCTACTTAGACTCAATTATGGAACAGATGAAATTTGGAACCAAATGGAGATTTTGGATTAGGGGATGTTTGGAATCAGCGAAAGCTTCAGTAATAATCAATGGGAGCCCAACAATCGAATTCCCTATGACGAAAGGGGTTCGACAAGGCGACCCACTCTCTCCCTTCCTCTTTATTATTGCGATGGAAGGGTTAAATATGGCAATGAAGACGGCGGATGAAAAAGGGGTTTTTGAAGGGATAAGATTCCCTAACTCTAACATCTGCTTATCTCATCTATTTTATGCAGATGATGCACTTTTCATTGGCGAATGGTCGAGGCGTAACATCGCTAATCTGGCTCGAATATTGAGGTGTTTCCATATCGTGTCCGGACTGAAGGTGAATTTTAACAAATCCAAGGTATTTTGGGTTGGTGCTCCGTCTCTTGAAGTTTTGCATTGGTCAGCCCCTCTTGGATGTGAACCATCCTCTCTCCCGTTCACCTATCTTGGTATCCCAGTGGGGGACAATATGAATTTGAAAAAAGCATGGAGACCGATAATTGAAAAGTTTCACTCCAAGCTTTCTTCTTGGAAAGCGAAATCGCTTAGCTTTGGTGGGAGAGTAACTCTAGCAAAGGCGGTCCTGGGTCATCTGCCAACTTTTTTTATGTCTATTTTTAGGGTCCCGAAAGGTGTCATTGATACTCTCGAAAAAATAAGAACTTTCATCTGGAGTAAGGAATACAACAAAAAAAGCATATGTTGGGTTGGCTGGGACAAGATTATTGCACCTAAAATAGTGGGTGGTATCGGGTTAGGGTCGATATATTCCTTGAACATTTCTTTATTAGCAAAATGGTTGTGGCGATTGAAATCAGATAGTAGTGCATTGTGGGCTAAAGTCATTAGGGGTGTTCACAATTTAGATGGAAGACATTGGTCTTGCTTTGCTAGTAGTACCAGTAATGGAGTATGGAAAAATATAACAAAAATCAGGCCTTTGATGATGAAAGTTAACATTGATCCTAAGGTGATTGTATCATGGAACTCGGATAGGAGATGTTGGGCATCGGAATTTGTTATTAATAATAGATTCTCTGTGAGTTTGATAAGAGATCGCTTTGAACTTGCGGGCCATATTGTATGCGATGGACCTTTTGACTGGAACAAAATGATCCCATTCAAAGTTCTCTGTTTCATGTGGAGAGCGAAACAGGGCAGAATCCCTTCTGCAGTCGAACTTAAATCCAGGGGGATTACTATTCCCTCTACTATGTGTATATCATGTAAGCAAGAGGAGGAGACTAGTGATCATATGTTGATCACTTGTCAATCGGCGAAGACCGTGATGAATGAAATCCTCAACTGGTGTGAAATCAAGTGTGATAACTTTAATTCAGTAAGAGACATGTTACTATTTATTTCGAGATGGAGCAAATGCAAAAAAAGGAGAAGTCTCTTGAATGTAATTCTTTGTGGAGCTTTGTGGTGCATATGGATTGATAGGAACAATAGGGTATTCAATAATATTCCTGTTGTTCCGACATACACAGTGGAAAGGGTGAAATTGCTATCTTTCATTTGGTGCAAGCACAGGGGGGAATATAATAACATTGATTGGAGAATTTGGAACTTATGTCCGTTTCTATGTTTGTAATCTTTCTTTCTTCCCTTTTTTATTCTCGTTGTAATTTACTGTCCGCATCATCTTGATGTAGGCGTGCTTTTTAATATATTTGTCGTTTTCCAAAAAAAAAAAGTATAAAAGGAGCAAAGTGGCTCAAAAACGTCACTGTTTTTTTCAATTTTTTCATTTGATAGTGGACTGTGGACCCTACAAAATGAATACCACATTACGGAATGAACTAATATTGTACCCATGTCGTATGGGGTACTGAGAAATTAAAAAGTTAAGAAAAGCCGATTACATTTTGAGCCACCATGCTCATTTTGTAGTGTCCCTCTTAAATGGTGGTTATTGGTGAAAATCTATTAACTTTTGCTAAATTCTTGTAAAAAGCTTAAAAAACACATATGGTCCTACTTTGGACACACCAACCTATAATATTAGGTCTACTTTATAAGTTTTTAGGTTAATGATGGTAATTATTATCATTTGACTAACTTTCATTATAACCTAATCATTCCTAATTTTATTATAAAATAATTATTTTTTTATTACTAACTTTATTATAGAATAATTATTTTTTATTTAATATTTTTTTATAAAATAAGATTTGGGTTTTAGTGTTTAGAAGAAAAAAGGGCATGAATCATCATTGGTGTGACTGAAAAACATCATTCATTCATCCACTAACTAACAAATACGATGCATTGAGAACACGACATCAATATCTAAGGTTACATGTTAACACTGAGGTGGCAATATAGGTGTAAAAGACGCAAAAACAATTATGTCATTATCATAACATCAATTCTTAGGCTAAAGAAAGGTTCAGTTTTATTTTATTATTGTACATTTCATTTGTCTTTTACATTCTTGTCATTCATCAATGATATCTTAAGTATACAAATGATATAAAAAAAGAAAAGAGAAAATTCACTATAACCACAAAAAAAGAATCAAACTTTTTAGTTGATAAAAATAACAGATAGGCATGATGTTAGCCCATCATATGTAACAAAAAAAATCATTGAAATTTATTCCGTATTACATCCACACAACATAAAGTAATCTTAAAAGTGTATTAATCACTGTATTAGTAAAATTTCTCCACAAACATATACACATGAATTCAATGTTAGTATCATTATAATCTTTTGATGTTAGTTTACAAGATCTATTTATTTCATCAATTAAAATTTTTGATGCAGTTTTTTGAATTTTCATTGTTTTTAACTTTTTAGGGTTTGCATATTACTTACATCGTTTTTGGCAGTAGACCCGCCTCTTGACAAGTGGCAATCTTCTAGATTCCAAACTTCCAGAGGTAGAGAGATAGACACGACAAAAACATAGGCACTACGCGACAAAACATATAAAAAATCAAAAATTGTATTTATACGATAATCATTGTTTCTGGTGAAATTAAGAATTAGGGTGTTTGCTAAATGTTAATTACTTACAGTAATCACCCGATAGGAGATGAAAAGTAAATGACAACAAAATACGCAAAGAAACCTGCAAATAGGATTGCCGCATAAAACAGACTTTGAGAAGGCTGCGGCGTTCGATTATACTCGATATTACAACATCTCATCCGTTCCTTTTCACTCTCCAGCACATGTTCAACATACCTTCATAAAAAATAATAATTTAATAAATTAATAACCAACCATCAAAAACAGATAAACATAACCAACAAGAAACATATTCTAGAACTTACTGTTGTGTGAAAATGGAATTTTCTAGAATATCAGTACTGTTCATGTACGCATCATGTAGACGATGATCATACAACAGTGAAGATAAATCCACAAGCTGTTCCTCAAGGCTCTGTTATCATCATTCATTCCAACAACAAATTCATTCATAGCAACGTACTTTATGCTTTGTACATTACATTGCTATTATGAGTAAAGAAACATTAAGTAGATTGCTATTCTCTGCAATTTTGTTGTTGTAGATATTATTGTAAGAAAAACTCACATCTAAATATGTCTCGAGTCGTTCGACTAGCTCATGAGGAAAAGGTTCAGGTAGATTTGTTTCTTTTTTGTAGAATTTTTCGACCCATAATTCAGTGCTTGTCTTGTTCATTTTACCCTTCACTGGTTCACCTAAAGGGGTTCTCAGATACTTTCCAGCAAAAGCTTCCACAGACTATATATATACAACAAATTCAAATTTTTAAATAATAAATAATTTGGAGAATCAGAAACAAGTAACATGACCATATTGACCTCGGACATCTCTCGAATCCTACGAAGGGCGGAATCTACACGTGCATATATTGTATTTCTCTGTCACCAAACACAAGGGTAAGAAATGAGAAATCATAGTTTAGTTAATGAGAGTTTATAAGTTTATTATTATTAGTTATTAGTTATTAGTTATTACCAATGTGACATCTTGAAGGAGTTGACTAAGTTTGGAGACATTGGAAAATGGTCCAAATGGATGACAACCAGCTGCAAGGAGCCAATTTACAACAGGTCTTTCGTGAATATGAGAAACTCTTTCGTATGGAGCACTTAATCCACCTACTACTGAAGCAAGTCCAGCAATTATATGGCGTTCTACTTGTGATGGAATTACATGTATTCTCTCTGTTTCTGATACATAACTGTCATTGAAGATACAAACAGTTTAAAAAAAAAAAAAATGAAAATTTTCTTAATATGGTAAATATTAATTTGTGTTATATGATTATTACCTTAAAGGTATCTTGTCAGTTTGATGCTGAAGTACAATGACAACATCGTTACTTGTCCACAATAGGCTTTCGTCTTCCATCATAAGATGTGGATCCACATCAGCTAATGATAAAACAAACCTGCAAATTTGATTTTGAGTTAATTACATTTTTGGTCTTTGACTATAGCTGACTTTTTCAATTCTGCTCCTAAAAAGTTTCTTTCTTGTAATTTTGGTCCTTTTTTGAGGTTTTTGTAACGTTTTTGGTCCCTATTCCAAGTATAATGACTTCAATCTTGGTAGAAAATTGTAAAAATCAGCTATACTCAGGGACCAAAAATAATCATTTTACATGGAACAGAGACCAACAACATTACAAGAAACTCAAATAAGGACCAAAATTGCAAATATTAGCTATATTCAGGGACCAAAAATGTAATTAATGGCATAGACATTAAAAGTGATTCAACTTTACTCACACTGGGACAACTCTCGTTCCATAAGTCCGATGTATGTCTCCTTGTTTCTTTTTGACATTTTTAGTGTTTTGTCCCCATGTGTTTGGGTTATAAGACTGAAAAGGTTTGTGCTTCAAATATGAATCAGTGGGTTCATCTGTCTCATCATTCTCATCCATCCATTGCTGTAAAAAAATTAAACCAGGTTAATTCCGAAAAAGGGTATAACTGTAATTTAACTAAATTTAGACTACTAACCTGGTGTTGGAAAAATGTATCAGAAAGCGAAGGGTCAGAGACTTCAAGCAATCCAGCAGCAAGTACATCAGCAGAACGTTCCATTTCCTAAAAAAATAATAATTTTAAGATTCAAGAAATGTATTTATAATTAAGAAAACAGCAATGTAGAATTGGGATTTGGGACCTCTTTAAGAATGGCACCATCAAGATACATCTTTGTATGGACATGAAAGCGTCCATCTTTTTTAGTTTCTTGTAGGGAATGACCACGCATGGCTTTTGAAACAGCAATTGCTAATTTCTCATGGAGATGTAATAAATGTGAACCTCCTACAATCACTACTTCTTCTCCGTTGTGTACCATGTTCCTAACCTTTAAAAAATAATGGAAAATAAAACATAGAGCATGAGTTAAATTCGTTGAAAATCTCAATCTTTCAGAGGAAGAAGGAAAGACACACCTCGTACTCAATGGCTTCAATGTCTATACTGTAGTTGTGGCCTTTTTCCATTATATTATAACGGTTGTGATTTTGTAGGACGATTATTGGTATAAGCAACCTCATTGCTAGATCTACAGTTTCAAACCTGAAATATTATGAAGGTGTATACAAGTATTAACATCTAGAATTATAGAGAAGAAGACAAATCTAACCACGTTGGCTTAAGATTTGCCAAAAAAAAAATAGCCTTGGGGATAGATTTGTCTTTATTCATAATTAAAAAGTGAAAGTAAAAGTTGTCTGATATCCACCTGACATCTGGAGCAACAAGATGCTCAACTATGATCCCGATCAAAGCAGCAAGTTGACCCACAAAGTTGTCATGTGAGATGAATTGATCAGTGGGGCTTTGTGGAAACATGACATTTCTTAACCGGGGTAGGGTTTTTGAACTAACACTACCTTCTTCTGTTTCAAGTTTCCCATATGTGCATGGGCCTGCTGAGATGTCAACTACTACAAACCTGAGTATAAAGATGAAAGGAGATGCAAATGTAAATTCAACTTAATTGAGAAAGTAAAAGTAGGTACTAGAATAATAAAAGTATACAAATGCATGCTTTTCTATGAAAAATCAAGGCAAGTGATCAACTTTAACTCATGGAATTGTATATCTCTATGTTAAGCTCCTAACTAGTCTACTTTGATGTTTTTAATTCTTTCATGTAAAACAGGATTGTTTGCAATATGAATAGCCACCTCATGATCACACCATAAGTTCATAGATTAAGATTGAGCAACCCAGTTTCATCTAGCAAATTATGCAGCCATATCAGATATCAGTTCACAAGTGATCTAGCCATAGCCATGTATTCAGATTTTCCACTTAGACTGGGGTTAACATTTTGTTTCTTACTCTTCCATGAAACCATACTTGCATGACCATATGCTAGAATTAGCAATCTTAGTCGTGTTTTAAGTTCGTAGTTAATGTCAACAAGAGTTGACTTTAGGACAATTACATGGGCAATAGTGTCAAGTTAGTTAAATTAATAGACATTAATTTAATAAAGAGGGAGTAGTCTATTTGTTAGATTCAATTAATAAAGTGATTAATTTGAAAGTGGTTGAAAAGTTAATAAGAAGAGTAATAGGTTATTATTTATAAACAAGAGGTGGGTTCCCAATTATAAAACGAATTTTTATGATAAGAGATGGGAGGTCCCTAAATGGTAAATAGTTAAAGGAATAAAGAATAATTACCTTAATTGTGATGTAAAATAGGTTAGTATTTTACAAGAAAAAGCAGTGATTTCTAATCTAGATAAACAATTGTGACATTGAAGTGAATAAAAAGAGATTGACTTAAAATATATGTCATGCCCAAAGTAAATCAGACTAGAGCAAAATGTACCTTCCAGAACCAAGCCAAACTTGAGATGCTCCTCCTCCATTATAACGATAACGATACATGTAACCTCCCTCTTGTTTCTTTATATCTTCTTTAGTTAACCCATCAATTTTTTGGTACATTAAACTATCAAAATCAATACCCTTATTCCTGGGATCCATTCTAACCTGTAAAACAAGAACCAAGCAGCGTAAAATAGGTCAGATCAACAAAAATGAATAAAAATAAGATAGTGACAAAGGACACAGATGATGACACCTTCCCAACTAATTGGTTTCCTTCTCCTAAGGGGTTAAGCTTCTAGCCAAGACATCTCTTCTAAGAAATATTGTACATTCATGATTCATATCATAGTTTAAAGACATGGTATTTGTTCCAAAAAGAAGTATGAAACGATACGAGTCACCCATTATTAGGGTAGCTAAATAGTGGATAACAATCAATGAAAGGTTAGGGATGTTAGATCATACCTTATCAAAATTCACAATAAAAATTGCAGTTGGCATTGGTCTGTCAATCTCTTCAGCAGAATATCCAATATTCTCAAAGTAAAACAGATAGGAATATAGCTTTTGAAATTCAGGCTCCACAGCTGTTGCATCAATCTCGAATACAGGCACTTCCCTTCCAAAATCAGTCTACAAGAAAATACGATATAAATACAAATATTGAGCATAACTATAAATTAAAACAAAAATAAACACTTGACTTTACCTCTCTGGCAGTGCCAGCAGGAACCATGGCTACTTTCAGAGCCTTTTCTAATGCTATCACTTCCGGCTGTCCAACCTGTAAGCAAGTAGATGAAAGAAAAGTGTAATGATGAGAGCCAGGATATGACTAAGATAGTAAAGAGATTAATAATCCATTCTTCATTTACTTTCCTTTTGACATTTAAGTTAAAAGAAAACAATGCCTAAATTGGTAGATGATTATGGGTACCAATTTCCAAGGTGTTTCTTTGGAAAGCATTGAAATAAACCGAATTCCAAATAATGTGAAAGCAATGGGATGATGATCCTACTAAAGCTTCTGAAATGGAATCTTAATCAAGTTAAAGAGAAATTACTCCTAAAGAGCTGCTGTGACAGTAAACAAAAATCAATTTCTGCACATATCATTTACAATCTGAATGGATTGCCAAAGTAGAAACATTTCCAAGGTAAACCAGTGTGGACTGGGACTGTGGATTAGACTCCCTAAAAGAAACTATGTAGAAAGAGCTTACTGGAATTGCATTAAACACCATGTGATGCTCAATATCAAGGGGCTCGCCTGTCTCCAAACATGAGGGCCTGTGAGTAGGGAAGCCAACTTGAAGAAACTCTTGCAATTTTTGAGAATCTAGTGTGTATCTATAGCCTCCATCTCCACTGAAACCGATGAGGATAACATTTACTTCAAGTGGGACTTGGAATGGAACCTGCGTTAACAGCACAGTAACTGAGACATAAAAAATCAAAAACTAGTACAAGTGACTGCAAATGATATGGGGTGTCAGAATAGCATAATATCCTGAATCCTGAGTTTAATGGCAACTTTCATAGTTTTCATAGATTCACTCCAACAAATTATGATTTTGCTATACAATTAGGATCATGCTGACCATCAAATTCTGTTGACAGGCAATAAGAGAGATTGACTACATCACTAAACTTCAATTTGACTCGCTGATCCACAGAAAAATGTGATCTAACAAATCAAACAAACTGAAGAAGGCACGGGAATTTTAGATGGATAAATTGAGCGATTGATAATCTCACACTGTCACATAATCAATCTGTTAGCCATATACTTAGTAATCATGATTAATAGTTAGAACAATGCCTAAATCGAACTATTCAAAATCACTTCACTGGAAATGCGACGATTGCATGGAAAGTACCATCGCAATATTTAATACTATCAAATTTACCTCGGCGCGAGAATGGAGCATACGATGAACATCAGATCGGACACTATCTTTAACGTCTTGAAAAGCACTGTGGTGCCATTGAGGATGACCTGGATCTCTTCTGTAAGCTCCAGGCGGCGTTGATTCTGAATTTTTCAGTATGAGGATTACAAAAACAGTCAATAAGGTGCTCCGAATCGACGACATTTATGAACATCAACTCTGTATTAAAGCCCTAATTATGTCTCTAGTTCATGCAAGAAATTTTTTCGTACTTTAGAAGGACTTTGCTCTTCCGTCTGTGGAAGCCTGAAAAGGATGGTTTACCGGTTAAAATCAAAGTTGGAGCGCCTTGTGTGAAATAACCCGGGAGAGGGTTTTGGCTTTGTGGAAAAATTGGCTGTGAAGAAAAATCGTAAAAATCGTATATTTGGGTCGTTTTTACTTTCTATTAAAAAATAGGGTAAATATCACAAAAAAAAACACAAAGTTTACATCAAAATTCTAATTT
This sequence comes from Lactuca virosa, assembly GCF_052849685.1. Classification (NCBI taxonomy): domain Eukaryota; kingdom Viridiplantae; phylum Streptophyta; class Magnoliopsida; order Asterales; family Asteraceae; genus Lactuca; species Lactuca virosa. Next base: position 76,978,737 of record NC_136426.1, read on the forward strand.
GACACTATGTTATTTTTTGTCTCAAATTTAACACTGTGTTTTCCAATTTGTTACAATTCTGACCACTTGACCGGTCAACCAGGTTACATGCTGACGTGGCATGATGACATGTCAGTTTTGATGACGTGGCATGCTGAGATGATATGTTGACGTGTCTAAATTGAAATTTTTTTCCACAAAAAATATTAAGTTTTCACTTTTTTCGATTTTGACATTTAGTTTAATTTTTTCTTTCAATTTTGACACTATGTTTTTTTGTTCCAAATCGAACATTATTTATCAATTTTTGTTTAATTTTGACCATTTTTCATTTGAAACCGTATAAATATATTTTTTTATTATATTTTAATCCGTATAAATTTATTTTTTTCGTTTAAAAACCACATTTTTATTTAAATACAAGGTGTTTTTTTTTACATTCAAAGCGTAATGTATAAATATGCCTTAGTTATATCATAAGAATCAAACTAACCATAAGCTTCTAATAAGATGTAAAAAGTTCTTGCAAATTTGACATCCGGGTTTTGATTGACTATACGCCTTCAAACCTCCAAACTCATTTTAAAGTTGCGTATTTAATATAAAATACAGTTTTTATATAACTAATACAGATGTATACATAAAATTACGGTTTGAATGTAAAAAAAAGAAAAAAAAAACCTTGTATTTATACAAAACTATGGTTTTTAATTGAAAAAAATGTATTTATACGGTTTAAATGAATTAAAAAAATATTTATATGGTTTCAAGTAGAAAATTGTCAACACTGAACAAAATTGGAAAAAATAATGTTCGATTTTGAACAAAAAAACATAGTGTCAATATTGAAAGAAAAAATTAAACTCAGTGTCAAAATCGAAAAAAAGTGAAAAGTTAATGTTTTTTGTGGAAAAAATTTTCAATTTTGACATGTCAACATATCATGTCAGCATGCCACGTCATCAAAACTGACATGTCATCATGCCACGTCAGCATGTAACCTGGTTGACCGGTCAAATGGTCGAAATTGTAACAAATTGGAAAACACAGCGTCAAATTTGAGACAAAAAATAACACAGTGTCTAGGGCTGTAAACGAACTGAACGTTCAGCGAACTGTTCATGAACCGTTCGGCGGGAAGTTCGCTTATGTTAGTTTATTTAATAAATGAACGAACATGAACACAAATTCTCGTTCGTTTAGTTAAACGAACGAACATGAACAATGGTCTCTTTCGTTCAATTGTGTTCGTGAACGTTCATTTATGTTGTTTGTTTACATTTGTTTAAGTTCGTTCATATATGTTTAATTGTATTTGATTAAATTACTATATTATATGTTCATTTATGTTCAAATTATGTTTATTTATCTTTGTTCATTTATGTTCGTTCGTTTATGTTCGTTTAGCATGTTCATGAACATAAACGAACGATAAACGAACGAACATGAACAATTCAATTTGTTAAACGAACGAATATGAACAAGAAAACTCGTTCGTTTATCCGTTCGTGTTCGTTCATTTGTTCGGCTAATTTAAACGAACGAATATGAACAAGCCATGTTCGTGTTCGTTCGGTTCATTTGCAGCTCTAACAGTGTCAAATTAGAATTTTGGTGTAAACTTTGTGTTTTTTGTGCTATTTATCCTAAAAAATATGGGTTAAATTAAAAAAAGTCCTCAAGTTGACTATTTTTTCAAAATAATAATAATAATAACAATAGTAACTTTTTTGCAAACCTACAAAAAAACAAGAAAAACTTATTATTTTAAGGATTTACGGGTGCAACTATAGGTATCCCTTACTAATTGTACCTCAAAATTATTAATTACCTTTAATTACCTTATAATATTCATCACATCAAAATGGGTTTTGACTTCTTTTTTTTTTAATATTTTGTCTTTTTATTGTGTTTCTTTATAATTTTAAATATTATTATTATTATTATTATTATTATTATTTTCTTAAAAAAATAAAAAGAATATTATGTAGTGTCTAATGAATGACAATTTATTCTGTTGGTCGAACCAATTATTTTTCATATATGTCGACTAAGTATTTTCTTAAAAAGGCAAAGAAACACATGACCCCTATAGGTTTTTTTTTCTCGATCAGTAACTTTTTTCATAAAAAAACAAATAAACATATAGGCTTAAAAACAAATAAATATAACTCACTAATATTCTCACGGATGGGTATCAATTGATTATAAAATGAAATGAAGGGCATCAGAATACAAAGCAAAGGCTTTCTCCATTCATCAAAACACGATAAGAAGATTTTTATCGAACCAAAAGCCTTTACCATTTTATACATGTCCAAAACCTTATATAGACAATAGACGGTTTAAATACTGACTAGGTATTCTTTTATTGATAACTTTAATATATTTTTTTTTGGATGTTATATGTTCGTAAGGCTTACCAAAATTTATATTTTGATTTTTTTCATCTGTTATGTGTTTAGTAATCATGAAAATTTAATGGAGTGAGTGCAGAATGTGGCATGGTCTCTTGGGTATGTGGTTGTTATTAAAAGAAACAAAGTCAAAACCAAGTGGCTATGTGTCGAAAATTATTTTAATGTGTGATCGAGGTGATGTGTTTAGAGGTACAGATGTAACGCCCGCACATTCGGGCTACTCAATTTATAGACAAGAAACATCAAAAATGAGTTATTGATGGAATATTATTTATAAGGATTAATCTTAACCAAGTGGTAATATATGTTACAAGGGTTCCGTACATATAAAGAACGCCGAAATCCGAGTTATAACGAAGAAGTTATGGCTCGTCGAAGTTTTACGGCAAAACCGGCACGGCACCGGGAGACGTAAATAGTGAATTTATGACAGAGGACTTTTTGGCCTTAGTGATCTAAACAAAAGTTGTAGTATACGTTAAACAGAGAGCGTGCATAAAAAGAACGCCCAAATCTGACTTCGTATGAGGAAGTTGTGAATTTTCTAAGATTTGGCATAGCAGTGTACGGCCCGAAACTCGAATGTTGGGGTGAGGTCGGTCTGAGGGTCATGGGGAGTACGGAGGTAGTACTCAAGACCACCGAGCGGATCCAGCAGGTTCAGAGCAGGCTCCAGACCGCTCAGAGTCGGCAAAAGAGTTACGCCGACAAGCGACGTTCAGACTTGGAGTTTCGGGAGGGCAACATAGTTCTCCTGAAGGTGTCGCCCTGGAAGGGTGTCATACGATTCTGGAAACGGGGCAAGCTAGGCCCCAGATATATCGGCCCCTTCCGAGTCATAGCCCGGGTGGGCAAGGTAGCGTACATATTGGATCTTCCCGCCGAGCTCAGCCAGATCCACATCACTTTCCATGTTTCCCAGCTACGGAAGTGCTTGGTGGATGATTCAGCAGTGGTACCCCTTGAGGATATTCAGGTTGATGACATCCTGAACTACATTGAGAGACCAGTGGCGATTCTAGATCGCAAGACGAAAGAGCTAAGGAACAAGAGGGTTGAATTAGTTAAGGTGCAGTGGCAGCACCGTAAGGGTTCAGAGTGGACATGGGAGCCCGAGGAGGAGATGAGGGAGCACTACCCATAGTTGTTTTCAGATGCATCAGACTTCGAGGACGAAGTCTAAAACAAGTGAGGGAGAATTGTAACGCCCCGTTCCTGGTACGCATTTAATCTATTAAGTATTTATTTTGTAAGAGCTACTCGACGAGTTGGTAACCCTAACTTGTCGGGTAGATTCCAGCTTGGATGCGGGGTTTAAGAGGTCTACTCGACGAGTCGAAGCCTTGACTCGACGAGTAGGTCCATCAGGAGGAAACCCTAATCTTTAGGGTTTGCACCCTATTTAAACATCATATCTGGCCTCCACCCCAGCCTCTATCACCTCCAAACCCTAATCTCGAAACCCTAATCCACCTTGAGTGATTTTGAGCTATTTCTTGCCATTTTGAGAGTTATTTGTACCTTTTGAAGCTTGTGGAAGAAGAAGAGGATAGAAGGCTCAAAGGGGGAGAAGTAGATCCAGGAACTACACTCCATTTACTACATTTTCTGGTAATCAAGTCCCTAACTTGATCCTCCTTCTCTTAGATCTATTTGTTTTCATTTTATGAAGGATTTGGTTCAAGAACCTTAGCCCTTGGGATTGGGACGTCCCAAGTGATGTACATCTCAGATCTGGGGTCTAGGAATGGTTACATGGCATAAAGGTGCAAACTTTATGACCATGGAGGCCCCATGCAAGCTTATATGCAAGAACATGGCCTTTTTAGCCCTAAAAGACTATGCATGGGAGGAAAGCTCGGGACTTTACGTGTCCCACAGATGATAAGAGCCTAGATCTAGTATATTGTGCCTTGGTTTAGGGTAGTATGGCTTGTGGACCAAGATTTATGTCTTAAAGAAGTAGGGTTTGGGTTAAACCCATTAGGAAGGACTAAGGACGGGTAAAGTTGGAAACTTTACCCTTAAGAGTGTATTCCCAGTATGTAGATGAAGTTTGGAACATAGATCTGAATAGTAGGAGCTTAATCCATTGAGATGGCTCAATCAGACAGGGGAACTCGGCGAGTCCAGGGAAGGACTCGACGAGTTGAAGCTTGCTGTCCCGATTATTATGACAGAAAGAACTCGACGAGTCTGTTAAGGGACTCGACGAGTTGACTCAGTTGACCACGAGTTTAAGCATTTCATGGACTCGTCGAGTTGGGAGATAACTCGACGAGTTGGGTTGACTGGGAGTTGACCTTGTCTTTGACTTTGACCAGGGGTAAAATGGTCATTTTACCCTATGGAGGATTAGCAGATTTTGATTAAGTGTTATTATGGAATTGATAGCTTGAGAGTCACCGGAGCAGCAGATAGGGATTTCTCACTCGAGTTTTCAGCAGTCAGTCTTGCGATGTGAGTTTCCTTTCAGTAGGGACGGGTCTAAGGCACCAATGTCGGCCCGTATATGTGAAATGTTAGTAGTTGAGTGTGGGCGGGGCCCGAATCTCGTAGCAGTCTAGAGTGGGCTCGGGATGATCGCATGGCACACACCACAGTTTCAGCCTGGGATTGTTTAGACTCTGATATTTTCTCATATGATTTGATACAGTTTTTGACATGATATTTGAGATACATGATTCTTGATTTTCTTCTTTATGATGATGGATGATTTATGGTTTTACTAATGGTTTTAAAAAGAAATTTTTGGGATGTTTCACACAATATGCGAACTTAGATAGATTTTTTGGTCGTACTGAAATTTTAGTGGAATCGCAACACAGCGATAAAAGATATTTTGGAAAAAAAAACAAAATTAGTTTTATATATTGCAACAAAATACCATATTTGAAAATTTTATAGGGTTATGTTTCACACCATGCTTTAGAAAAATCAGACAATAATTGGATCGGCCTGGGGCACAAACATTAGAAGAGTATGATTGTGGTTGTCAACTGCGACTATTAACAAATTTTGGCGAAAACTTGATCTGAACAACATTTTTTTAAATACTGAAGATGAGACATTTGATATAGTTTTTGACATGATGTTTGAGATACATGATTCTTGATTTTCTTCTTTATGATGATGGATGATTTATGGTTATACTAATGGTTTTATAAAGAAATTTTTGGGATGTTTCACACAATGTGCGAACTTAGATTTTTTGGTCGTACTGAAATTTTAGTGGAATCGCAACACAGCGATAAAAGATATTTTGGAAAAAAAACAAAATTAGTTTTAAGTATTGCAACAAAATACCATATTTGAAAATTTTATAGGGTTATGTTTCACACCATGCTTTAGAAAAATCAGACAATAATTGGATCGGCCTGGGGCACAAACATTAGAAGAGTATGATTGTGGTTGTCAACTGCGACTATTGACAAATTTTGGCGAAAACTTGATCTGAACAACATTTTTTTAAATACTGAAGATGATTATGAAGATGGTGTGCAAATGTTTAAACAAAGCTATGTTGAACAGTCAAAGGAAGTGAAACAAAGTTACATGAGAAAACTTTGGGTATTTTTGTTTTCTCCATCAACAACTACGGTTATTGATCCATTTGTTCGGAAAAATACACGTGGACGTCCACGATTAAACAGACAACAGTAAAAAAAATACCCTATTCCACCACACCCCCACCATACCCCTACCCCACCCAACCCCCACCAACTCAAGATCTCACAATTAATCGGCCACCAAGGCCGATTTCTGCAACACTGGTTTGACTATATCTGAATTTGACTTTATTGACCAGATCAGAATTTCGAAGTTTCTTCAGTCATTAATCAAACAATGGCTCCAACAACGATAAATATAAGTTTTTTGGTGTTTTTAGTCGGAGACTCGCCAAAGAATATGATCGGAGCCTCACCGGAGTTCACAAGCTCGCCGGAAACCGGCTAATCCTCCGATACCGTTAGATTTTTTGGGTAATAAAGGCACTTAGATATTCTGAGAGTTGTGATTTCACTTTCAAATCAAAGTATTTGTGTGGTACTCCTAATCTTTGATTGGATAAGACTCATAAGAGATTTAGAATAGAGAATGGGACGTGTTAATTTCGTTAGTACCAAAAAACTGACCAAAATTCGGTTAAATCCCTCATTTGTCTGAAAACTGTCACAAAACAGTTTCAATTATGAAAACTATCAAAAACTGTCATAAAATTCAAATTTGGATTTCTTATGCATTTTTAATACAACATAACCCAAATAATAAATTTCCAGGACAGAACGACGTATTTCGTCTAAGACAGATAATGTCCGTTTTTAGACTGAGACGCGTTTTCCTGTTTTAAAACAGGCGCCTTATTCTAAATTTGGTTTTTAGACTAATACGCCAGGGGCTTCGCCCCTAAATGACAATGTACTTTGAAACTTGATCAAACTTAAACAAATGTGTTCTCCACACCTTCCTTACTTGTTTAATGTTTATCAAGATCACTTTTGGTCAACAAATTAATCTCATTACACTTAAATAATAAATGTTATAACAAATCACCAACAAACCTCCCCCATTAAGTGTAATCTTGATTAACTTAAAACAAAACATAACAACAACAGACTGATGTATAAATGAAATGTCGTAATGAATGAATTTTACATTAGTATATTATACAATCCAAATATTCGAATATCAGGGTGTCACAAAGGATTGAACCATTTCTATTCATAGTGAATACATGAAGATAATACACACAACAGTTTACATTCTCATAAGTTCTAACTTGACACTACATTTTACTAGCTTGTGTCCCATCCTTCAATAAGCATATCAAAGTCAAGTCTCAACTTCTTGAAGCAGCTAAACTTCATGCTTATATAGGTAGTTCTTTTGTTCTTGCACCTGCAAATGCAATTTTTCAAAGAACTACTAAGAAATAAAATTTTAACTTCCTTAACTTGCAGTACTGAACACATACCTTGGGATGATGATAATAATGTGTTCCAATCTTCAGATATCAAGCTTTCCACATTGAATTCAGCATCTAATATTACATTAGATGGGAATTGGGTATCTCAATATAAAAGATTTTAATTGGACTTTAAACCCATCCCTACAGCCACCTTGTGCACAAGATCTCTTGCTGATCCTTTGGTTAGATGATAAGCTAAATTCAATTGAGTTCTTACAAACTCCACAGATATCACACCAGTCATGATGAGCTCACGAATCATGCAATGTATAACACCTAAATGTCTAGACTTTCCATTGTACATTTGACTATAAGCCTTAGCCACGGTTGCGGCACTATCACATCTGATAGATATGGTAGATATCGGTTTGAGCCATAATGAAATTTCGTAAATCAAATTCCTTAGCCACTCAGCTTCTTTACCAGCAGCAGACAATGCAACAAACTCAGATTCCATGGTTGAGTTAGTAATACAAGTCTGTTTCTTGGATTCCCAAGAAATGACACCTCCTCCAAGAAGAAACACCCAACCACTTGTAGAGGAGTGATCCTCTAAGTTGTTAATCCAGCTGGCATCAGAATAACCTTCCAAAACAGAAGGATATCTACCATAAGTTAAACCATAATTCATGGTCCCTTTTAAGTACTTGAATACTCTACTCACAACTTGCCAATGATTTGTACTAGGATTACTAGTATATCTACTAAGCCTTCCCACAACATATGTTATATCAGGCCTAGTACTAATCATTGCATACATTAGACAACCAATAGCCCTTGAATATTCAAGTTGAGACACTGAAGATCCTTTATTAGGTAGAAGCTTGAGATTATGATCTATAGGAGTGCTAACAGGAGAACAATTCTCAAAGTTAAACTTTTTCAATATCTTCTCAATGTAATGAGATTGAGAAATTGAAATCCCATTGTTTCCTTGATTAGTTCTTATACCAATAATTACCTCAACCTCCCCCAGGTCTTTCATTTCAAAACTAGATGATAAAAATTTATTGGTTTTGTCAACTTCTTCTAAATCAGTACCAAAAATCAACATATCATCCACATATAGACAAATCATAACTCCTTTACAAGAAGTATCAAATTTGCTATATACACACTTGTTAGCTTGGTTTAATGCAAAACCATTAGACAAGAAAACATCATCAAACTTTTGATGTCATTGTTTTGGTGCTTGTTTCAAACCATATAATGATTTCTTCAACTTGCATATTGTGTGTTCATTTCCAGACTTCACAAACCCTTCAGGTTGTTTCATGTATATTTCCTCATCCAAGTCACCATTCAAGAATGCAGTTTTCACATCCATTTGGTGAATCACAAGATTATGTGTAGCTGCAAGAGCTAATAATAATCTAATAGTAGAAATTTTGCAACAGGAGCATAAGTATCAAAGAAATCAATGTCTTCTTTTTGTCTAAAGCCTTAGATAACCAATCTGGTTTATACTTATTAATTGTGCTATTCACCATCATTTTTCTTTTGAGGATCCATTTACATCCTAATGCCTTACAACAAGGAGGTAAATTAGACAATACCCAAGTACTGTTATGCATGATAGAATCAATCTTATCCTGAATTGCCTCTTTCCAGAAATGAACATCCCTAGAAGTCATAGCTTCACTGAAAGTCTTTGGATCCTCGTCAATATTAAAACAACATTGATGTTGAGACACAGTCTCATCCCTTGTTCCGTCAACTAAATATAGTTGAAAATCAGATCTAAAAGATTTAGCTTTTCTAGCTCTAGTACTCTTTCTAAGTTCAGGCACAGAACTTGTACCACCATAAACTTCTTCAGCTTGAGTTGTATTCTTGCTAAAAGATTGTTGAATCATGTCCATTGGTCTAGGTATAGATGTAAATCTTTCTTCATCAAAGATAGCATCTCTTGACTCTATACCAGTGTTCACAGACACAGAGTCATTAGATTCTAAAACATAGAATCTATAAGATTTGGAATGCTCGACATATCCAATAAATATACAATCTATACCTCTTTCACCCAATGTTTTCCTTTTGGGTTCAGTGAGCCTCACAACTGCTCGACAACCCCAAACTTTGAGATAACTCAAATTTGATACCTTTTTACACCAAAGTTCATAAGGAGTATTCTTACTCCTTTTGTTTGGAGTTCTATTCAAAATATAACATGCAGTTAACATAGCCTCACCCTAGAAACCTTCACTTAAACCTGAATAGAACAACATAGAATTAACCATTTCTTTTAAAGTTCTGTTTTTCCGTTCAGCTACACCATTTTGTTGTGGTGTATAAAGAGTCGTGGTTTGATGTATTATTCCAGTTGATTCAAAATAAATCGGATCATAATACTCACCACCCCTATCAGTACGTAAAACTTATTAATTCATTTTTATGAAGTTCAACCTCTTGTTATTTTGATGTGGTGTATAAGGAGCCGTGGTTTGATGTATTATTCCAGTTGATTCTTATGCATTTTTAATACAACAACATAACCCAAATAATAAATTTCCAGGACAGAACGACGCATTTAGTCTAAGACAGATAATGTCCATTTTTAGACTAAGACGCGTTTTCCTGTTCTAAAACAGGCGCCTTATTCTAAAACAGTGTACTTTGAAACCTGATCAAACTTAAACAAGTGTGTTCTCCACACCTTCATTACTTGTTTAATATTTATCAATATCACTTTTGGTCAACAAATTAATCTCATTACACTTAAATAGCATTGAAGATAACAAATCACCAACAGATAGCAGGTCATAAGGATGTGTTTTGAACAATTCAACAAGTTCAATGAGAAAATGTGGAAAAAAAAACTCAATGACTAAATGTGTACAAATCAAAAAAAATATATTACCCTTTTAAATCATTATCCCATTATAGGAGTATCATTCATCTAAATTTAGTCTTATCCATCCAATAAGTTACGACTCATAATTGGTATATTTTAAACAATCAATTCATAAAGTGGCAAACCAGAGATTTACATATGGGTTACAAACATAATTGAAATTTAAAATATTATTTGCATGTCATATATCCCTAAATCATAAACACACATACACACATAAATCTTATTCGTTCGTTTAATCAAATGAAACAAATCTTGTTCATATTCATTCGTATTTTAGATAAACAAACTTTTATCGAAGATTCACAATATATTTTGTTCATTTACAACACTATCCACATTTATATGATTTCAAGCATAAGTTAAACTTTGGCTAATTTATATAAAAAAAAATTTAGTAAACCAATTAAAATAGTTCAAAGCTTGTTATAAATTTCAAAATCAGCTAAGGGCGTGTTCGGCACGGGGCGTTTGGAAACATTTGAGAGCTTCTAACTTCTAGCGTTTGACAAAACGCTTCATTTTGAACAGAGCCTCGTTTGACATTACAAGTTTTTAGTGTTTAGTTTAAGCAAAACGCTTCAAATCCAAATACTACTTCACGAAGCATTTAACAAAACGTTACCAGCTAGAAGCTACCCGCTATCCACTACAAGCTATCCGCTACCAACTATTTTTGCCGAACACATCCTAAATCTACTCACAATAATCACTGGCCATAATCAAGACCACTACTTTACGATTAGGTAAGAAAGAGATAATAATTTGAGAATGTATAAAGGTAAAAAGGTAAGAAACTATGTTTTATGAACATATTTAGTTATTATATTTTTTTATATATATGATTTACCATTGATATTTACCATGGAACTTATATATATTACTAACATATACTATTTTGAACGGCAATAGTCAGGAGGTAGATATATGACTCTTTTTATGGGTTATTAACTTGATATGATAACACACTATGCTTTGTACACATTTGATTGTTTAAATTAATTTTATACACAATTTACTACTAAAATAACATTTATGTTTAAAAAAACACCATATTATTATTATTATTATTATTATTTATTTTTTTTATTTTTTTTTTACTTTTTTACGACTTTTTAAATTGTTTTTTAAAAAGTTGTTTTACAAAAAAATTTCATTATATTTTTAACTTTTTTAAGCCTTTTAATCCTTTTTACACTTCTATTTATATTTTTCGCGTTTTACATATTTATTTAAATAATTTTTTTTAGATCAAAATAGAAAACTACTAATATAAATGTTACCAAAACTTTCATCTTTTTCTATAAATCAAAACTCATCTAGGAAAAAATATATGTTAAACGTGATGGAATTTTATCTCAAAAAAGAGTAAGTTAAAATGTACTTTATTTAAAAAAAGTACTTTAAATGTGACGAAATCTTTTGATGGACGTGTTTTGATTTACAAGAAGATATAATTTTTAATAGCATTTGTATTGATACTTTTATTTCCATCTAATAGTAATTTACATAACTTAGCTAAACGCTAAACGTGAAAAACGTAAATAGGAATGTATATAAAAAATTATAAAAAAAAATATTTTAAAAAATATTTTTCTTTTTAAAAAAAAAGTGAATAAAAAGTAATAAAAGAAATAGTAAAACAAGTTTTAAAAATAAAGATTATATAAGTTTGACAAAACATTTAAAAAGTTGTCAAAAAAGCTTAATGATGTTTATTGAACAAAAAATATCACTTGTAAGGAAAATCTGTGTTTAAAAAAATATATCAATGATCAATTATGTACAATGAACATGGTTTATTGCTCTATATATTATTAACCCAGCAGAAGAATAGCCAAAAACCGACTAAACTGGCTATTACTTACTAAATAGTATATTTAAATATCATATGAGTTTAATGGTAAAACATGTACCAAAAAAAATTACAGTAATAAAATGTAGCCTGTTACCTTATCTAGTCATTACCCCTTAGAATAATTATAACATTTATATTTTAATACTTACTAAGTTGCGACAATATACGTGTATAACTATGATAGAATGAAAACATATACACTGATCATGGGCTTAAATAGTTCTGTTGTTTCCTTACCTAGATTTCAGCCCCAAAGATTGTATCTAAAGCATAGCCCAGGTAATTAAATAAGCACATCCCAATAGGCAATAGCAATAAGGATCAAGGAGCATTAACTATTAACCTAAAATGGGATACTACTAATAAGGATTAAGAAGTATCTACTACTAACCTAAAATGGTATGCTATTGGCACACCCTATAATCTACTCCAATCTAAACAACTCTTTATAGCGCTAGCCTATATAGCATACAGCAAACAGAAACGATGAATTGGGCAAAAATTCTAAGACCAATAGATTATTATGAAGAGTTATAGTAAAAAGATCATGATAATAAACATCATCATATTACAAAAGAGCTTAAACTTTATGAGATTCAACAACATCCATATTCCATCTCTTTCTCGTTGATTAAAATGAAACTCTATATGATTCAAAAGACACATGACTAGTGTTCCAATGCACTTCGAAGGGAGACATGAGGCGCATTGGTTGAGGAGGAGGAGGCCCTACTTATCTGATCATAATTTAGAAACAACACAATTACAGTTATGTCATCGTGGAAGTGACGCCGCACCCGCTTGTCGATTTTCCGGAGATCAGAATATCGCATTTCACGCTTTTTTGCTGCTTCGTGCAGAGCCGCTTTCACCAGCCTCTTTGCTATTCCCTGCAAACATCCAAAAAAAAATTATATGTTGTTTCATCCATGTGCCTCCTACTATACCGACAAGTCAAATATAGCATGATATACATACATACATACATACATGTCCACAGATACGCAAACATATACATATGCATTTAAGATACGACACGACAATGGGCGTAACGTGTCTGAATTACTCGTATACTAAACATAGACCACATAGATAAATGATAGCCAAAAATGGAAAGAGATATAACTACAAGGGGTGAAGATGAAATTAGAAAGTAGAAAGAGTAGGAAAGCTTACAGCGCGTGGATTATTATGAACGATTTCCACGGCTTCTTCATTACCCAAGTGTTCCCATAAACCATCAGAAGCAAATATGAGAAAAGAATCACTTGGTTGAATGTCGTGAGTAAGGATTGATGGAGTAGCTGACATGATTGGCATAACCGTTGCTTCAGGAAGTCTGAACTTTGGTAAAATTTGATCGTTATTGTACTCTGTGTGTTTCATATAAACATCCCCAATTGACCTTGAAACCTAATTACCAAAAAAAAAAAAAATCATCAACAAACATAATTACCATAAAAAACATATCACCATCTATTTCAATCCTACAAAACAATCATTCTTGAGCTAAAACAAGCAATTTTTTTGGATAATTTCACATGCTAACATTGATTCACCTCGAAAAAAACCATCAACTAAACTTAAAACATCTCAAAACATGTAAAACATAAAACAAAATAAAAAATCATCAACAAACTTGTTCATAAGGCCTCCGAAAAAACAATTACGTGTACCAATTGTCCGGTTGTTCATAATAAGCCACTATTTTGACCATAAAAGATTTTTCCATTTGATTACGTTATTTCCTCCAATCGTTGTTCTTCGATAAGTGGGTCCCACCTTGTCGCATCTTTATCTAATCCCACGTCATATAAATCCATACCCACAAATCAAATATGTTATAAATCTTAATGTCTGTCCAATAAGCACTACCCTTGAGAAAATAATATAATTGGGTATAAGCTACAAGACCATATTTCTTTTTCCATCTTTTTTACACATAAGTTTACATCTGATCATGGGTATGCACTTAAGAGTGATTAATAATCAAACCGATCGCAAAAATAAATCTTTTTTTACATAAATGAATACATGGTAAGAATTATCAGCAAACAAGATACAGTGATATAGTTAATTTCCAAAAAAAAAAAACATTAAAAATAACCTGAATGATGCCTTTGACCCTCCAAACTCCATGTTTCAAAGCAACAATCTGTGGATCATGTGGGTGTAAATTCTTTAACTCGTGTCTAACTTCCTCAAGATTCGCATTATGCTCTGATGACAACTGAATAGCTGCCATTCCTCCAGTGTTACCAACTTTTTTACCAAGAACAACACGTGAATCTCCAAGATTGGCTATGAAAAGAGTCTGCTGATATATAACTCCAACTAAGCAACACGATCCAACGGTTGCAATGCTAGGACGCGTGTTAAATAACTCGGACACTACAGCAGTGAATCCATTCTCAGTTGCAAGAAACGCGTTCTTTATGGTATCTGGAGTCACCACACCATAATCCTCGGTAGATCTTGCTGCAAAATTTAATGAGTATCTCCTATTGGTAAACGTTTATAATAATACCCTTCAATAATTACAAAATAAAAGAATCTTGCAGGCAGATTTAGGGGATGTTTCTTTATCTTTCCTATTAAGTCCTGTATATGGGTAATGAATGATATTGGATGTTGTATACATAAGGTATGTTTCTTTTCTAGACTGGATATTCCAAAAAAGAAATCACAATATTCACAAAATTTAACATTTGAGGAATTGAGAGGAAAAAGAAGTAGGAGAAATAGGTAAAGGGTTAGTGTCTTTATACATTAAGACACTATGTTTGGCTTTGACCCATCAAGTCATTCTACCGATTAAGTCAAAAAGAATTCCCCAAATTAAGTGCTTGACCCGATTAAGCAAATTAAGTCAAAAAGAAAACCCCGGCAATGAGATCAATATTTTGTAATGATTATCAATGGGAGATAGCTAAAATTTGGATATCAGATTATCAATTTTGCATAAACATTCCTTGAATCACAAGCTGTAATCATGAAATATCAATGTCAAATTGTCGATTGTGATCCATTTGTAGAATAATTATATGCTAGATTCGAAGCAAATAGTGATTAGATGAAAGAGAGGTAAACCTTGAAAATTCCTGAACAAGTTGTCACAAACGTATCGGGCGACATCAGGTCCGCCATGACCATCATAGACGCCAACAAATGTACCGAAAGGACCAGACTCGATCTGGCTTTGGTCTTCAAGCACCTGGTTCGCCTGAACGACGGCCATGGAGTAATCTCCGCCACCGTATTTTCCGATATCTCGATACCATAACAATCCATCTTTTTCAAAGTCATCGCCATCGCCATTATAATTACCATTGACACCGGAAGCAGCGCCTGTTTCGCCACTGTTAGTGAATGGCTTCCAACACACCGAAAGGAGATTCATGAATCCTTCTGACATCCCACATTTCTCGCACGGAATCCCCTATATATCAAACCCCCAAATAATTTATTTTCAACATAATTAATGAAGTGGCATCATGATAAGTTTTCACCGATAAAGAGTCTTGAATTTCTTAAATTCAAATCCTTTACTCCAAATCTTGACAAGTGACGTATGTTAGAAACACCCAAATAGAAAAACTTCAACAAGAATCGTACAACTGGCGAAAAACAACAACACCCAAATTAAAACAAGGGCGGCTATCTGTTTATTTTTGCAATTATACCAAATCTACGAATTAGAGATTCTTGATTTTGATTGTTGTTCAAATCTGGGAAAAATGAGAGAAACGGAAAGCTGGGCGGCTTTGGTTTTGGTTCTGGTTCCTTGAGGGAAAACCTGTGTGAATCTTGATTGAATTGAAATCGAAATGGATTTTATGGTGGAGAAGGTGGAACCCTAATGGGAGGAGGGGGGTGTTGGGTGGTGGAGGAACAAGAATGTGTTGAATCGATTCAATTCCGTTGGAGAGAAGTTGGCGTAGGGAAGCTTTTTGTTGGGTGTTACTTTCAATGTTTCTCCTTCTTTCTGATTTCCTGTTTACGCGTTTTTTTACACACGACCATTAATTCTCTTCTTCGCACGTGGAAGGAATCATGGGGACCTTCGAGTCGTTTCTTCAAATTCAAGGGGGCTTCTATGTGTAAAAATATATCAAGCTTGGTTGACACTCCTATTTTTTACTCTATTACGCTGTGTTTTGTTGTGTTTTAGGCATAAGAGCCTTAATTCCCGTTTGATAGTTGTTGACGGAGAAAATGCCGATTGGAAAATGTCTGTTTGGGAAAAAGTCATGACTAAGTAAGAAACCATGATGTTTGATTGTACATCTGACTGAATGTGTTGACCGATAAAAAATGATTATTTTATCGATAAAAAATGACTATTTTACCCTGATGCGTTATACAGTGATGAGTGATGATGAAGTTGATGAGAAGTTATAAAAACATACAAACTCAAAATATAAAATACACACAAATCAATTGAAAATCCAAATAAAAAATGGTTAAGTGTTTTTATTTTATGAATGTTTATTTATATATATTGTATGATTAAACTTTAATATATAATTCTTGAAATTTAGGTTATATAACAAAAAATGGTTAAGTATTTGTATTATGGGAAAGTTGATTTATATTATATTATCTAATTTTCAATATAAAATTCATAAAAATGACCCTTACAAAATAAAAGCCCAACTCAAGAATTGTTGGATGTTAATCCTCACTTTACCGTAAACCTAAATAGTTAGTCTCATCCTAATTAATTTTCGCCGTCACTCTCTAAATGGAAGACGAAGCAGCCGAAGAAGGAAGAGCACCTCTGTTACAATTCATGTGTCTCCTTCTCATGGCCATCATCCTCTGATTCCGCTCTATTTTGGCTCGTTCGAGAAGGCAGAACACAGACTCGTAAATTTTGCTTGTTGCAGGTGAATAAAATCGGTGTTGAAAGAGAGAAGAAACTGGGAAGGAGGCGCTGAAAATTGGAACGTGGGGTAAGGGCATTTTTGGAAACATCTCTTTCTTTCTCACTCAGACGATTTCCCTCATTTTTTCCGCTCAGATCTAGCTTACCGAGTCAGACATCCAAAATCTGTTTAATAAACAACTTTTGCTGACCGAGTCAGCCAAAAACGTCTGATCCGACTCGGTCAAACGTATATCAAACACAACTATATTCTTTTGAAATTTTTTTTGATAAAGTTAAAAATTATTTTTTTAACAGAAAAATCTCGATTATTTAATATTTTGTTCAAATTAACGAAAAAGTCCTTATTTTTATTTTAACAGAAAACAACAGATTATCGTGTAAAATTAAATAACCAAGATTTTGCTATTTAAAAAAATAAATGTAGGACTTTACCAAAAAAATCCCCAAAATAATGAGACTTTTCTGCATAAAACCATATTATAAATTTTCGCATCAAATTTTATTAGAAACTACAGATGTGCTAGTAAAAGGATCTCATATTAGAAACCGATTCAAATTTATTTACATTTTTTTATTAAGGAATTTTGATTTTTCGATTCGACACTTCCAAAAACAAATTGTCTGTTAATTCGAGATAACCTAAAGAATCCTAATGAGCACATATCAAAGCATTTCCTTTTAGGAGTATTAAAGTTTGTGTTATCTATCATTGTCGGCCTTGAGGATTCAAATATCCAAGATAAGTAAAAAAAAAGACCCTTAGCCCTAATGTATAACGAATTAAATTATATAAAAATGCATACTCTATTTATGATTAATTCGAATACTGATAAATTTACTTCAAAATTACTTATGGTTGTCATACTTCAGTAATAGATCAATATAGTTAAAAAATTCAACAAAGGTAATTTCAACACAAAAATATTTCTTTGTATCTTCATAAATAGATATCATTAGTTCGAAAAATGGTTATGGCAATAAAAACAAATTTAGGGCAATAATCATATCCTAGGCCATTGTTTAGGGCAATAACCTATTGAAATCCAGTTCACCTCCAGATAGCTAAAAAGATCATACAAAAAAAGATAATCAAAAGATATATGGCTACAATACATAGCGGGGAAACACAACAAGTAAAATAATAAGAAATACGAATCACATTCGAATGCAAACTCACTCTTTGTGGAAGAATCCCACACGAGAGTAGTGGTCACGTAAGGATTGGACGCTTTAGGCGTAATAATAATGTTATCTCAGGAAATAGTGCTTGGACCTTGTGATGTACAACATCCAAATTTAAAGGTACATTTTATTTAAATCAAAGTTTGGCTTTTGGGGGATGTCACGACGTGGGAAAGGATCACCACGACATTGCAAGGCATTTTGGTTGCGGGTCACTGTTGACTCGCCACGACGTGGCAGGTATAAACCACGGCGTGGCTGCTGCTGAGGCCTTAAACCCTAATTTTTTGGGTTTTGCAACATATTTAAAGGAATGAGGAGGCTAGGGTTTGTTCACCTTCAACATCCACCACCCTCTTAAGCTCTGAAGAAACCCTAATTCCTTTTCCTCCATTTTTTAAGCTTTCTTGAGTGCTTTTGGGATATTTTTTGAAGGAAGAAGCAAGAAGGAGTAAGCCAAGGATCAGCAAGCAAGTTCCCATCTCCCTTCCTAGCACAATTTTGGACCCTTGTAAGTGTTCAAGGCTCCACCTTTTTCTTACTAGGTTGCTAGATCTTGAGTTTTGTCCCATTTTTCTTCTAGATCTTGTTAGTTGGGATGGTGAGAATTCATAAAGGTTGCAATTTTATGAATTTCTGAATCATTTGGAGTAATTCATGGTTTGGATCTTAAGTTTGGTTGGTTGTTTGAACCATGCATAAGATTTTGGTGATAATCCCCATTTTTGACCTAATATGAGTCCAAGACATGCATTGGACATGCATGTCTAAAAATCACCAACCTTTAAGTTGGTTTTAGTGTTATAAGCTCTTTTGGAGTGAATGGGTTAAGGACTTAAAGGGTTAAGTGCTTCTTGGTTGAGCTCATGCCATGTTTTTGCCGTTTGGACCTAAGATTTGAGATCTAGACCTCTTGGAGAGTCTTAAGGGATAAAGTTGGAAACTTTGTCCATCTAGACTATAAAAATGACCAAATTTGAACTTTGGAATCGGAAGATTCGGTTTAACCCATTATAATATTTTGAACCCAGTGCCCACGGCATGGCCCTAGGTTGCCACGATGTGTCGACTAGGGGTAATCGCATTTGTTTTGTCGTTTTAGGGCCACGACATGGTCAAGGATGGCCACGACATAGCGAGTCAACTTTGACCGTTGACTTTGACCATTTGCTTTTTGACCTAAGTTGACTTTTGGTTAAACCCTTAGTTGTGGAAGGTAAACTAAGGGTGTACCTTGTATGACCGTATAGGTGGTGTATAGCATATGTACACTTGACAGTAGGAGCGGTAGAAATTGATCATTTTCTGATAGGTGAGTATTCTCACTATACTATGTAGGATGCTAGTTGTCTTTATGATACTTGCATGAAAGACCTCGGGGGTAGCCTGGGGCATTTGTATAAAAGACCATGGGGGTAGCCCATGGCAATTACATGAAAGACCATGGGGGTAGCTCATGGAACTTGGTTGTAAGACCCTGGGGGTAGCTCATGGAATTCCAGGAAAAAGACCATGGGGGTAGCCCATGACACTTGTAATTAAGACCATGGGCGTAGCCCATGGCAATATATGTATGGTATGTGGTATTTTGGGAAACTCACTAAGCTTTATTCTTACGGTTTATGTTTGAAATGTTTTCAGGTACTTCCTGTTCGAAGGGGAAGGGACATGCACACAACATTCACCCGTGTACTGTATTTTATGATTTTGGGATTGTACTCTGATAACTATTTCTACAATGACATACCTTGATGGTTTTTGAAATGTATGTTGATGGTTTGGTTGATTTAAAAACAAAAAATTTTACTTATAATTTTTGGGATGTTACAAGTTGCTATCAGAGCCTTGGTTTGAGGGATTCATGCACACTCTCGGGTGTGTCTAAACTCAAACTGAGGAATCGGCAAAAAAAATCCAATTTTTTTTATAAAAGAAGGGGTGTGATGTGTGCAATCGGCCGAGCTCAAATAAGTATTTCCCAAAACAACCATACATGTTTATTTGTTCCAGTATATGTATATGTGCATATCATGCTAGATTATGGCTAAGGATCTACTCAGAATTGCACGATAAGATGCTAGGAGAGATGCCTTTGTATGCCTGTTGTATGAGCCTTTAGAACTGCATGCTGGTATGGATCTCATATGATATGATAGAGTAGCGTGATTAGGCAGTGCATTGGTCAGAACTTGATGCTCGAATGTTGCTTGGTTTGTGCTTTTAGGATGTAACATCCTATTTCGGATCTTCTGAGATTAGGGTTTATGGGCTGCAACCCGGACATGAGGAAGTGTCGGGGTTGCGACGAATTGCTGGAAGCGTAAAGCATCTCGACACCTTTCCGAGGATATGAGATTCATTGGAAATGGAGTTATATCGAGGAAGCAATGGAAGTTTGAAGTTATGGCAGGATAAGTCCTTTATTTGAAAAAGGTGTGATGAGAATTAATTTCTCTAATATCGTTTAGATTCGCAACAGATTTAGACAAACACAATAAGAAAAATGAACACACGATGAATCAAACAAGAGCTGAATGATTAATATGATCCACCTCAGAAGAGCTCGATAAAGAACTTCTACTGTAGAGGTGTGCTAGGGTTACAGTACAATCAAAGGAATAATTATCAAAAGCGTACAGAGAACGATGCATGCATGCATCTTATATACTAAACCCTAATGACTTAAACACGGCTGGACAGGCCCAAACCGTGATAACAATGGACCGAGGTAACAAACCCAATGACGCAACTCCTAGACCCAACAATCTCCCCCTTTACGTCAATTGAGGCGAGAGATCATTTCGGTTGAGTGAGAGTAGATTTCTTCACAGTCTTGAATAGCTTCGGTATGATGGCGAGAAGAGTTTGACGGAAGTCAATATACCACTGAAGCATATGCGAAAAAATTTCCTTATCAGCTTCACTGTTTTGCTTACACCTGTGAATGATGTCAAGAATGTGCTCCAGACAAGAAGTGGAGAACATGTGTTTATCATCAAGAGCGAACAAGCACTTTTGGCCTTCGGCTCTGGCAAACATGACCGTGTGATACTTCGGGTCAATTCTACCCATCTGCATCTTGTTAACATCGCTTGCCTTCCCAATTGGTCTGATTGTAGGCTTCTTTCTTAAGGCAGAGGCGATCTCTTGATCCATCTTGGCAACCTCATGAATGTAAGAAACTAGCATTCGCTTGATGTGATCGATGATAGGCTCGAACTGCTGTTGATCAGTTAGCAAAATGTTGTTCAAGAGGATCCAGTCGTGTGGGTTTAAGTTCGGCAGATCAGCAAGAGAAATCATATGAACCGAGTTGTCAGAACCTCGGGTTACTTTCAACTTCACATTTATAAAATTCCCCGCTGAAGTTGGTTTTAATACCTTGACTGTTGTGATCTTTTGTGCACTCCAGGTCAAGTATTGTGGTTGAGAGAATGCGAGATAGTAGTAAATTAATTCTCGGTCAACCTTCGGGTCAGGAGAAGGGACAGTGGCGATTGGTTCAAAGCAATAAAACACAAATGCCTTTCGGGTGATAGGCATGTCGAACTGAGAGTCTCTCGAATTTTCACGATCAAACGAGATGACCGGTTCAAGCCAGTGAGTGCTAGGAGACTCGATTGCTTCTTTTAAGAGTTTCTCCAATGTCCACAAAGGAAATAGAGTTTTTCTACTTTCCAATGCATCATGAGCTTCTTTTCTTTTTCTTTCCCTCTCTTCTTCTTCTCTTGCAATGCGAAGATTTTCATCAATCTCTCGGTCACGTTGCATTCTTTTGAGAGCACCTTCTTCAGTTTCTTCCTCATCACTATCACCGACTATCTTTTTCTTTTTGTCCTTCACACTAGAACCCGAAGCTTCATTACCCTTCGGTTCAGTGGTGACTTTCGGTTGAGAAGATATTTGAATTGGTTTGCTTGTTGGAGGTTGTGGTGGTTGACCCTGACTTGCTTCTCCCCCTTATTTCGGAGGGACAACAGTCTCCGGAACACCTTCTATTCGGATCAACATTTCAAGAGCAGGTCTCAGCTTCTCAGCCAAATGTCGTCGGACAGTGAGAGTAAGAACCGAATCATGTGCCTCTAGGAAATTGGACAAAAGAGAGTGCACATCACCAACACAGCTTTTGATAACCACTCTTTCAGATTTGAGATCATCAATTTTGTTGGTCGCCAGAGTGAGCTTCAAGGTCTGAGTTTTGAGTTGAGCAGTGTGACGATCCTGTTCATCCATGACTTTGTTTTTCACAGCTAGCTCGGTCTGGAGTTTATCAAGACGAGCCTTAACTGAAGATACGGACTCTGCATTATCAGCTTGAATCCCCGTTCTAATGCTTTCAAAATGCTTATGCTCCTCCTGAAGCGTAGTGGTGAGATCCTTAATCGTAGCATTCACCATATTGGCATTCTTTTGAGCAGCTGCCTGGAGAGAGTCCAAAAACACTTGAGCATCGGAGATTATTTGTCAACATTTTCAGCCGATTTCTGACAAGAAGTAGTAGAAGTATCCACAGCTTTGGTAGCTTTTTCAATCTAGTCCTGGTGCTCTTTGACCAGAGTAGAGAACAGGGCCTTGACCGCTGCTTCTGAGTATTCAGTAGTAGAAGAGGAAGATGCAGAGGCAATAAGCTTGTCAAGTTTCTCGTTAAGATCCTTTAAATTCCGTTTCGTTACAGGAGCATCATCATCATCATCACTCTGAACTCTGTAGGGGCTAAAATAGAAGGAATCAAAGTCAGCATCCTCCCCACCGAGAACGGTGTCAGATTCGTTTGAGTGAGGTGGAGATAGAGGTTTAGAGGTAATTGGGGTTTCGATCCCTGAAGTAGGTGCCCCCGTATCAGATACGTTGACACGAACTTGAGGTTCGGTTGGAGTAGTGGTAGTGGTGGTAATTTCAGTGAATAAGGGTGTTGGTATTGGTATAGAAGTTGTAGATGTAGAAGAGATTGGAGGAGGGCATGGAGCAATAATTATAGGAACAGAGCGAGTAGGAGAGAGAGGAGGTGAATTTCGGTTACCCTGATGAGCTGGTGAAGGTGGAGGCGAATATCCTTTGAGCGAACTCTCTTCTTGAGAATGTTCACTATCGCTTGACTGTTGTTCAGGTTGTTGGTCAGAGGGAACATACTCTGAATCACTTGATGACGGAGCCTTTGGCTTGGGTGCCTTCTTCTTGATCTTTCGCTTCTTAGGAGCGGAAGGAGCTGCTTGTTCTGACTTTCTCTTTTTAGGCGTAGCAGCTGTAGATGATGGTCCTTCCTTCTTGCTTTTTCGTTGATCAGCCTTTTTCCCTCGTTTCGCTGGTTTATCAGCGGCATCCAGCTATCTTTGCATTTCAGGGGTTAGCTGCCTCGGTCCTGTAGGAGGAAGCTTCTTGTATTCACGAATGAGCTTGCTTTCCCCAGAAACACAATGGTACATTGACTCAGGAATCGAACCGATGAATAGAAATTTGGTTGGATCTGAGACAATAATCTTTGTCGTGTGAAAAGTGGCGATTGATGACTTCAAAGAGTCTGCCATGACTGGAATGTGAAATTTCTCCATTGCCCATTGAGTAACCAAGGTCCAAAACCTGCCACAAGAGATTTCAGAATAACAAGAAGATGAGGTTAGGCTTTGTACCAGTTGAGTCCAGAGAATAGACCCATAGTCCATGTTGATCCCATAGTAAAGACCATAGAGGAGAGTCATAAACGCTTTGCTTGCCCCGTCAAAACCTGCAACCCTCTCCGATAAACCCTTGAAAAGAAGAGTAAATAGACCATTCCATTGTGTAGGAAGGCATGACTTCTTGAACTTTGTCACTGTCGTAAGAACTTCGGTGTACCCCATATCGTAAAACATGGTGAAAAGCTGAGTCGTGCTGATCGAGTCTGGATTGATCATGGAGTCGTTGATGAGTAGCCCTAGCAATGAGCAACACCTAACCTTTGAAATCGAAGTCTTCTAATCAAAAATCTCAAAGAAAATCCGGTCCTTAGCTTTGTCGTATGAAGCCGATGAATATATTTGAGACAAGATAGACATCAGAACAGATTCAACCTTGGTGAGAGCAATCACAAGTGGTGAATATTTGAGGCATTCAACCACCTGAAGCATGTAAGGATCGTACTGAAAAGGAGAGAGATTGATGATCATGTTTTGATTTGGCTTGATGGTGAGAAGCGTGGACTGTGCGTTTTGTTCTTGAATAGAGGATGAGTCAGCCATTGTTGAAGCTTGAAGTGAAGAAGATGGACAGTAGAGAGAAATTGTCGTTCAATGCTCGAGAGGATTTCGTAAGTGGTAAAGAGGTAAAAGTGAGGTTAGAAAACCCTTTATACGATTACCATGAGAGAGAAAAATCTGGAGTGATGATTGCACGATTTTCTGAAGCAACGCCTGAAAAAGCGTGATTTGAAAACTGTTACCCCGAAAAATATGTCAATCGTGTCAGGCGACGTAAGAAAAGGAAATGTTTCAAATTCACGCGCCTTGTTAAAGTCTTATCCATTCACCCCCTCTTGAATTTTAAAACTGTTCAAATTCCCTTTGAAATATGGACTCACCCTTTCGCTTTCATTGGTATTGACAAGCCTTCGCTCCCAATCATAGTTTATCATCATAACGCATTGAACCGAAACGATAGATCTGAGAAATAGCCATTAGTACCATGATTAAGACTTGTGGAAAATCATAAAGATCTGCATGCAAGAGTGTGCCAAAGAAAAAGAAATAAAACAAAGTATTTTATGGGATATAAGTGATGTCAATTAAGACACAAAACTGTGGATCCCGGATACGAATCTCTTCATTCAAAGTCAAGAGAGACTTAAAAGTGTCTGTGTGGTTTCCCGTTAAAATACGATCATATGCTTATTAAGAAGCATTGAAAGGCATCTTTTCAGTATAAGGTTATTCGGGTGGCTTTCGCTTCAATCGAACTACGGAACTTGATATAAGACCGAAAGTTGGATGAAGTACTTGTGAGACCGGTGTAGCCTATAAAACAAGTAGGTTTGATCAATTTTCAGTGACTTGGTGATATAGTAGAAATCTCAAAAATAAAAATAAACTGGATCTTTTAGGCAGAAAAGTCTTGGTGTTAGACAATTTCATAAAGATTGCTCAGAAATAAAAAGAGATTTCTTGGTACCTCCCACTAAAGTGGTTCGTTAATACGTGGGTGAAAACTAGAACGTGTGATTGTTCACCGTCAATTCATTGTAGGTGATGGATTTTGGGTTTCACTTAGATCGTGGTTGACGAAACTAAGATCATAAACACATATGTTGTGTAACCATAAACCTCAGTGGTAAATTCTAAGAGTCTCAAGGGTTAGGTTTATGAATCGACATGTGATGGAGAAAAGTGTAAAGATGGTTAAAGAACTGAAAGTACCTCTGCTATATAGTAAGGACCGAGCAGAAAACTCTTAACCCAATATGAGAAGAGTAAGGTAGCTCGTGACTTAAGTGATTTTATCAGCCTGATTGGGAAGAATCGATGTGTATATATCGAATCAGTAAAGCTGCACTTGAAGTCTTTGAGGCTTAGGACAACATGCAGCAGCATGCTTCTAGGGACACTTTGCTAGTACAAAGATAAAGAGAATTATACTTGTTCCAACTTCATCATTGGAGGTCGTCCATGAGTCCTTTCAATGTGATATTTTTGGTATTTTGATTTTATTTTGAAAAAGAAAAGAAATAAAACTAAACACAAAGTAAAATATTTTTTATCATTTTGATTTTCTGAAAAATAACAATAAAAACAGAAAAGAAAATACTTTTGGATTTTATGATTTTTCTGAAAAGAAATAAAAACAGAAAAGAAAATATTTTTGGATTTTATGAAAAGAAAAGAAAAACATAAACTGAATTGTGAAAAAGTAAACATAGTGTACAGAGTATACAACCGAAACTTCACCTTTGGAGAGATGAAACGAAATGGACCGACCGTTCGGTTCATGAAAAATCCGGAACCGAAATAGACTGAGCGTTCACTCTATTTCGCTTGCCCATTTTTAATGAGGCGAAAGTGGTTTCGGTACTGATTCAGCTTCCATCATTCCCAAGCCTTGGAGTATTTTATTAAAGCTTGCTTCTGGTAAGGCCTTCGTGAAGATGTCAGCTAACTGATTAGCGGATCGAACAAAGTGGATTTCAACGTTACCATCTTCTACGTGATCCTTGATGAAGTGGTATCTCAGTGCTATATGTTTCGTTTTAGAGTGTTGCAGTGGGTTGTGACATATCCGAATAGCGCTTTCTGAGTCACAATAGAGAGGAATTTTCTTCATGTTTAGGCCATAGTCTTTAAGTTGACTTTGTATCCATATGACCTGTGAAGTGCAAGACGCTGCGGCGATGTATTCAGCTTCGGCCGTAGAAAGAGACACGCACATTTATTTCTTGGATTGCCAGCTAACGAGTTTCCCATCAAGGAATTGACACCCGCCAGTAGTGCTCTTTCGGTCCAGACCACATCCTCCAAGATCGGCATCGAAGAATGCTTGAATAAAGATACCTAATTTCGCAGGGTACCAAAGACCGAGAGACGAGGTTCGCTTCAAATACCTGAAGATATTTTTCACAGCCACCATATGAGGTTCACATGGATTAGCTTGGAACCTGGCACAATAATAGACATAAAACATAATATCTGGTCTACTAGTTGTTAGATACATTAGAGACCCTATCATTTGACGATAGAGGGTCATATCAGCAGCTGGTTTCTCCGGAGATGGTGTTAGCTTCGTTTTCCGAATGCCATTGGAACCTTTACTTTAGAATCTCACATCATACCGAACTTCGCCAGTAGATTCTTCGTGTAAGCCTCCTGATTAATGAATATGCCTTCTGGTCCCTGTCTTATGTTCAGTCCAAGGAAAAAGTTAATCGGACCCATTGAACTCATCTCAAATTTATTCTCCATCAACTTCCGGAATTCAGCCGTTAATCTAGGATTCGTAGAACCGAAGATGATGTCATCGACATAGATTTGGACGATCATTAAATGGTTACCCTCTTTCTTGCGAAAGAAGGTTGGGTCAACCGAACCTTGTTTGAATTTTGACAATTTAAGAAAGCGAGTTAATGTTTCATACCAGGCTCGAGGAGCTTGCTTTAGACCATAAACTGCTTTGTCCAGAATATAGCAATGATCAGGATACTTCTCGTTTACAAAACCTGGTGGTTGCTCCACATATACAGTCTCTTCTAGTTCTCCATTCAAGAATGCACACTTGACGTCCATTTGAAAAACTTCGAAATTCTTGTGAGCATCGTATGCCAGAAAGATCCGAACTGATTCCAACCTTGCTACAGGAGCGAAGGTTTCTTCATAATCTATACCTTCTTCCTGACAATATCCCTTAACCACTAGCTTTGGCTTGTTGCATATCACGTTCCCTTCTTTGTCCAGCTTGTTCCAGAATACCCATTTTAATCCAACCACAGATGCATCCTTTGGTGTAGGAATCAGTCTCCAGACTCGGTTTCGCTCAAACTCATTGAGTTCGTCTTGCATAGCCTGTACCCAATCAGAGTGATCAAGTGTAGTGCTAACTGTTTTCGGCTCAATCTTGGAGACAAACGAATTAAACATGCAGAATTCCACTTGAGAGAATAGAGTTGTTTGCTTCGCTTTCAGTTGAGAGCGTATAAGGACTCCCTCATATGATCCACTAATTACTTGAGTTTTCAGATGATCTTTTGTCCATTTTATGAGAGGAGGGTAGTTAGGATCATAAGCAGGATCCAATTCAGCATTGACATCTTCTTCAAATTCTGACTGAGCGTCATCATTCGTATTGTCATTCTCCCCCTCGAATGATGAAACAACTTCAACATCAGGTTCAGAATTCTCCCCCTCGATTGGACTTTCATGGTTCATAGTTGGAGATGGGTTCTCCCCCTGGAAAGGTGAATCATGCCGCTTTGATGTAGACGAACCCTCCCCCCTGGAAAGTGGTGCAGTTATTTGTGGGTTCGCTTGGACCTTTGGGTTCGCTTGGATCTTTGGGTTCGCTTTCCATGGCTTTTGCAGCTTCATTGATTATCTCCTTTAGGTTGTCAACCTTGTTATGAGCCGCTTTCGCTTCATAAAGAATTGCATTCTCCGGTTCATCAAAGAGCAACATGTACTCTTCAAACAGATTTGATATAGGAGCCGTGACTTGACCTGTTTGTGAAAAGATATCCTCTATTGGACTTTCGTTGGATTGAAGTTTCTTCACGTAATTGTCATCAAACGTGACATAATAGGTTTCTTCTATCTTATTTGATCTTTTATTCAGAACCCTATATGCCTTGTAGGTTAGAGAGTAGCAAAGAAAAATCCCTTCGTCTGCCTTCACATCAAACTTGTTTCGGTTCTCTTTAGAGTTAAAGATGAAGCACCTGGAACCGAAGACATGGAAGAACTTAACATTAGGCTTGCGATTATTCAAAATTTCATACGGTGTGATAGAAAATCGCTTATTGAGGAAGGTTCGGTTCTGGGTATAGCAAGCAGCAGAAATCGCATCAGCCCAGAAGTACAGAGGTAGAGAAGCGAAGCTGAGCATGGTTCGGGCGGCTTCACACAATGAACGGTTTCGCCTTTCAACTACACCATTTTGTTGCGGAGTATAGGGTGCAGAGAAGTTGTGAGTTACTCCCTTTTCGGTCAGAAATTCTTCAAAGTCGTTGTTTTTGAATTCTAACCCATTGTCACTTCGGACATTTCTCACTACCTTTCTCAGCTTTACTTCCACCTGTTTTATAAAGTTTTTGAGCTGTGGAGTTGCCTCTAATTTCTGTTTAAGAAAGAAAACCCAAGTGAAACGTGAAAAATCATCGACAATGACAACAATGTACTTATTACCACCAATACTTTCTATGGTCGATGGACCACATAGATCGATGTGTAGAAGCACAAGAGGTTCGATTATCTTTGTGTTAACACGTGTGGGATGACTCTTCCGGCTTTGCTTTCCCATTTCGCATGTAGCACATAAATGTTCCTTGTCAAACTTTAGAAGCGGCAGTCCTCTCACATGATCACCAAGTACCAGCTTGTTGATGTCTTTGAAGTTAAGGTGCGAGAGTCTTCGATGCCATAGCCAACTTTCATCAGAATGAGCTTTCGTTAGAAGACATACTGCAGGCTTCCCTCGTATCAGGTTTAGATTTAATGGATACATTTCGCCTTTGTGCTGGGACTTCAACAGAACTGTCTTAGTTTTCTTTTCAATGATCTTAGATCCTTCATCATCAAATGAGACCTTCAGGCCAGTCCCTACAACCAATTGCGAGACACTTATGAGATTGTGTTGCAATCCTTCCACGTAGGCCACCTTTCGAACGGAAAAATCTTCGTTCGTTATCATTCCATAGCCTTTTATTGTGCCATATGAGTTGTTTCCATACTTGACACAACCACCATCTTTTAGAGCCCGAAACTCCCTCAGCTCTTCCTGTCTCCCTGTCATGTGACGCGAGCAGCCACTATCAATATACCATTCGTCGTCAAACTGCTCGTCACTGATAACCTGCAAAAATCAAGCAGATTTAGGAACCCAAAGTTGCTTGGGTCCACATGAGCTTTTTACAGAACAGGGAATATCAATAGAAAGATCAACCATATATGTTTGTTTTATTAAAGTGGTTTCATCTTTCCTTTTGATGGTGAAAACCTTAACTTTGTTAGCTTTCGATTTGTTTGAATCAGATTGTGGAATTTTATTTTGATTCTTAACAAACTTGTTCTCTTGTTTCCTAGTGTTAGTTGTCATCTTCTTCGTTTGAGTTTCGTATTCTGAGACGAGCTTTCCTTGTCCCTTGATATCCTTGTTAGGATTTTGCTTTGGTTGAGAATGAGGAGGATGGGATTTAGGACAGAAACTGTTCTTTCGGTTCTTGTCACTGCCAGATTTAGAACCGAAACTGCTTTTTCGGTTCGTTTGACTGCAGGATTGACAGTGAGTGCATGGTTCAGAGTTAGCCTTTGATCTTTCTTTTGCCTTGTGATTCGACGCCTTTTCTGTGCGAACATAATTGGAGTTTTGGGAGTTCCAAAACTGCTTCCTTTCATTGAGATTCTTTTGATATCTCATGTTTCGCTGGCGTTTTTGTTCAGCAAGATGCTTCTGAAACTTGTGAATGTTTACTTTCAGATTTGGTATTTCAGCATGAGTTTCACTCTTCAATGAAGAGGTTTCTCTTGCCGCCTTCGTAGGTTCGCTTGGAATTTCTTTAGTACCACTTGTGCTTGGTACATAAAAGCTTGTTGGGTTGTTGAGTGGTTCTGCCACGTATCTGCCTTTGACTCTCCATGAAGTTCTTTCCGATAAACTGAGAGTTTCGTCTGCATTGTTAATTGGAGCAGACCAAAAATAATTATCACAGCCGCCTGCGTTGTCTTCGTTTACTATGGCTGTAAGTTCGGTTGTGTGTTTCTGAGTTACTCCTATTGTGGTGTATACCTGATTTGGTACGGTTTGTACCTTTTGATATACCACAGCCTTCGGTTTCAAAACTTTGGATTTATCTTGGGATACCCGAGCGAACTCAACTGAATTTTCAGATATAAGACCTTTGGTAGGTTCGGTTTCGCTTTTGACAAATTCTGAACAATCAACTTCATCCTCTACAGATATTTCACTCATATCACTGTCCTCGTCAAATTCAGATGTGTTTTCCACATTTATCTTGTTTTCTGAACTCAACTTGGTACTCAATGAGTCAAATTTTTGTATAGTTTCGGTCTTGATTTTTAATTTATCATTTTCGTCCAATAGGTTTTTAAGCATGTCCTTATGGTCTTTGGACTTGATAAAGGACTCGATTTTGTCCAGAACGATTATGTAGGCATCAGAGATCTCATCCGAAGAGACAATAGATTCACATTTATAGCAATCAGCATCTATTTTGTCTTCCTTTAATTCAAGGAAATGCAAAATCATTTTGTGAATCTTATCTCTAATCTCACAATTTAAATACAACTGAGTAATGTTGGAATAAAGACGTTTAGCAATTAAGCAAAAAATATTACTTTGTTTCAAAAACTTTAAATTGTCACGTTGTAAATAAATCAGTTCATCTCTTGCCCTAACTAGCTCTAATTCCTTCTTCTCTATCCATATCCTTCGCTCCTCACCCTTGGAAGACACACTGCTGAGTTGATCAGTTAGGTTAGAATTCGTGAGGTGAGTTTGTTTTAAACTACCACTTAAACTAGAAAACTTGAATTTTAATTTGTTTAATTCATTTTCATAGTTATTAACTGGTATTTTCAGTGATTTAAGGATAGATTGTACCTTCTTGATCAACTGATCACATTCGTTGATCTGCTCACCCATCAGTTTGGCAGTGAAGCATCTGTCTTCTCTTTCCTTCGCTTCATCAGACCCGCCATCCGTTGTGTAGCCTCTTATTTGTGATACTCTAGCAGACACCATTAAGCACCTTCTAACAAACTTAGCATCATCTTCCTTCGCCACAAAATCTCTACCATGCGTAGGTTTGCGAACTTCTTCATCTTCAGAGTCGGTAGACCAGACCTCTACTCCTCCGAACTCATCATCAACCAAGTTCTCCTGCACAATCAAAGCATTCATAGAATTGTTAGAGGTTTTCTTCTTCTTTATTTCCTCCAGTTTGCATAGGTGATATGCTTCATCATCTTCTCCATCCTTCTTCTCGGACAGCTTTCTCAACATACAATCTTTGGCAAAGTGATTTTTGTCGTGGCAAAAATTGCAGTCACATCCGGAGTCACCCACAAGCTTGTTCTCCTTCTTCGCTTCTTCTTGCTGAGGGGCGTTTTTAACTTCCTCTTTTGCCTTTTCGGAACTGTAGCTCCCTTGCCAGTTTTGGTTCTTGGAGGTGGGAAACTTTTTGCGAGCAAACTTCTTGGGATTAAAGGTCATTAATGCATATTCATTATTTGTCAGATCACATTCAGAGAGATCCAACTCTTCTTCTTCTTCAGCCATGTTCTTGCCCTTTCAGAGAAGAGCCAAAGATCCCATACTAGACACCACCTTCGTTTCCTTAGTCACTACATTTTCATGTGACTTGAGTATTCCCACAAGCTTCTCCAACGAATAGGTTTTGAACTATTCATGAGCTTTCACAGTCGAAACCACAGCCATCCATTCGAGCCTTAGGTCATTCATAAAAGTGACCTTCTGTTCGATCACTTATCTTCCAATTCCGTGCTTGATCGTCTTACTGAGAAGATGATTGAAACGATCGAACGCCTGAATGAGTTTTTCTTCTTGCTTTTGCTTGAAGTCACCGAATTCCGAAAGCAAAAGAGTTTGAATTGAGTGCTCTAGATCCTCATCAGTGGAATATAGCTCCTTAAGCCTATCCCAGATTAGTTTTGCCGTCATGCATGAACTGACCAGACGAAAAGTATCAGATTGCAAGGCAATTCTGATCATCCTCATAGCTTTAATGTTGCTCATCCGTTTGTCCTTCTCATCTTAAGGAACATTCTCCATGTCGATCATCAGCTGATTGTACTCCTTTTGAGTTGTGATGACTTTATTTGTTCCAGAGTGAGCAAACGGACCTAAGGTGATAGCTTCCCAGATTAGATACTCATTATCCTCTGAACCAAGAACATAGTCTTCAAAGTGATGCGTCCAAACCTCATAATCTTGGGTATATAAGATCGGGATTCTCGTAGTAGATCCGATGCTATTGGATATGTTGATGGGGTTTGTTTGTGAATCTTCGTGAGACATGCTAACCTGTTTTGAATATCTGTCAAGAACCAGACTTGTAAAGACTGAATTAGGGTTTTATCAAAACGTGGAACAACGTCAATAAATGAGATGACGACTCCAACAATTTCAACAAAAGCGGAAACCCTAAAGAGATTCTTCCAACAGAAGAGATGCGTATGAATTACACAGCCTCCTGCTCTAATACCAATTGATGAGAATTAATTTCTCTAAGATCGTTTAGATTCGTAACAGATTTAGACAAACACAATAAGAACAATGAACACACGATGAATCAAACAAGAGCTGAATGATTAATATGCTCCACCTCAGAAGAGTTAGATAAAGAACTTCTACTGTAGAGGTGTGCTAGGGTTACAGTACAATCAAAGGAATAATTATCAAAAGCGTACAGAGAACGATGCATGCATGCATCTTATATACTAAACCCTATTGACTTAAACACGGCTGGACAGGACCAAACCGTGATAACAATGGACCGAGGTAACATGCCCAATGACGCAACTCATAGACCCAACAAGGTGGCAGCAGAGTACGCTGGACGTACGTGTGTGTACGCTTAGCGTACTCATGTGCGTGATTTTTAAGCGGAGCCACCTAGTACGCTGGGCGTACCAAAGGGTACACTGGGCGTACTAGGCACAGAGTGGAAACCCTAACTTTGGATGTGTCCCTATATAAAGAATGAGATGGCCTCATTCCTGGCCACCATCCTCAGTCAATAAACCCTCTGAAACCCTAATCCTTCATTCATGGAGCTTGTGAGTGCATTGGAGAGCCTTAAGTGATATTGGTGTGTTCTTGGAGTAAATAAGGAGCTTTGGAGAAGAAGGAGTGAGAAGTCCAGGCCTTGGATCTGAGCACATCTGAGTTGGAAGCTTCATATAGAGGTATATAGCTTCAAGTTTTCTCACTCTTTTGTTTTGGGCATCATATTAGAGTATTTTAGGGTTTTTGTCCCAAAAGGTGGAGACTTTATGATATATTGAGCTCCAGAGACTATGATCAACCCCTTTGAGTGTATTTAGTGGTGTTATGTCATAAAAATCCAATCTTGGACGTTGGGATCAAGCCATGCATGAGATATGAGCTTTTTGAGATAAGGGAGTGAGTGTTTTGGGTGTTTGTGACCTTTTCAGCCATGCAAAGGCTTAAAGTCACTAACTTTATGGAGTAAGTGCCATTAGGGAGTCCAGATCTAGGATTTGAGGTAATGTCTTAATTGTTTAAGACCAAATGAGTAGAAAGAGTAAATATGGGGAGTACGCTGAGCGTAATTCCTATACGCCCCGCGTACTTCCCCAGTGTCCCCGATGGCCATTATGGATTTGTGAGTACGCTGAGCGTACCAAGAGAGTTACGCCCCGCGTAACCTCACTGTGAACTTTTGGGCTAAGTCACATTTTGGGCCTTGAGTGTTGGGCCTGGAGTTTGGGCTTGTTTCAATAGAGTCTTGGACCAGAGGATTATATATATGTGCTTTGGGCCCTTGAGTTGGGCCTCGGGAGAGCCCATTTATTATTGGGCCTTGGTGGGCCCAATGGGTTTTAGGTCATTGATGGGCTGGTTAGTGGACTACCTTTAGACCTAATGAGTGAGAGTTTGGACTTAGTTCCTAATTGGGATATTCTGGGTTTGGCACAGAATTAGTGGCCGGTGCGTGGCAGTAGCGTTTATAGGGGCTGTTCATCATCCGAGGTGAGTCTTCTCACTATACTTACCTTGAGTGGTATCCTATGTGTGACCAGAGGGTCTTATGTGTTTATATTGAGTACTGTGATATCCTGCGTTATGTCTATGTGATTTATGTTGTGTATTATTCTAAGTATTCTGAGTTAGGACCGGAGGGTCCACCCGAGTTGTGGGACCAGAGGGTCCCACTTAGATACATTGACCGGGGGGTCTTATTGAGTTATAGCCTCGAGTGGCTAATGAGTTGTGTGTGGTATTTTAGGAACTCACTAAGCTTCGTGCTTACCGTGTTATGTGATATGTGTTTCAGGTTTTTCTCAGGATCGCGGGAAGGCGCCGGCTTGATTGTACACACCAGAGAAAGAGTTATGTTTTGAGGATCCTGGAGTCTTAATTAAACAATTATGGAGTTGAGATTTGTGAATTAAATAAATGAGATTTTTGTGAAATGTGTTATGAGAACTATGTGATTTAAATGAAAATTTTGTTGAAAATTTACGGTGTTACATAGGAACCACTATTAATACCAGTTAACTATCAACCGAATATTCTAGGTTACATGTTACAGAAATTAGATAATTTTAGAAGGTTGGGTTTAAATGTATTGCGCAACTCTTGTTTGAGTCCAACCATTGTAGTGTGAGGCCTTGTAGTCAAAGAATTATCTAGTGTCTATTATGTGTAATTATATTCGTAAGATCGTTAACGGGTGTTAGTGGGGGTTTCTTCTATAGCTGATGGTGGAGAGTGGTGGAAGGGAATACTAGGAGAACCTATGAAGCATGTTAGCTTGGCAGATGCATTATTTAGCAGAAATGGAAAATGTTTGGTTGTAAGGAAGTCACTTAGGGGTATCAGGGCAACTCTTGAGGAAAGTACGGATATGTGTGGAAGGTAGTATTGGGTCCGTACTACTGGAAGCACATGATTTGTACTCGAGTCAATGGGAGTCACGAGGATACTAAGGAACTCACAGGGTGTGAGATTCTTCGAGTGTTTTCTGATGGTTTGTATTGTTTGTTTTTAGAATGGTGGTCACTCGAGGTGGTTCAAGTCTTGGTGAGGGTTCGGGTTCTGGAGAGGGACTCTTAGATGATCAGATGCGAGATTTCATTTCGTCTGAGATTACTTGCAGCATTCTGGAGCAGACTCCTGTGATCTTTGGTACGATCAAGGAGAGGATTATGGAGATTTTAGATGAGTGTCTGGGTGCATTCCGTATCAAGATGGCGGCTATGGTGGGTGTACGTTCTCTAAATTTTTGAGAGTTTCATGCATGTGGGGCTCCTGATTTCTTCGGGAAGAAGGACCCTATTGTTTGCAAGCGATGGTTGGCGGACATCGTGAACGCTTTCCGGACTAGCTCATGTCCCGAGGAGGTGAAGGTCAGACATCCATCCCGTCTTTTAAAAGACAGAGCCCATGATTGGTGGGAGGAGGTAGGCCATGCCTTGGGAGGAGCGGCTGTTGAGGAGATGACGTGGGATGACTTTGTTACGAGATTCAGGGATGAGTTTGCACCAGTGATTGAGGTACAACAGCCGGCGAGAGAGTTTTAGGACCTCCGTCAAACTACTGAGTCAGTGGAGGAGATTTTTCCATTCCGAGAGAGGGTTTTGTTGGTTCCGCAGTATGTGGCGGACGAGGAGATGAAGAAGGCCAGGTACCCTGATATGTTAAAGGATGAGATACGGGAGTTTGTGAGCATGTCCAGTTGCAAGACACTGGAGAACATGACAGCTCGGGCTCGCGAGCGAGAGATTGATCTGGAGACAGTGAGGAAGAGGAAGTCAGTTCAGGCACATGTATTGGAGGGCTCGGGTAAGAAGCCTAAGGTTGTTGATTCGCATTCGAGAGGCCAGCAGGGTCAGGGCTGCTATGGCAAGTGCAGCAAGGCGCACGATGGTGTTTGCAAGATGGTTGTTTCTGGCTGTTACAAGTGCGACAAGACCGGTCACTTTAGCAGGGACTGCACTCAGGGATCAGGTTAGATTTGCTTCCATTGCAATCAGACGGGCCACAAGAAGGCCAATTTATGAGGTTGGTAGGAGGAGCGGTTGTAGCCCCCGCTCCATCGACATTGAGGATCACTGACAGCCGCCATGCAAGGCGGATGTGCCAGTTGTGAGGACCTAAGCTTTCCAGCTGTTAGACAAGGAGGCTCGCGCAGTGCCAAATGTGGTTACGGTATATATATTTCATTTATTTCATTTATTGATTTTATGTTTATGCTTATTATATATTTGATGTTATATAAGGATGTTCCTTGTGAGCGATGTTCCAAATGTAGTCCTTTTTTATTCGGGCGCCACCCAGTCGTTCGTATCTCTTACAGTCAGCAAGAGATTCGGTGACGCTCCAGTGGAGCTTGATTATCCGCTAGATGTAGAGATCGTCGATGAGCGTCTAGTACGTGTATGGAGGGTTCATAGGGGTTGTGTTCTGGAGTTATTCATGAGCAGTACCCGATTAATTTGGTTCTTATACCTTTATGTGAGAGCAAGGTAATTGTGGGTATGGATTGGTTGAGCCCTAATGGAGCGATGATTGACTGCGGGCGGTAGTTAGTTCGGGTTTGAACCCCATGTGAGGGAGAACTAGTTATTCATGGCGAGGTGTTCAGCATGGGCCAGCTCTCTGTTCAGCTGCGAGAGCTAGGAGATACCTTCAGCAGGGTTGTTCTGGTTTTGTAGCTTATGTATTGCATACCAGATAGGAGAGGAAGAAGATGGTTGATGATGTGCCCATCGTTCGAGATTACCCAGATGTGTTCTCGGAGGACTTTCCTGGAGTTCCTCCGGAGAGGCAGGTTGAGTTTCATATTGATCTGGTTCCAGGTGCGGGTCCAATAGCCGAGGCACCTTATCAGTTAGCACCACCGGAGATGAGGGAGTTGTTTACACAGTTGCAGGAGTTGTTGGACACTGGGTTTATCCGACCAAGTAGTTCACCATGGGGAGCACTAATACTGTTTGTGAAGAAGAAAGATGGCTCTCACATGATGTGCATCGACTACTGAGATTTGAACAAATTAACGGTGAAGAACCGTTATCCGCTTCCGAGGATTGATGATTTGTTCGACCAGTTACAGGGTGCGTCTTGGTTCTCCAAGATTGATCTGTGTTCAGGCTATCATTAGATGAGGGTTAGGGATGAGGATATTCAAAAGACGGCTTTCAGGGCTCGTGATGGTCATTACGAGTTCGTGGTTATGCCTTTTGGGCTCACCAATGCACCAGCAACGTTCATGGATCTCATGGACAGGGTTTGCAGGCTGATGCTAGATCGGCCAGTGATTATTTTCGTTGATGATATCTTGGTCTATTATAAGATTAAGGAGCAGCATGAGGATCATCTACGAGAGGTTTTGGAGTCTCTGAGGAGGGAGAGGCTTTATGTCAAATTCTCCAAGTGTGAAGTGCAGTTCTTGGGGCACCTCTTCAATGGGAGGTTCCAAAGTCTCCATCTGAGATTCAGAGTTTCCTTAGTTTAGTCGGGTTTTGTCGAAGATTTATTGAGAATTTCTCTAGGATCGCAGTTCCATTGACCATGTTAACGAAGAAGTCGACTACTTTCCATTGGGGGCATGAGCAGAAGGCGGTGTTTGAGACTTTGAGGCAGAAGTTATGTGAGGCTCCGATTTTGACACTACCAGAGGGTTTGGGTGATTTCGTGGTATATTGTGACGCGTCAATTTTAGGATTGGGTTCAGTATTGATGCAAAGGGGTCGTGTGATAACTTATGCTTCGAAACAGTTGAAGCCTCATGAGGTGAATTATCCCACCCATGACTTGGAGTTGCGGGTGGTGGTTTTTGCCCTCAAGATTTGATGTCATTACTTGTATGAGGTTCGTTGTATCATTTACACGGACAACAAGAGTTTGAGGTTTTTGATGGATCAACCAAATCTAAACATGAGGCAGCGCAGGTGGCTTGATGTATTGAATGATTATGATTGTGAGATCCTTTATCACCCTAGGAAGGCCAACAAGGTGGCCGATGCTCTTACCCGTAAGGCGGCCGGTACCCCTATCAGGGATGTATGTTTGAGGATGACACTGATATCCGTGAGGCTCGGGTTGAGGCTATGAAAGAGGAGCACCAGAAGAGTGAGCGCATAATGGTTTAGGTGTCCTCTTTTGATTATGATAGTTGGGGATTGTTGACCCTTCATCGGAGGGTTTGTGTAACATCCCGATTTCTAGGAGTGTGATTTTAGGGATTTTATTGCAAATAAAGAAGCCTACTCGACGAGTTGGAGGCCCCAACTTGTCGTGTAGAGAGTAGCCAACCCGCGTGATTTATGAGGTCTACTCGACGAGTTGGAGGACCCCAACTCGACGAGTAGGAACTGAATGAGAAAACTCTAATTTTTATGGTTTTCACCCTATTTAAATGACTTAACCCGCATCCTTTGGCATCCCTTATCACCTCATTAACCAGAGAAGGAAACCCTAACTGTTCTTTACTGCTCCCTTGTGTTTGTGAGGCTAAAAGAGTGTCTTTGGTACAATTGTTGAAGAAGCTTGAAGATTTCGAAGCTTGGATCAAGAAGAAGGCTGTAGATCCGTTATCTACTTTGTATTGGCAACCAATCTCAGGTATAAAGCTAGTACCTTGACCCTTTCATGCTTAGATCATCTTTTATGGACATTTATGGTCATTTTTGGGTTTTAATGGAGCCACTCTTGGGTTTGAGCTTGTCACAAGGACATGGTCTCATATCTAGACTTCTCTAGGCCCCAAATTCATAAAGTTATCAACTTTATCTGGTATTGGCCTTTCCCCATGCCCTAAACCTCATCCTAGACTTGGTTTTGGTGTTTTAAGCCTCTTAAGGCCTTGCATGCACATAAAGTTGGCAACTTTACGTGGTAACTCCACTCCAGGAAGCTAGATTTGGAATTTGGAGCTTCGGACTCGACCGGAATGGGCTGAATTCAATTTGGTTGAAGAACTCGACGAGTTGAGACGGGTTTTCCTTTTTTTTGGATTCTGCTTGAACTCGACGAGTTAATGAAGTGAATCGACGAGTGGTTAAGGCTTTCCCCGATATTATGGACACTGCATGGACTCGATGAGTTGGTTGGCAACTCGGCGAGTTGACTCGAGTTTTCACTATTTCTGAGTTCTGAAGGAACTCGGCGAGTCAGTAAGCTGCACTCGACGAGTTGGGTCAACATGGATTGTTGACCTTGAACGTTGACTTTGACTTTGACCAAGGGTTGACCAGTTTGACTTCTAGGGGTATTTTAGTATTTTGGGAATTTATGGAAGTGGATTGTTGGTGGATGTAGGTGTGTGAGTTTGGAGTCGTACTTGGGAAGTTTGACACTTATCATTCTGAGCTACTTGTGAGGTGAGTTATCCTCACTATACTCAAGGGTCTAAGGCACCAAGGCCGACCCTTTTGATTGTTATCCGGATTTGTTACTGATGTGATATGTTAGATCGGTATCCTAGTAGATAGGATGGTTATATGTTGTTATGATCTGTTAGATCGGTATCCTGGTAGATAGGATGTTGCTATGCCTAGTAACCTGTAGTTCGGTCTGGCTGCCGGTATATTGTTACGTGATTACCTATTATATGTGCACATGCTTGATTGGTAGTTGAGGGTATTCCATCTCGAGGATGATTGGACCCTAGTATGTTGTCTCTGTAGACTGTCCTATGATTATCTGATATAGGTGCACATGTTTGATAGTATGTGGGCATTCCAACCCGATGGTTGTGGGCCGAGAGTATTCCATCCCAAGGATGATTGGACTCATAGTATGTGGGCATTCCAACCCGATGGTTGTGGGCCGAGAGCATTCCATCCCGAGGATGATTGGGCTCGTAGTATATTGGCATTCTAACCGATGGTTGAGGGCCTGGGGGTATTCCAACCCGATGGTTGATTGGACCCATATTATGTTGGCATTCCAACCCGATGGTTGAGGGCATGGGGTATTCCAACCCGATGGTTGATTGGACCCATAGTATGCTGTTTGTGATTATATGTATATTGTTGTGTGTATAGGTATTTTGGGGGTAACTCACTAAGCCTTCAAGCTTACATTTATCGATTATTGTTTCAGGTACTTCTGATGATCGTGGGAAGGCGAAGGCGTGATCGTGCACCTCATCATGTTTTTATGATTTGATTCTAGGGATACTCTGATGTCTAAACTATTTTGAAAACACTTTGTGATAACTAATGATTTTGAATGATTAATTTTTTTTTAAATTAGCCTGATTTTTTTGAGGGTGTTACAGTTTGGGTTCCATATTTCGGGGGTACGCGACAGATTTGATGGAGGGGGCGCATAAGTTGAAGTTTTCTATTCATTCGGGTGCAAAAAAGATGTATAGAGACCTCTCGCTTGATTATTGGTGGCCATGCATGAAATGGGAAGTGGCCTGGTATGTGGAGAGGTGCTTGACTTGCAGAAAAGTCAAGGCCGAGCATCATCGACCTCACGGCAAGATGGAGCTGTCGGGTGTTCCCATTTGGAAATGGGAAGAGATTACAATGGATTTTATCATGAAGCTACCGTGGACCGCACGAGGGGTGGATTCAATTTGGTTCATTAGAAATGGGAAGAGATTTGGGTGTTTAATTGTTCCCTCTTTCACCTTAAATTTCACTTTCTTTAGAATAGAAGCAGACGGAGTAAGATTCAAGGATGATTTGTATTGAATCAACAAGCCTTTGTACTCCTACCTCTCATCATGCATGCAACTTTGTACTCCTACCTGTGATACAAAGAATCTTAGTGGGTCAGGTTGGGAAACCTGGTGAGTACATAAAGTTTTCAACTCACAATAATATAGTTAATGTGTTTAATCTTCAAACAAACAATTTACCCAATTACCCATCCTTGTTTTACTATTTATTCTTCCCTAAGGATTTATCCTAAGGTTCATCTTAATCATCATTGCTGACAATAGTGTTACAAGGATATTTCCGCAATACATGTCAGTAAGTTTCTTTCTACTTTTATTCCTAAGGATTTGTCCTAAGGAATAGGCACGAAGTCCAGTGCTGTCGGTGTTTAGTCACGAAGTCCATCGCTGTTGGTGCTTATATAATGGGTACTAAGTCATAACTGCCAGTATCTATCTAATAGGTACTAAGACCATAGCTTCCAATATTTATCTGATATGCCTCTCATCATCTATATCATCTTTCATCTCTCAACATCTATATCATCTTACATCTACCCATCTTTACCCAATATATTTATAGGTAATAAAAAATACATATACAGTTTAAAATCAAATAAAATATGTATATATTGTTCATCTAACAAAAATATCAGGAACACAAATAACATGCACATATAGCATGTAATTATCTTAAATACTTTATATCTATGTGTAAGATGAAAGTAACTATGCACTCACTTAACAAAGTGTCTGGTGATTGGTGAATTGGACAAAGCTTCGCCTTACACCTTTTTTCCAAAAGACCTAGACATACATAATGCTAAGTCTTAGTCTAATTTCATATTTCATGGAACTATTATCCTAACGGTTCGGATTTCTCAACAATCCCAAAGTCTACTACAAGATCTAAATAAGGAATAATTAGGTAGGATCATATCGGAGGTAGGGTACGTTTGGTATACAGAGTATACTGTTTGGAAATCTCGCTTTAAACACCTCACTAAATCCAGCCTAGACATCATCTCCGTAAGTAGGTCAATCAGTATAACGACATGAAATTACTGGTAATTCTTATTTATAGGTTCATAATAATGACTTATGACTATAAATATAAGTTACACTGAAAAAGATAGAGTGTAGCTTAACTTACAAAGGTTCTTGATGAAAACCAAAATCTAAGCAGGTAAAATACTAACTCGGGATTTCCTACTAGAAGGTTATTACTCATATGAGTATTCATGGGTGTCGCAGGGCTTCTCCGCAAGCTAAAACTAAGGGAATATGGGGCTAAAATTGAAGGAAATCGAGAGAGGAAGTGTGGGTGGTGTGAAAAAGAATGAGGCTGAGTACATCTATTTATATTCCATATGCACGCCGCACACTCTAGCCAAATCGATCCTCTCGTTTTGCGACACGTGTCGGGTATAGATTTTCCCGCTTCCTTATGTCAGCAGCGTACTGCGCGTTGTGCCCCTCGCGCGCACGCATGTGAATTTCTGATTTTTCAAAAAATCATATCTTCTTCATATGAGCTCCATTTTCAATGTTCTTTATATCCACACATAGCTAACGACGAGATGTACAACTTTCGCTTAGACTCCGTTGGCTAGTTTTTACTTTATTTTTAAACCTAGATTTTTAATAGGCTTAAACTGTCAAAGTCTGTTAAAAATTCATAACTTTTTCATATGATATAAGTTCTCGATTGTCTTTATATTGACAAAACCATATGGACGAGATCTTCAATTCTCATTTAGATTGTTTTTCCAAACAATCAACCGATCTCTACTTCGGATTCTGAGTCATATACTGTTGCATTGAAACTTCGAAAAATCATAACTTCCTTGTACGAAGTCAAATTTCGACATTCTCTATATGTACGCTCATGGTTTAACGACTACTACAACTTACGTTTAGATTATTTTCCCTAAATAATCCTTCTTTGATAATGTCTAATTATCATATTATTCTTTAATTATCTAGCCCTATCTTGCGGGCGTTACACGAGAAGAGAATTTTGATGATGATTAGAATTAGGGTTAGGGTTCTTGCGTGAATTTAGGAAATCGGAAAGATTGAATGGAACCACCGAGTTGTCTTTTATAACTGGTGTGAAATTCAAATTTGAACGAAGCCCCAATCAATAACAGCCACGTGTAAAGCAAGTAACTTAAACGACATCATCCCATTCTTCCACATATACACGTTATGAGTGTTTTTCTCGATCCAAGATAAAACAATAGTAACGTCACCTCCCAACGGCGACCTCAATATCACCAATAAAATTGAACAGTAACCAAGTTTTGATAGTTTCCAAGAACCAGTATTTGATAGCTATGGTTGGGCCTCATTCACTTATGGAAATTTTAAATGAAATCATAAGCCAGACTTTGCAAAATCTTGGTATGGGTTGGTAATACTCAATGACTCATAGGATTTCAGTGCCAATGTGTTCCAAATGTAAATAAGATCTTGTTTCAGCTCATATTAATCCAGAGAAGTACAAGTACATTTGTTGAGAGAAAAGCCCAGTGCACAGATTGCAAAAGTTCTCTAAACGACTT
Source organism: Lactuca virosa (assembly GCF_052849685.1). Classification (NCBI taxonomy): domain Eukaryota; kingdom Viridiplantae; phylum Streptophyta; class Magnoliopsida; order Asterales; family Asteraceae; genus Lactuca; species Lactuca virosa. The sequence continues at coordinate 77,022,525 of NC_136426.1, forward strand.
AGGTACCTATGTTATTTATAGTGTACTCGACGGATACAAAATGTATACCAGGACTTCAACATTAAAAGATAAACTACAAATGTACCTGATAAAATACATACACTATCGAAGTCATGAAGACCTTCGATATTGACAAACACTTTGCTACTTAGACAACTACCTAAGACTTCGATATATCACAACAAATATGAATCTACACAACTGGGTAAGCACGAGGCTTAGTGAGTTCCCCAAAATAGCATATACTTAATACATACATCGGTCCCCGCCCAATAAGCATATAAATAAGCCCCGCTCAACGAGTATATGAACGGGCCCAGCCCAAACTACATAACAAGCCCCACCCAATAAACCTAAGGGGCCCCACCGAACATACATAATCATATTACACATATAGAGGCTACACTTTCAGGCTCTACTAAGACAGTCACATAGAGGCTATACTACTAACTTCGAGTACACTAACATTGATCCCTAAAGAGTATGCTATCGGATCTTGTTCTACTAACTCATATAGCTAAACACCCATGGATATGTATTGTAATACATAATATAGTGAGATAACTCACATGTATAGTTTCTAAGAAGGTTAACAATTTTCTGGTGATCCTACTGGCGGACAATGCGCCTAACACGTATTAACCTATAATACTATACTTATTAGTTCCTATGTAAATGTGATAATGAAAAGTTAGATCATTCACTAATCCCAATGAATACTCAGAGTTCTATCAAATAAGGATCAGCTAGGCAGGACAGTTGGGAGGCAGAACCATTTCAACATATAGCTTTTCTGAAGTCCAATAACCAAGCCAACATGACCGTTCTAGACACCTCTCCCATAAGTAGATCAATTAGTATTATAACTAGAACTATTGATCAATCTTATTTAGATATTCATAATAACCACTATGAATATAATTATAAGTTACACTTAAAAGCCTAGTATGCGTAGCTTAACTTACACAGAGTTTATAGCGAAAACCAGGCTTTGTGCTGGCAGAACTTCGATACTGAAAGCCTCTATCTTTCCCACTCTGTGATGCCGCAGGGTCTCGCTAAAGTGGTCGGGAACTACCAAACTAGGGAGTAAAAGGGATAGGGTGCGGGAAGTAACTCCAGAGGGTTTAGGATGAATTTATAAGGTAAAAATGCTGAAAATCAAACCTATATATAGGATTTTTAAAAGCGTGTTGTGTCTGGTGACATGGCAAATTCTCTGCCTGACACATGTCACCTACGCCATTGTCCACCTCGCTTGCTTCTAGAAGCTACGCGCCCGCGTGCAATTTTTCATATTTTCAAAAAAAACATAACTTCTTTATATCCTCGTGTAGCTATCGACGAGATCTACAACTTTCGTTTAGACTTCGTTGGCTATTCTCACTTTATTTGTAAAGTTATATTTTTAACAGACTTAGATTGTTAAAGCCCGTATAAAAATCATAACTCTCTCATACGACATCCATTCTCGACTGTCTTTATATCGATGGACTCCTATTAACGAGATTTTCGACACTTGTTTAGATTGTTTTTAACAATCGACCGATCTCGATTTTGATTTCTGTGTCACACACTGTTATGATGAAACTTCTAAAAATCATAACTTCCTCATACAAACTCAGATTTGGACGTTCTCTATATATACGCTCTCGGTTTTACAACTACTACGACTTTCGTTTGAGCCCTTCCCTTTCGAACCGGAAGTAACTAAAACATAAATTGAAAATTATAAGCACAAAGATTAGTAAGTTCCCCAAAATACCGTATACCGCACATATATGTCAGCACAAGGCTGTACCAGGTCTATTTCACCCCTGAGTCTATTTAAAGTCATATGTCAGCACAAGGTTGTACCGGGTCTATTTCACCCCGGGTCTATTTGACACCCGAGTCTATTTAAAATAATATGTCAGCACAAGGCTGTACCATGTATATTTCACCCCCGCGTCTATTTTACCCCACATATATATAGCAAACAGGCACACAGTCGTACAACACATACATCAGGAGTTATAAAGACTACAAGCACATACAATCCCTAGTGTCCTACAGTATAGTGAGCAAAGTCACCACACAAAGCAACTCAAAAGTCAACATGCCCTCAAAATCCCACAACATGTGCTAAGATCCACCTAGATAATCACACAAGGCAAAACCTTAATCTAACTATTAGGGCATTAATAGCTGAACAAAATTCACTAGTCAAAAGTCAACCCTCAAGGTCAACAGTCAATGTTGACTCCATCCGACCCCCATAATGTGGTCTTCCTTGGCCACGTCGTGGCCGCATACGACCAAACAGTCGAGAAAATCTCAACTGCCATGTCGTGGTGACCTAGGACCATGTTGTAACGCCCGTAGATTCAGGCTAGTCAATTTAGAGACAATAAGCGTCAAAAATGACTTTTTGATGGAATATTATTTAGAATAAATAATCTTAACTAAGCTATAGTATATGTCAAAAGGGTTCCGTACATATAAAGAACGTTTAAATCCGAGTTATAACGAAGAAGTTATGACCTGTCGAAGTTTTACGGCTAACACGACACCGCGAAACGTAAAAAGTGAATTTTTGATAAGATATTTTTTAGCCTTAGCAATCTAAGCAAAAGTTTTAGTATACGTTAAACCAAGAACGTACATAAAAGGAACGTCCAAATCTGACTTCGTATGAGGAAGTTATGATTTTTCTAAGATTTCGCATAGTAGTATACAACCCAGAAATCGAATTTTAGACTGATTGATTTTTAGCCGACACAACCTATATGAGAATTGAAGGTATCATTAATAGGATCTCAATGATATAAAGACAGACGAAAGCGGACGTCGAATGACAAAGTTATGAATTTTTAACAGATTTTAACGGTCTAAGCCTGTTAAAATATAACTTTAAAAATAAAGTCAAAATTAGCCGACAGAATCTAAACGAAAGTTGTAGAGTACGTCGCCACCTACGCGTGGATATAAAGAACTTAAAAATGGAGCTCGTATGCAAAATTTACGGATTTTAGAAGATAATTAGTTTTTGGAGAAATTTGCGAGTGACACGTGGAACAATCCTGACCATTGCTTCCTCCTCACGCATTGCCACCAGATGGTGACATGTGACACACCAACACGTCATGTAGGGTTCTCCAACTCGCCGAGTTAAGCCAATTTCCAGCCTATAAATAGCGGCGCAAATCTTCCATTTTCTTCACACCTCAACCTTTCTCTCTCTCTCTCTCTCTCTCTCTCTAACTTCTCTCTAAACCCCACCCAACCCTTACTACTTCCCAAGTGCTAAGAGGCGAGTCCCAGAGCTCCAGAAGGCTCCGAGAAGAAGATCTTTCGGCTCGGAAGTTCTGCCCCCACAGAGCCCGGTTCCTAGCCAAACCTCCCGGTAAGTGAGATATGTTTACCCTATTTTAAGTATAGCTTATGTTTAAGTTCAATATCGTTATTATGACCTTATAAACAATAAATATATTATAAAATATAATATACAAAGTGTTATTATAATATTTGTTAACTACTCACAGTACGGGGAATCTGGTTTGAAGGGTCGCATAGGGTTGTTGGATTTCAGAAGTGCTATAATGCCAAAATGGTCCTGCCCTCCAATGTTTCATGTCTGGCCCCTGTCTGTTCATAGTGGTTGAAAAGTATTGTTTAACACTTATAAAACGATATCGTTCGTAAATAGTCGCAATAAATATTAGACTAAAATCTAGCGGTAATGATACTAGGTTTCGTCGAAGGAGAATAGAATTGATAGAAGCGAAGCGCTGCCCGAGTTTGGAATCATCAATTTAACAAGTGAGTGCATAGTTACTTTCATCTTACACATAGATATGAAGTGTTTAATATAAATTACGTGCTATGTGTGCATATTATCTGTGTTCTTGATATCTATGCTGGATGAACAAAAGTATATACACGTTTTACTTGATTTAAACCGTATATGTATTTTTATACCTATAAATATATTGGGTAAAGATGGGTAGATGAAAGATGAGAGACGAAAGATGATATAAATGATGAGAGGTGAAAGATAATGAGAAGCCTTGACCCAAGCAATGGCCCAGTCATCTAGCAGAGTATAGATGACAACCACAGACTATTCTAGGCAGTCCAGTGGAACGCTAGCAGACTCGCAACCTGTAGGTGTTGTGAACGATATGTTCACCAGATGTTCTCTAAAAAAACTGGCAGTTATGGACTTAGTGCCTTACAAATGAACGTTGACAGCTATGGACTTAGTGCCTTACAAATAAACATTGGCAGCTATGGATTTAGTGCCCTATAAATGAACACTGGCAGCTATGGACTTAGGGGCTGTCTGTTTTTTTTTGTGAAGATCTGTGCAACCACTTTAATCTGCGCCGCGCAGACAACGCGCGGACATATGCCCTCGCAGAGTGTTTATTTTTTGGAAGTGCACAGATCAAAAAATGTCTACGCGAGGTCTTCCTGGCACAGACATGGGCCACTGTCTTCAAAGGTCTTCAGACTTCATTTTAACCTAAACCAAAAAAAAAACATGGGCCACCGTGCAGTTTTTTTTCTTTCTTTTTTTTTTTGCTGAAAATGCATTTTTAATGTTTATGACATGAAATTAAGTTTGAAAAATCAATTTATTTCAACAGCTGCAGACGTTAAAAACAAACAGTCTTCTTATTACAGACTGCAGACATTTGGTCCACCTCTTCTGACGCAGAGGGTTGCAGATGTGGTCCGCAGACTGCAGACATTTTGACTTCAAAAAACGAAAAACAACACCTTAGTGTCTAACAAATAACATCGAGAGCTATGGACTTAGTGCATGTTATATAAACCCTGGCAGCGATGGACTTCGTGCCTATTCCTTAGGACAATCCTTAGGAATAAATATGGAATAATATATGATTCTTAGGGTAAATCCTTAATAATAAAGAAGATAATGGGGATGGGTAATTGAGTTAATTGTTCGACATGAAGTATGTGAAAAAACAAATTAACTATATTATTGTGGGTTGAAAACCCTATGTACTCACCAGGTTTCCCAACCTGACCACTCAGTTTCTTTTTATCAAAGGTATTAATGTGAAGATACATTATACTGAGAGATTAAAGGAGATGTAAATCACTAGTGTAAATGAATCTAAGGTCTGTTTATGCATATGTTTATGTATTGACGATGATATCCCAAATTTTTAATATAAACAAAAATACATTTCTTCAGAAATGCTTTGATAATATATTTATCATGTTTTTTTGGGAACAAATTCCGCAACATATTTCTTCAAAAATATACTATGATTTTCAAAGAAAACATAAACAAATCTGTCTTTTCTGGCCGTGAAAATGGGGATGTCACAGTTGGTATCAGAGCATTAGTTTAAGAGAACTAGGAATAAGGATTTATTTCTAAACTTAAACTTAGAATGCTAAGCGATGATTGTGAGATGAGTGGCTGATATATTTTAGACACAAGCACTAGCTTATTTAAGGGAGATGTCTAAATTGGTTTTATGTTCTAAATGATTTTTGATGCTATCGTTTGATCAGATCTATGGTCTGTTGCCGATCAGATCTGGAAACGTTATGTGTTCATATTTTTAAACGTTTAATTACGGTATTAGAACTGGCATGTAACTTTTCGAAATAATAAAGAGATTTATATGACTATCGTAAATAACGCTTTCCCTATCTTAATTCTCGTCACTACACACCAATCATCTGATTTGGTGTATAGATCGACATGGTGAGAACTCGAAGCGGATTAGGAAATGCTAATGGAAACCGTCGGCCTGAGCCACAAGTGATTGAGTGTGCACCAGAGGTAGCAGCTGCACCCGAGCTAATCACGATGGCAGGAGTCCGGAAAATGATTCAGGATATGATGTACGAACAAAGGTAGGAGATGAGGAAAATTTTACTTAATAGGGATGAACCTACTGTGCCTATTGTGCTGCCTGAACTGAATGAAGATCTGTCAGAGGAGGGAAATTAGAGCCGTACTGTGAGTCAAGTTAGACCCCGAGTGATCAGGAGGAACGACCCGGACAGAAGAATTGACAAGGATGGGCACATGTATAAGAACTTCTTGAGTGCCAAACCACCAAATATTTCTGGAAGCCCAAAGCCAGTGGAAATTATGGGCTAGATCTCCGAGATGGAAATGGTATTTGAAAGCTGCAACTGCAACGATAAGAAAAAGACCGTCTTTGCAGTCAGACAACTAAAGACCAGATTTTTTAGTTGGTGGAAGTTGTTGGCAGATACGATGCCACGGGGAGAAGCCATGCGGATATCTTGGGAAGCATTCATGGAGCATTTGAAAATGTAATACTGCTCAGAGATAGATCTGATAGACCTAAACAATGAGGTTCAGAACCTGAAGAAAGGGAAGATGAGTGTTGATGAGTATGCAACCGCATTCACCGAGAGAATGAAGTTATTCCCCTACTTGGTGCCTACTGAACTCTCCAAGATAAATCGATTTGCTAACGTATTGCCAACGGACTATGGCCCAACGGTCAAAATGGAAACTACTTTGAAAACAATCGTTAGAGCAGCTAAGAATGCAGAGACCCAAATAAGAGAAAACGGTCTAGAAAAAGATAAGGCGGGAGAAAAGAGAAAGATTGAGGTATCCTCAAAATCTAATAAGAAAGGAAGATTCTTGAAGTCTAACCTGGATAACCAAAAGTATGGAGCCAAGTGGTGTGAAAAGTGCAAGAAGAAGCACTATGGGAGACGCGACGGGGAAGTGACTTGTTACAAGTGTGGGAGGACCGGTCACTATTCTAGTGATTATAGGCTTAATGATAAGGTATGTTACAGATGCGGAGACAAGGGGATTATGTCAAGAGATTGCCCGAAGAAAAATGAAGCAACAAGACCAAATATACCACCAAAGCCAAAGGCAAGAGCATTCCAAATGATCCTCGACGAAGCAGGTGACAATGCAAGGAATCAGGAGTGAGGACTTTATATCCGAAGATCAAGATATGAAGTAGCCATACGGATAGTATCATGTGGTGTATCCTATTAGAGGCATAGTATAGGTTGAACTTGAACATCTATGTAATCGTTTCAAGAAATAATATAAAGCTTGGTTATGTTATCTGATGTGTTAAATGACTATGTGAAATTCTTGTATGGTGACTTGGGGTACTGCGAGTCAATACTTGGGACAAGTATGAGTAGGTGTAAAAGGTGGTAGAGGCATATACTACCGGAAGCACAAGACTCACACTTGGATCGGGGAAAGTCACAAGGTTACCAAGGCGCTAGTAATTGAATCCGTTTTATTCATGTATGTCGTTACCATCGTTTCGGTAATGACTAAGAAGATGATTGTTATTCCGACCCTAGTGGTCATATCAAATCGATTCCAACTAAGACGAGTATGTTACGTGGTTCAGAGAACCAAGATCGATGTAACATCCGACTTAAGCCAGATGATTGAAGTGAAAGATAATTGAAGCGATCAATAGAAGTATCGTGATCACCGTTAAAGTAAATAAGCTTGTAGCTAGAAGTGCTACATGCTAGAACGTGGTTATATAACATTAGAACATGAAGAAAGGTATATTCCATTATGGAATTTGACTCTAAGAGACCTGAGTCTAAGCGTTGCATCACACGACATGAGGTCATTAGAACATGACCCATCGGTCTGTCATGATAATCGAAGTAAAGAACTTCTCTTAAGTTAAGTATGTTTAAGAAAAAGTATGAGTCTCCAATAAGGATCAATTTTGTAACTCGAAGGTTACGATTGAAAGTCAAACATAGGATAAAGAGCGGGTGCAAGATTGAGCACCGCCTGCAGTCAAGAAGTCCAAGAGTTACATATAATCATTCGTAGGAACATAGGAAGTTACGGTTATTACCTAGGATGAAGAGATAACATATGGAGTCATTATATGACCCCTGTTTCGTTGACGATTTCGGGACGTAATCATCCTAAGGGGGAAATAATTGTAACTCCCGCAGATTCGGGCTAGTCAATTTAGAGACAATAAGCGTCAAAAATGAATTTTTGATGGAAGATTATTTAAAATAAATAATCTTAACTAAGTTATAGTATATGTCACAGGGGTTTCGTACATATAAAGAACGCTGAAATCCGAGTTATAACGAAAAAGTTATGACCTATCGAAGTTTTACGGCTAAACCGACACGACGCTGCGTAACGTAAAAAGTGAATTTTTGATAAGATACTTTTTAGCCTTATCAATCTAAACAAAAGTTTTAGTATACGTTAAACCGAAACGTACATAAAAAAACTTCCAAATCTGACTTCGTACGAGGAAGTTATTATTTTTCTAAAATTTCGCATAACAGTATACAGTCCGGAAATCGAATTTTAGACTAATCTACTTTTAGCCGACACAACCTAAATGAGAATTGAAGGTATCATTAATATGAGTTCAATGATATAAAGACAGACAAAAACGGACGTCGAATGACAAACTTATCAATTTTTAACGGACTTTAACTGTCTAAGCCTGTTAAAATATAACTTTAAAAATAAAGTCTAAATTAGCCGACGGAGTCTAAACGAAAGTTGTAGAGTACGTCGCAACCTACGCGTGGATATAAAGAACGTCAAAATGGAGCTCGTAAGCGAAAGTTACGAATTTTAGAAGATAATTAGTTTTTTGGAGTAATCTGCGAGTGACACGTGGCACAATCCTGACCATTGCTTCCTCCCCACGTCTTGCCATCAGATGGTGACATGTGGCACACCAACACGTCGTGTAGGCCTCTCCAACTCACTGCGTTGAACCAATTTCTAGCCTATAAATAGAGGCGCAAATCTTCCATTTCTCTACATCTCAACCCTTCTCTCTCTCTCTCTAACTTCTCTCTAAGCCCCTCCCAACCCTTAGTACTTCCCAAGTGCTAAGAGGCGAGTCCTAGAGCGCCAGAAGGCTCCGAGAAGAAGAACTTTCGGCTCGGAAGTTCTGCCCCCGCAGAGCCCGGGTTCTAGCCAAACCTCCCGGTAAGTGAGTTATGTTTACCCTACTTTAAGTATAGCTTATGTTTAAGTTCAATATCGTTATTATGAACTTATAAACAACAAATATATTATAAAATATAATATCTTTTAACTACTCGCGGTACGGGGAATCTGGTTTGAAGGGCCGCATAGGGTTGTTGGATTTCAGAAGTGCTATAATGCCAAAATGGTCATGCCTTCCGGTGTTTCATGTTTTTCCCCTGTTTGTACATAGTGGTTGAAAAGTATTGTTTAACACTTAGAAAACAATATTGCTCGTAAATAATCGCAATAAACATTAGAGTAAAATCTAGCGGTAATGATACTAGGTTTCGTCGAAGGAGAATAGAATCGTTAGAAGCGAAGCACTGCCCGAGTTTGAAATCATCACTTTAACAAGTGAGTAAATAGTTACTTTCATCTTACACATAGATATGAAATATTTAATATAAATTATGTGTTATGTGTTTATATTATCTGTGTTCTTGATATCTATGTTGGATGAACAAAATATACACGTTTTACTTGATTTAAACTGTATATGTATTTTTATACCTATAAATATATTGGGTAAAGATGGGTAGATGAAAGATGAGATGAATGATGAGAGAAGAAAGATGATATAAATGATGAGAGGTGAAAGACGATGAGAAGCCTTGACCCAAACAATGACCCAGTCATCTAGCAGAGTATAGATGACAACCACAGACTATTCTAGGCAGTCCAGTGGAACGCTAGCAGACTCGCAACCTGTAGGTGTTGTGAACGATATGTTCACCATATGTAATCTAAAAAAAACATGGCAACTATGGAGTTAGTGCCTTACAAATGAACGTTGGCAGCTATGGACTTAGTGTCTTACAAATAAATATTGGCAGCTATGGATTTAGTGTCCTATATATGAACATTGGCAGCTATGGACTTAGTGCCTAACAGATAACAACGACAGCTATGGACTTAGTGCCTGTTATATAAACCTTGACAACAATGGACTCCGTGCCTATTCCTTAGGAAAATCCTTAGGAATAAATATGGAAGAATAGATTATTCTTAGGGTAGATCCTTAAGAATAAAGAAGATAATGGGGATGGGTAATTAGGTTAATTGTTCGACATGAAGTACGTGAAGAAACAAATTAACTATATTATTGTGGGTTGAAAACCCTATGTACTCACCAGGTTTCCCAACCTGACCCACTCAGTTTATTTTTATCACAGGTATCGATGTGAAGATACATTACACTGAGAGATTAAAGGATATGTAAATCACTAGTGTAAATGAATGTAAGGTCTGTTTATGCTTATGTTTCTGTATTGACGATGACATCCCAAAGTTTTAATATAAACAAAAATACATTTCTTCAGAAATGCTTTGATATAATATTTATCATGTTTTTATGGGAACGAATTCCGCAACATATTTGTTCAAAAGTATACTCTGATTTTTAAATAAAGCATAAACAAATCGGTCTTTTCTGGTGGTGAAAAGTAGGGATGTTACACACGCCGTGGTAGCTGGGGGTTCCAACAGCTTAATGCATTAAGCTATTTTCTTCGATTCCAAGAGCTCCAAAGCTCATATCCGCTCCGAAATGTGATCTAGAAGGATAAAGTTTCTAACATTATCCATTTGGACCACCCAAAAGGTCCAAAACCCAAATCTCTAAATCCCGAAAGGCTTAACAATGCAAGAACTTATCCAATAAGCACTTATTCCATAAAGTCCGATGTCCATCCTTTCCAGAAGTGATTCGAGCACCAAAACTAACCTAAACGTTGGTGCTTTATAGACATGCATGCCCAATGCATGTCTTGAACATTAGATCAAAATGAGGGTTTATGACCTAAATCTCATGCATGGATTGAAAACCCAACCAAACTCCAGATCCAAGGCATAACTTATACCAAATGACCCAAAGATTCATAAAGTTGCAAACTTTAAGAGATCTCACCATCCCAACCAACAAGAACAAGAAGTTAATGGGACAAAAATCAATATATAACAACTTAGCATGATAAAATTGAGTCTTGGACACTTACAAAGGTGCAGAAGAGTGCTAAGGTGAAGAATGAAGACTTTATTGCTTGATCTTTGCTTCCTTCTTCTTCTTTCTTCATTCTTTAGTTTCAAGGAACACCAAAACTAGCTCAATAATAGAGGAAAGTGATTATGGTTTTCTTTAGGGCTTGAGGGGGTTGATGGAGACTGAGGATGAGCAAACCCTAGCCTCCTCGTTCCTTTAAATAAGGAGCAAACCCAAAAAAATAGTGTTTTCATGTCAGCCGTCCACGACGATGTGGCCAATACTGCCACCTCGTGGGGGCTTAAATGAAACACGTGAACCCTTCTCGCCTCTCCACGTCGTAGTGGTGTCTCCACCACACCTTGGCAATCCCCAAAATGATAATTTAATTATGAAAAATGTACCTCAAGATCCATGCATTACACTCTTCTCCTCTGAATCCCTAACCATCACTTCATCACGAGAATTAATCATAAAACAAGGGGAATCATCTTCATAGTTGAGATACAACATAGACAACGAAAGTCGTCGTTCCCGATTCACTTATCCTGATTATCTGGAACAACCTGCTAAAAAACACTCTAACTGAACTCAAAGAAGGCATACCCTTGTTCTCATCTTGTACAATCTCTACGAAAGTGACTCTCTTTCCACATATGAAATATATCGAGGTGATAAAACCACAAGAATCCTCTTGTGTATTTCCACCTTTTTCGTAGATACCGCAACCATCTAGTTCCCCCACTGGGTCTTCCTCCAAATTCAGAAATCATACGCTTGCTCTCTCTTTCCCTCCACACAGAAAATTGGAAGAACAAAATCCTCATCATAGATAATGACATCATAAGCCATCGGCCGATCACTCAACCTTAGGCTGCAATCCTGAAGCCGCTCATTCCAATCGCTCCCTTCTTGAGTCCCGTGACTCAGATTGGCACTACCTCAATCTTAAAATCATCTACTCATCTAGATTTGTACCATCTAATCCCAAGCTGACATGGTGTGATAACCGAGAGGTTTTCGTCTTTGATCACCATTAGGAAAGAGTAGGAAAATAAATGTAATAGCTTAGTATTGTAATGTTTGATTTTTGAGATAATAAGAATCAAATGTGCCATTACAGCTATTTGTTAAAACATCTATTAGGCTCAAATATTAGCGTCCGAAAAGTTGTATTGTTTTCTAAGATGGTTAACAGACTTGGATAGTACTCGATAATGTGATCTCAAGGATATAATATTCATAAAAATCTGACTAATAAACCTTAGGAAAAAGTTTGCCGAAAACGGGATCCGTATGAGAGAGATATGATTTGTGTAAACTCATTTATTTTTATCCTCGTTAAGCACGAAAATGAAAGTCAAAACTAGCTAAAACAACCTAAAGGAGAGTTGTAGTACCCATTGAGATCATCACATAGATATAGAGAGGGATTAGATCGAAGCTCAAATGAAGAAGTTATGATTTTTACAAAATCTTTTCGTGCGCGCGAGGTGCGCGTCTCTGCACACCGCGCACCTGACTCCGGATTTGCATAGATTGCAAGAAACGTGGCTGAGTGGGGGGAGTGACATGTGGCAACTTCTTGTGGAGCCATGATGATCATGCTGTTGGATTTGGTGTCTAAGCCCATAACTATATCTGGTATGTACTTGACCCGATTATAGCATGGTCCTTTTGGGTTGCCTTCACCAGTGCTGTTTGATAGGATGGAATTTTAAGAATAAGATTATTGGTGATTTTTAGTATATTATAAGTATAATATATTAATTGAGAAATCATATTATTTAATTAGTATTGGTCAAGAATTAATTTTGTGATCAAAAGTGACTAATAAAATCTAAGGGGTTGATTATGTAAATCATCTATTATTATAGTGTGGGCCAAAGATCCATTAGGGTGGGCTAAGTGGTTCATGGATAGTCCATAGAGCTTTAGCCCATGGAGCCTAAGGGATATTGAAGGTCATGGTGCATTAGGGTTTCATGGATGAAACCCTAGCCTTGAGAAACACTATAAAAGCCTCCCCTTGGTGTCAAAATCAGAAACACATATACACAAGAGAATAGAATCGATTTTTGAAGCTACAAGTATTATTCTCTTAAGCTTCCTTTTCATATTTGTGTTTGTGACACATTAGAGGCACAACACTTGAGGTGCTCAATCTTCCAAGGTCAAGAACTACACAAGAGGTAAGTTATCTAACTAGTTGTTACTTTGAATTGTATGCTAGTTAAGTTATATGCTTTGGAAATTTGAAAATGCATGTATAATTAGAGAAAAAATAGTTCCAAAGAATCTAGGGTTGCATGTGCACCATAGGAGTGTTATAGTACTTTAAACCCAACAGTGGTATCAGAGCCAGGTTTGCTTTCTGTTATACTTGTTGCATACTTGTTTTCAAAGCTGAAAATCGACTTTTCTGCATCCTGACAGATGAACTCACCGAGTCCATGAACAAACTCGACGATTCCACTCAGTAATGCATCAACTCGGCGAGTCCAGTTCAGGTACTCGACGATTTGGTGCTCCTGTGTGCAGAAACGTCAAGTTCTTGGCCAGAAATGGATAGAGTCATTGCCACAAACTATTTTGTAATCATAAAAGTTATATTTTATGAATTGGTAATGATTGTCTTCATCCATTTAAAAGTCAATTGTCAGATGTTTAGATAATAAAGTAATTATATGTAGTATTTGATATGAATTGTCTTGTTATGAGTTTGTTTAGATCAATAGCAAAAATTATATGATAATTGTGTTTGATCCAAAAATTTGATCTAATTGTTAATGAAATGTGTTATTGTAACTTGTCCTCAAGTTATATGAAAAGTCACATTCATGGATATTAAAACTCATAATGGTTCATAGGTTATGAATATGAAAGGTCTTGAAAAGTTTCAAAACTTGCCCTCAAGTTTTGGAATTTGTAAAGTCACATTAATAAGACATTTAATTCCAAAACCCTAGAGTTTTAAAAGATTAAAATTCTACCCTTATACTATTATAATATTAAATGTTAATACTTATATATGTATGTATGTATGTATGTATGTATATATATATATATATATATATATGTATATATATATGTATTAGAAAAAGTCAGTCTTACCGTTAGTAGGCCTCATTCACGAAGCCAGTCTATAAGGAGGTATAAGGTTACTGCCTATAAAATGGCAGTTTAATGGGTGTCCATTCTCACCCACCGCTTCCTTGACTGTTGGAGGGTCGTTAGCCGAACGGGTAGGACAGGACATAAATTCTCGTTAAAAGTATAATGAAATTATAAAGTAACTAAACCTATTATTAAATTCCCAATCTTAGTTACTTTAGGAAAAATGTGAATATGTGCTAATCCATGAAATTACACTTTGCACTTTATTAAGTCGTTAGTGGAGCGTGTGTGGTTAACCGGCACACTAATTTGGGACTAATAAAGAGTGGCAAAAGGTAGCTTAATGTTAATCATAAATCAATGGAGTGTGTGTGGTTAACCGGCACATTGGTTAGGTGATTTGTAACATTAAGAGTACCAAGTATATTTGCATGGTTATTCACACCTTGTTTGTGATCCTCGGCAACTCAGTCACAAACTTGAGAGGGTACAATCGAGATTTAAACATGCCATTGAAAGTTCAATGAATCTCAAAAGAATCTAGGAATTTCAAATCCAATTAAAACCTAATAAGTAATTTCGTTTTTCATGGTGGAAATTGGTAAATCGTCATTTACCTACCTTCAAATATTTTACAATTGGATTACGACATCCCTCTTCGCAATTGTAGAATATTGTGTTGGATCCTAGCCTTAATATTTCATTTGGGTGATTTATTATGGATTCTCATCTAATATAAACTTTGTTCCTTTTCTTTTATAGATGTCTATCCCAAAAAATGCTTCAGGCTCAAACCCTTCAGGCTATTTCTCCCAAATAAACTTAGTAGGGAGAACCATCTTTAATGGATCCAACTTCAATGATTGGATCAGAAACATTCGCATGGCCCTTCGATATGAGGACAAATAATATGTCCTAGACAAGGAGCTGAAGGAAATTGATGAGCAAACTGCTACTCCCGAACAAATTGAGGAGTACCGGGTTCATGAGAGGGACGCGACAAAAGTGTCGTGTATAATGATAGCTACCATGTCTGCTGAGCTACAAAAGTCCTATGAGGACTTCTGGCCCTATGAAATGCACCAAGATTTGATGGAAATGTACCATCAATCAGCTCGACAGGAGAGGTATGAGATCATAGCCTCCATGATCACCACTAAAATGAACGATGGAGAGTCCATCATGGGCCACTTGTAGAAAATGCAAAGATATATGGACCGCTTGCTAAAATTGAATGTCAACTTTGATGAAGAATTAGCTATTGATATTATTCTATATTCCCTACCTGCTTGTTATGATCAGTTTCGTATGACCTATCATATGAACAAGGAGGAGGTCACTCTTAGCAAGCTTCAGGGACTCCTCAAAACTGTTGAAAGCAACATGAAAGGCAAATCTGTTGCTACTACTCCTACTCCTACTGCTACTGCCCCTGTCCTGGAAATTGGACATGGTAAGGGTAAAAAGAGGAAGGCTCCTTCCAAGGGAAAGTCCCAGGATGGATCTTCTTCTAGCGGAACCAACGTTGGTTCTGTTGTGCCCTCTACCAATCCAAAGGAAGCAGAGTGCTTCCATTTCCATGAAAAGGGGCACTGGAAGCGAAGCTGCCCAAAGTACTTGCAGGATATTAAGGATGGGAAAATCAAGCCCTCCTTTGCAGGTATTTACACTATTCATTCTAATGATACATCACATGCTAATTCTTGGGTCCTTGATACAGGTTGTGGTATTCACATTTGTTCTGATTTGCAGGGACTAAAAAGAAGTAAGGATGTCGAGCATGGGAAGATAAACTTAATCATGGGAAATAGGAAAGTGTCGCATGTGGCCAATATTGGAGTTTATTCTTTATTGCTTAGTAGTGGTTTAAATTTAGATTTGAATAATTGTTGTTTCTCGGCCAATATGGCAAGAAATGTTATTTCCTTTCACAGTTTGTATAAACAAGGTTTTACCTTTGCTTTTAATAATAATAATGGTGGTATTTATGCTTATTATAATGGTGTCTTTTATTTTGAAGCTTTACCTTGCAATGGTGTGTATGAAACTGTGAATGTTGTAGATAACCTAGGAAATAATGTGTTACATATTGATTCATCCAATGATTTGGATAAAGCATGCTTATGGCATTGTCGTCTTGGACATGTCAACAAGAAGCGCATAGGACAACTCCAAAAGGCTGGAGTCTTGGAATCATTCGACTTGAAATCGGATGATACTTGCGAATCTTGTTTACTTGGAAAGATGACTAAGTCACCCTTTACTGGTACTTGTGCAAGGGGTGAGGGTTTGTTGGATCTCATACACACTGATGTGTGTGGGCCATTCAGATCTGTCACAAGAGATGCTAGCCGCTTCTATGTGACTTTTACAGATGATTATAGTAGGTATGGCTATATCTACTTAATCAAGCATAAGTCATAAACCTTTGAAAAGTTCAAAGAGTTTAAGGCAGAAGTGGAGAATCAATTGGGCAGGAAGATAAAGGTACTCCGATCCGATCGAGGAGGAGAGTATCTTAGTATCGAGTTCCACGACTATCTTAAGGAATGTGGAATTGTTTCACAACTGACACCTCCTAGGACACCACAGCTGAATGGTGTGGCTGAGAGGCGCAATCGGACCTTATTGGACATGGTTCGTTCTATGATGATTCGAGCTTCGTTACCAATCTCATTTTGGGGGTATGCCTTAGAGACTTTTGCCCATATTCTTAATCTGGTCCCTACCAAAAGGTTGCCAAAACACCTCACGAGATGTGGACTGGTAAGGTTCCCACTTTATACCACATCAAGGTTTGGGGTTGCGAGGCTTTTGTTAAACACGAGACTCGCGACAAGCTCGAACCTCGGAGTGAGCGATGTATTTTCATCGGCTACCCACAGAAATCCTTTGGATATCTCTTCTATCGACCAAGTGACAATGATGTCTTCGTCGCAAGAAGAGGGGTCTGTCGTGAGAGAGAGCTTATATGCCAAGGGGACAGTGGGAGGCAAATTGACCTTGATGAGCTTCAAGAGTCAAGCGGTGAAGGAACCTAAAACACTAGCAATCAACCCGAAGAGGAAACTCCTGTTGAACCTACTGACGAATCTGTACCACGAATCTGTACCACTGAGTCAAGCGGTGAAGGAACCTAAGGTCACTCAAGCCCTAATGGCAAGCAAGGTCTATGTGTGATCACATCTTAGAGATGAAGTCACATATTGACAAGCCGGGAGAGTTGGGTGTCAAAGTCTTGAGAAAGTTGGATGTTCAATCACTTTCTAAGTCACATAGTGAGTTCCTTTGGGACTACTATGAAACAGACTATGACATGAACCTTAATGATCATATCTATTTGCTTGGTGCTGCTGAATCAGCAATGACTTGGAACGATAGTAAAGCAAATTTGATTAGAAGATCAACTTCCCAAAAACTTTAGGGACAGTGACAATGGTGACACTGGAAATCCAAAAAAAGCATTCTCTTCCCAATGGAAAGGGATTGGCCATAGTCAACCCGGTTGACCAAATGGTAAAGAGAAAGGCTAAGTCTGAGATAGTACCATTACCAAAGGATCCATTTGTTAAAATTGCCAAAGGAAGGGGCACTGTTTGCGAAGCTGCCAAATTTACCTAAGGATGTTAAAGTCAATAAGTTTGACTCTACTTCAGGTAAAGTCCATTGTCTAACTCTGTTAAGCTCCTATTTGGAGATTCTTATTACACCATAGGGTTGCATGTATATGCTACTTCTGATCGCGAAGATGGACTTCGATCGCATCAGAATTTTGAAGTTGTTACTTAGGAGTTATGACACATTGCTTAGGAATATATAACAACAAGGTTTTCATATGGATTGTAAGGATAAGTTTTTCCGCAAAGTTTTTAAAATAAAAGGAAATTTTTTATTTTATTTATTTGAAGTATCCTTACAATGGCATTTGTGGAAAATTGTTGCTTATATGATTCCACTGACAGCAATATTGGAAAATGGATTTGATTCTTTCATTTGTGGTAGTGTCTAAATTTACCAAATCAGGAAAGTTCCTCATCGCCCAAGTTTCAATTGGACCGAAACTTGGAATCATGCAAGTTGAATAGTATGATGAATGAGAACTTTCAAGCATTGGAAAATCAAGACTAATTACTTGTTCACATGGATGTGTGAGTCAAGTGAAGGACTAAAGGGATCGAGTACACATTCTTGTGCACTGGTCATGTCCACCACAAAGCTCGTTAAGACTATTTGATTTACTAAAGTTTAGTAAATATGGTTATACTTACAAGTTTAAGTATAATTCTGAAACATTGGAAAAGTCTCAATGTATGGCAGAACGAATGGGAAGAATCAAATTAGGCAGAAAGATAAAAGTTTCTCAAATCTGAAAAGATGGGAGAGTACTTTAGTATCATGTTTGTGATCATCTTAATGATTTAGAAATCATATCACAATTAGTCCTCTAAAGGTCATCTTAGTGCATTCTTATGACTAAGAAGAGGAGTCATGAATTGTTGAAATGGTTAGATCAGGAAGATGAGTCATACTTCGTTCCAAAACAATTCTTAGAGTCATACTCCAAGATTGTAACTTGAGTGATATATCTTAAAGAAAGGTTTAAAACACTTGTCAAATGTAAGAGTAAAAGTGTCCTACTCTTGTACATTTGAAATTGGTAAGTTGTGATGTTTTGGATAAAACAAAGACCAACTAAGGCCAATTATGTGAAGTGTTTGTCTTGATAAAGAATCCGCACTATCTCTTGAATATTTGGCAATATAGTCTTATATGTAAAGAGAATAGTGGGAGTCTTAAAGATCCTAAAAAGAATTTCAAGAACTAATCAAGAATAAAACCTGAGGTTCTTCACTAGCACACAACTTGAGGTTTATAACCTATCGTGTTGACATATTCTGTGCCCATTCCAGTTAAAGTTGGCTTTGCATAGGAGTTCTGAAAGTTCTCAATTGGTTGCATAACAACTTGGAAGCAATGGCAGGCCCTGTACTGCCAGGTGGCAAGAAGTTAAGATTGCATAAGTTCAGTCCATATGAGTTTGGATTTGTCATTATCCTTGTCTTGTGACTATGGTTTTGACGATTCACATGGATAAGAACACATACACCATAAAATCTAAGGGTCATAAGGTTTCTATCCGATTCATGAAAATGATGGTGAGGAAACACTTCCACCAAGTAGATTTGAAGCAGATGGCAAAAGGTCTAAACAATTGAGACTATGATTACGGCATCCCTTTTCATAGTTCTGAAATTGTTTAGACACACATGCATGCTATCTAAGGAAAGGTGTATGATTTTGATAAAGTTTTATCAAAGCATCTCGTATCAGAAATCTGAACTTTGGTAAGGAAGTCAATAAAGTATTGATTTCTAGAAGTCCAACTGATTTCTGAGTACATGTCAAAGCTAGTGGGAGCATAAGTGTTATGCTAATAATCATCATGTTAGTGGGAGCATGATAATTATTGTTAGTGTTGCAAGTTAGCAATGTTAATTATAGAAAACAAAAGTTTCAATTCGTGAGGCTGCAGGGATTGAAAAAGTTGTTTTGCTATAATTAAGGGAGAGGATATACTTCATTTCAGTTCTAAAGGCTTAGATTGAGACCTTAATCATCTTTAGTCAAGAATATATATATGAATTTCATGTTGGATTGGTTCAACTTAAGGAAATTCTATATATTGCGTTCTCAAAATTCGATTATGATTACGGCATCCCTCTTCATAGTCAAATTTTGAAAACATGGCAAATAAAAATATTATAGCAAAAGACTGGTCTAGAATCATGTCTTTATGTGAGACATCATGAATCGTGTACCATTTGCTTTGGGTACAGGATCGATTGCATGTGCTATAATATTTGTCATTTCTAATTTTTTCCAAATGCCCAGAGGCATTAAGAAGGGAAAAGGTCTAGAATTGGATATGACTAAAATGATTAAGCAATTGTCGAGGACAATCTGAGGTTTACCAAAGGTTGGTTGCTCAGGGACAGTTGGAAGTATAGTGCTAATTTTGGAAGGACCATATTGACATATTCTGAAAAGAGACATCTCTTATTCAGAAGTGATAGTCAAAATGAGAATATGGAGTTGTCTCCATAGGTGGAAGTTATCTGTGTAAGATTAGAAAACTTAATGCAAGAAGCATGTCCAAAGCAATGTACTTTGAATATGAGACTTAGTTTCCATGGAGTTGATCTCCATTGGAATACCTTATAATGACTGTTGACAAGTCTTTGTGACTTTGTACATATTCATTACAGGAGGGTCAGTGCATATAAGTTTAAAATCTAAACAGATTTCGATAAATGATAGGAATTTGAAATTCTCACATTTTTCGATAAGGATTTAGGAGTGTGAAATTAGAATCATTGAAATTATGTTCAATTGGTTTATTTCACAAAGTAAGGATCATAGACAAACATAGAGTGCATACTTGGTGTATGGCAAAGCTATTGTTTAAGAAAAACATAGTGTACATGCTTGGAGCATGGGACAACTAGTGTTTTTAATTCAAGTATAAAGTTGATAAAACCGAAACAATGAATAATGAGTAATCAGTATGGTGATAAATAAAAGTGTTTATTTATAGTCATAGGGTTTGATACCATATTTGATTCATTTATTCTTGTGTTTCACTTTGCATGTTTTGACTTCCAGAATAACTAAGTCGCTCTTCCTGAATGATTAAGTTATTCAAACCATCCACATTCGGTCATATGTTGGAAGTAGATATGAATCAAGACTGACATGGGTTAGTTTGTAGAGGTCCAAGTTGGTGGACAAAGTGGTGCTACAACACTCATGAGTGCTCATAAGTTCTGAGTATTGGATTCAACCCACGCTCATTTGAATCACTTCATGGATTTTATCACGAGTGATCATGAGACGATAATATCTTATATTCTTAAAACCTAGAGATATGAGTTGTTACTATGAGTTGGTTATACATTGATTGCACGAAAACGCATTGGTAACTCGATGTTATAAAACGTGCCTTTGTGTATGATTCAACAAGTAGTAGAACAAGCCATATGAGTCGAAGTTTATCCATTCCTTTTACCTTCGGGATAAAAGCGATATATGTGGGCCCCTCGATGATTTAGCGATGACACATGTGAGTGCTTGGCCAAGCCAGGACTGATTTGATTTGTTCAATCAGTCAGTCATCATAAATCGAAAATCGGGAAACGACAAATGGACAGAGAGAATGATTATAATCCATGTCTCAGTCCATATGATATCTAGAATGGAGGAATATATGATCCCTTATCTAATGGACAAGTCATTGACAAGGTCAGAGTTCGACAGCGGCTTTAAGAGCTACGATTGCCAGTTAGGTTTTGAAGTCATACTCAATAATAGTTTTAGACTTATCCAAGTGGGAGACTGTTGGATTAATGTCTAAGTCCATAACTATATTTGGTATGTACTTGACCCGACCCGGCATGGTCCATTTGGGTTGCACTTCACCGGCACAATTTATATGGATAGTCTTTTGAGAATAGTATATTTATGATTTATATTAATATATTATAAGTTCTAATATATTAATATGGAATCATATTATTTAATTAGTATTGATCAAGAATTAATTTAGAATTAATTAAGTGATCAAAAAGAACTAATTAAATATGGACTCTTATATATATGGAATGGGCCAAGTTCATTTAGGTTGGGCTAAGCTTTCATGGATGGTCCATGGAGCTTTTAACCCATGGATCCTATGTAAGTGAAAGGTCATGGGTATTAGGGTTTACATGGATGTAACCCTAATCCTCCATAATATATAAAGGGGTCCTTGGCTCACAAAATTGGAACAAGTGTGTGAAAATAAGAGTGAGCCGATTTTAGTGTGCATACATATTCTCTCAAGTTCTTCCAAGGTGTTTTGGTGATTTGTGATTCCATTTGAGGCTTCCACACTATTGGGGCTAAGCTCTTAAAGCTTGAAGACATCAAGCTACATCAAAAGGTATGTCATCTAACTAGAACTTTGTAGTATAGGTGCTTCATAATATGCTAGTTAGGATGAAACCTTGGAATAGTTAATATTTGCATGTATAATAGAGAAAACATAGATCCAAGGTTTATAGGGTTGCATGTACACCATAGGAGTGTTAGAATGCTCAAAACCCAACAATGAGACCTTCTCACCAGTAGCGAAGATTAAATCTATAAGGGTTATGTTGGCCATAGTTGCATTTCATGACTAGGAAATATGGCAGATGGATGTCAAAACCGCTTTCCTTAATGGAAAGTTGGCTGAAGATGTTTACATGAGTCAACCAGAGGGTTTTGTCAATGCAAGATACCCTAATAGAGTGTGTAAGCTTGAGAGATCCGTATATGGATTGAAACAAGCATCTCGCAGTTGGAATCTTTGTTTCGATGAGAAAGTCAAAGAGTTTGGATTTTCAAGAAGCGAGGATGAGTCTTGTGTGTATGTCAAGGCTAGTGGGAGCATAGTTAGCTTTCTCGTGTTGTATGTGGATGAAATACTACTCATAGGAAATGACATCCCGACCTTGCAGGGGGTTAAGTCCTGGCTTGGGAAGTGTTTTGCTATGAAGGACCTTGGAGAAGCTACCTATATCCTAGGGATAAGGATTTTGAGAGACAAGAGTAAGAGACTAATAGGACTTAGTCAAAGTACCTACTTGGACAAGGTGCTGAAGTGTTTCAGCATTGAGAACTCCAATAAAGGTGACTTGCCTATCCAGAGCAATACCAAACTTAGTAAGACTCAGAGTCCGAGTACAGAAGCTGAGATAGCAGAGATGAGCCAGATACCAGATGCTTCCACAGTTGGCTCAATCATGTATGCTATGACTTGTACTCGCCCTGATGTGGCCTTTGCTTTGAGCATGGTCAGTAGATATCAAGGGAATCCTGGTAGAGCTCACTGGACTGTAGTTAAGAACATTCTTAAGTACCTGCGGAGGAGTAAGGATTGGATCCTTACCCTCGGTGGGAGTGATGACTTGAGAATATTAGGATATTACGACGTCGAGTTTCATACTGACAGAGACAATATGCGTTCTCAGTCGGGCTGGGTGTTTACCCTAAATGGAGGAGCAATAACTTGGAAAAGTTCCAAGCAGGAGATTGTGGCTGATTCAACGTGCGAATCAGAGTACATTGCAGCAAGTGAAGCATCGACAGAGGCGATATGGTTGAAGAACTTCATCAGAGACCTTGGAGTTATGTCATTCATAAAGGAGCCCGTAGAAGTTTTTTGCAATAATGAATGGGCGGTTGCCTTAACCAAGGAACTGAGAGATCATGGTAGACCAAGGCATATCGACAGAAAGTACCACTTCATAAGACATCAAGTAGAAGAAGGACACCTCGTAGTGAAGAGGATATCGTCACAAGACAACCCAACAGATCCCCTTACAAAGGGACTGAATAGGGTTAAGCACTTGCAGCATGCAAGAGGCATTGGGCTAAAAGACGATATTAGTTTTAGTTATTAGATAAATTAGAAACTTGTAATAGCTAAATTGTAATTGACATTTTGATGATCGAATAAAAGGAGTTTTATTTATAAGTAAAGTTACTGTCTTGTGTCAATTATTTGCTATTGTTTCATTTTGCATGTTTTGACTTCCTAAATAATATAATTATTCAAACTATCCACAGTCGATCATACATTGGAAGTAGGTATGAGGCTATACTGTCATGAGTTGGCTGTAGATGTCTAAGGAGTTAGTCATGGCAAGAGTCTGTTGCACCATTCATGAGTGCTTGTGAAATAAGAATTTGAGCATTGGATCAACCCGCACTCATCAGAATCACTTCATGGAATTTATCATGAATGATTGTGAGATGATAATATCATATAATATTCAAACCAAGATATATGAGTTGTTGACTACAAGTTGGTTGTGCATTGATAATGCGTAAACGCATCGGTAACTTGATGTCATAAAACGTATCGTTGTGCATGATTTAACGAGTGGTTAGTAAAAGCATATAGAGTCGAAGTTTATCTGTTCTTTTCATCCTAAGAAGGATCAAAAGCGATATCTGGGCCCCTCGATGATTTGTTTTGACCTATGTATCGGGCCCGGTCAGAACGAAATTGATGTGTTCAATTATGTTCTATGTCAAACTAATCGGAAATCGGGAAACTAATTGCAGGACAATAAGTATGACTATGTTCCATGTATTTGTCCGCTGATATCTTGTAGAACAGAGGAGTATATGATCACTTATCTAAGGACAGTGACTGACTGGGTCAGAGTTCGACAGCGGCTTTTGGAAGCTACGATTGTTAATCGGATCTTGAAGTTACATTGGCAGTTATAGTTATTAGACTTATCCAAGTGGGAGACTGTTGGATTTGGTGTATAAGCCCATAACTATATCTGGTATGTACTTGACCCGATTGTAGCATGGTCCTTTTGGGTTGCCTTCACCAGTGCAATTTGATAGGATGGACTTTTGAGAATAAGATTATTGGTGATTTATTAGTATATTATAAGTATAATATATTAATTGAGAAATCATATTATTTAATTAGTATTGGTCAAGAATTAATTTGGAATTAATTTTGTGATCAAAAGTGACTAATTAAATCTAAGGGGTTGATTATGTAAATCATCCATTATTATAGTGTGGGCCAAAGATCCATTAGGGTGGGCTAAGTAGTTCATGGATAGTCCATAGAGATTTAACCCATGGAGTCTTAGGGATATGGAAGGTCATGGTGCATTAGGGTTTCATGGATGAAACCCTAGCCTTGAGAAACACTATAAAAGCCTCCCTTTGGTGTCAAAATCGGAAACACATATACACAAGGGAATAGAACCGATTTTTGAAGCTACAAGTCTTATTATTTTAAGCCTCATTTGCATATTTGTGTTTGTGACACATTAGAGGCACAACACTTGAGGTGCTCAAGCTTCCAAGGTCAAGAACTACAAAAGAGGTAAGTTATCTAACTAGTTGTTACATTGAATTGTATGCTAGTTAAGTTATATGCTTTGGAAATTTGAAAATGCATGTATAATTAGAGAAAACATAGTTCCAAAGAATCTAGGGTTGCATGTGCACCATAGGAGTGTTATAGTGCTTTAAACCCAACACATATGTGACGTGCGCATATATCTGCTCGACGCGTACCTCCAAAACTCGAATACAAATATAGGGTTATGTCATTCCATCCAACACACCTCTCAAACTTCTCTCTCACTCTCTTCTCGAAGTAGTTTCCCTTTGGAGTGATCCCCGGAGTCCCGAGCCCGATTCAACCCTACATCAGAGGTTTCACGCGACTAGGGTGAGTTCACGATCCCTATTTCACTATTTTAAATGTTTTACCCGGGGTGGGGGATACATGTTTATCAAAATATATTTATATCTGTGAATATCAAATCATTTTATAAAGCTTAAATCCTTAGGATAATGTGGCTATAGATCTCATGCCTAGATGTAAGCTCTGATATTATGCCTAAGAGTTATGATGTCAGATAGTCTAGGAAGAGATAATGCCTAGATGTTATAATGACGAAATCCCTAAGATAACGTAGTACCTAGAAGTTATGCTGGTCAAATGTAGGGATATGCACCGTACCTAATTGTTACTCTACCTAAATATATTGTTTTCAAATAACCACAATTAGGGTATATATATGAATACTTATATATACAAAATAATTATGAGATCAAAAGTTATAACTATCAAAAATAAGATAAAAGATTTATATTGTTATAGTTATAGGAAATCCCTGGGAAAGATAAAAGATAAATACCTAAGGTTAATGCATTAGTGAGCTGTTAATATTCATCCAAAGGCCTTGATTAAATTTGACATTCCTCGGTACCTATAATCATTAAGCTTGCGAGAGCTCGAAAGATATGTATAGATCTATACGGGGATTGACACCCCCACTTGCGATTTCTAGCTACAATCCCGAAAGGATAACTTTCTTATTATTCACTATTCGACGGCCGATGAAGCGCCGTGGCGGGGAAAATTATTAGTCAAACAACGTCGATTATGGGGGCTCGTGGTTATACATTACAAAAACCTTAGACATCCAACTACCATTAGAGACGCCTTAGAGTGGTAGATAAAATACGTTACGGTCGTTAGATATCCTAAAAAGATAGTATATTAGGATTAGTAAATATATTCTAAGATGATAATATGATAGGATCGTTAGATATCCCAAAAATATGGTAATCTAGGGTTGATAAAATACTTTAGGAAAGGTTTTTCTAAAAGAAAAAGGATTCTTAAATTAATACAACCAAATAAAATCCAAAAAACTATAAAAACATGTGCACTCACCAACATTATGTTGACGTTTTCAAAAATACATGTATTCTCAGGGATATGAGTGTGGAGGATTGTTGTGCCAAGGAAGAGGAGGTCTTCAAGGAAGCTTGCTGGAGTTTAGTTTCGTTTGTTTGTCGTTTCTAGTGATATTTAGGTTGCGTGTTTGTCTTTCAAACAATGTAATCCCAGAATAACTTATAATAAATAAAAGTAATGTTTGCGATATACCTTTGTGTATTGTTCTTTATATATATGTATGCCTCGGTCCAATTTCCCCTTGTTCGCACCGCCCGACGTTTCCGCCGCCGGCAAGGGGTGTAACACATGGCTACTAAGGCCCAAACAACTACCACACCCATATTCATCCCAGACAACCATAATCCAAAGGCAGATAAATACCAAAATTTTGCAACAGATTCATGGCGCCAAACCATGTTCCTACCCTCAACCAGCTCCTTAGAATTTTTGAGACTTTCCTTGATTCGAGTACGGATCCTGTGCTTTCAGTAGTACGGGCCCAATACTACCTTCCACACATATCCGTACTTTCCTCATAATCATCCCGAATTGTAACACTCTAAATTTTCAAATAAAGTTTTCATTTTTAAATCCACACAAAAACACAGTTTAACATTTCTCAAACCCAACTTTGTAAATTGTTCCAAACTCAAAACAATAAATTGTTTAACATTATCCCAGAATCCTCGAAAACACAATCAACTAGCTGGTGTGTACAATCATGTCGGCGCCTTCCCACGATCCTGAGATGTACCTGAAACACATTTCACACAACACTGTAAGCATAAATCTTAGTGAGTCCCCCAAAATACCATACACAAATAATTAGCCTCTCATGGCTATATCTCAATAAGGACCCTCCGCTCTCACAGCTCGGGTTGGACCCTCCAGTCCTGTATCTCAGTGAGGACCCTCTGATCTCACAGCTCGGTTTGGACCCTCTGGTCCTAACTCAATAAGGCACATAATAATATACAACATAAATAACAAAGACAGAATGCATGATAGCACATAACTCAGTATAAGCACATAAGACCCTCCGGTCAATAACTCAGGCAAGACCCTCTGGTCACACAATATTACCACTCATGTAAGTACAGTGAGAAGACTCACCTCGTAGGTAAAGCAAGTATGTATCGTACTCAACGGTTGTCTAGACTCCGCCTACATATATCATAATCATCTCTAATTAACACCTTATAATAACAACTCTAAAGATGTTAAGCTAACCCCTTTTACTAATTCTCGGAAAGGTAAAAGACCATTTTACCCCTCCATGGTCTCTAAAGTCCACAACTTGACCAAACCCTAAAAGTCAAGGGAAGTCAACGCTTAGGTCAACAGTCCATGTTGACCCAACTCGTCCAGTGCATCTATGCGACTCGTCGATTTCCTCCTATTCTTAAAAAAATCGGGAAAGTCCAACTCAACTCGCCGAGTTGTCTCACCACTCGTCGAGTTTTCACAGCGTCCAGGATAACGGTGAAAACCCTAACCAACTCGTCGAGTTGGCTAAGCAACTCGTCGAGTTCCTTCAGCCCCTCTCTCATCCCGATGTTATTAAGTGAGATTAAAGCCCAAACTCTAGATCTAGCCTTCTAAGGTTGAAATACCACGTAAAGCTGCAAGCTTTACGTCCATGCATGGCATATAGGGCTAAGGTTTCCAAACAAAGCTTCAAAAAAGGGTTTAAGGAATGGAAGTTGGCCAAAGCTTGATAAATCTTGAATCTTTAGGCCTTAAGGGCCTAATAATGTCCAGATCTGAGAAGAAGCTAGAAATGGCCATAAACTCTCTAATGGATAGATATAACAAATAAGTGATCAAGGTAAAAGATTTTTACCTCCAAATGACTGCTACTACTGGGTGGATGCCGGATCTAAAGACTCCTTATTGTTCCAAGCCTTTTACTCCTCAAGTTCCTTCAAAGAATGCACCAAAACACACACACTTAGCCTCACTCTCTCTCACAGTGGAAGATAGCTCGATTAGGGTTTGTCTCAAGGTGATAAGGTGATGAGGGAGGCGGGGTAGAGAACTTAAGTTTCTTTAAATAGGGTGCAAACCCTAAAAATTAAGGTTTTCTCACTCAGATCCAACTCATCGAGTTCCGTCCACCAACTCGTCGAGTTGGCTCTAAAACCACGCGGCCAATCTCAGTCTCTACTCGACGAGTTGGGGCCTTCAACTCGTCGAGTTGCCCTGACAATATGCATAAGGTACACATTTGAATTTATAACTGGGAGTCGGGATGTTACACGAATCCTCTAAGTCACTTCCTCATAAAGGTTCCTTCCAAAATCTGCTAAACAACGCACCAATCGCACTAAAGCGCTTCCTAGCCTCTCCTAGGATTCCCACCCCACCCTGTCATCAGCTGCTGAAGGACTCCCATCAATGTCAGCTGGCTACTTCACGAATACAATTACATGTAACAAAACCTAAACAATCCTTCGACTAAAAGACCCATCCCTACAACGGTTAGACTCGGACAAGAGTTGTGTAATAGGGCCAGATCAATCAATCTGAGATTATTTAACCTTTACAACATGTAACTTAACATATTCATGCAATAATTAACTTACATCAATGTGAGTCCTACAAATCACAAATCAGGCAACATTCAAGCATCTAGAACAAAAAGCATTGCATAATTAGATAGTCCTATCTCAGTAGCACCTGAAGATCTCTAGCCACTAGCATGCATCACTACCAGCTCACACAACATGCATAAAGCATCTCTCCTAATCAGACATCCTACCATTCAACACTGAGCAGATCCTTAGCCCTAATCTAGCATGAAATTCTCATATACACATATCAAACATCAATCATAAAACACATATGGGTATTTTGGGAATTACTTACTTGAGCTCGACTGATTGCATGTAACGCCCGTAGATCCGGGCTAGTCAATCTAGAGATAATAGGGGTCGAAAATGACTTTTCGACAAAAGATTATTTAGAATAAATAATCTTAGCCAAGTTGTAGGATATGTCTCAAGGTTTCCGTACATATAAAGAACGCCGAAATCCGAGTTATAACGAAGAAGTTATGACCCGTCGAAGTTTCGCGACGGAACCGACACGATATCGGGAAGCGTAAATAGTGAATTTACGATAGAGAGGCTTTTAGCCTTAGCGATCTAAACGAAAGTCGTAGAATACGTTAAACCAAGAGCGTCCATAAAAAGAACGCCCAAATCTGACTTCGTATGAAGAAGTTATGATTTTTCGAAGTTTCGGCTTAGTAGTGTACAGCCCAAAATTCGAATATAAGATCGAGCGGTTTTTCGCCGAAACAACCTAAACGAGAATCGAAGATCTCGTTAATAGTAGCGTAAATTAAAAAGACAGACGAAAACGGACATCGGATGAAGAAGTTATGAATTTTTAACGGACCAACCCTGTCCAGGCCTGTTAAAAATATAACTTTTAAAATAGAATCAAAATTAGCTGACGGAGTCTAAACGAAAGTTATAGAGTACATTCCCGCCTACGCGTGGATATAAAGAACGTCGAAAACGGAGCTCGTATGCAAAAGTTATGATTTTTAGAAGTCGGAGTTTGAATTTGCAAAATCTGTTGTGAAGTTGATGACGTGGCTCAATCAGGGTCGTCGCTTGCTGATCACGGTCTGGTCTTCGGATTCGGACACCTGGCTCGCAAGCGCAGCGCGTACAAGCTGAACGCAGCGCGTCCGAAGGAACGCTGCGCGTACTTCATATCCTTCATGTGGTCCGAAAACAGGACACGTCGCCCCAGCCCCTCCGCAACACGTGTTGTACAACCGAAGTTACACCCCGCGTAGATCAAGCGAACGCAGCGCGTTCCTGCGAGGCCTCGGACTATAAATAGAAGGGCGAGGCTGCCGAGTTTTCCACACCAAAAATCATCTCTTTCTCTCTCTACTTTCTCTCTCTAGCCCCTAAACCCCCCCTAAACCCTAGGAAAAAACCCCTAGCACCCGAAGGAAGCCCGAGGCTCCCGGAGTCCCGAGAAAAAGGGTCTTTCGGTTCGGAAACGCTGCTCCAAGCGAAGCCTGACTTTTTTAAGAAAACCCGCTGTAAGTGAGCTACGCCTACGCAATTTTTAATATAACTTTTAAATAATTATAATAATGTTATTAGGTCCTTAAAATAATTATTTGGGCTATTATTATGAGTTATATTGAGTGTTATTTAACGCTTATATAATAATAATAATAGCTAAACTATTAATTAGTCGCGGTTAACGTTAGACTAAACCCTAGTGGTATTGATACTAGGTTTTGTCGAGGGAAAAATTATTTTGAGATAACGAAGCGCTGTTCGAGTGCCGAGTCACCACCTAATCAGGTGAGTGCATAGTTACTTTAATCTTACACATAGATATGAAGTATTTTATATAAATTACATGCTATGTGTGCATATTATCTGTATACTTGCTATCTATGCTGGAGAAACGATTTTATACAAGTTTTATATGATTTAAACTGTATATGTATTTATATCTACAAAATATGTTGGGTAAAACATGGGTAGATGAAATATGAGTTGAGAGGTGATATAGACCATGAGGTAAGGGTGAGAGGTGGATGATGTGAGAAGCCTTTTTCCCAAATGATGTCCCCGTCATCTAGCAGAGTATGGATGACAACCACGGACTATTCTAGACAGTCCAGTGGAACACTAGCAGGCTTGCAACCTGTAGGTGTTGTGAACGATGTGTTCACCCGGTGTACTCTAAACCCTGGCGATCATGCAGACTTGGTTCCTAAACCTTGGCGATCATGCAGACTTGGTGCCAAAACCCTGCCGACTATGCGGACTTAGTGCCTGTTGTATAAATCCTGGCGACTATGCAGACTTAGTGCCTAAACCCCGGTGATGATGGACTTCGTGCCGATTCCTTAGGATGATCCTTAGGAATGAATGAACGAGAAATATTTGATTCTTAGGGTAGATCCTTAAGAGTAAAGAAGATAATGGGGATGGGTAATTGGGTTGATTGTTTGATGATTAAACATAATAATTATATTATTGTGGGTTGAAAACCCTATGTACTCACCAGGTTTCCCAACCTGACCCACTCAGTTTATTTGTATCACAGGTGTCGATATGAAGTTACATTACACTGAGATATTAAAGAGGTGAAGATCAGTAGTGATAATGAATGTAAGTTCTGTTTATGCTTATGTTTTTGTATTGACGATGACATCCCAATGTTTTAAAATGAATAAAAATACATTTCTTTGGAAATACTTTGATAACGTATTTATCATGTTTTTCTGGGAACAAATTCCGCAACATTTTTATTAAAAGAGGTACTCTGATTTTTATAAAGCATAAACAAAATCGGTCTTTTCTGGCCGTGAAAATGGGGATGTCACATTGCACGCATCACAACCCCCCCCCCTTTATCTTAAAATCTTTTTTTAGAAAATCGTTTTCTTTTAGAAAATTTTACCAATTCCTCAGTTTGATTTCAGGTACACCCGAGAGTATGCCTGAATCCCTCAAACCAAGGCTCTGATACCAACTTGTAACACCCTGAATTTCAACCCAAATTTTCATTTAAAAATTTAAGTGTTTATTCAATTCACAACTAAGAAAATCTTATATAAACCATTTAAATCAAAACATTTATCAGAGTATTATCAAAAGTTATCATGTGCACAACTATCCCATGGATGCGATGCAATTCAGCCATGCCTCTCTTTTAATATAAGAAAACCTGAAAACATTTAAACCACAAATTGTTATCATAAAGCTTAGTGAGTTCCCTAAAATACCACATACAACACAACACAGATAACAACTATGGGTTATCAGCAACCCTGGAGACTACCTGAAGTCTTAGTGGGCAAACAACATGCCTTGTGGGTTATCAGCAATCCTGGTGACTACCTGAAGTCTCAGTACACACAGTAACATATATCTCAGTAACAGAAAATAAGAACCAACTGGTCAACACGTATATACTACCAAACATGCAAGTATAGTGAGAAGACTCACATCGCACAGAAGACTGATAGAACTCACACCCGAACTGTTGGAACTAGACTTCGCCTATTAATTGCAACAAATAACCCTAAGTAACAATTAAGGTAATTTTTCCTTAGTCAACTAGTCCCAAGCCAAGTCTGATCCACATTTTGGGGAAAAGACCATTTTGCCCCTTCCAAGACTTAAAACCCTCACAAAATGGGTCAATAATCACATTAGGTCAAAAAGTCAAAAGTCAACAAAGTTGACTTTTACGCGCGGTGTACTCAGCTCTACGTTGGGCGTAGAGCACAAGGCTGGAAGAAAACGGGTTCGCAATTTAGCATAGTTTTATGCTCGACGTACATGGTCTCAACTCAAAATCCAACTTTTAAGGTCTTAATCATTAAGATACTTTACCCCAACCTCAGATCTGACTCTAAAAGATATCCTAATCCATAAAGTCTTTGACGTTATGCCTTTTCATGGCTAAAGAGAGATTAATCCCAAAACCCTAACTTCTAACATCACCAAAAACTCCATAACTCATGCATAGATGATAGGAAAGGACCAAGCTTGTATTTTTATGACACTATGCACCCTCAAACGTCTGAAAGGACAAGTTAAATGCTCTGAGTATTCCATACTCACAAAGATCAAGGTTGTGGGACAAAATGAACATAAATCTAAGCTTAAGCAAGATCTAGCAAAGCAATCTCCAAAGTATGAACTTTATACCTTCAATAGACGAACAATGAGATGTAGATTCTGGATCCAAAAGCTTGAATGCATCACCACTTCTTGAATGATCTTCCTTCACTATCAAGAACACTCAAAAATCACTCAAAAGCTTCAAATCTCACTCTCAATGGCTAGGGTTTCGATTTTAGGGTTTAGAGGAATGAAGGCTGGTCATAAGGAGGTCCAAGAGGCAATAAGATGCTTAAATAGGGGACACAACCCTAAACATTTAGGGTTTAAAGGGTAGCATGAGTACGCCCGACGTACTCACGTGTACGTCCTGTGTACTCAATAACTTTTGTGATCCACTTACTGCCTTACGCCCGACATACTCACGCATACGCCAAGCGTCAAGGCTTACATTGCAAAACTTTGATATTTGAAGGTTTAAAATGGAATTTACCTAGAAACATGTGTTACACATTCTAAGTTTATGCAATCTAAATCATCTACAACTCTAAAACATACACCTAGCAAATAACATTATCAATTTAGAATTTTAGCAGCACACAACAAATAATCTCTAGGCTATAAGGCATCACATATGTCAGGAAATTCTATCATGCAACTTCTTGAACAGATCTACAAATTACATTCTAGCATGCATAACAATTAATTACACAAATACAAGGTCATATGGGTATATTAGGAATTACTTACTTCTTGAGCTCCGGTCGACTGTATGCATCACATCCTCCGATCATTGCAAAATAACATTTTTAGAAAATCATTTTCCTCGAATAAAAGCATTTTCTTTCAAGCTCCTTAGGATCTCAGTGATTTTCCTTGATTCGAGTACAAATCTTGTGCTTTCAGTAGTACGGGCCCAATACTACCTTCCACACCTATCCGTACTTTCCTCAAGAATCATCTTGAATCCCCTATGTTACTTAACCATGGCAATTCTCATAAACCCTTATGCTAAATAACACACATAACTTGCTACAACATTTCATAAGCTCACCTAGGAATCCTCATCTCACTTGCTCCTACACTATAAGGAACTTCTACCAACACCGTCGGTTGCCTTATGCATGTAAACTATACACAAAACGGGATCACATAGACTATCAAATAAATGATCCTACACTAAGGCCACAACCAGAGAAGGAATAATAAATAAGGCTAAATCGGTCATTCTAGGGCTATATGATCCCAATCGTATACCATTTTACAAGCATACACTTAGCAATTAACTTTGCCGACATAAATCCCAAGTAATACATAGCATCCAATCCTCCCTAGGCTACAACGCATCACACAAATTAGACAATTCTAGCATGCGATTTCTGAAGGTATCCTTAGCCCTAATCTAGCATGTAATTCACATAATAGCATACTAAACATAATACTTGTGTATGGGTATTTTGGGAATCACTTACTTGAGCTCGACTTGCACGCGTCGCAACCCTTTCTTTGTAAAAACCTTTTTAGAAAACTTATTTTATTTTTAAAAGATTACCAATTCATCATTTTGAGTTCAGACACACCCGAGAGTACGCCCGCATCCGTCAAACCAAGGCTCTGATACCAACTTGTAACATCCCAAATATACTGATAAATTTTTTTCATTTTTAAAACCACCAAATCATACATCAAGTGTTTCAAACCAATCATTGTAAAAATGTATCACAATCATTAGAGTAAAATAAAAATCATCGGTGAAGAAAATCATAAGAGGATGTTGTTCAGTCAAGCCAGAGGCATTCCTTTTGGAACTGCAAGTACCTGAAAATGTTTAAACCACAAATCGTAAGCACAAAGCTTAGTGATTTCCCCAAAATACCACATACCATACAACGGGCCCATCCCAACATACAAACGGGCCCAACCCAGTATATCCACGGACCCAACCCAACATAAAGTGGGCCCAGCCCAACATAAATACCAATGGGCCTAGTCCAACATGCAAATGGGCTTAGCCCAACATACATACAAATGGGCCTAGCCCAACATCCAAATGGGACCATCCCAACATACAAATTGGTCCAACCCAACATAAATAATGCAAGAGTCACAAAGACAACTAGCATCCTATATAGTATAGTGAGAAAACTCACCTCAATCTGAAGACAAAAAAATCTCACGCTCGAGCTGTCGATATTGGAACTACTCACACTAATCGTATACACAATAAGACCCTAATAATAAATTAAGGTAATAATCCATACTCAAAGGTCTTCGTTTATAGTTACTCCACTTGGGGTAAAAGACCATTTTACCCTTCCAATACTAGAACCCACTCCATTTGACCTAATATCCATTTTTATCAAAAAAAATCAACCTTTTGTTTCTACGCCCAACGTAACACCATTCTCTATGCTTATTGTAGAGCCTCTGATGGGAAAACGGGGAATTATTAGGCTATGCTAAGCGTAACTAAGATTACGCCCAACATAATACACTGATTTACCTACTTAATTTTAATATCTTAATACTCAAAGACCAACCATCCATTTCTCAAATATGAACCTAATGAACGTCCTAAGGGGAAAAGTCTCTAACTTTACACCTTTGCATGGATAAAAAGAGCACAAGGCCAAACCCTAAGTCTATAAAATACTCTAATGCTCAAGAGCTCATGCATGGATGGATAAGAGTGACCAAGTTCCAATTTTTATGACTCTACAAGCTCAGAAACGTCTAGAAATGATACTCATAAGGTATGGATTAACTCATACCCATAAAGTCCAAGGTTATGGGACAAAAGGCATAAAAACTCATGAGCTAGTTAGATATATCATAATGAACATTAAGATGTAAGCTTTATACCTCCTGGAGGTGGATGATGAAGTGAAAAGTCTGGATCTATAAAGCTTGGAGCTCACAAATGCTTTCCAATGGACTTCTTCTTCAAAAAATGCACACAAAAAAAACACTAAGGCTTGAAATCCCTTACAAGGTGGCGAGGGTTTCGAGGTGATTGAGTAAGAGGGTGGAGGCTGAGCATGGAGAGGCCCTCAAGGAGTTAGAGCCTTTAAATAGGGATCACAACCCCTCAATTAGGGTTTTAATGTTGCGCTCCTACACCCAGCGTAAATATCTCTACGCCCAGTATAGGGCATTAAACCCACGCATGTAATATTTTACCCACGCCCAACGTAGGAGGCTATCCTACGCTCAGTGTAGGGCACCCAAAATGAATAAATGGAAAAATTAAACATTTAGAATCATACCTGAGGATACGAGCGTTACATTAGCATTTCATAACATTTCTTTCTCATCCCCACATTGAGTGGCACTCTAAACACATAAACATCTAGTTAAGCGTAACTTGTTATCTATCAAGTACTTAAATAATGAAGTACCCAACCTTGTATTTTTTTCTTTATCATAAATACATTATAAGACAACATATAATACATAATAATTTCTTGTCTCATAAATTCTAATATCTGCCTAGTCATATAAGTGACTATATCGAAACAATATTCTTTCTATGGATCCCTTGCGGATCCAAATGATCCATTGCAGATCAACAATATTCTTTCCAAGAATCCCTCACGGATCAACACTATTATTTCTATGGATCCCTTACGGATCCTCTGATGTAGCTAGCTCTCATTTTCATTATCATATTTTACTCAATGAATTACATGTTCATATTTTAACATAATCTAGCATTTCATTCATATAATTTCATTCGAGTAAATTATAAATATATCAACATTTCATTAAATATAAATTACTATCCAACAAGTACTTAATCGAATATCATATATCCATGATTTTATATGCTAATATAATTTATAACTCACAAGATCTCTTATCAAGGTTCTCTAGAAGAAACCTCTTACCTTGTTCAATTCATGGAAACCTGTAACATCCCCCTCTGGCATGTATCACAATATTGTCCGCTTTGGGCCACTCGGTATGAGGACTTCACAGGCGGTCACCCATCCCGGTACTACTCTCGCCCGAGCACGCTTAACTGCAGAGTTCTTATGGGATCTGCTGCCCCCACGACTTTAAAACGCGTTGTGTCAAGGAAGGTATCCACACCCCTTTTAAGGAAATGCTTCGTTCTCCTTCCAAGCTGATGTGGGATCAGGTGCAACCCACCTTCACCCCCCATTATAAGGTTCGACATCCCCGTCGAACACATCGACCCGTGCCCCAGCTCTGATACCATTTGTAACATCCCCCTCTAGCACGTATCACAATATTGTCCGCTTTGGGCTCCCGGCACGAAAACTTCCCAGGGGGTCACCCATCCCGAAATTGTTCTCGCCCGAGCACGCTTAACTGCAGAGTTCATATGTGTCACAACTGGCATTTTGCTAGGAAATTCTGTGATCATGTAAACGTCATCTATGATAATACTTGTAACTCTAACTTGATATTACGCACTATGTTCATTTTGTGACAACAAACTTAATCAAGATTCACAAGTGAAGTTCAAAACTCTATACAAAGTATTCAAATAGTCAATAATGAGTTGAAATACCCTAAAAATCCCTGTTCAAGTTTATTATGGACTAGGATTTTCCTATTGGGCCTAATGGGCCAATAAGCCTTCAATTCGACTATTTTGGGCCTAAATACCCTAATTGAGTTCTAATTGGACCCACATTCATAAAACTTAACATTTTGGGCCATGTGGGCCTAAAATGGTTCATGTTAATCCTAATGGGCCATAAATGATTCCATTCACCCTAATAGACTTCAATTGGGCCGTGAATGCCCAAAGGGGCCCAATGGACCGAAAAATACTCATTTGGGCCTCATGATTTTAAGCTAAGTCAAGGAGTGGCCCAAACTAATCCACTTCCTTTCTCCTAGCCCAATTCTCGGCCCATGTAAAATAAATAATAAGAGGATTAACTAGCACTAGACACATCATTATTGCATGATGGACTTCCATGCAAATTAACCACTAAGTACTCCATAAATCTCATGCATCTAGGTATCCATCTTATCTTCACCTCTCTCTTCTCTCTCTCTTTTCTTCCATTCGGCCGAGAGCAAGAAACAAACACACACACACACACACTTTCAAAACTCTCTCTCAAACACTCTAAAAAACTATTCCTTCTTCCATCAAAATTTTGATATTTAGTGTTGTTTCAAGAAGGTTTTCACCAAAAATCATCATTCCTTGGTAAGCCCTTACATATCCAAGTTCTATGACTTCATTTTTATGTTAGAATACTCCTTCTAAACAAATGCTTGTGATCATACTCTTAGAAACTTCCTAAGTTCGAAAATCACTCAAGAAGGCTTGCTAAAGGCCAAGATCTCTCCATCTCTTCTTCAAAACCGAGAACAACAAGCAAAGGTGAGTTCATACCCCCTTGTTTTCGGTTTTTACTTGTTTTTTGGGGAGAATACAAGTGTTCATGTGTAGATCTATGTATTATTGCATGTTGTGTGTGATTTTCTTGGTTTATATTGTGATTTTGTGACAAATCTTGATGAATCTCGAATACTACAACAAAAATGGGTGAGATTCATAAACTAAAACACTCTAAACATCATACTACAAGGATAAAAGTGTTATACATGCTTTAGATGTGGAAAGCAAAACAAAAATCTTGTATAAGGACCATTTTTGACAAGTAAACAAAAGATTTGGGAAAATTTTGCCACTTACGGTTTTTATAAGGATATAAAAGATAATATTTACTTAAAATTAGGTTTTTATGATAATCACATTTTTCAAAGGGCCAAAGGAGTAATTTTTAGCATTATGGGCTTAAAAATCGGGCCTTACGATTTTTGGGCCCAAAATGCGAAAAATATGAGTTTTAGGGATTAAATTGTTATTTAATCAAAACTTGAGTAAAAAATGAAAATAAACGAGAATAAGGGCTGAAAATGACACTTATTTCAAAGTTGGGCCAAAAATGTTAATTTTATAAAATTTGGGTTGAAAATGTCATTTTATTCAAATAAGGGCTGAAATTGTAAACTTTCTGCAAAAATGGGCTGAAAATGTCATTATATGTATTTTTGGGCCAAACCCGTCAATTACTAAACATTTGGGGGCGAAAATATAAATTTTTATAAATTTATGGACTAAAATGTTATTTTTAATTTAAAATAGACCTAAATGACATTTTATGTAAAAATAAGCCTTTCAATGTTCAAATTAGTTCTTAAGGGACCTAAAGTGTAATTTTGAATAAATACGAGTTCAAATTATAAAACTTTGACGTACCAAACCAAAATATATCATTATAACAAAACACCGGACTTATTATAACGCTATGGATAAATGTTTCGACTAAATGAACTATACTATAGCAAATAAACGAAATACAACAACGGTGCGACTATTGGGCCTAGTATTTGTTATACATGTTTATTGAGCCTTCGTGATCCATTTACATGTTTATTGGGCCCAATATATTCATCACATGTCTATTAGGCCTCAGTGACCCAATTACATGCTTAATGGGCCTAAATTAGCCTTTACATGTTATTGGGCCTTGGTGGCCCATTTACATGCTAATTTAGCCTGGAATAATTCATCATGTGCTTAATGCGCTTTAATGTGTCCATGGCATACTTAACAAGCCTAGAAATAACTTACATGTCTAATGGGCCATAGTTGTCTTTTCTTCATGTTTGTTGGGCCTTATCCTTTCATATTCATGTATCATCTAGTGTTCGAAATTCTAAATACATGTAACATATACATATTCATGAGGAAATAATTGGAATCTAGTGAGACGTGTCGGTTGACTCCATTGAGTGTATGGTCGTAGCCTGTAGTTATAATCAGAGTCTCCTGGAGGGAGAGCGAGAGTTTGTGTATAGATCTATACGGGAGTGACTCCCCCACACCTGAGCTGTTCGCTACAGCTAGACTAGGCCAGTCTAGGGTGACAAAACCTTGTTCGAAAATCCGGCGTTTGGAAAATGCCATGGCAGGCGAATTATTCTTTTATCATGCATGGTTATAACGACTCACTTAGAGATCCAATAACATCATAACATTACGGAATTCAAAACTCTTCAATCATGTCGATACAAAACAAATCATACAATAATGCAAGGACTGCAACACTTTTATAAAACAGAAAATATCGGATTTTCTGGGGAAATACTATTATTCATTACCTCTTTCTTACAACAGATATAATACAAGGAAATTTTGGATCTTTCATTTATATGTGATTTTACAATGAAAATCACACATACATTTATACTTAATCATTACATCTTTTTCAGAGAATTTTACAGAAAATATCGGATTTTCTGGGTTATGCGCCCAATATAAAATTTTTCAATCAAATATGTTTATGAACTCACCAACATTATATATGTTGACCGTTTTCGAAATAACTTGTATTCTCAGGTAATCGATAAGCTGAAGAACCGTCAAGAGTATTTTGGGATTTCTTTTATGCAAATGTCAATCATCATACAATTTATGTTTTTGAAATATGTAATGTAAAACAATGTACTTGATGTGAACAATACCAGTTGTATTATGTAATGTTGGTGATGATTGTGTTATGTTTCATGAATATTCATTGTGATAATATTTCAATTTATAGTCAGACGAGCCCTCAGACGTTTCCGCCGTCTGGTTCGGGGGTGTGACATTATGGGATCTGCTGCCCTCACAACTTTAAAACGCGTTGTGTCAAGGAAGGTATCCACACCCCTCTTAAGGAAATGCTTCGTTCTCCTTCCAAGCCGATGTGGTCCCACATCGGCTTGGAAGGAGAACGAAACATTTCCTTAAGAGGGGTGTGGATACATTCCTTGACACAACGCGTTTTAAAGTTGTGAGGGCAGCAGATCCCATAAGAACTTTGCAGTTAAGCGTGTTCGGGCGAGAGCAATTCCGGGATGGGTGACCCCTGGGAAGTTTTCGTACCGGGAGCCCAAAGCGGACAATATTGTGATATGTGCCAGAGGGGGATGTTACAAATGATATCAGAGCTGGGGTACGGGTCGATGTGTTCGACGGGGACGTCGAACCCTATAATAGGGGGTGAAGGTGGGTTGCACCTGATCCCACATCGGCTTGGAAGGAGAACGAAGCATTTCCTTAAAAGGGGTGTGGATACCTTCCTTGACACAACGCGTTTTAAAGCCGTGAGGGCAGCAGATCCCATAAGAACTCTGCAATTAAGCATGCTCGGGCGAGAGCAATTCCGGGATGGGTGACCCCCTGGGAAGTACTCATACCGAGAGCCCAAAGCGGACAATATTGTGATACGTGCCAGAGGGGGTTGTTACAAAACCTTTATTGGTCTTTTCTATAAACACATATTCTCTTTCCCAAAGAAATTGCCTTTCTCTATTCCCAAAGGAATTACCTTTTTATATTATCATAGTCTTCCATACAAATGCTATGATATTCACATAGTTTACCACACTACTTGGTACATAAATATTCTATCGTATCATTTCATTAAGAAATCTTCTACTATTAATCAAGTACTCAATTCATCCAGTACTTAAACTAAGCACTCATCTATAACTTGTAAGTATATAACATAATACCACTAACATCTAATCATGCATTCATACTCATTCATAAGATTATAATTCATATAATCATAGTCTATTGAAAGTTATAACTCACATTGTTAGTTAGTGAAAACTAACTACCATCGACTTCAAATCTCTATTTGATGCACTTGATCAATTTTATTTGCCAAAACATATACAAACAACATATGATGTTCCTCGGAACTTATCTTAATTCCTTAGGAGCTTAATAACATTCAATTTCAATAAATTCATACTTTGATCCAAAACAACAACTTAGACATATCTTTATCAAGAAACTAATTAAGGTCCATGAATTAAGTTTCCATATAAATTAAATCATCAAGTTCTTAACTCAATTTCTCTATATCATAACTTTCACCATTTAGTGTTTCAAACCCTAAAGATAAAATACATGGATTCGACCATGGAATCACCATGAAAAGCTTCTAATTAGCTTATAAACACTTACAATAACATCATAATCGAGTTATCAAGCAACCAATCCAAGCGTCCAACTCAATTCACAAATTTACCATTAAAGCTCACAAGTTTATGTCAAATAGTAAATCTTACCTTTATGTGTTTCTAGAGCTTACAACTTATTTCCCTTGATTCAAGTCTTCTCTAGACAACTCCACAGCCTCAAGATCGCCCTAGCAGAGCTCTCCTTTGATCCTTATGAAATATGTTTAAGAAAAGAGGTTTAACAAATTAAATATATGTTCTGTCAGCGTCACCACGTCATGGTGGCTGCATTTCCCACATTTCGTTACAACTTCAAATAGTCATAAATTCTTCGTTTTAAACCCGATTTCAAAGATCTTTATATCCATGCGAAGGTATTAAGAAGCCCTACAATTTCGTATAATTAATTTTGGCTTAATTCATACAGAACTTATTGCATTAAGTCATGCGAAAATCTCAAAATACAAATCTTTCCCATTTTACCCTTTTTGGATGCATAATCTCTTGTCTTTCTTCTCTTGAACCACTTATATCATCAACATGATATTGAATTATACTTATCTTGGCAAATTTCATGAAACTACATCTTAAAAATTCATGAAATTCATCTAAATGACCAAATTACCATTTTGGTCAAAAACTCACCCAAAGTCGATCTTTCAAAATTTCGGGTTCTTACAACATGATCCCTTAAACTAAAGTACCTCCTCATTTGATTTCACTTCTATCTTCTTCTGATTCTATAGGTCCAATGTGTTAGACCATGTGGCCACCTTATGATAAAAAAAACCTGTCACATCTTATACTATGCACCGTCTCCTTGAGCATACAAATGTACATTCCTATTAACATGTGATCCAGAACCTATCAAAACTCGCTATTAATGCGAACACCTTATAACTACCAAACCATATGTTACACAAATTATCCACAAAGTCTTTAATGTCGCCCTAGTAAATCGAAAAACAAAATACAAAGTTCTTTCTCGTCTTGGAAAATTTTTCATGCAATAAATACATTAATAACTTCTTCATACTTGTACATTCCATTAACTAGTGATATAAATCATTCTTGAAACCTTAAAATTTGTCTCCAAGATTTGGATGCATATATTTTGAACGAGACACTGTCTCATTCTATCACACAAATTTCCTATACCTTGTGTTGTTGTTTTACGTCGACATACATATTTCCACCTATCATTGATCACCCATAATGATAACCCTAATAGAATTTACTAAGAACACATCTCAATCAAGAAGTTGGATAACAGTAATAATTGACTCCCAAAAAAATTACCAGCTAAATCCTTTCGAGAAACCGATTAAGAATCATGTGAAAAATCACGCTCGCCCATTCATGCACGACTATCGAAGAACTGCCAACGAGTAGTTTTCACCCGTAAGGAAAGATAATGACTTATTATTGACATTTTTACCATGGAGATTTCGTGAATAGTTACCATTTAGAATCAACTTTATAAAATATTTTTTATTATTAGAGATATGGTTTTGGGTAAATATTATTAATTATACTAAATATATATTTTTTTATTTTATTCCTTTTTGTATCTATGTGAATCATATTCACTTTTGCGCTCAATATTCTCTTAAAATGATTGACCTAATATGCCGATAAACAATCCACCACAAAAAAAAAAAAAAAAAAAAAAAAAAAATAATAATAATAATAATAATAATAATAATAATAATAATAATAATAATAAAGAAATTTTGCCCAATTGTGAAGAGAAATTACCGGTAAATGCTTGGGTATAACTATATCTACTGACAACATCATCGCTAATGGACAACATAGAAAAGATTTTGGGTAGGATTAATGAATATTACAATGAATTCAAAAAACCATTTCCTCCAACAAATTAAGCAAGCAAAAGTGACGAGACATTAGTACTAGATAAGTCATGCTATGAATGAGTTCAATTAGATATTTCATTTATGAGTCAGGCGAAACGGTGTCATGCATGGACACCAACGGTATTGTTGCTGACTTGGCCTTTTTACCGGCGGTGAACACCGTGTTGTGGCCTTAATTTTGCCGGCGGTATTCTACCACCGGTGGAAACCCTTCGGTGGTAGAGTTTGAATTTTTTTGAACGTTGGCAACGACTCTTTTTTGTTTTATTTTCTTAATTAACTAATTTACCA
This sequence comes from Lactuca virosa, assembly GCF_052849685.1. Taxonomy (NCBI): domain Eukaryota; kingdom Viridiplantae; phylum Streptophyta; class Magnoliopsida; order Asterales; family Asteraceae; genus Lactuca; species Lactuca virosa. The sequence goes on from NC_136426.1 coordinate 77,066,746, forward strand.
CTATATATATATATATATATATATATATATATATATATATATATATATATATATATATATATATATATATATCATTCATTTAAATTTACCACTACAGATACCATCCATTTAATCAAAATGTCTTCCAACACCCCAAACTCTTCAACCAAAGTGCTTCAAACCAAAATGCTTCCAACCCATTTGCACTTTTCGGTTACGATCCGACATCACCACCACCTTACCGGCCACAAATGGATCCATCTCAAAACCAAGCGTTTGTAGGCGGTGTTCATACCTATTATTCACAATTCCAAATGCCACAACAATTCCAATTCCAATCCCCACCACCCGAACAACATCCCAACCCCAATCGCAAACCCAATTCCAATTTCAATCTCAACCGCCATTCACACCCGCAACCGAAACTCTTTCTGATTTCGAGCCCGAAGAACAACCTAAAAAAAAGGGATGGCCGATCCAAGTAAAAAAGAAGAGACGGAATTAGCAAGGGCATGGGTTGACATATCAAAATATAGCAACACGGGAAATGGCCAATTGCGTGATCAATTTTGATTATGTGTTATGGAGCGGTTTTGTAAGGGTATGAGTCGAAAACAAGATTATCTGACGTCCGACCAATGTAACTCGAAATGGAATCTTGTTAACAAACTTGTGACACATTGGAACGAAATTTACACAAACTTCGAAAAGCAATGGGCTAGCGAAAAAATGAAGCGAGTTTGTTGAAAAAAACGCACGCGACATTCGAAGATGACATGTTGAAGCCTTTTAAGTTCATTCATGTGTTGGAAGTTGTCAAAAGAAGCATCAGGTGGAAGGAGCTTGGAACACATGAAGACATTGCTAATCCGACAAAAAGAAGTCGAACATCTTCATATTCAAGCTCACAACAAATATCATCGGATGGTCACATTGGCGTTGATCTTACTGATAATAACAACGACGTCGAGGAAATACGCCCACCTCCTTGTCCCATGGGAAGGGACAAAGCAAAAGCTTGAGGAAAAGGAAAAGGAAAAAGCGACATCATCAAATTCTTCAGTCGGAACGAAACAGTCAAGTAGATCGGAGCAAATGATGACACAAATGGCACAATTCAATATAACTTTGGAGAAACATATGGCTGAAACCGTACGACCCACATAATTTTTGTTGTTGATGCAAGATGTGAGACACCTTGACCCCGAATATCAGGAGGCGACTAAATTGGCGAAGGCTTCGATTCGTGAAAAATATAAGCTCAAACGCAATTGAAATTTGGATGTTATGTTTTTTTTCTAGGCTTTTTTAATTTTTCACTTCATGTTTTATTTTGATTTTTTAGGTTTTTAATTTCATGTTATTTTTTATTTTTAGGATTTCTAATATGTAAATTTTAATTTTATGTTATTTTAAATTTTAGCATGGTTTTTGTTAAAAAATTGAAATTAAAAAAAAATCATAAGTAAAACCATTACCATACCTTAGTTCGTAGGTAAAATTTGTCAAAAATGTAAAAGCCGATGTGACGCTTATATGACACCCTTTTACCATTGGCAAAAAATTCACCACACACTTTAGCCTAAGTAAAGACGTTGCACGAAAATTGTATTATTCCGCATAAAGTAAATAATTCAAATACGACAATGCATAAGCCATCACTAAGGATGAACCCTAATAGAAGTGGGAATCACAACTGGTGTCCACAGAGAAAGAAAGACTATCTAGTCTAGTTAATTACACAACATGGTATACACAAACAAGTGTTGACATTAAAGAGGATGAAACGGAAGTCTATCCCACCGGAATGTAACAAGCATCAAGGAAACAAAAAGGAAAATTGACTACCTCAAATGACGAAGTAAAACACCATCCACATCGGGTCTTTCAAACATAGTTTGCAATGTCACTAAACAAGTATTTAATGTTATTTATGACTTCATCTTTTTATATTTGAAAGACTTGCAAGTGTTTTTATATTATTATTTTAATCTAACAATCATATTTAAATACAATAAAAATATAAACCAAGCAAATGTTGTGACATTATTTTCTCTTTCTAAAAATTGATGAATATATTGAGCTGCCCAACATTTGCAAGGTGCCAATATTGCACGATGTGAGTGCTCTAAGTTTAATGAGATTTGAGGAATGAAACTAATTCTTTTTGTATTTTTTTTAAGATAAACGAAGTAATAAAACAAATGAATGAGAAAAACAAATCAGTCGACAATCAAGTTTTCGAAGATAATCAAATAAATAAGAATTTTGTATGAAAATACACAAGGCCACAAAGAACTTGCATGCGTATAATGTTATACGACGAGATAAAAACGGACCATGAGCAGTGGCGAATCTAGGATTCAAACTCACAGGTGTCCACTTAAATAATGTAACAAAATAAATTATTAATTTTTTTTTTTGGCTAACGGTCGGTCTGTCAATAAAACCATCTCAGACATATATATTATTAACTTTAATACCAACATATATTAAACTTATTAGTAAATGTTTACCATTGTTCACGACGAGTTCTAGAATACAATTTATCAATATATCGTTTCTAGAATACTATACAATAATTCATAAATTAATCATATAAACTAAATAAATGACCAAATCAACCATACAAAAGATAAACCTATAGAAGAATCAAATGAAAATTGTTTACCGATTCTACATTAAGTGTTATAATTGCTTTTCTTTTTAAAAGAATATAATATAGTAAATTTGTGATTTTCTCATTTTAAACTAGACTAAAAAAAACTAAATAAATTATCAAAAATATTATATCGATTAATTTCACAGTCTAGTCCAAAATGCAAATCTAGCGATGCAGCCCGCAGTAAATGTATATTGCTTTTGCTCAAAACTACTGCTGTTTATAATACCTAGGCCATGGTTAGTAACTTTCGATTTCCTAGACTAGACTTTTTCATATAAACCTAATATTGTTTTTGCTTTATATACAATACACACTAAGCGTGTTGAGAATCAGGTCGGTGGTGCCGTCTATCAATACACGGTCGCCGGAAATCGAAATGGGGATTCTGTAGCGCGCCTATGGGAGGAGTCGGATAATTTCTATCTTGTTTGTTTTTTTAGGGTTTTCCTCTAATTCACTCTTCTTTTATTTCTTTTTCATCATTTATTTCTTTTAAATATTAGGAAGTTTGAATTTTCCATGATGTTTATTTCTTTTAATTATGACGAAGATTGAACTATTAAAAGATGATCATGGTATCAATAGAAAATATTTTCTTTGGTAATTATCTTCTGACCTCCTAATAACTTGGTATTAATTAACCTACATAAAAAAATATTGTTCAAAATTTTAGTTTGTTTTGTGTCACAAGAGGTGTCCAATATATGTTCTTCATAGGTGTCCACTTGAAAAATATCATATATTTAATACATAAATTTCCAAAATTAGGGGTGTCCATGGACACCCTTGATATAAAGATAGTTTCGCCACTGACCATGAGTTCTAGATTAGTACTACTTATCGTAGTTTCATATATTGTAATATCATGATCATGGTGTTATTTAATGTTTATTGGTACAAAAGTTATTTTTAAAAATATTACATGATTAAAAATATTTCTATTAATTTTATTAAACAATCTATTAAACATGAAAATGTTTCTTTTATTTACACTGATAGTAATAATAACCTTTGCCCAGTTTAACATCAGACATTTATTCATATACCCATTCAGTTGAGATTCTTGTAGTATTTATTTTCAAACATGTACCGACAATAGGTGAGCATTTAACCACATGATTTACACGTTAAAAATACTATCGAAAAAACAAATACCAAACAACGAAAAGAGGACTCAATAATTTAATTTCCGGGGCCGCATTCCGGATTCGAGACCAACATCCCGGATTTCAGACTAAAATTTCGGATTTCAGGAAAAAAAAACTCTAGAATTTCAAGAATAAGTCTGTAATCCGAAGAACAATTCCGGAATTTTGAGAAAAAAAAATCATTTTTTACTTAAATTTAATAAAAAGGTAAGCAAATATAGTAAATGTGAACTATATACGATACTAGTACATAAAATCATATATTTTATTGAAAAACGATGATATTAAACACTTAGAAATTGACATGTCAGACATAAGTGAGGACATTTTTTCAAAAAAAAGGAAAAAACCAAAAAATAATTCCGGAATTTGAAAATCAAACCCGAAATGGAACATTCTTAAAGAAATTGAAAAATAGGCTGGAATGTGAACAGTACTCCGGAAATAGACATTCGGAAGAAAATGACTATTTTTCAAAAAATGAAAAAAAATTGTTATTTTCTTTAAAAAGTCATTTATATAGGTTATATCCCCAATTTTCCTATTTTCTTTCATAACGCTTTTGAAATCAGAACATAAAGAATATTTTTTTGTCTTTCACTTATATATGTTTACCAAGCAATACATCATAGTCAACTTTGAAGTTTAAAGTTTTAGCTTATCTTTGACAAAACTAGTTGGTATTTGTAAACTTGAAGCATTAATTTTTATGCAACTTTTATGCATGTAGTTGTACAGTTGAAAACTGGAAGATTTAGTTTTTATTTATGTAAAAATATTCAACGTAAATAGACGTATGTTTTTGAAATTTCTACAATGACATAAAATATAAAAATTAAATGCCAAACCATTTTTAGTTAATAATTTTTTATTTAAAAATAAAAGTTTTGCTGTACTTCCGAGCATAACTTTTGTCTTTAATCAATTTAAAAAATAAAAACTAAAAACTTTCAAAAACTCTATTATTATTTTAACTACTTGAAAATTGCTAATAAAAACAAAACAAAATTACATGATTGGTCTATATGATTTACAAAAAGTCCGGTATTTAATCAACATCTTTTTGTTGTTACATGAATAATCATTTTGGTCTCAATTTCTTGCGTAGTTGGTATGTAAAATGATTTTGTAACCTTTTAAAATTACATCACTTTATTTATTATTTTTTAAACTAATTTTAATTAAATACATAAAATAAACCCCGCCCACCCCATATCACCCCCGATAAACCTTGTCCTTCATTTCCATGTAACCACCAACTTTATATCATTGTGCTTTCCCTTCTTCTTCGGGTGACTACTATACCTTATCGATCTCATACTCTTGTCCCGACCTTGTCGATCCCATTCTACTATCTAAGAAAGTCTGCGAACTTGTTGCTTGTAAACACGGATAGCAGAAGTTAGAGGGCCTTGATTCAACACATGTAATTATCCAAATACTTTATTCTAAAATCATTTTTAAATGGTTGAACCAAAAGAAAGCCAGTAAAAGAAAACCCCAATAACGCCTACAAAATCGATTCAACACATAAAACTATCCAAACATTCAAAGCCACAATTATCCAAATATTCTAAAGCCAGTAGAAGAAAAATCCAAAATCTTTCACAAAATCGATTCCATCCTCTTAAGCCTAACTCATCGATCCTATGCTCTATGTTGAACCAGATGGGGTCCATTTTCAATTAAAATTAATTTTAAAGAGATAAAAATAAATTTAGAATGGTACACAGTGTTGGATTAAGTGTCTAAGGTCTTAACAAATTGGTATAATTTATAGAATAAAAGTAAGTCCTTTTTGGTTTGCCCGCATAATTAGGAAATAGCTTGGATTGATAATGACAGAGAGATAAAATGATTTAGTAATATATTATATGATTAATATATTAATTAGACATAGTTAATAATTAATAAAGAAATAATCAAACGTAATTTAATTATTGATTTTGGATTAATTAGAATTAATTAAAGGTGTACGGGTTAGAGTGCAATTGTTCAATAGTTGAACAAGGAAGACATTATAAAACATCCAGGGGGTGGTTTTAGGGGTTGTAACACCAAGTTTCCGGTATAATTACTCTTAAAGTTTTGCTAATTAAAAACTTTAAATTGAGAATTTTGTGGTGACCACGACATGGTGAAGGATGCACCAGAACGTGGTCATGGCCTGATGAAACGCGCATTCATTTACGTCCCCACGACGTGGCATTATGTTGGCCACGACATGGACATGGCCAAGTTGCAAAACCCTAATTTTTGGGCTTAGGGCCCTATTTAAGGGATGTGATGGATAGGGTTTGCACACCCTCAACCTCCATCACCTCCCTTTCACCCTTAAGGAAATTGTAGCCTCCATTTTTACATTTGAGAGCTTTTAGTGGTAATTTTGGTGTTTTGTAAGTCCTCAAGTTCCAAGCTTTATGTTTAGTGCTTTTAGATCTAGGCTTCTTGTCCCTTTTCTCCATTATTGTGAGAGTTAGAATGGTTAGGATCCATAAAGTTTGCAACTTTATGGATCCTTGAGGTCCCTTTGGGGTTATATGTTCCAGATCTAGAGTTTTATGGTGTTATTGGTCTCATGCACAAGCTTGAGTCCATTTCATCTATGTTTGTGACCTAATTTGGAAGGGACATTGTAACACCCACAAGATAGGGCTAGATCATTAATGAATAAAAGGATAATTATTCGTCACAGTGATAAATATATTTTTTATAGAAGGTTATTATGGATAAATAATCTAAGCAAAAGTCGTAATAATCGTAAAATGAGTACGTGCATATAGAGAACAGCAAAATCTGACTTCATATGAGGAAGTTATGATTTTTCGAAGTTTCAATGCAGCAGTGCGTGCCATATAAACCGAAATAGAAATCAGTTGACTGTTAGCCGAAACAATCTAAACAATAGTTGAAGATCTCATAGATACAATTCCGTTGATATAAAGAGAGTCGAGAACGAATGTTGTATGGAAGAGTTATGATTTTTATATGAACTTTAACCGTCTAAGCCTATAAAATATAATTTTAAAAATAAAGTGAGAATTAGCTGACAGAGTCTATATGAAATTTGTAGATCTTATTGATAGCTACTCGTGGATATATAGAACGTCGAAAACGGAGCTTGTATGAAGAAGTTACGAAATTTACGAAAACTGCATTTTGCATGGCGCGCAGAGCGCGGAAAGCGAGGCGCACACTTATAGTAGGTGGCAATGCGGACCACAGAGAAGCTGGCATGTGGAAAAAAACAACTGGGGAGACATCGCCTTAAGCGCGCGACGGGCACCTTGAAAGGCGCGACGTGCATGGTCAAAATTCGCCTATAAATAACAGCAGCCCCTCATTCACTCTTCACAATCCACAATCTTTCTCTCTGAACTCTCTAGAGCCAAAATCTCAATAATTCATTAGTATTTGGGGGTATTCAACTAGTCTTTGAAGTATTTAAGCGCCCGGCGAGTAGAAGCTCTTGAGTCGGAGTTCTGTCAGTCCAAATTTTGACTTTTCGCTAGAGAATCTCTGTAAGTATGAATCTATAAATAAGATTTATCAGTAATTCCATGTCATAATACTGATTGATCTATTTATGAGGGTGATGTCTAGGCTAGATTTAGTGAAGTGTTTAAAGTGATATTTCCAAACAGTATACTCTCTATACCAAACGGATCCTACCTCCGATATGATATTACTTGGTTGCTCCTTATCAACTATAGATTAGTAGACATTAGGATTGTTGACGAATCTAGACTATCATTAGTCATAAGAAATATAAGACTAAGACTTAGTGATATTCATACCTAGGTCGTATCAAAGAAAAGCCAAGTGCTGTAGCGAAGCGCTGCTCAAGATTCAAGTCACACCATTTTATCAAGTGAGTGCATAGTTACTTCCAAATTACACATAAATACAAGAATTATAAATGCTTAAATGTTATGTGTGATGTTTAGTTGTGCTTAATATATCTATGTAACATGATATGACTATTCCGTGATTAAGCTGTATATTAATCATACTTAATATATGATTAGGTAGTGAAGGGTTGTGTAAAATAATAAAAAAGAGGTTGTGATAGGTTAGTAAAAGGTTGTATGAAATAATAAATTGGAGGCGATGATAGTTTATTAAAGGGTCGTGAAAAATAATAAGTTGTGACCTGTTGTGCTTCCCAAAGTACTATCGTATTGTCGTGCCTAGTCAACTAGGAAGATATTTGTTAGTAAAAGGTTGTGCGAAATAATAGGTTGTGACCTACTGTGTTGTGACCAAAGTACTATTATACTGTTGTGTTTAACCAAAGTACCATTGCACTGTTGTGTTGTGTCCAAAGTACTATCGTACTACTGTGCCTAGATGTTTAAGGTAGAATAGATGATGACCGCTGCTGATAAAAGATCGTTTAGAAGAGATCCCTCGAGATCATTATTTAAGGATTAGGAAGCGAGGATAACCGAAATGGGTAAATGGGTTATTTGTTTGTTGGAAAAATATATAATTAAAGATTATAATATTGTAGGTAGAAAACCCTATGTACTCACCAGCTTTCCTAACCCGACCCACTCAGTTTCTTTGTATCACAAGAACTAGTACAAAGGCAATGATGTTTGGATCTAATGATAGATTCCATGAAATATAGGTCATAATATCAAAGATGTTGTAAGGCATGTAGTGACCATATTTATGCTTATGTTTCTTGTATCAGTTATGACATCCCAAGTTTTTAATAATCAATGAAAAACATTTATTCAGAAATACTTTTATGGGACAAAATTCCGCAATATAAAGAATACTCTATTTTAAATAAACTTAAATAAAAAGGTCTTTTCTTACCATGAAAATGGGGATGTCATAGTTGGTATCATAGCATTAATTTAAGCGAATTAGGAATATTTAAGGATTTCTAGACTTAAACTTAGAATGCTAAGCAATGATCGTGAATGTGTGTGTCCATTTTATTTTAGATAGTATACCTGAATTGACACAAGCACTAAACACTTTAGGGAATGTGCCTTAATTGCTATTATGTGCTAAATGATTTGTATTATAGCATGCCTTAGGTTTCCTACCTAAAATGTTATTATCTGACTAGATTTAAGGTCTGTTGCCGACCTGGATTTTGAAACTTTATGTGTTTAGGATTATAAATGTATAAATTAATGTAATAGAACTGACATATAAGTTTTCGGAGTGATAAGGAGGATTATGTGTCTAAACATAAATAATACCTTCCCCATCATAATAAACATGCGTATCAATACACTGAACGCATGCTTTGGTGTACAAATCATCATAGGGAGAGCACGTAGAGGATTAAGAAACAGTAACGAAAACTGTCGGCCTGAACCTCAACATGTGATTGAGCGTGCACCCAGAAGTCGTACCAATAGCTGAACCAATCGCAATGGCAGGAGTTCAAGACATGATTCGGAAAATGCTAGCTGAGCAAATAAAGAAAGTAGATGTCGCTTCAGTAAATTAACAAGAGGAAGCTGCTTATCCGGAGTTCAAGACATGAAGTAGTTTGAGAACGTTTATCTCTATACCACTAGAAGAAATTTTGGTATAGTGTGCTTTGCAGACATGACAATACACCAGAAAGAATTTGTATGGAGACTTTGGAAAATAGAACTTCAGTTGAAATTACGTAGAGGAGTGGAACCCATCACGGTAAAGGCAACATTGACTAGGAAAATTTATGCTTCTTTGAACATATTCACATGTGTTAAAGTCATTATGTGTTGTAACTTGGAGAACTGCAAGGCAATTCTTGGAACGAGTATGAGTATATGTGAAAGGTAGTAGAGGCCTATACTACCGGAAGCACATGACTCACACTTGGATCAGGGAAAGTCACAAGGTTACTAAGACACTAGTAGTTAAATTTGTTTTGTTCATATCTGTAGCTACCATCATTTTGCTAATTACTACGAAGATGATTGTTCGTTCGGACGTTAGTGGTCATCGAGTCCGATTAATGTCTACAAAGTAAGTTACTTGATTCATAGAACCATGTTTGATGTTGTATCCGACTTTAGTCAAGGGATTTAAGGAAAATATAACTGAAGCAATTGACAGAAGTATCACAAATAGTTGTTAAGACTAAGAAACCAGTAGCTGAAATGATACATGCTATGATGTAGTCGTACCACATTAGAACACAAAGGAAAGTATCTTCTGTGCTAGACTCTGACTCATACAGACCCGAGTCTAGCCATTACATCATACGATAGAAGGTGATTAGAATATGATTATTCGGTCTGTTACGGTAGTTTGAGTAAAATTGAGTATGTCATAAAATGAGCAGGAGTCTCCAATGAAGGTCAAATTGTAACCCGAAGGTTAGGACTGAAAGTCCAACAAAGAATAAAGAGAAAATGCAAGGTTGACCACCGCCAGTAATCAAGAAGTCTAAGAGTTTAATACTTATTTGTAAGGACATGGGATGTATTGTTATTAACTTGGATGGGAAGGTAATGTGCGGGATCATCATCCAACCCTGTTTTGCTGATGATTCCGGGATGTAATCATCATAAAGGGGAGATAATTGTAACGCCCGCAAGATAGGGCTAGCTGATTAAGGAATAAAAGGATAATTATTCGTCATGGTGATACATATATGTTTTTTATAGAAGGTTATTTATGATAAATAATCTAACTAAAAGTTTTAGTAATCGTAAAACCGAGTGCGTGCATATAGAGAACGTCTAAATCTGACTTCATATGAGGAAGTTATGATTTATTGAAGTTTCAGCGCAGTAGTGCGCGACACATAAACCGAAATAGAAATTGGTTGGTTATTAGCCGAAACAGTCTAAACGAGAGTTGAATATCTCGTAGATACAATTCCGTCGATATAAAGACAGTCAATAATGGATTTCGTATGGAAGAGTTATGATTTTTATACGGACTTTAACAGTCTAAGCCTGCAAAAAAATACAACTTTAAAATAAAGTGTGAATTAGCTGAAGGAGTCTAAATGAAAGTTGTAGATCTCGTCGATAGATATGCGTGAATAGAAAGAACGTCGAAAACGGAGCTCGTATGAAGAAGTTACTGAATTTACAAAAATCTGGATTTTGCACGGTGCGCACTTCTAGAAGGTGGCAACGTGGACCACAGAGAAGCTGACATGTGGCACAAAAGCAGCTAAGGAGACGTCGCCTTAAGCGAACAACGTGCACCTCGAAAGGCACAACATGCATGTCCAAAATTTTCCTATAAATTGCAGCAATCCCCTCATTCACTCTTCACAATCCACAAACTTTCTCTCTGAACTCTCTAGAGCCAAAATCTCGATAATTCCTTAGGATTTGGTGTATTCAGATAGGTGTTGAAGTATTTAAGGACCCGACAAGTAGAAACTCTCGAGTCAGAGTTCTATCAGTGCAATTTTTTACTTTTATCTAAAGAATCTCTGTTAGCTAAGCTACACTTATTTTTAATTCCAGTGTAACTTATATTTATATACATAGTCATTATTATGAATCTATAAATAAGATTTATTAGTAATTCCATGTCATAATATTGATTGATCTATTTACGAGGGTGATGTCTAGGCTAGATTTGGTGAGGTGTTTAAAGTGGTATATCCAAACAGTATACTCTATATACCAAATGGACCCTACCTCCGATATGATCTTACCTGTTTGCTCCTTATCACCTATAGATCAATAGACATTGGGATTGTTGAGAATCTAAACTATCATTAGTCATAAGAAATATAAGACCAAGAGTTCGTGATGTTTATACCTAGGTCATATCAATGGTAAAGCCAATTGCTAATGTGAAGCACTGCTCAAAATTCAAGTCAACCACTTTATCAAGTGAGTGCATAGTTACTTCCAAATTACACATAAATACAAGTACTCTAAATGCTTAAATGTTATGTGTGCTCTTTAGTTGTACTTATTATATCTATATAACATGATATGACTATTACTTAATTAAGATGTATATTAATCATACTTAATATATGATTAGGTAGTGAAGGGTTGTGTGAAATAATAAGTGGGAGGATGTGGTAGTTTAGTAAAGGGTTGTGTGAAATAACAAATGGGAGGCTGTGATAGGTTGTTAAAGTGTCGTGCAAAATAATAAGTTGTGACTTGTTCTGCTTCCCAAAGTACTATTGTACTGTTGTGCTCACCCAAAGTACGATTGTACTGTTGTGCCTAGTCAAATAGGAAAATATTAGTTAGTAAAAGGTTGTGATCTGTTGTGCTATGACCAAAGTACTATCGTACTGCCGTGTTTACCCAAAGTACCATCGTATTGTTGTGTTGTGTACAAAGTACTATCGTACTGTTATGCCTAGATTTTTAAGGTAGAATAGATGACAACCGCTACTGATAAAAGTTCGTTTAGGGTAGATCCCTTGAGATCATTATTTAAGGATTAGGAAGTTAGGATAACGGGAATGGGTAACTGGTTATTTGTTTGCTGAAAAATATATAATTAAAGATTATAGTATTATGGGTTGAAAACCCTATGTACTCACCAGCTTTCCTAACCCGATCCACTCAGTTTCTTTGTATCATAAGAAGTAGTACAAAAGCAATGATGTTTGGATCCAATGATAGATTCCAGGAAATATAGGCCATAGTATAAAAGATGTTGTAAGGCCTATAGTGACCATGTTTAAGCTTATGTTTATTGTATCAGTTATGACATCCCAGGTTTTTAATAATCAATGAAAAACATTTCTTCGGAAATACTTTTATGGGACAACAGTCTGCAATATAAAGAATACTCTGTTTTAAATAAGCATAAATAAAAAGGTCTTTTCTGACAGTGAAAATGGGGATGTCACAGACATGCATTGGATATGCATGTCCATAAAGCAACGACTTTTATGATGCATTAGAGGTTGGAAATAATTCTGGAAAGTATGGATGGGCGGCCTTAGTAATTAAGAGCTTAATGCATTAAACTGGCCAGATTAGTTCCTACGACGTGGCAATTAGTAGTCTCGTGACTGTTTTGTCTTGAGGTCACCACGACGTGGCAGCCGACTATTAGATTTTGACTGTCTCTTTGACTTTGACTATTGACTTTTTGACCTAGTTTGACTTTAGGTTAATTTGAGGATTTTGGGTTGTAGTTCAAGGATTGGTCCCTGGTTGTTGTATAGGTGACCTGTAGTACTAGTTTTTCGATTTGCGAGAATTGTATTGTTATATGCTAGACTGCGAGATGAGTTCTCTCACTATACTTTGTACCGCAGTATGTATCCTTGTCTGTAGGATGTTGGTATGTTATAGTTATATGTTAGATTGGTAGATATGTATGATTACTTGTGTTTGCTGATTATTGTTAATTTGTTTGCATATGTTGACATATTGTGGTTGGTTGGGTTGAGGTGGTCCTATTGTGTGTTGTAGGCCAAGATACACCGACGGTCCAGTGTACTATAGGCCTTGCGAAGCGGTCTTGTCAAACTGTAGGCCCAAGGGAACGATCCAACTATTGTAGGCCTTACGAGGCGGGCCAGTAGATTGTAGGCTCAGTAGAGCGGTCCAGGCATCATGTACGCGTTGTGAGACTGTCCATGCAGACTGTAGGCTCATGTGTGCATGCATTGTTTGTGTATTCTCGTGTGGGGTATTTTGGGGGAAACTCACTAAGATTTGGCTTACACTTGTGGATTTCAATGTTTCAGGTACTTCAAAGGATCAGGGGAAGGCGAAGGCTTTATCGTACACATCATGCTGTGAATTTTTATGTTGAGAGATGTTATTCATACTCTGATTTTATTATTATGATTTGGAAACAATGTTGTTTGACTTATGGTCTTTTGTGAAAATGGTTTTGAAAAATTAAAATTTTTTACTATGGTTTTTGGGACGTTACAAGCGCCCCTTTTAGGGTTTCTGGAAACCTCCTGATGAAATAAGGGAACAAAATTTGAATAGGAATAAAATACTATTACTTTATTATTCAAATTTTGAGTTTCTAGGTTATCTGGCAGATATAAATAGGGGTGTACATAGAATTCAAATTTTCTATCTTTCTCCTCTATCTTAATTTCGATCATAGGGTTTCCTAGGGTTTGAGTGTGACACGTTAGAGGCTACCATGCTATTTGAGCTAGACTATCCAAGGAGATTTCAAGAAGACTTGTTTAACTTAATTCGATTTAAGCAGATGTATGTTTTCTAGCTTATGATTTTTGATTTTCATAGCTTTAATTTTGTTTCATAAAGTATGTTGATATAATAGTGAAGAGCCCTATAATGTTTTAGGTTGCATGTACCCATAAGTATTTATATGAAATTCCGCATGTATGATGATTTTGTAACCTAAAAATCCCAATACAAAATTCAGTTTACATGCGTTAAGGAATAACAACGTAAGAAATTGAAACTTTAAAGACTAGTTGTGACATCCCATAATTTAGCTCAAAAACTGTAGACTGTCAATTCACCGCAAATCTCTTTTTAAATTGACTCATTGAGTTTTAGTGCATCTTTTGTAAATAAATGACATCATTACAACTATTATAAGATACCAGATGGTATCTTACTTCCATTCGTGGAAAATCTCAAACGAATCATATAATGCAAACTGTAACCCTAGTTAATACGTCTGAAAAACTGAAACTTCGTATTAAGCAATTGTGAGCAAAGCAAACATTCTAATCTCATAGTATATGTTCCCCTGTTTTCAAAAATATAAAGAACGTCCAAAATGGAGTTCGTATGAAAAAGATACGACGGTTATAGGAAAACAAACCAGTAAAACACTGATTTTCTTTAAACTGCTAAAACCGAATCGATTCCTTGAGGCACTTGCACACCTCAGATGAAAATTTTGAGAACGTTTTTGGACTTAGGCTATGGTCTAATATTTAATGTCATACTCGAAATATTTTTAGCGAAAATATTTGCAAAAGTCGAAAAATGGAGCGTTTCGGGTCATTTAGATGCGAAACTTTAAACGTGATTTCTTCGAGTTCTACAACTCGAAAAATTAATCATTTGGGTTTTTGGAATCCTTGAACTTTGCTTTATCATTCTCCACTTTCAATAAAAATATTCGATGTTAGGATCTCGATACACAAAACTAATGTTGTTTTTGGGACCCTTTGCTAAACATGACATCACCTTGGGGCCCACATGTGCTTGCAAGAGTGAAAAATCAAATTGTTGGCTTCTCTTCCTTCCCTTGCCCACATGGGATATCTCCTTCCCACAACCCCCCTCCTTGGTTGAGTGCACTCTTGCATGAAGGTACAAAGCATGGGGTTTATGTGTGTTGGACTTCCTTTCAAAGCATGGTGGTGCATGGATTGTGATAGGCCTTCACCACTATAAATAGAAGGCAAAGCTTCCTTTAAACCTCACAAATACATCGACTCTATCTCTTCTCTCTCGCTCTCCCTTTATATTCTTCTTTCTTTTGGTTTACACCACCACAACACCACCATAAAACCACCACTTAACCATTCTTCTACCTACTGTTTTGGTCGATCAATAGCCCTTCCAAACACCCCTCCGACCTGCTGCCGCCCTTCTCCTTTTCTTCACTGCCAAGAAAAACCACCACCAAGGGTGGTGTTGTTGTGGTGACCACCGAGAGCCACCATCCGTACAACTTTATCCATATAAATATCTTAAGTCTTTACCTATGACATCCAAAGAAGCATTGTAAGGGTTACATCTAGTCACATAGTTCGGGTATAGGACTCACTATAAACATTAACTACAATCTCTCTCTCCTCTCTCTCTCTCTCTCTCTCTCTCTCTTACTTAAACCATGGGCTTGGTTTCTTTCAAAACTATTTTAAGTATGGATTTACTTATGCAACGATACATTTTGGTTTTCAAAGCTTATTCAAAGACTCTTTACCAACACAACTTTTAAGTATGGTTATACTTACAAAGAAAATACTTTTTGGACTTTTTAAAATTATCATTACTGTTGATAGCAGAAAACCTATAAATCTCACCAACATTGTGTTGACCCTCAAAACTACATTTATTCTCAGGGAATCAGTAATCAAGCTTTCAGTAGGGATGTCAACGGGGGCAAACGGGACGGGGAGTACATCACCCGCCCCCGCCCCCGCCCCCGAATCCCCCTTATTACCCCTGCCTCACCCCTGTTCCCCCGCCCCCGATTGATTTTGGGCTGCCTTTTTTTTGCTAAAAGAAGTTGTTGTTTGGGCTAAAAGAAGCTATTTTTTTGTAACAAATAATTATTTATAGCATAATTTTACATGTTAAAAACAAAAAGTTATAACATCTTAAAAACATTATAATAACTTAAAAACATTATAATAACTTAAAAACATGTTTTTTGTTGAATTTTGGAAGCTCAAAATCATATTATTGTTTATTATGTTTATATATTTAATATATGTAAATATATGTATAATTTATTAACGGGGGCCCCATGGGGGTTTCGGGATGGGACTGCCCGCCCCCGCACCGCCCCCGAAATTAAAACAGGGATTAACCTTGCCCCCGCCCCCGTCCCCGTCCCAGATTTTTTTAAAAATAAATACCCCCAAATGGGAGGGGCCCCCACGGAATCGGGGTCCCACGAGACTTTTTGACATCCCTAACTATCAGACAGAAGGTTAGTCAAAGATTGCAGGCGACCTACTTATCTAGTTTTATTTTGTTATATCTACCTACTTGTTTAAGGCAACTACTGTACTTTATCTTTATCTGTAAGAACCTTGTATTCAAGCTTTAAAATGAAATACAACTATTGTTTGTTTATCGTTGTACTTGTGTTGCATATTTAATTGCTTGTGATCCATGAACTAAGTCGCACAGCCCGACATATTCCGTCGTCTCGGCCGGGGGTGTGACAGATTGGTATCATAGCTAAATTGGCTATAGATAACTTGTATCCTCGAAAGAGGAATACAACTATAGCAACAAGATACTAATAAATGTATTATTAATAATTACACTACTTCTTGACTACTTACGAGATGAGTTAACTGGTTTGAAGGGCCACTTGGGTTGCCGTATTTTAGAACAGCTATATGCTAAAATGATCATGCCCTCCGGTGTTTCTTGTTTGGCCCTTATCCTTACTTGGTAGTCTTGGAGTACAAAACAAAAACTAATAATAATACTTCAAACCTCGCCAACAATAATATATAAGATTTATATATATACTCTGACCAACGACATACAAAAGTCTAGGGACCAAACCTACAAACATGGCAATATACAAAAGTTGAAAGGGCATAAATTGTTGTTGTTCAAATTTGAGGGGTAAAAGTGACATTTTACAAAGTAAATGGGGGTGGAAAGTGATATTCTACAAGGTAAGGGGATGGAAAGAGTCATTCTACAAAATTATGGAGAGCAAATTGCTAATGTATCAAAATCTAGGGACCAAATATGTCAATATAAGAAACATGGCCACAATATGAAATAAGAAAGTAGATTTGTGGCCAAAATGTTAAATAATAACTTTGTGGCCAAATTAGACAAAATTGCAAAAAGGGTCCTTGTTCTTTCTCATTTTATGTGGCTAAGGTCCAAACATTTGAAAAGTTGCAGATTCCTATTTCATCTTGAAATGTCTACAACTCTAAAAAAACTAAAATTTACATGGCCAAGTATACCCTACACCACTTCAGACCACCATATGAGACCATCATCACCGGACCGCCGACCGAAACCACCAAATGGGCGCCTCAGCCTCCGTCACCTGAAACAAAACTCCAAATTCCTATTTCATCTTGAAATAGAAGCCAACCTCACCTCAACCCCACACATTTACGTTTTCTCCATATCATACTTCACTGTTACCCCATTCCCTCGTCCACCTGTTGTCTTCTCTGGTGACAACCACCACTCTCCTAATCAAGGTTTAAATTCAATATACAATAATGATAACACACGCACACCTGTAGAAATCAAGCCCATATTAACAAATATATTGATCGATTGCCATGGAACCCATATTAACTTTCTAAATCGCGATTTCAACCAATTTAATGGCGATGGTGGTGACTAGAGAAGTTTTGATTTTTCATTTTCCTCATCTCTAGATCCACATATCAGTCTTTTAACACCGTATTGGTCTAATCTAAATCCATCCTTCAATAACATATAACACCATGGGTATACCTCTAACATAGTGATGGTGCAGTTGAGGGTTGAGATGGTGACAATAGCCGATCTGTTGATAGTGCAGTTGAGGGTGGATAAAATAGAAATGAAGGCAAAGGGTTTACCGTCGGAGTTGAGGGTGGATGAAAAAGAAAGGAAGGCAAAGGGTTTTGTCGTCGGAGCCCTAGTATGGCAGGAAGATAAATTGAGGGGAGAAGGTCGGAGGGGGAGGCCGTTTCGGTGGTTCCTGTATTAGTAACGACGAAAGGGACGACATCGATTGTGAACGTCGATGGCTGAGGCAGTGATGATCGTTGTTGTGTAAAGAAAAATTATACGATCACTATTACATGGGTACGTAGGGTTAAAAGAAGAGGATGTGGGAGGGGGTTTGTTTTTTTTAATTATTAATATATTTAAAAAAAATGCTTTAGAATCTAACAAATAAGTGACATGGGTATTAGAGTCTTTTCATTTTGGAGAATGACCAAAAGAACAACAAAATATGTTGAAAATGATCAAATCTACAATTTACAAAGGTTTGGACGTTAACCACATAAAATGAGAAACCACAAAGAGTATTTTTGCAATTTTGTCGCCAAATTATGAAAACACATAACTATATTAATCATAGATTGATGTTTTTTTAATTATATATAGTAATAATAAAGTTTTTATTATCATACGTCTGTTATTTGTAAAAATAAAAAAATAAAAAATAATAATAAAAAGTGAACAAAAAGATGTTAGTAGATTAAATCAAACCCGTTTCATTCCATTTTGACATGTCTTAGAAAATAATTGGTTTTGACATATACCTAATGTGTCGATTTTGTCACATCCACATATATTACCAAACAAAAGTTCTTTAGGTGCCTTCTATTCACCACTTTTGAGTGTCTTGATGCTTCTTCTATTAATTTTCCTTTTATTTGATTCTTGTGTATATAATGGTAGAATTTGATTATATAAACCAACTCGTTAAAAAATCAAACACAACGAATAAAAACTTATTGGGATAAAGATTCCAAAAATCATTGGACCCAAAAACAGTTATATGTTCTAGACTCTTTCCATCAAAAATTGATTTTGCTTCAATATTGTTCATTATGGGTTGTGATTCTTTGTACAAGTAGGGTCAAGCATTTCCCACCATGAGAGTTAATATAGCTGGCAAATCTTCAACAATGTCTTGTTTTATTTTTGTGATTAGAATTTAGAAATGTTATGCCAAGTGACATTTTAATATCGATTGGATTTTGTATCGCGTGTCGTATGTTGCCAAGCACGCGATTTTATATGGGGTCGTTAGTTCATTTGTTTGTTTATACGTTTACAGGTAGGTCTAACAGATATAAAAATAAACAAATTTTGTTGGATATATTGGCTTTTGAATATTCGTATTGATAAAGAGATGAGTATATTATATGTTAAATATCATGAATGAGTTGTATTAAGTTGATCGACAAATTTGAGTGAATAACAACTTATGTTACTTATTTTATAAATATATGTAATATATTTAACTTTTTTTTATATATAATAACAACATATTTATATAACTTGCAAGCATTTTAGAAATTTGGGGTTGTAAATTTCTATTATTGGTTAAAAGTAAGGGTATGTCACTATGTTGTTATTATGATTAGAAAAATATAAGTTTATTATTTTTACAAAAATTGTTTAACAGTACTTACAATAGGTCGATATTTATATATTGGTTTGCAAAAACTGTCATCAAAAGTGCTAAAAGTGTCATCAAAAGTGCTTCTATTCCGCTACAATTTTGTAAGGTAAAACTATTATATTGCAGTTATTTATTTTATTTTTTTTCGTTCTTTAAACAATTTTTCCATTTGAAAATGGACCTTTTCAGTTCGTTATTTTTAGTTTATAAAGTTACTCATTTTCTAAAAAAAATGAAGGATATAATTTTTCAGATATATACTTTAAAATTTCTATTTGAATATGGATGTGATCACCATGACTATTCCAAACCTATTTTGGGCCCAAGACGAAAGAGAAAAAAAAAGCCCTTAAAATACACAAATTTCATTAACATTTTTATAATAACAAAATAATTAAAAGAACTTTATTTATACTAGTTTCTAAATATAATATTTCCAGTTACAAAAATCCATATATTTAAAAAAAAATACTTCTTTTAGTTTTTTAAGATGCAAAATTAGTAATGATATCTTTAAAATTGATGTTGTCTAACATATAATTAATAAAGTCAATAAAAATTTTGGCCCCCTATAAAAGATGGGTCCTGAACGGTCGTCCCTATCGCCCACCCTCTGAAACGGCCCTGGTGATCACTGAAAGTTTTTTAGATACAATTTAAGACAATTTAACGTGTTTCTAGTTTTTATGATATCAAACAATCAATTAGATTATAGGGTTAATGACCTAGAAATGTAACGAACTTTTGTCTTTGTCCGCATTTAGGTAACTATGTTTTTTTCGTTCACATTTGACCATTGAACTTGTTTGACCTGGTCAAAATAGGGTAATATGACCGGTAATTACGGTAATATTACCCTATTATGAAAATGTCAAACAAGTTTATTGGTCAAATGTGTACGAAAAAAACGTGGTTACCTAAATACGGACAAAAACCAAAGTTTCTTACCCGTTTTGGTAATACTGGACAAGAACCGTCTTAGATACTGTGTTCCTTTGGATCAGGCTCCGACAGTCAATGAACAATTAGGTTAGACTTGGTCTAACCCAGTTTAGTCCCGGCTAGTCATGGGCTAAGCTATGTTGTTCGGTCTTTAAAACACATACAACCTAGCCCCTTAAACGTATACAACCTAACCCCTAACTAGATGTGCCTAAACTGGGTTGGCCCAAGACTTAACCATCTCTTCATACACAAGACCGGACAACCCAATTTCATTTCACATCAATGGATCTTATGACTACTTGCACTTATTATAAAGAACCCAATATTTTTTTTTGAAAGAGAATATAACATAAAGAACCCAATATTACCAAAATAGGTAATGAACTTTGGTTTTTGTCCACATTTAGGTAACCATGTTTTTTTCGTACACATTTGACCAGTAAACTTGTTTGACCTGTTAATAATAGGGTATGTTACCGCTAATTACCGGTCATATTACCCTATTTTGAACAGGTCAAACAAGTTCAATGGTCAAATGTGAACGAAAAAAACATGGTTACCTAAATGTGGACAAAGACCAATGTTCGTTACCTTTCTAGGTCATTAACCCTAGATTATAAAATAAACCATCAAAATTTTAAATACACCTTGTATGGCCATGTAAAATTGAACAACAAAAAAAAAGTAAATTATGGAAAATAAAAAAAGAAAGTAAAGTATATGGATAATGACTTTAAAATGTAATATGCTTTTCGATTTGTATATATTTGATCACTGAGTTTTTTTTTTTTTTTTTTTTTTTTTTTGGTCTACATTTAACCATTTAATTTGTTTTTTTGTCCACGTTCAGTCCTTATAACTGATTACTCCAGGTTAAGCAAGAAAAAATGACTTATAAGGGTAATATATTTTTCAGTTTGTCCATATTTAGTTTTTAATGTTTTTGTATACATTTAGTCTTTATGACCAGTTTCTTTAGATTTTGCTTACGGCATCCTACGTCGGACAATCATTAATGAGGTGTTCTCATACGTGGCTCGTCCTTCACTTCTAATACTAACATAATTCACAAATCGGTCAAATAATGTTGGTGCCCCAGTTTTCTCCAAGCAGAAGATGTCTTCGTCTTCGGTTTTATCTATCTCCATAACAGACAACGAGATTTTTGTAAATATTTCCTTCTAACTCGATTTTGCACTTCCAAAACAAAAAGAATTAAGTAAGACACTAAAAGAATTTGCATTTCCAAGACAAAAGAACACACTGACAAAAAGTTTCATCTATCTCCATAGCAGACAACGAGATTCTTTACGACTGCTTCCTCCCAACTCGAATTTGCATTTCCAAGACAAAGAACTCGTTGTCTGCTATGGAGATAAATGAAACTGAAGACGCAGACATCTTATGCTTGAAGAAAACTAGGGCACCAACATTATTTGACCGATTTGTGAATTAAGTTACTGATATAAATGAAGGACGAGCCATGAATGAGAATACCTCATTAATGATTCTCCCATGTAGGATGTCGCGAGAAAAATCTGAAGAAATCGGTCATAAAGACTAAATGTGTACAAAAATATTATGGACTAAAAGTGTATAAACTGAAAAATATATTACCCTTTTAAGTCATTTTCCCGGCTAAACCTAGAGTATTCAGTTATAAAGACTGAATGTGGACAAGAAAACAAGTTAAATGGTCAAATGTGTAACGTCCCAAAACTCATAGAAATTTTTCATTTTTAATTAGGAAAACATTCAATACATATATCATAAAGGATTATCAATTTCAACCAGTGTTTCAAAAAGAACATCAGAGTATCATCAAATCATAAGTGTGAAATCTCTAGTGGATGCGATGCAATCATGTCGGGCCCTTCCCTTTCGAACTGAAAGTACCTGAAAAATTTTAAACCACAAAACTGTAAGCACAAAGCTTAGTGAGTTCCTCAAATACCACATACCAAATAAATAGGCCCAACCCATCACATAACTAAATGGGCCTAGCCCAACATACATAAATGCGCCCAACTCGGCATAATAATGAGCCCAACTCAACATACATGATAATGGATCCACCCCAACATGTATAATAATGGGCCCAACCCAACATACAGATGGGCCTAACCCAACATAGAAAATAATGGCCCATCCCAACATACAAATGGGCCCAACCCAACATAAATATGCAAGAGTCACAAAGGCAACTAGCACAATCAAATGGGCCGACATTGGTGCCTTCGGCCCATGAGTATAGTGAGAGGACTCACCTCAATCTGATGTCAGACAATGAATCATACACCAAGCTTCCTAGACTAAAACTCCTCACACTGAATAACACATCATAAACCCTAAGAATTTGGTAACAATCCCCAATCACAAGTCATGAATCTGATTGACATACTCGGGTAAAATACCATTTTACCCTTACATGGTTAGGACCCACCCTTCAAGACCTAGCATCCAATTAGACCAAAAGTTGTCCTTCTGGGGTTACGTCATGTGTACCCGTTCTCTACGCACTGCGTAGAGTCTTATGATGGAAAAACGGGGTTAAACCAAATGTCCATCTCTCAGATCTGAACCTCATGGACGTCTTAAATGATAAAGTCACAACTTTATGACTTTGCATGGCTAGAAGGAGTACAAAACCAAACCCTGAGTCTTAAACATGACCTAAAAGCTCAATAGATTAAGCATTGTTGAATGGGAGTGACCAAGATCCCATTGTTATGGCTCACAAAGCGCATAAACGATAAGAGACACTTATCATGAGGTCTGGAGTTACTCAAACTCCATAGATCCAAGATTAAGGGACAAAAACGCATAAAAACTCACAAAAAGCTAGATCTAACAAAAGGATCATCAAGGTTTAGACTTGATACCTTCTGGAAGATGTTGAAGAGGAGTAGAGTCTGAATCTAAACGCTATGGACTCCAAGCACACCTTCCAAGGTCTCATTCTTCACCAAAAACACACAAAAATATCTCTTCAAGGCTTCAAGGATCACACCATGGGCTAGGGTTTCAAAGTTAGAGAAATAAAAGGTGGAGGTTGAGCATGGGGAGGCTATTAAAGATTAGAGCCTTTAAATAGGGCTCACAACCCGTCAATTAGGGTTTGAACTTAGTGCACCTACGCCATGCGTAGGGCAATAAGTCCCTTCATGCGCTTATTGATCTACGTCGCGCGTAGAGAGGCCTTCTATTCCCCACATAGATGGCCCATACTCAAAAATTACAATTATTGTTAATTTAAGATTGTACCTGGGAACTAGGTGTTACAACTCTCCCCCACTTGAATCAGACTTCGCCCTCGAAGTCCGCAGCTGCAAATAAATCCAGGTAATGCCTCCTCATATCCTCCTTAGGCTCCCACGTCTACTCCGAACCCTTCCGATGCTGCTACTTCACTTTTATCAGGTTCACCACTTTGTTGTGCAGGGTCATTGTGTTTCTATCAAGAATCACAATCGGTCTCTCTACGTAGTTCAAGCACTCATCAACTTGAATGTCATCCAAGGGAACCATTGCCGAATCATCTGCTAAACACTTCTACAACGGAGAGACATGGAAAGTGTTATGGATGTAACTAAGCTCATCCGGTAGGTCCAACTGATATGCAACCTTTCCCACCCGTGCAATAATCTTGAAGGGTCCAATAAACCGAGGGCCCAACTTGCCTCGCTTCCGGAATCGAATTACACCTTTCCAAGGTGACAACTTCAAAAGCACTAGATCTCCGACCTGGAACTCGAGGTCCGATCATCGCCGGTTAGGATAGCTCTTCTGGCGGCTCTGCCCGGTTCGCAGCCGATCATACACCTGCTGTATCAACTCGGTAGTCTTGAGTACTATCTCAGTACTCCCCGTAACTCGATGCCTGACCTCTCCCAATAGACTGGTGTCCGACACTTCCTTCCATACGACATCTCAAAAGGTGGTAAATAAATATGGGTATGATAATTGTTGTTGTAGGAGAGCTCGGCCTATGGAAGATAAGTATCCCAACTCCCGCTAAAACCTAGCACACACGCCCTTAGCATATCTTCGAGTGTCTGAATCGTCTGATCACTCTGTCCATCGGTCTGGGGGCGGTATGTTGTGCTGAAATGTATATGAGTACCTAATTCCTCATGAAATTTCCTCCAAAACCTGGACGTGAAACGAACATTCCGATCTGAAACCACCAAAACTGGCACCCCGTGCTCAACCACCACTTCTATAATGTAGATGTCAGCCAATTTCTCGGCGTAAATGCTTTTGGCAACATGTATGAAATGAGAACTCTTGGTCAATCTATCCACGATGACCCAAATAGAATCAACCCCACATGTTGTCCTCGACAACTTGGTGATAAAGTCAATGGTGATCTCCTCCCAATTCCACATGGGAGTAGGTAACGACTTCATTTTGTCGTGGGGTCTCTGATGTTTGGCCTTGAATTTCAGGCAAGTCAAGCACCGCTCCACAAACCATGCTACCTCCCTCTTCATACAGGGCCACTAGTACTCCAACCTCAAGTCTTTGTACATCTTCCTGGCTCCTGGATGGATAGAAAACTTCAACTTATGAGCCTCTTATAATAATGTATGTCGAACCCTGCCAGCAATTGGAACCCAAACCCTGCCAAACTAAGTCAATAACCCACAACCATCCCTAATAAACAATGGAATCTAACCCCTAATCCTCTCTTCCTTCCAATTTTCCATCTTCAATCCTTCCACTTACGCCTTCTTGATCAACTCCAACAAAAGCGAGACACTAACCATCCTCAAGAATAGATCTCTAATAGGTGCACTCACTGCCTTATGACTTAAGGCATCGGAAACAACATCGGCCTTCCTAGGGTGATACAAAATCTCATTGTCATAATCCTTTAACACATCCTACCATCTCTACTGTCTCATATTTAGATTCGACTAGTCCATCAGATATCTCAGGCTCTTTTGGTCAGTGTAAATAGTGCACATAAAACCATACAAGTAATGCCTCCATATCTTGAGGGTGCATACCACATCCCCCAACTCCAAATCATCTGTAGGGTAATTCGCCTCATGAGGCTTCAGCTACCTCGAAGAGTAAGCAATCACGTGACCCCTCTACATGAATATTGCTCCCAATCCCAAAATATATGTGTCACAATAAACCAAAAAAATCATCCATACCCTCGGGAAGAGTGAGAATTGGGGTCTCATATAATCTCTGTCTCAGCGTCTCAAAGACTGCCTGTTGGTCTGTCCCCCATCGGAAAGTGACATTCATTCTTGTCGAACGGGTCAATGGTACATCGATCCTGTAGAAATCCCGAATAAACCTCCGATAGTAACCCGCCAGACCGAGAAAGCTCCAAACATATGATGGCGTTCTCAGAACCTCCCATCTCATCACCTCCTCAATCTTGGCCAAATCGACCAATATACCCTTCTGGTTAACAGTGTGCCCCAAGAACTGCACCTGGCACAAACATAACTCACATTTGGAGAATTTGGCAAACAACCTTTCCTTCCTCAAGGTCTCTAAAACCTCTCGTAAGTGCTCCTCATGCTGCTCCTTGGTCTTAGAGTAGACTAGAATATCATCAATAAACACAATCACCGACCGATCCAACATCGATCTACATATCTGGTTCATGAGATCCATGAACGTTACTAGTGCATTGGTGAGCCCCAATGGCGTCACCACGAACTCGTAATGACCATAACGAGTTCCGAAGGCCATCTTTTACACATCCTCATATCTGATCCTCATCCGATGATAACCATATCGCAAATCAATCTTGGAGAACCAAGATCCATGCTGAAGTTGGTCAAATAAATAATCAATCCTCGGGAGTGGGTAACGGTTCTTCACCGTTAGCTTATTCAACTCCCGGTAGTCAATGTACATCCTGTGTGAACCGTCTTTCTATTTCAGAAATAGGATCGCTGCTCCCCATGGTGAACTACTCAGTCTGATAAATCCATTGTCCAATAGCTCCTGAAGCAGTGTAGACAACTCCTGCATCTCTGGAGGTGCTAATCGATAAGTTGCCTTGGCTATCGGAGTCGCACCGGGAACCACATCAATCTGGAACTCAACCTGCCTCTCGGGAGGCACTCCAATTAGATCCTCAAGAAACACATCAAGAAAGTCCCGAACGATGGGCACATCACTCAAGGTTGTCGTGCCCCAACTGAAGTATCAGACATATATGCTAAAAATCCAGAACATCCATGCTGAAGATATCTCCTAGCTCTTGCGGTTGAACATAGAGTTTGTCCGCGCTAAGCACCCTCACCATGAATAACCAGTTCTCCCGCACTTTGGATTCGAACTCTCACTAACTAGTGCTCACAATCAATCATAGCCCCATTGGGGCACGACCTATCCATCCCTATGATAACCTTCGACCTACCCTCACAGAGGAATCCAAACCAAATAAATAGAATATCTCTCACTCTAAGTAGTTATCACGGACAAAATTTAAATAGCAGGTACATGCCACAATTTGAAATTGCGGTTACCACGGTGGTATAGAGGTGGTATAGCGGTTTTTTAATATTATGTGTAATTTATATTATATACTTATACAAAGTTTATATATATTAGAGTAATAACTATATAGAATTCATATTATAAAAATTCATATAAGAACATCACATAAACTATATATATAATATTCTAATATAATAATATGGAAACTAAAAAGTGTCAAAGTGTCATTGCAAGTCAAATCGTTCGTGGTTTCTAAGTACAGAAAGAGACAAGAAAGAGAAGTTGTCATTTGTTGCTTTGTAGTTTGTAATTAATTAGATTTTTTATTTGGGCTTATTAAAACAAAAGTGTAGTGGAAAAATTAAAAAAAATACAGATCTAATATTGAAATAGCCCACAATCGGTTTTTTCTTTGTAAAAGTAGCCCAATGTGTATGAAATTGTAAAAGCGGATGTAGCGTCGCTATAGAGCTGATGGGATTCATGTTAAATAGCGGTCAATAGTGCTGATAATAGCACCACCGCTATTCGTAAACGCTATTTCAAAATAGCGGTTTAATAATACCACAAAACGCTATAGTGCTGCTATAACACCACTATAGCGCGCTATTGATAGCATAGCTCTCACTGAACATGTTCAGAACACCTCCCCAATGAACCCTCGAAGCACTCATAGAATGATCATCTGCAATCTCAACCTCCAATAGATAGTCCAAAATACCGACAACATCGCTAAACTTCTTGCTAAGCGCAAGAGATACAAAAAACCGGGTAGCACTCGAATCAAACAAAACATGAGCCTTCATACCATTGACTAAGAAAGTCCCTATACAAAATCAATAAGACATAAGCATAAATAAGGAAATAAGTAAAAGATATGGTAAAGATACATATCAGTAACGATATTCGGTGTTGCTCGAGCCTCCTCGATAGTCAAGTGGAACGCTCTGCTCTTCACAACAGGTGCCTCCACCCTGCCCTGGCGACCATCAGTGATCCTCAAGGTGGATGGTGTAGGCTTCGCCACTACCCCTCCCATCAGCCTCGGACAATTGGCCTTTTTGTAGCCCATCTGATTACAGTGGAAACATATCAATGCTCCACGGGGCAATCCATACTGAATGGCCGGTTTGGCCGCATCTGAAACAACTTCATGTTGGATTAGTGTCTAAGTCCATAACTATAATTGGTATGTACTTGACCCGAGAGTAGCATGGTCCATTTGGGTTGCATATCACCAGGGCAATTTAATAGGATGAACTTTTGAGAATAGGTTATTTATGATTTATTAATATATTATAAGTTCAAATATATTAATATGAAATCATATTATTTAATTAGTATTGATCAAGAATTAATTTGGAATTAATTTAGTGATCAAAAGAGACTAATTAAATATATGGGGATTGATTGTGTAAATCATTCATTCTTATAAATTGCGCTTATGATCCATAGTTCTTTATGTTGGGCTAAACCCATGTGGTGACCCATGGATACTCCATGGAGGTTAAAACCCATGGAGCCTGAGGAATGTGGAAGGTCATGCACATTAGGATTTGCATGGTGTAACCCTAGTTGTGCCACACTATATAAGAAGCCCCTTGGTTGATGAAATGGTGACTAGTGATCTTTGGATGAGTCATAGAGCCGATTTCTAGAGCAAGCCATTCTCTCTCAAGTTATCTTTTGTCCTAGGTGTCTTGTGATTCATTTGAGGCATTCACACTATTGGTTCTAAGTTCTTAAAGGCCAAATACATCAAGGATAACAAGCTACAACAAGAGGTATGTCATCTAACTAGAACTTTGTGGTAAAGATACTCCATTGTATGCTAGTTAGGATGATGCTTTGGAATATCAAAGTTTGCATGTATATTAGAGAAAAAATAGATCCAAAGCATCTAGGGTTGCATGTACACCATAGGAGTGTTAGAATGCTCAAAAACCCAACAGTGGTATCAGAGCCTAGGGTTGTTTTCCCATATACTTGATGCTACTTCCTTAAAAAAATCAATTTTTTGCTGTCTGGACAGTGGACTCGCCGAGTCCACTAGGGAACTCGACGAGTCCACCCTATAAACTGACCAACTCGCCGAGTCAGTTCATGCACTCGACGAGTTGGTGCTCCTGGATGTAGATTTTCGAGTTTTTAAGCTGGAATTGGACTAGGATCATTACCCTAAACTATTTTTGAACTAATAAACTTGTTTTTGATGTGGTAATAATCATGCTTATCCAATTTAAAAGATAATTGTCAAAGTTTCATGTTTTGTATTAGTTTATATGGTTAGGCTAATCACATGAAATTTGTTTGATATGAATTGTCTTGTTCTTATGAGTTTAATTTAGATCATAGACAAATTATTTGATTTTGTAAATTACAATAGTTGATCTAAATGTTTTTTGATGAATTCCATAACTTGTCCTCAAGTTATGGAAAATGAAAAGTTTTCTTTTTAAGAGATCATTAAAATCATAGGTTATGAACTTGAAGAGTCTTTTTCCCATAAATGGTTTTATGAACTCCATAACTTGTCCTCAAGTTATGGATTTTCAAGAGTCTTTTCATTAAAACCTATATTAAACTCATAAGTTATGGATTCCAAAAGTTTTTTGAATAGTTCAAAACTTTCCTTCAAGTTTTGGAATTTGTAAATGTAAAAGTCTAACTTTTGAAACATTTAATTCCAAACCCTAGAATTTTAAAGTTTAAAATTCTACCCTTATACTATTATAATATTATAGGTTTAATATTTATATATATGTATAAGAACAAAGTCAGTTTTACCGTTAGTAGGCCTCATTTACGAAGCCGATCTATAAGGGGGGTATAAGGTTACTGCCTATAAAATGACAGTTTAATGGGTGTCCACTCTCACCCACCGCTTCCTTGACTGGTGGAGGGTCTTTAGCCGAACGGGTTTGACAGGACATTTAAATTCTCATTAAAAGTATAATGAAATACTAAGTAACTAAAACCACTTATAAATTCCCAATCTTAGTTACTTAGGAAAAATGTGAATTTGGTGCTAACCCATGAAATTACACTTTGCACCTTGTTAAGTCGTTAGTGGAGCGTATGTGGTTAATTGACACACTAACCTGGGACTGACAATGCATGGAAAAGGGTAGCTTGATGTTAATCATAGATCAATGGAGCGTTTGTGGTTAACCGACACATTGATTAGGTGGTTGTAACATTGGGTGTACCAAGTTAATTTGCATGGTTATTCACACCTTGTTTGTGATCCTCGGCATCCCAGTCACAAACTTGAAGGGAACAATCGAGATTTAAACATGCCATTGAATTGTTCAATGAATCTCAAAGGATCTAGGAGTTTCAATCCATTTAAAACCTAATGATAAATTTCGTTTTTCATAGTGGAAATTGGTAAATCGTCATTTACCTACCTTCAAATATTTTGCAGTAGGATTACGGCATCCCTGTGACAACCGTCAATTCTTGGTCAAGTCAAAGTCAAATAAAGTCAACAAGTCAAACCGTTCAACTCAATTAACCTTCGTATATTAGGGTTTACATTATGCTTACTATTGTACAACTCACTATCTTAATGAAAATTATCACTTAGGGTTATCACGTGTTTGGAAAATCTAAACCCTAATCAGGGTAAAATGAAGTAACTACTCGATAAAATACTATTACATACTCTACGGGGGAGTATAACACTCATAACAAGGTTTATCGGGGCTTACGAACCTTGCATTTCGAGGCTAAACACTCACAAAGGTCACAAACAAAGTCTCTCTAAATCTCTCTCACTCTATCTCTCTCTCTCTCTCTCTCTCTCTCTCTCTCTCTCCCAAATCTCTCCCAAATCTCTCTCAAAATCTCTTTCAACTTTTTATAATCACTCGGAGCATCCCGACCCTTTAATTAGTCGAAAACCACTCGAAACGGGAAGATTAATGGAAAAACCGCCTTAAAGGACCGAAACCTCTTAAGAACCGAAACCCCTCTTAAGAACCGAAACCTCTTAAGAACCGAAACCCCTCTTAGGAACCAAAACCCCTCTTAGGAACTGAAACCTCTTAAGAACCGAAAACCCTCTTAGGAACCGAAACCTCTTAAGAACCGAAACCCCTCTTAGGAACTGAAACCTCTTAAGAACCGAAACAACCCTTAAGGACCGAACTCACCCTTCGGTTCGGATCAGACCCTTCGGACCGAAGCTACCTCTGATCTCGGTTCATTTCGCTTTCGGTTCCCTTCTGACGAGTTAGCCTGTAAGCTTCTCGGACCGAACCCACTTTCGGTCCTCAACAACATGAACCGAACCATCGCAGGTTCGCTCCTCACTTCCTGGTTTTCGATCATTTTCGAGTTTTAAGCTCGTTTTTCATGATTTTAACAAGAGATTTTCACCCAAACTCATATTTTGGCTTTTAAGACCCTATATATTCATATTTTAATCACATTTTGGGGGAAATCTTAATCTAAGAATAATATCTATTGTGTAAGATATGGAGTTGGAGTGTTGACTTTTCATAAAGTATGACACAAGCTATCCCCCATACCCACTCTAGGACAACCTCCAGTCACTATTCACACCTTACCATATCAAATCACTGTCCTTTTTGCATGTTCCAACACTCCATATGATTCCCTAACCAAATCTTAGACAAACATTACCCTTCCCCTCTAAGACTTCACTCTTTCACCAAAAAGCAAACATATCCCTCTCTCTCATTTCCCCTCTCACAGAACTCGGAAATCCAAGGCTGATCTTGAGCCTTCTTCCTCACTTTTGGTAAGTATCTTCATCCTACTCTTGAATATTCTACTATCTTTCACTCGAATCATGGATCTCTCATACAAATATTGTCATATTTGTTCTTAGATCTTCAAATCTTCGAGCATCATCCAAGTGTTCTTGACTTGGAAACTCCTTTTCTTCAGCATTCATCTAAGGAAATCACTCAAGGTGAGTTCATACCCCTACATTTGCATGTTTTCTTCAAGTTTTAGGGGGGTAATACAAGTTAACACACCTTAATATAACTCAAACTCATACTTCAGCTTTTCACAGAAAAGTTGAGTCCTATTCACGGACTGTTTTGACCATCCTAAACATAATACCTTTAAAACTATTTAATATAAAAGTAGTTCAGGTTTATACCTTTATAATGACTACTTGAACATCTCCATAGGATTTTTCTACAATTTATGGTGATTTTTACAAAACTGCCTATCATTTCAGAAATAAATCCGGGCCAGTCTGTGAATATGAACATTTTCACACAAGTTAGAGACTTCTAAAAATCATAATAAAAATTATGAATAAACTAGACACATTTTATAAACTCTTAGAGTTTACAAATCAGTTTTCAACTTCGTATGATTTTTATGTGACTTTTCTAATACAGTGTAGGAAAGTTAAAAACAAGTTACTTAGCTTACAATATTAACAACACTTTGTAACATGTTGATCAAAGTGTATAACCATACGGTTCTAAATGCTGAATGTATTTCGTGTTGGTTTAACATCATAAATAGAATTAGACATTCATGATAAAGGTTTTCATACACTTCAAATAAGTACAATAACTATAATAAGTATAGTTTATGGATGTTTACAATACAAACATACTACGTAGAAAGGGGATTTAATTCCACCAAAAAAAAGGTTTTACACTCAATACAAACAGGTTTTTCATATACTACATGATAAACTATAATAGGTATAGTTTATGGATTTCACATCACGAATTTATTACACAAAGGGAGATTTCACTTCCACCACGGAAAAGGTTTTACATTCAAACCACACGTAAACTCGTTAACGTAAGTTGTGAGACAATTCTTCAATTGTACTCTTAGAGTACGGGTTAAAATTCCTGCAAGTTATAACCAGAGTCTCTTGTAGGGAGAGCGTGATAATTGTGTATAGATCTATATTGGGATTGACACCCCACACCTTGCTGCTAGCTACAGCAGGACCTACAGGTCTACGAGTGACAAAAGTCATAAGATCCTGACGTCTGAAAAACGTTGTAGCAGGTTCATTCTAGTTATAGTATGGTTATAACGACTCACATAGGGAGTTAACAACATTTCAAGTTTACGGGAAAATTCTACTTTAAAAAGGGGTTTTATCTATCTAAAACTGCATACATCGTTATAAGTACGAAATACACACATACTCTCGGTCTTGGGATTTAAGACTATACGACTTTTTATAAGGAAAATATTGGATTTTTCTTGGGTACACATTACAATTACAAACACGTTATAAGTACAAAATACACACATACTCTCGGTCTTGGGATTTAAGACTACACGACTTTTTATAAGGAAAACATCGGATTTTTCTTGAAGTATACATTACATTTACAAACAAAGGTTTTCAATCTCTACATCCAAAAGCTTATGAACTCACCAACTTAATTGTTGACACTTTTTCGAAATTACTTGTATTTTCAGGAAATCAGTGAAACAGGAAATCAACAGCTTTTGAGGATGGGACGTTGAATCATCAAACATTTCATATTTGTCATCATAGTGTAATTGATTTTGAAACATGTAAACTCATACTATGATGTAACTTTTTCAATTATATTTTTATGGTTGTATTTACTTTGAGCACTATTATACTCATTGTTGTGATACTATACATGAAGTCCGCCACCCCCGGACGTTTCCGCCATCCTTGGTTTGGGGGTGTGACAGATTGGTATCAGAGCATTGTTTATAGTGAACTAAGTATATCGAACCACATAAGATATACAAAGTATAAATGCATTGGGACTAAAGTCTCTGATTAAACATTTTTAAATAACTATACTTTTAGAAATGAATAGTTTCTTGTTAAAAAGTATGAGTACATGTACACATGGAGTATAGTGTCATATCTAGGTCGATACAAAAGTAAAATGAGGAGTTGGATACTACGAGTAGACCTTGGGATATGTAATCAGACTTGGGATGAATATAGCCTGATCAACTATATTTATCCGAGGTGTGACTAATGTATGTCGGGGAATGGTCGTAGTGAGCAACAAGCCTAAAAACTTCCCATACAAGAAAATCGTTAAGAACCAAACATAACATTTAAAATACTATAGGAGTATTTTGTGGTACTATAACTTATGTGAAAACTAAACAGATTCTTGCTAGCAGATCTATAATCACTAAGTGAATACGCTAAAGTTATATATAACTTAGATATCATAGACTTAGAATCTGTGATCATTGCTTTACTTCCTGTTCCTTGTTTGGTTGTGGCTTTGGAGTATGATCACTTATTCGAAGGTCTATCATATCTTTTTTTATATGTAACTGGTATGCACCATGTCATTATAGAAGTAACTAAGGAGGATCAAACCCCTATAAGTATTTCTAGGAATACGACTATATAATATGTCTCTTACCCCACCCCTATTCTCGCACGGACATCATAGAAAAATTCTACTTACCAGAAGACCCCTACTTTCCGAACCCGGAGAGATAGTGGATGATTAGGAAAAGAGTCGGAAGTGGAGCCAGAGGTCATCAACTCTTCGTACATAGCCAGGGTTCTCGCAAACCGTTTCGACTACATCGGACCTGTACCTCGTTGGGCAATATTGATCGAGGAGTGGAGTCGCCATCAGCGACAGCGATCGCCATTTGGAGACCAATGAGGTTGCAATGACCTCAACCATAGGGGGGACCAGCTGACAGAGCCCTCCCGGTGATGACCCAGCAGATCACGAACATTGAGTTAGGGAGTTGTGCGCTGTTACAGACGCTACCATCTCACAAACTCGAGACTTGGAAAGAGACTGCTATTTCAGAAACCAACTCATTAAGGACCTTGTCACCACTCGGGCGAAGGCAAAGGAGTTTCAGGATAGACACTCGACACTCGAAGAGAGAGTGGTCGCAGCCGAGCGTAGGTTGGCAGAACCACAGGTCGCATCGACTTCATTTCAAGCACCACAAGGGACGGATCGTCATGAGTAGAGTTCATACTACTCACAAGACCTTGTATATTGGGTTATGAGTATGTGTTGATGGTACTCTCCTCCATGTGTAGGTTTGACCCTGCGATTTAGTAATTACACTAGTCGAGGGATGTATTTGCGGTCCGAACTTTTCCTTGCAATGATGCGGTATAGACCTGCATCAGACACAAAATTTTCTCTAAAAACTAAATATACTAGAATCATACTAATGAAGTGGGCATGTGTATTATTTCATTGGGAACAGTACTTGTAAATTTCATAAGTTTAGTTTATATAAACTCTCATTATGAATTGTTTTCAGAACACCATAAAAATCGGAACAGGATACGCTTAGAACTAAGATAAACTTAGTTAGATAACTCATGACGTATAAGCCCTTATTAAAGACTCATTACCATATCGCCTTTTAATCATCATGGTTGAAAGGTGCCTTTTTCCGTGGACCTATATGGTGCGATCATACTAGCACTAATGCACCGGATCCCATCAGAACTCCTCAGCTAAGTGTGTTTGGGCACAGATAATCCTAGGATGGGTAAAATTTAACAGTCGTACAAAACCTACTTCTACCCACTACCATAACTCCATCTCAGGAATGTTAGTAGAAACATTTGAGAATAGTTCAGTAAAGTGTGAAATTTATATATATATATATATATATATATATATGTGTGTGTGTGTGTGTGTATAAATGGTAAGGATATAACTAGGGATAATCATCCCCACTCACGAAATTGTTTCTCACCATGCAACAGAGTTATGTCTTCACAAGGAGGTAACCATCCAACTAGCAAGGCACAAATCCTGCAGATAGACTCTGCTACTTTTCAAGCTGCGGTCACAGCAGTCGTAACATCCGTCATGGCGCAACTCAATGCTAACAACGCCAACGGAGACGAAGGCGGTGTCGGAAATACTAACTGCAGTAACAATCAAGAACACCAGCGGGTGTCTACCAACGAAGGCACCTCAGGCCACAAACCTAAGAGCAAGAAACGAGAGTTTTGGGACAAAAATAAGCACGACCTATCTCAAAAACGCGCTAAAAGACAACAATCTGTGGCTGCCCCTGCAATTACAACAACAGTCACGACACATGCCTCGACATTAGCCACAACGTCTGTCACTCAAGCACCGGTCAGACGATATATGGGAACACTTCCAAAGTGTAACAAGTGTAACTACCATCACAAAGGGGTTTGTCGGGTATTGCACTGTAAAAACTACGACAGGAACGGGCATACTGCCCGCTTCTGCAGGACTCAGGTCCAACTCATTGCTTCAATCACCAATACCAGTGTAAGTCCAGTATGCCACCTATGCGGTGAAACGGAACACTTCAAGAGAGACTGTCCAACTGAGAGGAATGACGGAGGAGCAAGAGGAATGTGACAACCCAACTAGCAGGAGCAATAAGGAACCTTACTAGGACTTTTGGGGATATTTTAAAAACAAGAACGTTTAAGTATCATATGTTTGTAATGTATGTGGTATGTTTGCTAAGATTTTTGTCTTTCAAAGAGTAGTTAAAATACACTCTCGTTTAATCGAATCAAAACACTCATATACATCGAGCGATCGTAGAGAAACCTGTTAGGGATCATAATATGAAGTATCATCGCTAGTTAACAAAACACTCTTACTATTAGTACTAGTAGCAGCAATGCGAATCATCTATAGTAATAATAACACCGACCCATACAGAACATACTAACAAGAAGCACATGATGCTCTATCTCCCTAACGAATATTTCGTACGAAAACAACTTAACATATGTTTACTAAAAAGATCTGTTGTCGTCATTTGGTTTGGCTTGGTTTAATCCTTACCTTCCCAATTGAATGTGCTACGAAAAGACCCTTCACCTAAACCACTGAATATCGAAACCCTCGCCTCTCATAAACACAAATCCGACACGGACCTCCGGGTCATCCCTCGTTGCGAAACCCCGAAGCACTCACTGGAGGATCATTGTACCTTCCGAAACCTTTTCAAAGTATTCCTAGTAAAACCTTCGAGAATATCACTCGTATAGCAGGTCAAGATCAAGCACGGAGGCTTGGGACGAATACGGTTAGCCTATCACTACTAAGTGTATACGCGAGGGCAATATATAATTAAGATTCTACGGACATTGGATGTGTGCTTCCGCCCTACTTCCTGTTCCTTGTCTAGTTATGGACTTGGGGGCAGAGTCACCCATCCGACCGTCTTACCAACCTTAATTACATACGACATATATGCACGAGTTAATGATAGATGGACCAGGTACGAGTCCTACCATGAACTTCGGGACAAGGCTGCCCAAGAGTGCGAGTGGACATTTTACCATTCAAATGAGTCTAGTCGCGTAAACCGAACCCATATGCTCCCTACCGAACTAATCGACAAACGAGAATCACTAAAGAAGGCACCATGCAGCGCTTCTAGGAGAAGTCATTACTTATGCCTCAAGACAACTAAAGACGTACGGGGTCGGCTAGGTCACACATGACCTCGAACTAGGAGCAATAGTATTCGCCCTAGAGATCTGGAGGCACTATCTCTACGATACGAAATGTACAATCTTTACCGATCATAAAAACCTAGAAGGCAAGAGCGGCAGGGCACATTATCCCATGAACCAGATCTGGACACCGAAGTTAGTGGATTCAAAGACGTCATCACAAACGAAGTACACAAAACTCGCTACTCCATTCATCCAGGATCAGACAAGATGTACCTGGACCTAAAGAAACTCTACTGGTGGCAGAACATGAAAGCCGAAATCGCTACCTACGTGAGCAAGTGTCTAACTTGTGCCAAAGTTAAGGTAGAGTACCAAAAGCCTTCGGGTCTACTACAGCAACCTGCGATACCCGAATGGAAGTGGGAACGAATAACCATGGACTTCATAACCAAACTGCCTAAGACAACGGGTGGTCTTGATACCATTTGCGTAATCGTCGATAGATTGACCAAATCCACGCACTTCCTGCCAATAAAGGAGACCGACAAGATGGAAAAACTGACCAAAACCTACATTAAGGATATTGTGCGATTGCATGGCGTACCAATATCCATTATCTCCGACAGGGATAGTCGATTTACCTCACGGTTCTGGCAGTCGCTTCAAAAATCTCTGGGGACTAGGTTGGACATGAGTACAGCCTACCACCCACAAACCGACGGGCAGAGTGAGAGAACTATACAAATGCTAGAAGACATGCTGAGAGCATGTGTGATAGACTTTGGTAAAGCTTGGGATACCCACTTACCACTCATTGAATTCTCGTAAAACAACAGCTATCATACTAGCATCAAGGTCGCGCCATTCGAAGTTCTCTATGGCCGCAAGTGCAGATCACCGCTGTGCTGGGCTGAAGTGGGAGACACACAGCTAGCAAAAGGGCAAGTCCCAAACAGCACCCTCACTGGCCCTGAAATCATAAGGGAAACTACGGAAAAGATCGTACAAATTCGAGAGAGACTGAAAGCATCTCAAGAATCGACAAAAGAGCTACGCCGATAAGCGACGCAAACCCTTGGAATTCCAGGTTGGGGACCGGGTGCTACTGAAGGTTTCACCATGGAAAGGAACGATACGTTTTGGTAAACGTGGTAAACTAAATCCAAGGTACATCGGGCCATTCGAAATCCTTGCCAGGATTGGCGCGGTGGCTGTTTGGCTGTCAAACCAACAAATAATGGGATAAAATAATAACAATAAAATTCAAGTCACTGTTACTTCATACACTAGAGATAGTATAGAGTAAGCAGGGTCGGTCCACAGGAATACGGGACTTCTTATTTAGCCATATTCTCACACATCATATAAACAAAAATTAAAATGGGGGATTGTGTTTGAACTCGAATTAAATTTCATAAATAAGCAAGATTGATAATAAAACTCAGTAAAAGAAATACATTTCCGATTCTGATTCCTATACATGTATTATGTTGAAAGATGTAATATGATTATAACTCATGTTCAATCTAGGTTAGTAATTTAGATATTAATAAACTCTAATATCCAAATTGACAAAAGTATTTTATTCAAAACAAGTTCTTCAAATAAAACTTCATTTAATTGATTCAATTCAAATAAGTTCTTGCATCAAATCATTAAATGACAAATAAGTTCTTGCAATATCTACCAACAATGTTTAACATTCCTCTTAAGCTTGGGAATATAAACATTTAATCTTTGATTACACTAATTTTGATCTAATTACAACCAAATAAGTGTGTGTTACTAACATCAAATCATAAAACAATTACGAATTTCACAATTTGATTAACTAGATTGATAAGAACCCTAATTCATTGATCAAGTGAAAAAGAGAACCTATCAAACACATAATTAAGATCAAATCAAAGATTACTAGATATTAAACATAAGTCAAGTGCAAATTACAACCTAACAACAAATACTTAAGAATTCAGATTCGGAAATGATAAGGAAATCAGCCACACATGTCTAAGTTAAACTACAAATTCAACAAGTTTGATCCTCAATTTGACTTACAAAATGCAAATTAAAGTGTTTCCAAATGTTAATCCACTTCCAAAATCTCTCCAAAATCCTTTTTCTTCTCCCAAAATACGACTTCCCTTTCCAAGAACTGGCTGTCTCCCTTTTACAAAGGATGAAACTGTTTTAAAACTGACGACGCGTTTACACGACCCGTGTAAACTATAACTAACCATTTACACGGCCGTGTAAATACAAAAAAGTAGAATGCTCAAATAGGCCAGGTCTTCGAAGTACATTGCCAAAGAGTATGTGTTTACACGACCCGTGTAAACTCAAGGTTTACATTTACACGGTCGTGTAAACTCTTGTAAAGCCAAAATCTTCATTTTCTTCATAACTTCCTCCTCGATGCTCCAATAGTTCCGAAACTTCGTCCATATCTCTTATTCATCACCTCAACTAAGATCCTACCTTCAAAAGTCCGTGAAATATCACAAAAGTGTGTGAATGGAATTGCATCATGAAAAATCCCGAAAAATATGCAAAATGCATGAGTTTAAACCTAAATGCAATGCACTTTTATGGATTAAAACTACAAAATGAATGCATGAAATGCACCTAACAAATCTCCCCAAGCTTGAACCTTTCTTTCCCTCAAGAAAGAACAACAAAAATTTAAACTGGAGAAAATAAAATAATATAAAAATAAAATAGAAGAAAAGAAAACCAAAGTTAAAACTTTCGGAAATTTAATGCATGAAATTAAAACAAACATGATAAAGATCCAACCCAATTAACCCTATTTTTGTACCATAGTTGAGAATGTACCTGTCATGCCTTGAGTCAACTTGGCTTTAGTCTCAAATTATATAACAATAGAAACAAGACTTTAGCTACTCCCTAATACAACTCAACAGAATCAAAGATCACAACACTTATTCCCTTTTTAATGTCATCAAGCCAATTCATGGAACAAACTATGGTCTTACTCTCGTGAAATTGTATGTGACAAAACATGCTCAATCATCTTTGTTTCACAAAATATATCAATGACCGATTCCAGCTATTTGTTGGTCAACAACAATCTTTTTCTGAAAAATC